>NC_090317.1:72776324-73401324 GCF_039906515.1 Pseudorca crassidens | reverse complement strand
CCAGCCATCTGGGCCCATTGATGAGGTTGACCTGCCCACAGGAGGATAGGATAGCTCTGATGATTTATGTCATGCCACCAGATCAGATTCTCTCTCATTCCTCTGCTTTGCCAAACGAAAAGGTTAGGATGATAAATTGTCAGTATAACCTTTAACATGTTTAATGAGTTAACACATCTCAACTGCTAAAGCAATCCATATGATTCATGTGCATACTGCATACAACAATTTCTTGCATTTTCTTAGCACCTCACACTTTCAAAAATTTGATTCTGTTTCTATCTCATTTATCCCCAGAGCTGAAGGTTGAATGCCCCAGATTTCAAGCCCAAGTGAAGAGGAGAATGGTGCTACCGTTAACAGAAATGAAGGAAATGGCACTCAAGGCTTTACCTAGAGCACTGATTCTCAAGCTTGGCCACACATTAGAATCACCCCAGGCGCTTTTCAAAATTCTCATGTCCGTGTCCAGCTCCAAACCAGTTGCATCAGAATCTCTAGGGGTGGGGTCCAGGCATTGAGAGTTTTTGAAGTTTCCCAGGTGATTTCAATGTACAGCCAGATTTGAGAACCACTAACTTAGAAGATGAGTTCAATCTGAAGCATGTGAGTTCCAAGAAACAGGAATGTGTTCAAGAGGCAATGTCACAATGGTAGTTGGAGACATGGGCTGTGATTTAGGAAGTATGATTCTCCATAAGTGTTGAAGCCCTGGAAATAAATATACTCATGAGAGAGTATATAAGTAGAGAAAAGCAAGAGCCTGAAGGCTAACCTTTGCTATTCATAGTAAGATTTCTCTGTTAACCTAGTTTAAAAATTTTTTTTCAGCCATGTGGTTTCAAAATGAAAAAGACATACTTGACTAATAGAGGCCTTTGTGGAAGGAACTGTGCATGTATCCAAAGGTAACTAAGGGTGTAATGTATTTAGACATTAAAAAAACTTTAATTGAAGCTCTGCAGCAAAGGTTATCATGCTTTAAGTTGTGTCACCATGCACCATGCAATTAGAGGGGCCATCCTATGAAGAGGGCTTGAATGCAGGGATAAAGGGTAATGACAAGCACACATCTTACTTGGTTGGGAAGCATAAACAGCAGAGTTTCTATAATAGCTATTTCTGGTTTCATTTAACATTTTAATATATGGTCTGAATGAGAGTTTGCAGTGATATGTCTAAGTTCTTAGATGATGAATCATTTAGTCCAAACACCCATTCAAAGCTCTGCTACTTACTGGCTGTGTGACCCCTGACAAGTTACTTAACCTCTCCTGTCCTGTTTCCTCGGCTCTAAAATAATGAAATTGGACATAAACGTCTCAGCTAGAAATTCTATAGCTTAGCTTAACTCGGCTCCCCTCTCTGTATCTACAAAGAAAACAACACATAATCAAGTTCTTTAGTTGATTAGAGCAATGTTAGAGCGTGACGATTATGGGGTCAAGGATCAGAGAAAGCAATTGTTAGAATTATTCACTATACAGAGTTCATTGTAACCAGATTGGCAAAGCACTGTTTCTGCCAGCCATCTGCTGGATCATAAAAATAGCTTTGTTATACAGGACCATACTTTATAATTGGATTTAACCTGTATCACAGATTTCTTCAACAATAAATTTATAAATCTCTTATACAGCATTTTAGAGCTGAGGTTCACAGGATTTTAGAGTAAGAGGTCACCTAGTCCATTCCTATATTTGGCAGAAGGAGAGAGAAATGCAAACAGGTGAAGTGCTTTGCCCAATGTCAGACAGCAAATAAGTCATGGAGCTATATCTCCAGGCAACTAGTCCAGTTCTCTTCTTACACTCAGTTCCCAAAGCAGTCAGAAATATAGCCATTTGTGTCCTCAGGCCCGACCTATTTTGAAGCTGTTTGGTACGCCTGTCAGGCACAGATGTGGCTTGATAATAATGGTGATGAGAAATGAATGTGATAATTATAGCTGCTATTTCTTGAGTACCTATACATTCCAGGCATTGTGCTAAGTACTGTGCATTATCTCACTTAATCCTCCTGACATTTCTTTTGAGGTAGATATAATTGTCCCAGTTTTCATAAATGAAAAAATTCAAAGAAGTGAAGTAACTTGCCCAAGATCACACAGGCATTGAATGTTAGAACTAGAATTCCAGCCCAGTTATGAAAGAATAACAAAGCTCAAGCTCTTTCCACAATTTTAGTATTTACCAAACAGTATAATCCAGAACATTAATTCAACAAGAGATAGATAGGTCTTTTTCGAAAAACGTTCTCTGGCCAAATAGGTTTGGGAAATGCTGCATTTCATATTGCATTCTGGAGAGTCACATTTCTCGTTCGTGTATTAAAAGATTTGAGAAGTCTTCAGTGAAGAAATCTGTTTATTGTTCCTTAACCCTATTTTTTCCCAAACTCTTTTTGATCAAAGCATCCTTTTCCTGAGGACATCTGTTAATATCACACCGGACCCTGGTACTGTCTGGAACGTAGTGTAAAAACACTGCACTAGACGACACAATCCATTCCATTTATCTTTACAATCCTCCTCACAGACTGCTGCTCTTGGACCTGGCATTTTCATCCTAACCATGAAAGTGACAAAGACTTGATGTCGCAAAATATTTCTTTACCAAAAATATACGTTTGTCACTTTGGGAACATCTCTGGCGACATGAAGGAATCTATACTTCATGGAACTTTGAGAGACCATTAGGCGTCTAAAATGTCAGCAGTTAGTGTGACTGTTTTAGTGTTGCCTGAACCACAGTAATATTTTGATATTCTTGACAATATTTTTGAGTCTTTCCCAAACCAAACCAGAACTGAGCCAGAAAAGTTTCACAGCTGATCATAACTTAACTCATGGAGTCAATTGCTTTGTGGAGCCTGAGGCCTCAAGCATGAGCCTCTGCTGCAAAGGCTAGAGAGGAAATCCTTGGATGAAGAATGCAAGCCTTCTCACATCGGAAATACTTTAGAGATTGGGATGTGATGGGGTGGGGTGGGAATCAATTTGCACAGCCCTACCTTTTCTTGGCTTTTTGTCATGCTTAGAGCAGATGTTGGAACTGTAATCTGGGCTCTGAACATGGGCATTCCATGTGGTGCTCATTCAAAATTCTCACTCTTCTTTGAAGCTAATGGCTTCCATCTTCTTCAAATGTATTGAACTTGCCACATGTATTTGTGCATTCTCTCTGTTTACAATTCTTATGGCGTGAGATAGAACATGAAGTAAGCTCTTAAGGTTATAAGATTTGAAGATACAGAGTATGTTGAAGGTTGTTTATCTTTTTTTTTTTTCTTAATAAAAATTACCAATCCTCATCTGCCAGCCATTGTCCTTACTTTCCTCCTTATTGCTTATCACTGTAGAAATCTTGGCCATGTCCAGTTCTCTGGTGTAGCTCTCTATATAAAGGGAGGGAAGCATGAAAGCGGGGAGCCTACTACCTATATAACGAAAGAACAAATTAAATTAACGTTTATTGAGTACCTACTATGAGCACATCACTTTCACTTATTTAGTCTGCAAAACAACTCTGTAAATTGACTGGCAATTTTTGATGCTGTTATTGGTATTCTTAGCATGACTGTGATTCAGTAGAAAGTACAATGAACTTGGAGTCAGAAGAATCTTTGTCCACTTCCTTCAGTTGTTCATTTATTCATTCAACAAACATTGTACTGAGCACTTACTATAAAAGATATGCTTTACGTGCTGGAGATATAGAGATGAATAAGGCATAGCCCTTGCCCTCAAGGAGTTAAAAACTTAGTAAATTGAACAATCACATAATCAGAAAATTATAATTTGATGGGTGCAATAGTTTATTAGGGGAACACAAAGGAATTGTGGCCTGAGCTGAGTCTTAAAGAATGAGTAGACACTGAGAAAAAGATGGACTGAAGAAGGGCACTTCAGGCAGAGGGTATGGCATGAAGGAAGGTACAGAGGCAAGAGGTGTATGGAAGAGGGTAGGGAGGGGGCATAGTGGATATAGAGCCAGGGCTTAGAGGTCTATGTTGAACTATATGCAGTTTGGTGTTGCTTTTAAACTAGTGGATGTTTTATAAATTTATTTTCATAGTTAATAGACTATGTTTTAGAGCAGTTTTAGGTTTATAGGAAAATTGAGCAGAAATAGTCCCCATATACTCTCTCTCCCCCAACCCTTTGCAACCACTTATCTTTTTACTGTCTCCACAGTTTTGCCTTTTCCAGAATGTCACACAGTTGGAATCATGCAGTATGTAGCCTTCACAGACTGGCCTCTTTTACTTAGCAATATGCATTTAAAGTTCCTCCATGTCTTTGTGTGGTTTGATAGCTTATTTCTTTTGACTGCTGAATAATATTCCATTGTACGATGGACCAGTTTGTTTATCCATTCACCTATTTTTTTCTTTTTATTAAATTTATATATTTATTTTTGGCTGTGTTGGGTCTTCGTTTCTGTGCGAGGGCTTTCTCCAGTCGTGGCGAGCGTGGGCCACTCTTCATCGCGGTGCGCGGGCCTCTCACTGTCGCGGCCCCCCCGTTGCGGAGCACAGGCTCCAGACGCGCACGCTCAGTAGCTGTGGCTCATGGGCCTAGTTGCTCCACGACATGTGGGATCCTCCCAGACCAGGGCTCGAACCCATGTCCCCTGCATTGGCAGGCAGATTCTCAACCACTGCGCCACCGGGGAAGCCCCTATCCATTCACCTATTGAATGATATTTTAACTGCTTCCCATTTTTGGCAATCATGAATAAAGCTGCTATAAACATTCATATGCAGGTTTTTGTTTGAATATAAGTTTTCAACAAATTTGGGCAAACCTAGGAGTATGATTACTGGATTGTATGGTTAGACTATTTTTAGCTTTGTAAGAAACTGCCAAACTTTCTTTCAATGTGCCTATACTATTTTGCATTCCCACCCACAATGAATGAGAGTTCCTGTTGCCCTGCATCCTTGCCAGCAATTAGTGTTGTCAGTATTTTGGATTTTAGCGATTCTAGTAGGTGTGTAGTGCTAGCTCATGCTTAATTTGCATTTCCCTAATGACATATGATGTTGAGCATCATATGCTTATTTTTAATCTATATATCTTCTTTGGTGAGGTGTCTGTTTCAATCTTTTGCCCATTTCTTAATTGGATTATTCATTTTCTGATTGTTGAGTTTTAAGTCTTCTTTTTATATACTGGATACCAGTCCTTTACCAGATATGTGTTTTGCAAATAATCTCTCCCAGTCTGTGGCTTGTGTTTTCATTTACTTAACAGTATCTTTCTCAGAGCAGAATTGTTTAATTTTAATGAAGTCCAGGATTAACAATTTTTTTCTTTCATGGATTGTGCTTTGGGAGCTTTACCTGAAAATCTACTGCCAAACCCAAGGTCAGGTAGATTTTTTTCATATGTTATTTTCTAGGAGGTTTTTTGTTTTGTTTTGTGTTTTGTTTCAGAATAAGGAACTTCGGCTTTTTCATTCCTTTTGAGAGTTTCTGTAGTTGACTACTTTTTTCCTGCTATGCCATTCACTTTGAATCTGTATTACCTCAATTCCTCAGAGAGAAAAAGGACAGGGAGTCCTCATTTAGAAAACATTTCCTAATTTTTTTTTTTTTTTTGCGGTACTCGGGCCTCTCACTGTTGTAGCCTCTCCCATTGTGGAGCAAAGGCTTCGGACACACAGGCTCAGTAGTCATGGCTCACGGGCCTAGCCGCTCCACGGCATGTGGAATCTTCCCGGACCGGGGCACGAACCCGTGTCCCCTGCATCGGCAGGTGGACTCTCAACCACTGCAGCACCAGGGAAGCCCCATTTCCTAATTTTACATTTTAAAAGTTAATATTTAAAAAGAAAAACCTTCTTCAACCCCAACCCCTAAGCCCATCATGAGTAATCTGGTTTAATACAAGTTAAGTCTATAAATAAATGTGTTCTTTTTCCTCAAAAATCACTTAAACAACTATACAAGAATTACTGTTTTAATAAAATTAGAAATGAAAAAGGACAAGTTAAAACAGACACCGCAGAAATACAAAGCACCCTAAGAGACTACTACAAGCAACTCTATGCTGATAAAATGGACAACCTGGAAGAAATGGACAAATTCTTAGAAAGGCATAACCTTCCAAGACTGAATCAGGAAGAAATAGAAAATATGAACAGACCAATCACAAGTAATGAAATTGAAACTGTGATTAAAAATCTTCAAACAAGGTCTTCCCTGGTGGCGCAGTGGTTGAGTGTCCGCCTGCCGATGCAGGGGACACAGGTTCGTGCCCCGCTCTGGGAGGATCCTGCATGCCATGGAGCAGCTGGGCCCATGAGCCATGGCTACTGAGCCTGCGCATCCAGAGCCTGTGCTCCACATCAGGAGAGGCCACAACAGTGAGAGGCCCATGTACCGCAAAAAAAAAAAAAAAAAAAATCTTCCAACAAACAAAACTCCAGGACCAGAGGTTTCACAGGTGAATTCTATCAAACATTTAGAGAAGAGATGCAATCTTTGGGACTTCCCTGGTGGCGCAGTGGTTAAGAATCTGCCTGCTAAAGAAGGAGACACGGGTTCAAGCCCTGGTTCAGGAAGATCCCACATGCCGCAGAGCAACTTAGCCCGTGCACCACAACAACTAGTGAGCCTGTGCTCTACAGCACACAAGCCACAACTACTGAGCCCGTGTGCCACAACTACTGAAGCCCACGTGCCTAGAGCCTGTGCTCCGCAACAAGAGAAGCCACCCCAATGAGAAGCCCACACACTACAGTGAAGAGCAGCTCCCGCTTGCCTCAACTAGAGAAAGCCCGCAAGCAGAAATGAAGACCCAACGCAGGTAAAAATAAATAAATCTATTAAGGAAAAAAAACATTTAGAGAAGAGCTAACACCCATCCTTCTCAAACTCTTCCAAAAATTTGCAGAGGAAGGAAAACTCCCAAACTCATTCTGTGAGACCACCATCACGCTGATACCAAAAGCAGACAGAGATACTACAAAAAAAGAAAATTACAGACCAATATCACTGATGAATATAGATACAAAAATCCTCAACAAAATACTAGCAAACAGAAACCAACAACACATTAAAAGGATCATACACCAAGATCAAGTGGGATTTATCTCAGAGATGCAAGGATTCTTCAATATATGCAAATCAATCAGTGTGATACACCATATTAACAAACTGAAGGAGAAAAACCATATGATCATCTCAATAGATGCAGAAAAAGCTTTTGACAAAATTCAACACCCATTTATGATAAAAACTCTCCAGAAAGTGGGCATAGAGGGAACCTACCTCAGCATAATAAAGGCCATATATGACAAACCCACAGGAAACATCATTCTCAATGGTGAAAAACTGAAAGCATTTCCTCTAAGATCAGGAACAAGACAAGGACATCAACTCTCACCACTATTATTCAACATAGTTTTGGAAGTCCTATCCACGGCAATCAGAGAAGAGAAAGAAAGGAAAGGAATACAAACTGGAAAAGAAGAAGTAAAACTGTCGCTGTTTGCAGATGACATGATACTATACATAGAGAATCTTAAAGATGCCACCAGAAAACTACTAGAGGTAATCAATGAATTTGATAAAGTTGCAGGATACAAAATTAATGCACAGAAATCTCTTGCATTCCTATACACTAATGATGAAACATCTGCAAGAGAAATTAAGGAAACTCTCCCATTTACCATTGCAATAAAAAAATAAAATACCTAGGAATAAACCTACCTAAGGAGACAAAAGACCTGTATGCAGAAAACTATAACACACTGATGAAAGAAATTAAAGATGATACAAACAGATGGAGAGATATACCATGTTCCTCTACTGGAAGAATAAATATTGTGAAAATGACTATACTACCCAGAGCAATATACAGATTCAATGCAATCCCTATCAAATTACCAATGGCAGTTTTTATAGAACTAGAACAAAAAATCTTAAAATTTGTATGGAGAAACAGAAGACCCCAAATAGCCAAAGCAGTCCTGAAGGAAAATAACGGAGCTGGAGGAATCAGACTCCCTGGCTTCAGAGCATACTACAAAACTACAGCAAACAAGACAATATGGTACTGGCACAAAAACAGAAATATAGATCAATGGAACAAGATAGAAAGCCCAGAGATAAACCCACGCACCTGTGGTCAACTAATCTATGACAAAGGAGGCAAGGATATACAATGGAGAAAAGACAGTCTCTTCAATAAGTGGTGCTGGGAAAACTGGACAGCTACATGTAAAAGAATGAAATTAGAACACTCCCTAACATCATACACAAAAATAAACTCAAAATGGATTAGAGACTTAAATGTAAGTCCGGGCACTATAAAACTCTTAGAGGAAAACATAGGAAGAACACTCTTTGACATAAATCACAGTAAGATATTTTTTGATCCACCTCCTAGAGTAATGGAAGTAAAAACAAAAGTAAACAAATGGGACCTAATGAAACTTAAAAGCTTTTGCACAGCAAAGGAAACCATAAACAAGATGAAAAGACAACTCTCAGAATGGGAGAAAATATTTGCAAATGAATCATTGGATAAAGGATTTAATCTCCAGGATATATAATCAGCTCCTGCCGCTCAGTATTAAAAAAAACAAACAACCCAATCCAAAAATGGGCAGAAGACCTGAATAGACATTTCTCCAAAGAAGACATACAGATGGCCAAGAAGCACATGAAAAGCTGCTCAACATCACTAATTATTAGAGAAATGCAAATCAAAACTACAATGAGGTATCACCTCACACCAGTTAGAATGGGCATCATCAGAAAATCTACAAAGAACAAATGCTGCAGAGGGTGTGGAGAAAAGAGAGCCCTCTTGCACTGTTGGTCGGAATGTAAACTGATACAGCCACTATGGAGAACAGTATGGAGGTTCCTTAAAAAACTAATAATAGGACTGTCATACGCCCCAGCAATCCCACTACTGGGCATATACCCAGAGAAAACCATAATTCAAAAAGGTACATGCACCCCAATGTTCATTGCAGCACTATTTACAATAGCCAGGTCGTGGAAGCAACCTAAATGCCCATCGACAGATGAATGGATAAAGAAGATGTGGTACATATATACAATGGAATATTACTCAGCCATACACAGGAACGAAATTGGGTCATTTGTAGAGACATGGATGCATCTAGAGACTCTCATACAGAGTGAAGTAAGTCAGAAAGAGAAAAACAAATATCATATATTAACGCATATATGTGGAACCTAGAAAATGGTACAGATGAACCGGTTTCCAGAGCAGAAATTGAGACACAGTAGTAGAGAAAAAACATATGGACACCAAGGGGGGAAAGCAGCATGGGGTGAGGGTGGCAGTTGATGAATTGGGAGATTGGGTTTGACGTGTATACACTGAGGTGTATAAAATGGATGACTAATAAGAACCTGCTGTATAAAAAAAATAAAATTTAATTTAAAAAATAATAAAATTTCATTTCAACTGTTAAAAAGAAAAAGAAGTATTGTTTTAAAAATTTACCTAGAGAAATTAAAGTACCATTCATTTTCCCCCTGTAACAGATGGTGCTCAAGGATTCACGTATCAAGGCCATTTGCTTATCTCATCACACTTTAGTTGTTCTGTTAGCAGGCAGGCTTTGAATGTGCTTAATCATTCTTTTCTCCTCCTTGATAATGTCTGTACTCTGGCTTCAGCTCTCATGTGTTTTTGTGGAGCCCTTTTACATTTTGAATACCAATTTCTTTTAAGATTTCCTTCAGGTACGACACAGGCTGTTTTGTGATGTCCACCAAGTCCTTAAGATTATAATATTGATGTTTCTCAAAAGCTGAAAACAGCATGTCTAAAATGTGTTATCAGCTCGAGCTCGTTTTCCATCTTTCTTTTTCCTTTCATATTCAATATTGTACTGATGATTAACAACAGGTTTGTAATTGGTTGTCACAGCTTTGTTCAGTTGCTGTAATAGCCTTACAGGTTTGGAAGATTCTTCTATTTGTAATCTCTTTAATCTCATGTACTTTTCACTGGCAGTGGGTCAACATTCAACTCTTTGTACCACTATTCCTTCCAGTGAAAGCTTATCCGATGAGCTCTTATTAGACACTGTTAATGCCTGTCCCCCAACACTTTGCAAGACAAATATATGTACTCTAGGAGCACTGCCTGAAGCTGATTTTCCGCCAATATCATGAATATTTTCAAGGGCCTCATTCAAAGTAAATGACACCTCCATCCTTCCTTGATTTTTGGCAATCCACAGTTTCCCAACTTCACCTCTTCCAGGACCTTTAGCCCAATGCTGTGACAAATATTTAGGAACCTTCACCAGCCACACTCTGGTGTTCTGTTTGGCGCCGGTCAGGCTGAGTTCCCCTCTTTCCTCCATGGGTCTATCACCAACGGAGGCGTGCAGGCCACAGCAGCGGCCCCAGGAGCTGGGGGGCTACGGGGCAAGGGACCAGAGCACAGGGCAAGCCCTGGCCGGGAGCTGATTGTGAAGAGCCGGGGTCCACCTGCTCAGATGCTGGGAGCCCGGGGGCCTTCTAGGAATTTTAGAGTTTTCTGTTTTACATTGAGTTCTGTGATCCATTTTGAGTTTATTTTTGTGGAAGTTATAAGGACAGTGTCTAGATTCTTTTTTGCATGGGCATGTCCACTTGTTCCAACACCATTTGTCGAAAAAACTATTCTTTCTCCATTAGATTGCCTTTGCTCCTTTGTCAAAAATCAGTTGACTATATTGGTTTGGGTCTATTTCTGGGCTCCCTATTCTGGTCCATTAATCTATATGTCTATTATTCCACCAATACCACACTATCTTGATTACCATAGCTTTATGCTAAATTTTGAATCAGGTAGTTTTAGCCCTCCAACTTTGTTCTTATTCTTCAATATTGTGTTAAATATTGTGAGTCTTTTTCCTTTCCATATAAAATATAGAATCAGAGGTTTTTGTATCCACAAAATAACTTGCTGGGAGTTTTACTTGGGGTTACATTGAGTCTATAGATCAAGTTAAAAAGAAATGACATTTAACAATACTGAGTCTTCCTATCCATGAACACAGAATATCATTCCATTTATTTAGGCTTTTATTTCTTTCATCAGAGTTTTCCTCATATAGATCTTGTACATATTCTGTTTGATTTATGCATAAATATTTCTCCTTTTTTTGGTGCTAAAGTGTTTTTTTTTAATTTCAAATTCCAGTCATTCGTTGTTAGTATAGGAAAATAATTGACTTTTGTATATTGGGCTTGTATCTCACAGCCTTATTATATTTGCTTATTAGTTCCAGGAGCTTTTTGGTCAACGCTCTGGTATTTTTCACATAGAAAATCATGTCATCTGCAAACAAAGACAGTTTTATTTCTTTCTTCCCAATCTGTATGCCTTTTCTTGTCTTGTCTTACCTTATTGCCTTAGCTAGGAGCTCCAGTGTGATGTTGAATTAGAGTGGTGAGAGAGGACATCCTTGCCTTGTTCTCAGTCTTAGGGCAAAGTCATCTAGTTTCTCAGCATAAGTATGATATTAACTATAGATATTTTTGTTGATTTTTTTATCAAGTTGATGAATTTCCCCTCTATTCCTAATTTGATGAGAGCTATTATCATGAATGGATCTTGGATTCTGTCAAATGATTTTTCTGCATCTATTGATACAATCATATGATTTTTCTTCTTAAGCCTGTTGCTCTATGATGGATTAAGTTAATTTATTTTTGAATATTGAATCAGCCTTGTGCACCAGGAATAAATTCCACTTGGTCGCGGTGTATAATTCTTTTAACATTGTTGAATTTGACTTGCTAATATTTTGTTGAGGGTTTTTGCAACTATTTTCAATGAGATGTTGGTCTGTAGTTTTCCTTTCTTATAATGTCTTTGGCTTTGGCATTAGGGTACTGCTAGTTTCATGGAATGAGTGAGGAAGTGTTCCATCTGCTTCTGTTTTCTGCAAGAGGTTGTAGAGAATTGGTATAATTTCTTCCCTAAATGTTTGGTAAAATTCACCAGTGAAACCATCTGGGCCTGGTACTTTCTATTTTAGAAGGTTATTAACTGTTGATTCAATTTCTTTATAGGCCTATTCAGATTATATAGTCAATTTCTTTAATATATAAACAAGTTATCCTTTACATATTATATATACAGATTATATATTTCTTCTTATATGAGTTTTGATAGATTGTATCTTTCACATAATTAGCCAATTTCATCTAAGTTATCAAATTTGTGGGCAGATTTGTTTTATTCATAATATTATTTTATTATCCTTTTAATGTACATGAGATCAGTAGTAATGGCCCTTCTTTTATTTCTGATATTAGTAATCTGTGTCTTCTCACTCCCTTTCTTGGTTAGCCTGGGTAAGGGTTTATCAATTTTATTCATCTTTTCAAAGAACCAGCTTTTCGTTTCATTGATTTTTTTTCTATTGCTTTCCTGTTTTCAATTTCAATTATATTTGCTCTGATTCTAATTGTTTCTTCTCTTGGGCTTACTATGAATTTAATTTGCTCTTCTTTTTCTAGTTTCCTGAAGTGGAAGCTTAGATTAAATATTTTCCAAAATCATTTAGATCTTTTTCCTGTTGTAATATATATGATTTTCCAGCTACTTTCTGTTATTGATTTCTATTTTAATTCCATTGTAATGTGAGTATATAGTTTGTATGATACCTATGCTTTTAAATTTGCTAAGGTATGTTTTATGACACATAATGTTTATCTTAGTGAATGTTCCATGTGAACTTGAGAAGACTGTATATCCTACTATTGTTGGATGAAGTATTTTATAAATGTCAATTAGATCTAGTTGATTGATGGTGCTATTCAGCTCAATATATCCTTACTGATTTTATGCCTGCTGGATATTTCAATTACTGATTCAGGGATGTTGAAGTCTCTATAATAGTGGGTTCATCAGATTTTGCCTCAATTTTGTGACACTCTGTTGTTAGCCACATACACATTAAAGGATCTTATGTCTTGGAGAATTGACACCTCTATCACTATATAATGCCTCTCTTCCTTCCTGATCATTTTCCTTCCTCTGAAGTCAGCTTTGTCTGAAATTAGCTTGCTTTTGATTAGTGTTAGCATGGTATATCTTTCACCATTCCTTTACTTTTAATCTACCTTTATCTTTATATTTAAAGTGTGTTTCTTACAGATAACATATAGTTGGTTATTGCTTTTTTATCCACTCTGGCAGTTTCTGTCTTTTAATTGGTGTATTTATACCATTCACATTTAAAGTGATTATTGATATAGTTGGATTAATATCTACTATATTTGTAACTGTTTTCTATTCATTGTCCATTTCTTTGTTTCTTTTTCTGTCTTCCACTCTTTCTGCCTTCTCTGGTTTTAATCAAGCATTTTATATGATTCCATTTTCTTTCCTCTCTTATATCAGTTATACTTTTAAAAATTTTTAGTGGTTGCCCTAGAGTTTGAAATACACATTTATGACTTATTCAACTTTGCTTTCAAATAACATTATACCACTTCAGAGGTAGTGCAAGTACCTTATAGCAGAGTATTCCCAATTCCTCCCCCCATCCCTTATAGCATTGCTGTCATTTGTTTTACTTATCCATAAGCTATAATCACTGAATACATCTTTGCTATTATTATTTTAAGTAAACTATTATCTATTAAATCAATTAAGAATAAGTAAAATAAAAGATTTGATTTTACTTTCATGAATTCCTTCTCTAATGCTCGTCCTTTCTTTATGTAGATCCAAGTTTCTGACCTATATCATTTTCCTTTTCTGAAGAACTTCTTTTAACATTTTTTATAAGGCAGGTCTCCTGGCAACAAATTCAATCAATTTTTGTTTGTCTGAGAAAGTCTTTATTTCAACTTCATTTTTGAAGAATAATTTTGCTGGATACAGAATCCTAGCTTGGTGTTTTTTTCTTTTAACACTTTAAATATTTCACTGCACCCTCTTCTTGCTTGAATGTTTTCTGAAGAGAAACCAATGTAATTTTTATCCTTTTACCCCCCTCTAGCTTCTTTAAAGATTGTCTCTTTGTCTTTGATTTTCTGCAGTTTGAATATGATATGCCTAGGGGTCAACTTTTTGGTATTTGTCCTACTTGATATTCTCTGAGCTTCCTGTATCTGAAGTTTGGTGTCTGTCATTACTTTTAGAAAACTCTTATTTGATATTACTTCAGATATTTCCTTTGTTCCTTCCTCTCTTTCTTCTTCTGGTATTCCCATTACGTGTATATAACCTCATTTGTAATTGTACCACAATCTTTGGACATTCTGTTCCATCTTTTTCATTCTTTTTTTTTAATCTTTGCATTTCATGTATAAAGTTTCTGTTGACATCTTCAAGCTCACTAATTCTTTACCATCAAAGGCATTCTTTTATAGTGCGTTGGGGTTTTTTTTGATAGCGAACTTTTTATCTTTTAATTCAATGTATTTAAACTTTAAAAAAGTTCACCCATTTCTCCCACCCCCCAACCCTCACCTCTGGCAGCCACCAGTCTGTTCTCTGTATCTATGAGCTTGGTTTGTTTGTTTGTTTATCTATCTACCTTTTTAAATTCTGCATATAAGAGAGATCATACACATGGTATTTGACTTTCTCTGTCTGACTTATTTCACTTAGAATAATGCCCTCAAGGTCCATCTATGTTGTTGAAACTGACAAGATTCCATTCTTTTTTATGGCTGAGTAATATTCCATTGTGTATGTTATACCACATCTTCTTTATCCATTCATCTATTGATGGACATTTAGGTTGTTTCCACATCTTGGCTATCATCAGTAATGCTCCAATGAACATGGGTGTGTGTGTGTGTATATATATATATATATATATATATATATATATATATATATATATATATATATATATGTTAGTGTTTTCTTTTTCTTCAGATAAATAGCCAGGAGTGGAATTGCTGGATTAATTGGTAGTTCTATTTTTAATCTCTTGAGGGACCTCCATACTCTTTTCCATGGTGGCTGCACCAATTTATATTCCCATCAACAGTGCACAAATGTTCCCTTTTCTCCACATCCTCGCCAACACCTGTTATTTCTTGTCTTTTTGATAATAGCCATTCTAACAAGTGTGAGGTGGTATTTCATTGTGGTTTTGATTTACATTTCCCTGATGATAAATGATGTAAAGCATCTTTTCATGCACTGCTTGGCCATCTGGATGTCTTTGGAAAAAAATGTCTATTCAGATGTCCTGCCCATTTTTAAATTGGGTTGTTTGGGTATTTTGCCATTGAGTTGGATGAGTTCTTCATATATTTTGGATGTTAGCCCTTATCAAATATATGACTTGAAAATATTTTCTCCCATTCAATAGGCTGCCTTTTCATTTTGTTGATGGTTTCCTTTGCTGTGTAGCAGCTTTTTAGTTTGATGTAGTCCCACTTGTTTATTTTTGCTTTTGTTTCATTTTCTTTTGGTGTCAGATTCAAAAAATTGTCACCAAGACTTATGTCAAGTAGCTTACTACCTATGTTTTCTTCTAGGAGTTTTATGGTTTCAGGCTTTCAAGTCTTTAATCCATTTTGAATTAATTTTTGTGTATGATGTAAGATAGTGCTCTGGTTTCATTCTTTTGCATGTGATTGTTCAATTATACCAACACTATTTATTGAAGAGACTATCCTTTTCCCATTGCATATTCTTGGCTCCATTGTCATAAATTAATTGACCACATATGTGTGGGTTTATTTCTAGGCTCTCTATTCTGTTCCATTGAGCTATGTGTCCATTGTTATGCAATACCATACTGTTTTAATTACTATAATTTTGCAATATAGTTTGAAATCAGGGAGTACGATGCCTCCAGCTTTTTTCTTCTTTCTCAACATTGCTTTGGCTATTTGGAGTCTTTTATGGTTCCATACAAATTTTGAGGTTGCTTGTCCTATTTCTGTGGAAAAAATGCCATTGAAATTGTGATAAGGATTGCACTGAATCTTATATTTCTTTGGGCGGTATGGACATTTTAACAATATTAATTCTTCCAATCCATGAGCATGGAATCTCTTTCCATTTATTTGTGTCTTCATTTTCTTTCATTAATGTCTTTTAGTTTTCAATATACAGGTCTTTCACCTCCTTGGGTTTGTTTGTTTATTTTTGTGGTATGCGGCCTTCTCACTGTTGCAGCCTCTCCCGTTGTGGAGCACAGGCTCCAGATGCACAGCGCCAGCGGCCATGGCTCACGGGCCCAGCCGCTCTGCGGCACGTGGGATCCTCCCGGGCCGGGGCACAAACCCACGTCCCCTGCATCGGCAGGCGGACTCTCAACCACTGCGCCACCAGGGAAGCCCTCCTTGGGTTTTTTTTAAATGAAAAAATACTTTATTGCTGAAAAATGCTAACCACCATTTGAGCCTTCTGAGTGAGTCACCACCTCCTTGTTTTAACTTATTTTTAGGTATTTTATTCTTTTTAGTGCAATTTTAAATGGAATTGTTTTCTAAATTTCTCTTTCTGATAGTTCATTATTAGTGTATAGAAACAGAAGTGATTTTTGTGTATTGATTTTTGTATCCCGCAACTTTATTAGCTCTAAGAGTTTTTTGATGGAGTCTTCAGGGTTTTCTATATATAATATCATATCATGTACAAATAGTGATAGTGCTGCTTCTTCCTTTCCAATTTGGATGCCTTTTATTTATTTATTTATTTTGCCTAATTACTGTGGCTAGGACTTCCAATACTGTGTTGAATAAAAGTAGCAAGAGTGGGCATCCTTGTCTTTTTCCTGATTTTAGAGGAAAAGCTTCCAGCTTTTCACCATTGAGTATGAAGTTAGCTGTGGACTTGTCAGCTAACTTGTCAGCTAATATGGCCTTTATTAAGTTGAGGTAACACACTTTTTGAGAATTTTATCATGAATGGATGTTGAATTTTGTCAAAATTTTTTTCTTCATCTATTGAGATGATCATATGGTTTTTATTGCTCATTTTGGTAATGTGGCATATCACATTGACTGACTTGCAAATGTTGAATCATCCTTGCATTCCTGGAATAATTCTCACTTGATCATAGTGTATATGATCTTTTTAATGTATTGTTGACTGGTTTCCTATTATTTTGTTGAGGACTTTTGCATCTATGTTCATAAGGAATATTGTCTTGTTTTTTTTTTTCTTATGGCATCCTCATGTGACTTGGATATCAGGGTAATGCTTGCCTCGTAAAATGAGTTTGGGAGAGTTCCTTCCTCTTCAAATTTTTGGAAGAGTTTGAGAAGGATAGCTATTAATTCAATTATCTTTGAATGTTTGGTAGAATTCACCAGTTAAGCCTTCTGTTCCTGGACTTTTGTTTGTTGGGAGGTTTTTGATTACTGATTTAATTTCCTTCTAGTAATCGGTCTGTTCAGATTTTCTATTTTATCATTATTCAGTCTTAATACATTGTATGTTTCTAGGAATTCATTCATTTCTTCTAGGTTGTCCAAATTGTTGGCACGTAATTGTAGTCTCTTAAGATCCTTTTGTGTTTCTGAGGTATCAGCTGTAATATCTCCTCTTTCACTTCTGAGTCTGGTTCTGATGCTTGGTTTATCTCTCCAGACTGTATTTCTAGCCTTTTAATATGCCTTGTAATTTTTGGCTGAAAACTAGACATGATATACTGGGTAAAAGTAACTGAGGTAGGTAGGCCAGTAATGTAAGGTTTTATGCTCATCTAAGAGTTAAGCTGTGTTTACTGTTTGCTGTAAATGTGGTGTCAGAGGCTAAAATTGTCTCCATAGTTCTTGTCTTAGTCTCTTCATGTGGTCTTTGGATGTCCCTGGAAACTTCTTAAGTAGGGTCTGAGACTTGCAGTGTTTTTGTTTGTTTGTTTTTGTTTGTTTAACATCTTTAATGGAGTATAATTGCTTTATAATGGTGTGTTAGTTTCTGCTTTATAACAAAGTGAATCAGCTATATATATACATATATCCCCATATCTCCTCCCTCTTGCGTTTCCCTCCCATCCTCCCTATCCCACCCCTCTAGGTGGTCACAAATCACTGAACTAATCTCCCTGTGCTATGTGGCTGCTTCCCACTAGCTATCTGTTTTACATTTGTTAGTGTATATATGTCCATGCCACTCTCTCACTTCATCCCAACTTACCCTTACCCCTCCTTGTGTCCTCAAGTCCATTCTCTCTACATTTGCGTCTTTATTCCAGTCCTGCCCCTAGGTCCTTCAGAACCTTTTTTTTTCTTTTTTTGGATTCCATATATATGTGTTAGCATACGGTATTTGTTTTTCTCTTTCTGACTTACTTCACTCTGTATGACAGACTCTAGGTCCATCCACCTCACTACAAATAACTCAATTTCGTTTCTTTTTATGGCTGAGTAATATTCCATTGTATACATGTGCCACATCTTCTCTAACCATTCATCTGTTGATGGACACTTAGGTTGCTTCCGTGTCCTGGCTATTGTAAATAAAGCTCTGGCAGTGTTTTTAGCTGTAATGCCGTTATACAGGAGTGCTGTTAATGTGGTGATAAAGTGTGGGTAGAATGGAAGCATTCATGAGTCTTATGATTAATTCTCAATCTTTTAGTGTGCCTGAGTTGGGTATTTCCTATCCCCCAGGTCAGTTCAGCTCTGGTAAAACCCCAGTCAGTTAGGCTCTGATAAAAGTTTTCCTTGAGGGCAGGCCTTGTTAAAGAGAATAGAGAGGTCTGGATATATTTCAAAATGGCTGCTTTTCCTCTCCCCTTACTAGAAGGACAAGAGAATTTTTCTCCCATCTTCACTGTGAGAACCTGGTCGCGCTCTTGAAGGTAAAATGCATGAACGTGTGGAGAACCCCCTAAGGCTGGGCCCACTGGGGATTTTTAGCCCTTGAGCTAGTCCACACTGAGCATCTAGCAATTTGTCAATTACAGTTTTAAAGTCTTCTTACTGATACTGGCTTCAGCTTCAGGCTTCTTCACCCAGTCTGCTATGAGTCTCCATATCCACCGGTCTGTCTCTCCATATTACAGAACAGCAGTTTGCCTTGTGACCTCAGTTCTCTGATGGATCTAAGAAGTGATTTTAAGTTTGCTCAGCTTTTTTCTTATTGTGAGTATGGGAGTGATGGCTTTCAAGCGCTTGACACGTGAAGCCAGAAATTGGAAGTATATACATTTATTTTTTAATTTTCAAAACACATCTAGAAAAACATGAATCTTTCTGAAGTTTCAGCTTACCTGAAAATATTTACAGACTGTGTGGCTTTGTGCAATTTAATCCATCTCTTCATCTATAAAATAAGCATAATAATAACTACTTTGCTGGATTGTTTAAGACCTAAATGAGATATGTAAAGCATCTAGCAAAGTGCATGGCTCATATATATTCAATAAATGTTAGCTTTAGTTATGGTGTCATTTATCTTCATCAGAACCCTAGGCTTGAATAGAGACAAAGTGTACAAAGTATTCCCTAATTTAGAAGATGAAGAATCAGAAGAAAATGGCCCACTTGCCTTATTGTCAGTTTGTGACTGAGTCAGGACCAGACTCAGGCTAGGACTGCTGCTGGCTTCCATGGCCCTGATGCTATTACAAGACCCCTTTTCTTAATATCAGATAGCAAACAGCCTGGCCACATAGATCAAAACCTGTCAGATCTCAAATTTACTACTATAAAAGCAGTCCCAGGGACTGCACATCTGTCCCACCCTGATGTATTTGTGGGGTTTGCCTGCAGAAAGCATGATGATTACAAATAGAGGGTATTAGAATGATAGAAAAATGTAGCCTGTTACCACGGAAACAGACATGTGACAGTGGTAGTGCCCTGAGTAGGTATGAAAAAGGTTCTGAAGCATATAGAGAAAATAAATCAATATATCTAAAATGTTATAGAACTCAGCAGATGTTACTGCTTTTGCTCTGGTCAAGATGCTCATATCTAATATGGGAGAGTTCTAGCTCCCTGATATTTTCTCTCTAGAAGATGGGAAACCACAATGGCCTCAAACAAAAGAAATGAGAATGGCGGATATAGAACCAGGGCTTAGAGGACCATGTTGAAACTCATAAGAATTATTTACTGGCCATGGTGGTTTTCCATCTTCTAGAGAGAAAATACCAGGGAGCTAGAATTCCTATACTGCTGAGATGATGTACTCACTAGCCCCTATGGGAAGTGCGATACAATTTAAGGATAATCTTGTCCATATTTTTTCATCCTCATTTTTTTCTGAGGGATATGCCAAATGTCCACCGAATAGATGGAAGCTCCCTGGGAGCCCTTCTGTGACACAAGAAGAAGTGGAAGATAGGGCTTTGAGCCCCTGTTATTCTCAGCACTCTTCATGGCATGGCCATTTTGGAAAATAAAGATAAAAATTTTAGTTAGCTCCTTGCCTCCCGCTGTATACCAAATCTATACCAGATTAATTAAAGATTTAAATATGAAAAATGAAATCATGAAAGAACTAGAAAAAAATATAAAGAACTACCTATATAATGCTGTTGTATCCAAATTTAAAATGATAATGTAGAAATGTAGCTATTGACATAGAAGAAAGTTATCAAACAACATTTTTATTTGATCACATTTTGTAAAAATACATATTTATATGCATAGGAAATTTCTAGATATGCAGAAAATGTTAATAGTGGTTATTTGTGAGTAGTTTTTTTAAGCTATTTTTTTCCTTTTTGCTCCCCTTTTCTATGTATGTAGGTGTGCATGCATTTAAGTATGTATAATGAGTAGTATTTCTGGTATAAAAATAATAAAAGTTAACAAAATTTTTTTAACATCTTTATTGCAGTATAATTGCTTTACAATGGTGTGTTAGTTTCTGCTGTATAACAAAGTAAGTCAGCTATACGTATACATATATCCCCATATCCCTTCCCTCTGCATCTCCCTCCCACCCTCCCTATCCCACCCTTCTAGGTGGTCACAAAGCACCAAGCTGATCTCCCTGTGCTATGCGGCTGCTTCCCACTAGCTAGCTATTTTACATTTGGTAGTGTATATATGTCCATGCCACTCTCTCACTTCATCCCAGCTTACCCTTTCCCCTCCCCGTGTCCTCAAGTCCATTATCTACGTTTGCGTTTTTATTCCTGTCCTGCCCCTAGGTTCATCAGAACCATCTTCTGTTTAGACTCCATATATATGTGTTAGCATATGGTATTTGTTTTCCTCTTTCTGACTTACTTCACTCTGTATGACAGACTCTAGGTCCATCCATCTCATAAAAGTTAACGAAAAATGTTTAACTTCCCTTTCCCTCTTTTCCCTTGTAGATATAGGTCAAACTTCCCTTGTAGATATAGGTCAGACTTCCTCCAGGAATTTATTTTTCCTCAACTAGCCAGTGTAATTCCTTAAGTCTCCCCCCTTTAGTACTTTCCTATTCAACTGTAAGTTCTCTGAGGATAGAGTTGTGTTTCATTATTTACTGTGCCTTCCCTAGGTGTGCTCAATAAGGACTAGGTGCATGGTGATCGTCTGATTTCCTCAAAGCCTGCTTTGAAGTCTGATGTAATAGTACTTACCCTTTAACCAGCTGAAATGGTCAGCAACTTGGCCAGGGCTAACACAATCTGTCTGTGAGGCCAGTGGCTGCAATGGCTGTCATCTCACTGCTTTCCCAGGCTGAGGTGGCTGACTGGTTGGCTGGTAGCTTGTTGATGGGGTTATAGGCCTTTCTGTGTAAATCCTTCCCCAGACAGCTTTCTGGTTCAAGGAGGTGGCCCTTCTCAGACTGTCTCTTAGTCAGTAGTATCTGTGTAGCTGTGCTTCCTTGCCAGAACCTCTGTGTACATTCTCAGGAGCTCTCAGTGTTGTTAAAAACATACAAGATCGGCAGTAAAGAAAGAAGACCAAGAACTGGGAGGAGAGAAAGAGAGAAAAAAATGAGGATAAAAGAGTGGAGGATCATGACCTTAAGTGCAGCAGGTTGCTTAACCCAACCATAAACATCCCCTGCGCATAATAATACCTACTGTTGCACGTGAAATTACTTTGCCAGGGAAGTCTACACAGACATTGGTTTTCGAGGGACCTGTGCAAGCTCTGATGGCCACGCTGGCAGCCCTCCAAGTTAGAGACTTTACTGACTTCTGATTGAAGTCTGCTCAGACAGAATCTTTGATAGAGCCTGCTCTTATAGGTAAAGACCATTCCAAGCTTGTTGCAAGAATAAAATGAGATGATAAATGGAAATAGATTTTTTAGTCTATAAAAGAGTATACAGGGGCTTCCCTGGTGGCGCAGTGGTTGAGAGTCTGCCTGCTGATGCAGGGAACACGGGTTCGTGCCCCGATCCGGGAAGATCCCACATGCCGCGGAGCGGCTGGGCCCGTGAGCCGTGGCCGCTTGGGCCTGCGCGTCCGGAGCCTGTGCTCCGCAACGGGTGAGGCCACAACAGTGAGAGGCCCGCATACCGCAAAAAAAACAGTATACAAATGCTGGTCTTTTTGTGAGCTCCTGAGGGCACTGACAGGGGTTTATTGTTGTCCAGTAGGGTCTTCATGGGAGTTTGGAACAGATTTTTAAATATGTGCGCCTAAAGAAAATCAAATCCACCTACAGAATGAAGTGAATTGAGTCCCCAGTAGGGAAAAACATGCCTGCATGTCTGGGAGACACCTAAATTGTGTATGTCTGAGGAGTGATTGTTACCTAACTATATGAGAAAAGCCTTGGGTTTTCTGAGTGCCCTCAATTGATTAGAAATGTTTTCTTTAGAAGTAATTCCCCAGAAAATGCTTGTGATTTCATTGTCAATGAAACTGTTGGCACTTCTTTTAAAGTGTCTGTTAACTTATGTTAAATTACAGTGGGAGTGCATGTGGCCCCCAGATGAATGTATTATGGTTGCACTGTTTTAATAACTAACGATTTGAATAACGATAAGGAAGTGACTAAAAAGTAAACTGCCACTGCTCTGCTCCTTCCATGAAAATGACCCTTTTCTCCTTCCAGCTTCAACACATGAGACTTCACATCACTTCCTGACCTGAATGCGTGACTCTTCAATCTCAGGACTTGCATAATTAATGGAATGCCGTCCTAAGGTTGTTGAGTTCTGCATTTCTGGGCATTTCATCTTTATGGTGAAGTACCCATTCCCTCACTCCAAAGACTAAGCCTGAAATATTTTTCTTCCTAGGGAAGAATCTTCCTTGTAACTTTATTGTTACAACAGTCAGAGACAGATTGGGGAGGTTTGATAGTTGGGCGATACCTTGCCAATAACCTGACCCTTAGCATGGGGCTCCCTCAAATTTGCAGTGTCTTGGGGATTCCTCCTGTGACTGTCTTGAAGAATAAACACTTTATGTTAATTTCCAGTGACTTAGTTTTCCATTTTCTCTTTTTAACAGGTCCAGTTAAAAACAAGAAAAAGGGTAAGTCAAGCTCCTGATTTTGTAAAATTGCTGTCATGTCTTTTCTAAAATTAGAAGAAAAAATCAAGGGAGAAGGATTTTTATATTCGTTCAATGCTGGATGTCCATTATTTTACTCAATCATGTGTGATCTTCTTGAGTATTGTAGCTTCCAAGGAATAAGAAATATATATCATTTTTCAGTGATGATCCATGAAAGATAGAATTGCTTCCTAGCAACATGTGAAAGTTGTTTTTGCTTTTCTTCCTTGTTCCCTCTTCCATACAATTCATTTTACATCTCTTTCCTTCATTCTTCCTTACTCTTTCCCCTGCCCTTCTCCTTTCTCCTTTTTTCCCCCTCCTTTATCAAATCAGTGGCCAGGTATGAATGAAGTCCTGAGACTGCTTGTAGGGACTAGGTATACTACCTCTTGAGAGATGTCAGTACCCTATTTTTTGGCCTAAAAGCTATCCCTCTCCTATTTCTCAGAGAGTCAGGGAAGGTATTTCTTGCTCTGGGGTTTCAATATCATTTTCTCTGTGATGGAAAAACCTCAGCTGTAGTAGTACCCTGATCATTTAGTCTTTTCCAAGAATCTCCTAGTTGAGTGGATCCATTGTGCCGTTGTTGGGTCTGTAAGTCTCCAGTGTACTTGCAATGGGAATGGCCCACGAGTTTGTACAAGTGCTTGCCTGCCTGAAGAGGAGAAACCAAAGACAGAACAGGTTCCAAAAGACAGGACCAGGGAATGTGGTCCACTCCTTAGGACTAAAAGAACCAACCACGAAACGAGTTTTTTAAGTACCTATTTTTTTCTGTGTTCTGACCTGGGAGGAAAATAGAGTGAAATTCATGAGTTTTCATTAAAATGCTCTAAGCGAAATGATTCTGTCTGTTAACATTTCCGGAGCTTTACAGAGTAGATTATCAATCCCAGACTAGGCCCGAAAGACTGGCTTCAGCTGCCTCCTGCCACTTCTCTGAGTACTAGGGTACTCTGGTGGCTTGAGATGCCGTGGACCACATGGGAAACCTGTGTGCCTGTTGTAAAGAAGCTGAAGAATGGCCTGGCCCCTAAGGACCTGAGCTGAGCAAAATTGGAAAATAGCCAGAGAACTGGAGTCAGTGAGGAAACCTTTCTTTGTGGAGCCTGGGCATTCACCAAGCTATTCTGTCTTTTAAGAAAGTAAATGTGACTTTTTTAAAAAATAAATTTATTTATTTATTTATTTATTTTTGGCTGTGTTGGGTCTTTGTTGCTGCGCACGGGCTTTCTCTAGTTGCAGCGAGTGGGGGCTACTCTTCGTTGCGGTGCACGGGTTTCTCATTGCGGTGGCTTCTCTTGTTGCAGAGCATGGGCTCTAGGCACGCGGGCTTCAGTAGTTGTGGCTTGTAGGATCTAGAGCGCAGGCTCAGTAGTTGTGGCGCACGGGGCTTAGTTGCTCCGCGGCATGTGGGAACTTCCCGGACCAGGGTTCGAACCCATGTCCCCTGCATTGGCAGGCGGATTCTTAAACACTGCGCCACCAGGGAAGCCCAAATTTGACTTTCAAGTGTGTAGTTTTCTGTTCTTATCACATCCCTTTAAGACAGTAATTTTAACAAACCTAGAAAGCTCCCCTGGCCTGGACAAGGACACTCTCTGCTCCTAGCACAAGCCCAGGGATGACTTCCTTTATTTCTTGCTTTTTTTAAATAAATTTATTTATTTATTTATTTATTTATTTCTGGCTGCATTGGGTCTTCGTTGCTGCACGCAGGCTTTCTCTAATTGCAGCGAGCGGGGGCTGTTCTTCGTTGCAGTGCGTGTACCTCTTATTGCAGTGGCTTCTCTTGTTGCAGAGCATGGGCTCTAGGCATGCGGGCTTCAGTAGCTGTGACACGCAGGCTTCAGTAGTTGTGGCATGCAGGCTCAGTAGTTGTGGTGCACTGGCTTAGTTGCTCCATGGCAT
This sequence comes from Pseudorca crassidens, assembly GCF_039906515.1. Lineage (NCBI taxonomy): Eukaryota > Metazoa > Chordata > Mammalia > Artiodactyla > Delphinidae > Pseudorca > Pseudorca crassidens. The sequence continues at coordinate 73,376,026 of NC_090317.1, read as the reverse complement.
GTGGGATCTTCCCGGACCAGGGATCGAACCTGTGTCCCTTGCACTGGCAGGTGGATTCTTAACCACTGCACCACCAGGGAAGTCCCCTTCCTTTCTTTCTTAATAGGTAGACTTGAGAGCACTTTCTAATGACAGCTACTAAGTTTTTTTTTCCACTCACTCATTCACTAGACAGTGAATAAGCATCTTGTAATTGTCAGGAAGAGAGATACAGAGATGAAGAAAAATGGTTACTGCCCTCCAAAATCTCCCGGTATAGTTGGAGTCATGGAAACACACACAAATAATTGAAGTACAGTATTTTAAAAAGTGCAATTATAGAAGCATGAGCTTCCCATGCTTGGTCCTACATCTCAGAGAAAACATTATCTAACCTAGACTTTGAAGGATGAGGCAAAAAGAAGGGGAAGAATATTCCAGCAAAGAAAACTACATACTGAAATCTCTCAGAGGCATGAAAGAACATGTCATGTCTGGGGGAACAGCAAGTAGGCTAGTGATTTACCCAAATATAGGGCATGTGTGTGGTGGGGAGCAGCACCCATTTGAAGTGTCATCCAAGGGGTGAGCACCGAGAGAACACACTTGCTGGTGGTAATGGAAGGCAGCTTTCTAGGCGAGAAGCTCTGAAATTACAAACTCAAGAGATCCCAGTGCCTCTGGTAGTGACTTGGATCACTGCCCAGCACTGCTACCTTGTATGTGGGCCACTATTGGGAAGAGAATGCACATAGGCTTTAAACATTTGCCTTGGCTGAAAGCGATTTAGAAGCCATTTAATACTGATTTCCATGGACACAGTGAATAGACACATGCCTGAAGGGGTAATTGAGTTGTTCATTTAATTTCCATCCTTTAATGGAATTTTCCCCCTCCCATAACTTTCTCTCCCTCTCTCTCTCTCTCTCTCTCTCTCTCTCTCTCCCTCCCCCCCCCCATCTCTTGCTTTTAGTTCATTCTTTCAACAATTTGAGCTTCACTAAAAGAACGTGTGTATTCTTGCATCTAAGACTACACAGGGTAACTTGATAAGTACAAAAGTCTCTGGGCTTTTGTATCGTGAGGTACTCTGTTAGAGTAAGGAAATCCAGAGAAGGAATACAGTCCTCTAAAGTCATCTTCTTGGTCCAGGGGCCATTTTGTACATGCTCCTCTGTGGGCCAACTTTCTGTAAGGATGCAAGGATGACAAGCACAGTTACTTAAACCTGGTTGCAGAGGAGCAAAGAGGACCAGCTGCAGAACTAGATCCCAGCAGGAGCTTGTTCTCAGATGCCTTCTAGCATTTTAATAAGTGAACATTCTCTGTTTACACTGCAACCATTATTCACTTTCACTGCAGGAGTTTCTGGCTCTAATTCTTCCAAAATTACATTAACAATCACAGGAGACTCACAATCTTGACACTAAAGTTCACACTACCCACAGAAGCCCCTCTAGCTCAAAAATCACTGTTAGGCCTGGACATTCTGGGACAGAGGACAGCCTACTATGCACCATCCCCTGTGTCTGTGCCACTCAGAGAAGAGTGAGAGAGAAGCAGACTTTATAACCAGGCTAGGGAAGTTTCCTGACTGCCAGGGGTACGTCAATCCTCCTTATGGAACCTCAGTCTTGGGAGGAAACTTAGAGAAATCATTGAGGCCAAGCTCCTCGTTTTACCAATGGAGAAACTAAGGCTCAAGGAGAGGAAGGGATTTACCCGAAGTATACATCCGTGGCAGAGCTGAGGCTTACAGCCTTATCTCCTGACTACAGATTCCTTGTTCTCTCCACTACACTAGCCGGAATTGAAACTTGGGCGCTGAATAAGCCTGACTTGGAAGCTGCCCAAATCTGAAGGGAGATGGCTTTCCTGTTCGGCATCTTAAAATTTGCTAGATCTCGAAACTGGGCAGATTCAGTCTTCTGCTGCTAAGTGCAGGGAAAACGCTAAGACTCCTGTCTCTCCGTGAGAGAGAAGCTCTATGGACCTTCCTTACTTTCCTCCCTGGGGAAGGGGCCCCGCAATGACCCTGTTGTTTCATTGCAAATGCAGATGTGGTTAGACACGGACAAGTGACCTCTTGAGTGGCATTGACATGAGGACTGGGTTTCTTGAGCACGCGGCATTCTTCTTAAAAGAGGACCTGATAAATCAGAACAGGATTCTCCTCCCTGAGAGCCCAGGGAGCCAGGAGGCAGAGTCAGGAAGGAGGTATTTAAATGAGACTTGACAGGGTTATATTTAAAAAGGAAGAAAGAATCACAGGTGAAGACACCATGATGGAGTCTGGGGAAAGGCTCCCATTCCTGAGACTTCCACAAGATTGTGAAAAAGCGGGGAAGGGAGGAAGCAGTCACCCACCTGTGACCACCTGCAGTGCTTGAATTGGACTGCATGGAGCAGAGGAGGTTAAACAGGAGGAACTGGAGGGTTTGGTTCAAAACCACAGTTATGACTCTGTTAACATAGCTACATTCTGGCAGGGATGTGGGAAGGACTGGAATATGGAATAAGAAGGCTGAGACTGCTCTGAAAGGATAGCGAGGAGGAAACGGGGAGGATCTGGTGGCTTGATTAATAATACATTCAAGAATAGGGCCTCTGAGAAAAGACTTTGGGAAGCCAGATTATTTAGCCTATAAAAATAGAGGTTGATAGATGACTTAATGTCTTTGAGCACATGAGGGTTATTGTGTGCATGATGGTAGCTATTCTTCTCTATCTATACAAACAATAGAATAAGAGCTTAAACTGCCACAGGAGGAATTTCAGTTCAATATACAGAAGAACTTCCTAACAGTGAGGGGGTAATAAACATTGGAACATGTTACCAAGGGAGTTTGAAGAATTTCCTTTCCCAGAGATCTTTAAAACTAGGGTTTAGAGGGGTCAGCTGAGAAAGCAAAAACCTGCCTGCTGCTTCCTCCTCAGCTGAGCTCTGTGCTCTCCACTGCCCCTTCTTTCCTTATGGTGCTCGAGCCCTCTCTGTCTCTCTCTCACTCTCTCTCTCTCTCCCCCCCTTCCCTCCCTCGCCCTCCCCTCCCCCACCTCTCATCTCCCAGACTCCTTCCAATCCCACATTCCCACCTCCATCCCAAGCCCAAGTCCCTGTACATCCCGACTCCTATAGGAAACCTTCCTGGAGCCAATATTCTTCCTAAGGTCAGGCCTGGACAATAAATGTGAAAGCCACACTCTTCAACAATAGCCCAGTTCTCAATTCTAAAAAGTGACCCATAGGTCTAGCCACTTGGCAATTCTGATCCTTTGGACTTAGCCGAACTGTAACCTCCTTTTTGAAGCCTTCCCTGACCTCTCCAGCATTTTGTCCCTACCACTAATGCAGCACTTCTACTATCGTGTGACTGTGTCTGTTTCCCCACTAGACTGAGCTCCTTGAGGGCCATTATATCTTCAAACCCAACCTATAAATGATTATTCATGAAACAGGGTAGGGAGTGTGTGTGTGTGTGTGTGTGTGTGTGTGTGTGTGTGTGTGTGTGTATGACGTATGATAAAAGTATCCACCTCTTTAAGAGCAGGAACTCCCAGAGGGCCGACTTTGTGTCATTAGAAGGCTGAGGAACTCCTGACAGTACATTCTCAGTCAATAACTACAAATGTAATACCTAATCTTGTCTTTCAGGAAAGAAGGCAGGACCTCCTGGGCCCAATGGCCCCCCAGGACCTCCAGGACCTCCAGGACCCCAAGGACCCCCAGGGATTCCAGGGATTCCTGGAATTCCAGGAACAACTGTTATGGGACCACCTGGCCCTCCAGGTCCTCCTGGTCCTCAAGGACCCCCTGGTCTCCAGGGACCTTCTGGTGAGTTCTTCCATCTCTCCACCCTCCTAGGCTCCTTAAAAGTTCTCTAATAGAGCAAGAGTGGGTGATCCCAAGAGCATTTTCAAATGGTGGTGTACACTGGTGTGCACTATAGCCTTCCCCCCACCACATTGCCCATTTGAAGAGCATTTAATCTCTTTGCATCTTTCCCTTTGGGCCCAGAAGGGCATCCAAAAGATATAGATCCAGATCCAAACCTGCCTAATTGAAGTTGACAGGAGTCAGACTACCTGGGCTTAGGTCAGTTGTTATTTCCTTCTCCTATTCCCCTCTTGTATCTTGGGGCTTTACAGAAATGGAGTCTTTACGGCTGATTTCTCTGGGTCTTTACTGCCACAAGACTCAGATTCTTTGACTCATAGTTCAAACAGGGCTAATCCGTGTCACCGTGGCCCCAAGAGATGCAGTTAGGGTTTTTTTTTCCATCCAATCTTTCCACAAATATTAATTGAGCACTTTCTATGTGCAAGAGATATATTGATAAGTGGTCCCTGTTCTCGTGGAATTTATGTCCTACAGGAGGAGAGAGACAAGTAAAGAAGCAAGGTATTTACAAATGGCAATGCGCTCTATGAAGGAAATTAATAGAAAGGGAGCAAAAGGTTAAAGAAGTGAGCACCGTCGTCTCGGGGTCACGTGGTGGCAGGAAAACACTCTTCTCTGTCTCCATAGGTGCTCGGTGGTACTTCCCTTAGACCAGCGTTGGTGAGAGGCCAGTTTCCCTGCTGGTTGCTAGGCCCACTGAAGATGCAGGTCGGGAGCAAGTAAGAGAAGGAAGGAGTGTCCTCTCCTACCCCAGTGCCCTGCATCACACCCTGACTCTCCCTCCATTTCTGAGCCCTGGAAAATAACACTCAGACAGGGCTTCACTACAGGGAGCAAAAGCTCAGTGCCACTGGCTGCCTAGGTGAGGAGTAAAGGAAGTAGAAAGAGACGCCCTCTGACTGGCCTGTCCTATTTTGCAGGTGCTGCTGATAAAGCTGGAACTCGAGAAAACCAGGTTGGCTGGGAATTGCTCTCTTGCTGGAGAGGAGGGAAGACCACAGGCTAGAGCCACCCTTGAGTTTGCTCCCTATTCAATTTGCTGAGGCTTTATCTTGTGAGGAGACCCTGGAGGTTCTGAGGTTCTTCATTCACAGCCTCCTCCATCTCTATGAATAGAAAAGCTTTGCCCCAGGGCCTGCCTTTAGCAAGGGAACTGAGTCTTGTCATGGCCATTTTTCCCCATTCCCCAGGAGACAGAGGGTCACCATTGCCAAACCCAATAGTCAGCTGCCAGTCAGGCCTATTCACCTGGATCTCTGCCTCCCCGGCCACCCCAGACACCTTGTCGGCCCTCAGACCACCTGACATCAGCAGCTTAGAAGTTTAAGAGTATGTCCTTGAAAATCAGCCAACCAGCTCTGGGTGAAGCCCAGCCTAGACTTCTGCCTTCATGGCCTGAAGGGCTCCTCCCTAGTCTCTGAGCTTCCTGATCCGTCTCTACTGGCAGGTTCCGCCGCCTCGCCTTGTCTCATCTCAGCCTCCCTCACTACAGCTGTTTGGTCACGGCGATCAGTCTACACAGTTGCACGGTGCTTGACGGCTTGCAGGGCATTTTATATTCATCACCTCAGTTGATCTTCAGACATCCCTGTGAGAGAGGTCAGACAGAGATTCTCATGATCCCCGTTTCACAGTTAGCGAAATGAGGCTCAGAGGCATTACATTTGGCCGAGGTCACACAGCTATGAAGTGGCAGAGCTACAAAATCATATTACCCTCTAGTAGAAATGTGGCCACTCGCATCCCAAGAAAGGGGAGAGGGATCAGAATTGGGATACAAATGAAGACTAGAAACCAGAGGTGGAATCCTGGCAACTGGTGGCTGAGCAAGCAGCCATTTCTCACAGTGACTACTCTCTCTGTCCTTCTTATCCTCCCAGCCAGCCGTGGTGCATCTACAGGGCCAAGGGTCAGCAATCCAAGTCAAGAATGGTAAGAGTCAAAGCAGGCTCTCTCCCTAAGGAGAGTTTCTCCTCCCCTTACCCCCAGCCTTGTTCCTCCCAGGCCCCTGAGGTACCCTTGACATTCGGGGCCATTCTCTACTCCATTTTGCCCTCTGCTGGCTGTCCTGAGTAATTGCTTGCCCTAAGGTTACTACAAATTGCATTTAGAATCGCTGATGAGGAAGCTGAAAGGGACTTGAGACATTGTCTAAACCAGGGATTCTTGGGAGGTGGAGGCTGAATCAGAGTCACCCTTGGGGATATGTGTAGTTTTATCACCATTTTCACAATACAAATTAGAGAAAGTAGAACGACATAAAATCGAATCTTCTTGTCTGATGGGTCTACACAGAAAATGGGTGGAGGAGGCATTTCTCTCAGGGAAGTGGGGGGCATGTTAGACTCTCCAGGGAGTATGAGATGCTAGTGTCTATGAAAAAGGGGGGTGGATTTCAGGAGGTTAGAAACCCTAATTTAGTGTAATCCCTGCATTTAAAAGGTGGGGAAACAGAGTGCCAGACAAATTGGACAACACCATACTAAATCTACTGCCTTATATCTGTATGGTACTTTAGAGTTTTCAACATACTTTCTTTGTCTTTGATTTGATTTGATCCTCACGACAAAGGTAGGCATTAGCTCCTTTTTACAGAGACAGAAACTGAAGCTCAGAGAGGTTAATTAACTGGCCCAAGGTTTCCGTTAAGTGTAGGAGCTGGGATTCAAAACCACATCTGTTTGACTCTCTCCACCGCACTATGCCACTTCAGAGATGTGTGTGTATACTCCACTGAATGATTAGCTTCATTTTCTTCCTCAAAGAGACATGAACGTTCATTAAAGAACGGCACTTTGAAATAATGTCCGGTCCCCAGGGTGCACAAAGCCTAAAATGCGTGAACCCCCAGGAGCTTCGGGAAGCAGCAAGCCAGCCAAGATGCCAGACGCTTACTGGGAGGGGCTGTGAGTACAGAAACAGTGAATGAAGGTTCAGAAACCTGCTGCATGGAGACAGCTTCTAAGAGCCCAGTCAGTCCTGAACTGGCTGTGCTCTGCTTCCTTAATGATCGGGCTTGGCTACATCCTGGAGTGCCACCAGAATGCCTGACTCAATCACCTCAGAAATATAAGTAGGAACAGAGTGGCACCAAAACCTAAGCAGTCCTGCTGGGACCAAGTACCTTGGGCCCCAGGGCCCTGGATGGGCCATGATCACCATCTGTCCAGAGAAGGGTGAGACAGGCAGGAAATAGATTTGTTTGGGTGTCTCGATGGGTGGCCTCAATGTTATGCCAGAAGCTACTGATTTTGCTCCCACCACATAACAAGACTGGTTCCAACTCTTCTGGGCCAATCCCCAGTAGTAGTCTGTGCTGATCTTTAGTTCCAACAGAAGCAAGAGTGAGAGCATCAGGGCTTCCCTGGTGGCTCGGTGGTTAAAAATCCGCCTGCCAATGCAGGGGACACGGGTTCGAGCCCTGGTCCGGGAAGATCCCACATGCTGTGGAGCAACTAAGCCCGTGCGCCACAACTGCTGAAGCCTGTGTGCCTAGAGCCCGTGCTCCGCAACAAGAGAAGCCACCGCAATGAGAAGCCCATGCACCGCAACACAAAAAACAGTAGCCCCCGCTCGCCGCAACTAGAGAAAGCTCGCGCGCAGCAACAAAGACCCAACACAGCCAAAACTAAATAAATTAAAATTTAAAATAAAGAGTGAGGGCATCAGGGGTAGCAAGATACCATGCAGAGCCGTCCTCCGTGAGGGGCAGAGCCAGGGCATCTCCTCCAAACTCCTATCCCATCTGCTTATCACCTTAAGGGAAGACGGGCACCTTTTCTAGAAGGCCAGTTTCCTTACACCTCAGAAAGGCAGACCTCCTGAGACTAGCCAAGGATGGACTTTCAAAACATATTTTCTTGAATGAAGAATGGATGGTTTTGAGGCTAGAAGGCTCCTTAGGCCTGGATTCCCTCCTCTTGAGGTGGGAAGGAACATCCCCCTTGCTGCAAGATGGAAAGGGAAGCTTTTCCTCCTCCCTCACATGCCAGCTCCCACCGTCCAGCCAAGGTGGAGTGACTGACCCTCCACCCCATATGGGGTATTACTGAGAGACATGCTTTGCTGGGGTGCCTCAGTGCCCAGACACCCTCTCCATCCCTTTGGTTGGTTCTAGTGCTGCGTTGCGGTCTATCCCTCACTCGCATAAGGATCCCTCTCCCCTACCGGGCTTTATTACTGGTGGTCACTTGCTCCGGCTGCCATGAATTCTGACTCACGCCTGATCCCTAAGGTTCTCCGGGTAGACAGTTCCTTGGGCTGAGTGGTTTCCTGGGGGCCCAGCGAGGCTTTCCAGAAAGGAGTGGATGTGGAGGTACTATAGAAAGGAATCTCTTAAGGACAAGGAGAAAACCCATGAACCTATAAGACAGGAGAGGGATTCAGGAGCTATAGCTGGTGAGATGAAATGGAATAATAAGACCTAGCCTGCCCCTCAGTGTCTGGATTTTGCCTGTGCAGGCCCCAGAACAACAAAGAAAATAGGGCAGCGTGCCCGCCCTCTTCTTACCTCCCCCCCCAATTCCAGCTAGAAGATGTTGGTTAAATATCGTTCCAGACAGAGGGGTCAGGAAAGGAGAGAAGAAGAAGGACAGGCAGACCCCACGGGCCTGAGGCAGGCCTAGCTGCCACTTTACAAGCAGACTGCTTTCTCTGCTTCCAGATGCTGTTCTTAAAGCTTGGCATCCTGGGCCATCCAGGTTGTATTGGGATGGGGCTGGGGGTTGTGTATGGCTTGATATTTCTTGTGTTTATTGCCCAGATAGTTCTGACATGTACTGAGTGACTGCCCTTCTCTCATACTGAGATCTTTCAGGTGGAGTGCTCAATGATTGGTCTCGGATCACCATGAACCCCAAGGTGTTTAAGCTACACCCCCGCAGTGGGGAGTTGGAGGTACTGGTGGACGGCACCTACTTCATCTATAGTCAGGTAGAAGTGAGTACGGTCTCAGGCCTAACTCTTCTTATATCCAGAATGCAGATCTCGTGCAGACCACAGGGGGGCACTGTGGAGCCAGCCCAGCCCAGCCAATGGCTAACGTCATGCTTGGGGGGGGGGAGCGGGGAGGGCGCACTGGGAGGGAGTTGAAAAGAGGGAGGAAAGAGAGAGGGGGCTGTCTGGGGTTTTTTCCTAGCCAGATATGATTGAAAAACTGAAAAGAGGCCCATCCCACGCCCTGCCATCTGATTCCCTCCTACGGAGCCCCAGGCCCTAGTTTCCCCGCTGAGTTGTTTGGTTCTACTGCCAAACTTGAACTCTGCCTTAGTATATATTCTTTGCAAGTCAGTTCCAGGGCTGCTGAGGACCCCTTCCTCCCACACTACTGGCTTTATAATGAAGACTGAGAGTGCCCCTCCGGACCTTCTCTCCACCTCAAAAAGATTTCTGTCTTTCCTTCTTCTTTCTCCCATTTGTTTCTCTACCTTTCTGCTTCTCTGTCATTCTTGCCTTCCCCCTGCTGTCGTTCTCCAAGCCCTTTTCGCCCTCTGTTTTTGTCCTCGTCCTGGCCCAGGGCCCACTCCCCAGGTCGACCAATGCCCATCCACTTCCACCCCTGTTGTTTGTCTCCAATGGGGTGGCTCCTCAGAGCTAGTGGTGGGCGAGCCTTGAGGCCGGGGCTTCTGAGGGGCGGGCAGCAAGCAGGTGGATGGACAGAAAGACGCTGGAGCCGGCAGAAGGGTCTCCCAGGAGAGTGGCCGGAGAAGGTGGGTTCATGAGCATTTGCTGAGCCTACTGAACATCTTGGCCCAGCTTGGGTCCTGACCCAAGAAACTGTATGGCACCTGAATACACTGCAGCCTCCTGAACAGGCTGTGGTGGGAACAGCCTTCCATAAAGTGAGTTAGGGCAACAGATGAGTGTCCCAGTCCCCAGGGGTATGATCCCAACGTCCTAAGTGCCATTTGGTGGGGGTGGGGATCAAAGCTGGGAGTGGGGTGTGAAGGATAAGGGTAGTGAAGAAGAGAAAAATTAATTTTCTGGGCCTGGTTTAGAACTGGGAGTGGCCTCAGGCCTTGTACCCCATGCAAACTGGGAAAATGCCCTGGACATCATGCCACTGAACACAGCTTAGCACTTCCTTCTGGCCACGAAGTTAGTTTTGCCCTTCCACATTCTTTATCTCATTTGTGACGGATAGTTCTCCATCCCTCTGCATCTGTTTCCTCAATCATCAGACGAGAGCGCCAAGGAGCACTGGGAGAATCAGTGAGAGAAATTCAGCCGCAGGGGAGCAGGGTGTAAGCGGAGAGAACTGAAGAACTCGCAGATTGTTCCTGTGCCCTCTCTGGGGAATCAGTAACTGCTAAGTTTATCTACAAATGGTCCCTGGGGCTGGAAATTGGAAATTGATTCGCCTTCGTTTGTGTCTGTAGCACTGATCCAGCACCTAATGTGTGCCGAGAACTGTGCTGGAGGGCAGGGGGCAGGGAGGGGGTGCTGGGGGAGGTAAAGGGGTGAATGAGGCATGGTTCTGGCTCTTGCAGAGTCTCCCACCCGTGTGCTGTTGAAAGAGGTTTGCTTAACCCCCTGAGCCCAATGGAGGGGAGGCAGGACAGCGAATAAGCCTGTCACCCCGCCCGTCCTGTTGGCCGACTAGCGTGCCTTCAAGAGGTGCAGTGGCAGCTCGCGTGAGCAGGTCGCGTCTGCTGGTCACCGGGGAGGGCCCACCCTCTCCTTCCGCTCGCCCCCAATCCCTTCTCGTTGCCTCTCCCCCAGGTATACTACATCAACTTCACTGACTTTGCCAGCTATGAGGTGGTGGTGGACGAGAAGCCCTTCCTGCAGTGCACCCGCAGCATCGAGACAGGCAAAACCAACTACAACACGTGTTACACGGCGGGCGTCTGCCTTCTCAAAGCGCGGCAGAAGATCGCCGTGAAGATGGTGCACGCCGACATCTCCATCAACATGAGCAAGCACACCACCTTCTTCGGGGCCATCAGGCTGGGCGAGGCCCCTGCATCCTAGATTTCCCCCCCCCAATCCCGTTTTGCCCCTGCCCGTGCTCCTACCCCAGGTTAGGGAGCCGGGACTTCCAGAACCTAAGTGCTGCTGTGGAGTGAGGTGTGTGGGTGTAGCAGCCACAGAGAAAAATGCCCTAGTGCTATTTATTCCCCGGTGACTTCAGGATGACAAGGTCTGCTTGACTTTCCAGAATGACCTTGAGTGAACAGGACATGAAGCAGAACCTTCCTCCTTGGCTCCGTGTTGACTGCTTCCGGCATGACTCTTCAACCTCGAGGTCCCGGGTGTCATTTTGTTGCACTAAAGTGAGGGGCTCAGGCAGCAGGCGAGAATTAGCAAAGATGCAGCCCAGACTGTGGGGCAAGCCTCTGACCCCGAAGGGCGGGGCGGGGGCCGGGCAGGAGGGGAGCATTGCAACCTAAAGAGAGGGGCAGGGAGGGAAAGGCAGGTGCTTGTGGCAGAGCCCAGGGGAGAAGCCTGCCAGATGGTTTTCCCACTATCACTGAGCCGCGTCCCGGCAGCTGGCAGGGCTTTGAGGACAGGAGGTTTGCTTTTCCTTGGAGCAATTGCAGGGCATGGCCAGAAACCTGCCTGCATAAGAAACAGAGGCCGTGCTTGGGGCCACATGTCTTTCACTTTGTTTACAGCTGTGCTCCAAGCTCAGAAGACTCCTTGGGTCCCCCCGCAATTGTCCCCTTCCCAACCTGGCGAGAACCTCCGTTTTCTTCCTCCCCAGAGCCTACCTCTGTCTGAGACAGGTGCCTATCCTGGGACCTGGGTTTATGTGAGTCTGGGATACTCTTTAGATTACCTGGGCACAAAGGAAATTTTCCATTTATTAAGCAACACAAATATTCATCTAGTCGAGTCGTGTCTGGGGGCAAAGGGTTGGACTGGATGACCTCCAGAAGTTCCTTCAAATTCTAATATTTAGGCAGCTGCCAGGCTAGCCTGCTAACATTCCCAAACCCTAGACTGACCCTGGGCCTCGGCAAGACAGAGCTTTTCTACCTGACCTGGAAAGGGTAAGAGCTGAGGCTAGGACAGGGTTTTCTTCAAGTGTGTTGCAACCCAAGTGGTCATTAGCCCAGGCCTTTTCCGAAAGGACAGCAGCTGATGCCCTACTAACCACATTCCCCTTTCTTCTCTCTGGCTCCGGAAAACCACAGCACAGCAGAGTCACCATAGACTCCAGGGCTGCTCCCCTGAATCCAGGCTCAGCAGGAGGCAGCGTCTAGGCACGGGGCAGGGCTCTGCCCTCTAGTCAGGCCCAAAGACACCTGCCTCCACAACCCCAAGCTTCCCATCAAATCATATGACAAGATCATTCAAGGGCCTTATTTCTAACTGCGTGGGCCCAGTCTAGGTGCTGAGTCTAACCCAAAGCTGGGAGGGCCAGTCTTGTAGAATCTGCTACTCTTACTCCTGAAACGTTTCCTTTTGAGGAGAGAGGGAATAAGCTCCTTCAGGCAGCTGAAATCCACCAAGAACAAGAGGTACTCATTTCTCTGCTGTGCCTTCCCTTTCTAAGCAAATACACTGCTTGACCCTTCAAGGGTCAGGGCTAGAGGGGGTGAGCTACGCCACCATCGTCTGGTTGCTAGTGATAGCCTTGCCACCCCAGCTGAGGCAAACTTGAGGCATGTGTTTGGCCCTAGCTCCTAGAAAGTGCCTTAGACAGTCCTCAGTTATAGCAGGATCTGATGAGAACGTCTCCTTAAAGTCTGTAAAGTGCTTTCTCTTGTATCTCCTTTGATAATATTACCAATCCCATTGTTTAGACGAGGCTCAGAGAGGTTAAGTGCTTTGACCAGCTTAAGTCACAAACCTGGGGCTTTCAACCAGGTCTGATTACAAAGCTATTCTGTTCTGCCCCAGCATTGTGTTGAATTTGGAATCTAGAGAGAACCAATAAAAATGGTAATATGGAGCTCAAATCCTTGAGGGACCTAGGGAGAAACCCAAAGAGGCTAGTTTTCATTCCTTGATGGTAACGCCTCTTCTCTTGGCTGCCAGGGGCTCTGGGGCAAAAGAGTAGGCAATTTCTTTGGAAAATACCCATCAGCCTTAGAGCTCTTGTGTTCAGAAGAATCCCCTTGGTACCATGTTCAAGCAGCAGGCCTCCAGTACCCACAGAATGGATGCCCCTCATGTTCTTTCATCCACCCAATAAACCAACCAACCACTGTGTATGGAGCCCCAACTGTGGACAAGGACCTCCTCTGGTTACCCTTCAGCCAGGTTATAGGAACTAGCCACTTCCTGCAGCTACTAAGTGACTCCTTATCTCTTTCTGCCATACCACAAAGACCTCTGTACTACCAGGATCTCTCAGGGATGCAGGGAAGACCTGAGAGAGGTCTGCTTCTAAAGCCAAAAGGGTGTGAGATGAAGGAAGGAAAAGGCTTCTTAACTGTTCCCCTAAAGGAACATTCTGACATCCACCCTATTCTCCGGATACGGAGGGGATTAGTGGGGAAGTAGGATTCGCACAGGACTCCTTTATTCATTGCCACCCCTCAAAAGGAACCCTGGAGGGAGAGGGGTGATGAGGGAAGCAAGAAGTAGCCCTATTGCTGCAAGGTTATTGAAGCAGGTTACTCTTGAGAGAATGTGGAACTAGATTCACACCTTGGAATTACACAGATGTGGCTTTTCCAGAAGGCCAAAGCTAGCATAGAGAATGGGATGAGGGCATTTGTGAGCAAGTGGACGACAGAGGTTTGAAGGAGAATTGCATGGCGGGGGCTTTGCCAGCTGCTTCGGCTTCAGCAGCCAAAGCTGACACAAAAGGCAGCTATGGAGGGCTGTTCAGCTACTGGTTCCTCAGAAAATGTTGTCTTTGCCTTATTTCCCCCTTCATCCACCCTGAGCCAAATTTCTTTTGATGAGCAGTAAAGGGCTAGGGACCCTGAAGGTGAACAAAGACTTTGAGCCACGTGTGAGTATGTGTGTTTTATGTAACTTGTGGTGGATGCAAATAGATTCAGAGAAACAGAGTTTGAGAGGCCCTTAGAGGGAGTCTAGCCCAACCTACGTTCTACCCCATGTTACTCATGTGGAAACTGAGGCCCAGAGATGGAAGGCGAGCAGCCCGAGGTGAAGGAGCCCCAACCTCCAGGCTCAGCAGGGTGAGGGGGGAACAGTCCATGTCCCACACAACCCCCTTATTTCTACCACCCACAGACTCGAGGCTGGAAGTTCTTGGCCCCCATCAGGAGCCCGGCCAGGCGGGGAAAGCATAGCCACAGCTTTGGTCAGAGTGCTTCCTTCCCCAGGGCACTCTCCCAGCTTCTGCCTCTGGATGGAAGGCTCCAGATGGGCCCAACACCACGGAGTACTGAGGCCACTCTGGCGCTGCCTCAGGCGCCGTCCCTGCCTGGAGGCTTCCCTAGGCCATGTGAGCACAAAGATAGAACTGAATTTTTTTTTTTTTTTGGTAATCCTTTTCAGGGCTCTCTCCAAGTAGAGTTGGGGTATGTCATTTCTTTAGTCAAAAAGCTTCCAGCTGGGGTGTGGGGGTGGGCTTTGTGGTGAGGATGGCCTGAAGCGGGCCCAGTGCTGCTTTGGGGGTCAGCATTCAGTGTGAGATACTGTGTATATAAACTATACATAATGTATATAAACTGGGATGTAAGTTTGTGTAAATTAATGGTTTATTCTTTGCAAATAAAGCTTTTTCCCCTTGTTCTTAAGATAGCTTAAGCACTTCCTACCTGCTAGGTGCTGCTTCTTTTTTTTTTGCTGTTGTTCTGGTGGTGGTGCTGGCGGTTGGCCGTGCCCTGTGGCTTGGGGGATCTTAGTTCCCCGACCAGGACTGAACCTGTACCCTCAGCAGGGAAAGCCCAGAATCCTAACCACTGGACCGTGAAGGAATTCCCACTAGGTGTTTCTTTGACACCACACATGAGCTTGGGGAAGGACCGAGGCACCCATTTCAGAAGGGGCAGCAGGAGGAAGGTGGTCTGAATTTCCTGTCAGAACATCCCGCATCTTCTCTGCGCCCCAGCTCACACGCACCCATTCCCATCACCTAGGTCTTTTCCTGTAACCGCATGTCTGATAGGCTAGAGGTCCTGCAAAAAGGAACATTGTCCTGAGGCAAAGACACAGCAGGGAGTCACCCTCAGCTTGAGACCGTAGCATCTATAACATTCTTCAGGCCTCAGCCTAAAACAGCTTTGGTAGATCCAGCCTCCAGCTCCCCATGATGTATCGTCCCATTTTGCAGATGAGGGGACCAACATTAAAGAGTTTAAGGAGCTCCCCAAGGTCACCCAACTAGAACGGTTACTTAAACTTTCAAACAACTGTTGACAAGATCCTACACTGTAAACTTTCTTTTTTAAAAAATAGATTAGGGATTTCCTTGGCAGTCCAGTGGTTAATTCCCCATGCTTCCAACGCAGGGGGCACGGGTTCAATCCCCGGTTGGGGAACTAAGATCCCATGTGCTGCACGGCCAAAAAATAAAATCAAAAGACAAACTTTAAAAAATAAGAATAGATTAGAATGTTTTTTTAATTGGATAAACTTTCTTTTAAACATTGAGATGCCATGAAATTTAGGGCATTGCTTGCTCAGGGACAGGAATTGGGCAAAATGGTTGGTGGAGAATAATTTTGTGTAGCTCTCCAGTTTACAAAGTTCAATCACATTCGATATCATCATCCCACCAGCCTTTGAGGTAAGCAGGGGAGGGACTATTTGTCCCATTTTACAGATGAGGAAACAGGCTCAGAGAAGACTGATCCAAGTCACAGGGCATGAAGGTGGAGGGGCCTAAACTCAAAGCTTACTGTATCTCAAGGCCGCCAGTCCTGGAGGAGCCTTGATGCCAGAAGATGGGGCTGCTTAAGAGCTGGAGAAGAAGAGACAAGTGCAGGGATACTAGGCCCTCAGAACAGGCTGGGTGGGGCCAGGCAGTATCAGAAGGTGGGCTTTTCGTTCTGTGCCTTGTTTTCCTCAGTGCTGATGCCGAGTGGGCATGTGTGAGGGAGCTTTCAGGACCCCTCTCCCCTAGGGCCTTCCCTGGCTTTGGGGCCGTCTCCTTGTAACCCCGAGGAAAAGGCAGAGAAGAGCTAGAAGGAGAGAAATAGAGGAAGAGGGATCCAGAAAACAGCCCAACAGGCACCCACACGCACGTACCTGTCACAGTGAGGACTGGCCAAATCAGGACTTTTGTCCTCCTGTTCACCTGTTTCACTCCTTCCAACCAGGCTGAGAGACCTCGGGGGGATGTCTGTCAAGTTAGCACCAGCTCCTGGGTCTCTGCAAAGCCAAACTTGGTCTTGTGCTGGCCAGTTTGTGCAGGGCATCGATATAGACCACATGGTATTTTACCACCGTCTCCTTGCTCGGGTTCTCAATCTTGGGCAGTGGTAGAGGCTTCCCAACTGCCAGGGGACACGGAGAAGGGAAAGGGAAAGCATCAGGATGGCTCACTCTTCAGAACAGGCCTCAGCCCTCGAGCCCGGGTTCTCCCCACGCTTCCCCCACCCCAGTGCTCATCCTGGCCAGTGACCTGCCTCTGGACATGGCCAGAGCCAAGGTTCAGCCTTGGAACTGTATCCTGTGTACCAGATGAGGCCGCCAGCACAAGGGCCAACTCACCAATGGTGGTTACAGGCCGAGCGTAGGGCAGAAGGCCCCAGGAGTTCCAATGAAGCCATGCCCGTAGAAAGCACAAGGGTAGATGTGTACCATACTCTGGAACCACTTTTGGAAGCGATTAACGAAGCCCCTGGGAGTGAAAATCTGCTTTATGTAGAGTTCTGTCTCCCCAAAGGCATAGGCAAGGATTAGAGCCACCCTGCAGAGGAAAAGCATGTTCTCTGATGGCCAGAAAGGTAGGGACCCTGCTGAAAGCCAGACACGCTGACCACTAGTGGTCCCTGGGTCTCCCTGTAAGCTCCTCAGCCCCTAACCCAGCTGGGCCCAGGTCCAGGCTAGGTGGGAGGGCCTCGTGGTCCACCCCAAGCTGCCTCTGGGGGCAAAGTAGCAGCAAGCTAAGGGAAGCGAGTCCCAGACCCTCCTGTAAACCCACAAGGTCTGAAACACTGGAAGCTAAGACCCAAGGACCATTTATTTGCAGTTTCTTCCCTTCAGCCCACACGGTAATTTTGGCTTTCTCTGAGATAGGGTTGCAGCCAGTCACCTTTCACAAAGGGACTGGTCCAGATGAGATGCTAGTCTGAGGCAGATCAGGTTCCAGTTGGCCTGCTGGCCTTTCTTCAGAAGCAGAAATGCCTCTAGAACGTGACCCAGGCTCTACTCCACCACGGAAGCGGCTTTCCCCCTCCCTCTTTATATATCATTTCCTCAAAACCTCTTCCTCCTTCCCCACTGGGCTTTTGGAACCCCTCTCCCCAGTCAGGACCAGAAGTGTCCTTACCCATGCCGAAGGGCCGTGCGTACAAAGCCGGTGAGGTTCTTCAAGACCAAGGTGGCAGATCCTGGCAGGCTGTATCTGCACTCAGCCAGGCCACTGACCACCACGATCAGCATGTTGCCTGTGCCTCTACGGGTAAGCAGGAAGTCCATGGAGGACTGGCTCACAGAGCAGGCCCCTGGTGGGCAGAAAAAAACAAAAGATCATTGGTAATCTCCCAAACCTGCTAACTTTCCTCCCTACCTCTTCAAAGAGCCTCACATAAGGCAGCTGAACCTATGGTAGCTTTTCAGACCAGAGGGAATCAGAATTGGCCTTGTTCTCACCCATTCACCCAACACCTCTTTCTGGGGGAGCCATTTATTTCTTTGGCTTTACATCCTAGAAGCCAACTCACCTGTAGACATGACATATTCTCTGAGGAAAGGCCCCCAGAAAAAGGCCCCCAGTGTGAGGATATAAGGAGTGATGCCAGGAAAGATCTTGGAGAAGCCTGACTTCTCTGTGGCAAAGTGGCCAAAGCATGAGTGGGACATGAGCCCGTGAGGATGGCAGGCGAGGATGTAGTTGAGGCTAGGGGAGAGATCGTGAGTCTTCAAAAGCTGTGGAGGAACGTGGAGTCAAGAGGGGTATAGCCAGGGAAGAGGACGCCTCTTCTGGCCAGAGACCTAGAAAGGAAAGGGCTGTCGTGTCTGGCTGGCCATGCGGGTAGGGTAATACACAGCTCCGGGGAGCGTCATCCCCATGGGCCTCGATGTGAATGATGCCCCACCCTGACCCAGCCACTGCCACTGGAGTCGGGGCTGGGCCTGGGGCCCAAGTGGAGATCTGCAGCTCCTCACCTGGAGTGGGAAGTAATCACAGTACTGTTTCCACAGGCACCAGTGCCTTACGCAGGTAAACCGGCAGCTACCTGAGAACACAGCCAGTGTAGCTGAGCTTGGGCCACCTCCGTTGTCTCCTTCAGAGCCCTTTAAGGCCTGCCTCAGGGTGCCCTCACCCCCTGCTGTTTCCTGCCCTCTTAAGTAACACCCAGGCTGGGAATGAACATCTGGGCCAGTTTAGGACAGGCCTAGCTCTCTCCTGTACTAGCCGCCCCTCCCCTAGCCTACTCCAGTTCCTATCTGGGCCTCGCTGGTGCCTTGAAAAGACCCCTTCCCTCACCTTCTCCAGCCCAGACAAGGTCAGGCTGAAGGGCTGCCCGGAATTGGCCACAGTATAAGAAGAGAAAGAAAGAGCATGTGGCGGGTGGCAACACAGCCCTCGCAGGGCCCTCACCTCGCTCAGGGATCTTCCAGTCAAAAGCCAGCCATGTGAGCAGCACAGTGACAGGCCAGTATGGTGTGAACACTACCAGGTAGAGACTGACAAGGATCACAGTGCTTACTGGAGGAAGCCCAGGCCAGAGTCAATGAATTGTGAACAGTCCCTCACACTTGCCCGCCCTCTGGGGCTCTGTCCACCCCAAGGTCACACACCCCCTCAGCCAGGCTCACGCGACACTCTTACCTCCTCACCCAGCACATGGCCTGCATGCCTGTGGCACCAGCATCCCCGCTCTGGCCTTGGGAACCTGTTTTAAGTCTAGAAGGCAAGGTGTTTTCCTCCTCCACTTTGCTCGATGCAGTTAGCCCTCTCTCCCCAGGACCTACTCCAGCACCACTCTGGGCTGCATTCAGTGACAGGGAGCCAGCAGTGGGTCACGCTGATTTGGCCACCAAAGGTTGGGAGTCCTGGAAAGACAGAGCCAGGAATAGTCTTCCTCCAACTCACATTTCCCTCTCCACATCTCTGCAAGGCATCAGTGGAGGGAACACCAGAGAAAGAGGATACCCAACTTCAGCCAGGTTTGGAGCACACGAGTTGGCAAACAAGAAACAAAGGAGAACCCACGCTGGGCTAGAATAAGGTATGGACATGTTAAGCTCCAACAAGACAGGAACAATGTAGGTTAGAGTAGTTAGGACAGACTTCATGGAGATGAGTCACAGTGAGCCATGCTCAGGATTCTTACTGGACTCAGTTTTTAAAACAGCTGTGAATAAGACTGTGTGAGAGAAAGTGGGTCAAAAGAAAGTTTAGAAAAGACAGAAAATACTCCTAATTGAATGCGGCAGAATAAACACACGTTTTTATCGTGACTCCTTGCTGGAGCCTCATGAAAATTACCACAAGGATGTTTTAAAAGATAGAGATTCTGCAAGGAAAAGGAGAATCAGAGAGACGCTAACAGTGGGTGAGAGCTAGCAGCAAAATGTTTGCGTGCTGGACAGTGGACGGAAGAGGGATTAACTGAGAACCAGAAAGTTGAAATGTAATTACCTGCAAGGGGTATGAGCACAAGAGCAAGCCTGTTTCCGCTGGAGAATCTAGGAAAGACGCAGAATTTGGAACCACCAGATGTCACAAAAAGCAGATGTGGGGCACAGGGCTTGATTGAAAGTCTATCAAAGAAGTAGTTAAAACCCAAGACCCCTTTCCCTCCGCTACACAGCTGGGTGATGGGAGGATAGTTCTCTGAAAAAATGAACCAAAGAGACACTAAACTCAGATACTTACACTGGACACAGCTAAGATATTCTATATGCAGCCAAATTATTAATCAAGTATGAAGGGAGAATAAAGACAATCTCAGACATATAGTCTCAGAGAGTTTGTCTCCCACGTTCCTTTCTCAGGAAACAGCTGGAGGATGTGCTCACCATAATGAGGGAGTATAAAGCAAAATAGGATGGTATGGGATTCAGGTAAAGAAATCCAACAAAAGATGGAAGTGAGCAGGGCCAGGACTAAGGTGAGGAGAGCAAGGCACCTAGGGCACAAAATTCAAGGAGACATTCACTCTCAGGGTCAGGCAAGCACTGATCCAACACTTGTACAACCCTGAGAATGAATACCTTCTTAGATTGTGTACCCAAGGTGCCTCACAGGCCCTGGAGGTGAGAGCGGTGCATGAGATCGGACTGTAACAGGAGGATGCTGGGCTCCAGCAGCGAGGTCCTCAAGGAAATTTTAAAAACGGTGGGGGTGGAGGAGACGAGACTTCTAGATTCCTGATGTGTTTGTGGAGAGTTTGGGTATGAATTAGTGACAACTGATAGATATCTAAGAGATAACTAAAGAAATTTAAAATGAAGCAATTATCCCAATCAAAAGATGTACAGAAGACCTAAATAGACATTTCTCCAAAGAAGACATACAGATGGCCAAAAAGCACATGAAAAGATGCTCAAGTCCGCTAATTATTAGAGAAATGCAAATCAAAGCTACAATGAGGTATCACCTCCCACCACTCAGAAGGGCCATCATCAAAATATATACAAACAATAAATGCTGGACAGGGTGTGGAGAAAATGAACCCCCCTACCCTGCTGGTGGGAAAGTAAATTCGTACAACCACTATGTACCAATTTACAGTACAGAGACTGTACAGTACAGTACATAGGACAGTATGGAGAACAGTATGGAGACTACTTAAAAAACTAAAAATAGAACTGCCATTTGATCCAGTAATCCTACTCCTGGGCATATATGCAGAGAAAAACATGGTCTGAAAGGATACATGCACCCCAATGTTCATTGCAGCTCTATTTACAATAGCCAAGACATGGAAGCAACCTAAATGTCCATCGAGAGAGGAATGGACAAAGAAGATGTGTAGTACATATGTACAATGGAATATTACTCAGCCATAAAAAGGAACAAAGTTGGGACTTGACTTTTTCAAGAAATAAAGGGACGCATGGGTTTGTTCCATGTATCTTTCAGGTTTTGCTTGAACCCAGACAGAGTTGGGGACATCTTGGGAGGCAGTGTGGCCTCAGGAGGGGTGCCCTGTGGTGACACAAATCCTGGATCTGCCCCTTAGCATGAGTGTGACCACAGACAAGCCGTTGAGCTTCACCAGCCAAGTGGGGATAAGCTTCCACCTTATCTTTCTCACAGACTACGTGCGAGGGTCTTCTCTCAAGGCCATTAGGGTCCAAATGGATACAATTCCATTGCAGACTCTTAGGGTGAAGAGCTGGGAAGGCTCTGAAGGACAAACCCTGCAACTGTCACCTCCTGGGAGCCCAGGCCCAGCGGTCTTCTGCCTGCTCCAGGTTACCTCTCCATACAGCCCAAAGTCAAGTTCTATTGAAGAGGCCTCGGGGACACTTCTCCGTCCTCACCCCTCTTTCAGCCACTCTCCTTCTCTGCTCCATCTGCCCCTCGTCCAACTCACACATACACCTGAACCCTCAGTCTCGCCTCCTCTCTTTCTCTCTCCCACATCTTCTGATCATCAAGTCCTTCTAATTCTACTCCAATTTCTTGAATCTCTGCTCTTCTCCCCTTCACAATTACTTCTGAGCTGGCTGAAATCACCACAATCTCTGACCTGAACTAGAGCGACAGCCTCATCCTATAATCAGTTTGTGGGATGAGGGGAAGATGGCGGAAGAGTAAGGAGATCACCTTCCTCCCCACAAATACATCAGAAATACATCTACATGTGGAAGAGCTCCTAGAGAACACCCACTGAATGCTGGCAGAAGACCTCAGACCGCGCAAAAGGCAAGAAACTCCCCAGGTACCTGGGTAGGGCAAAAGAAAAAAGAATAAACAGAGACAAAAGAATAGGGATGGGACCTGCACCAGTGGGAGGGAGCTGTGAAGGAGGAAAGGTTCCCACACACTACGAAGTCCCTTCGCGGGCGGAGACTGAGGGTGGCGGAGGGGGAAAGGTTCAGGGCGGAGGAGAGCACAACAACAGGGGTGCAGAGGCCAAGGCAGAGAGATTCCCGCACAGAGGATCGGTGCCGACCAGCACTCACCAGCCCGAGAGGCTTGTCTGCTCACCCGGTGGGGCGGGCGGGGGCTGGAAGCTGAGGCTCGGGCTTCGGAGGTCGGATCCCAGGGAAAGGACTGAGGTTGGCTATGTGAACACAGCCTGAAGGGGGCTAGTGCACCACAGGTAGCCGGGAGGGAGTCCGGGAAAATGTCTGGAGCTGCTGAAGAGGCAAGAGACTTTTTCTTCCCTCTGTTTCCTGGTGCGTGAGGAGAGGGGATTAAGAATGCTGCTTAAAGGAGTTCCAGAGATGGGCGCGAGCCGCGGCTAAAAGCGCGGACCCCAGAGACGGGCATGAGACGCTAAGGCTGCTGCTGCTGCCACCAAGAAGCCTGTGTGCGAGCACAGGTCACTCTCCACACTCACCTTCTGGGGAGCCTGTGCAGCCCGCCACTGCCACGGTCCTGGGATCCAGGGACAACTTCCCCGGGAGAACGCACGGCGCACCTCAGGCTAGTGCAACGTCACGCCGGCCTCTGCCACCGCAGGCCCACCCCGCACTCCGTGCCCCTCCCTCCCTGAGGCCTGAGTGAGCCAGAGCCCCCGAATCAGCGTCTGCTTTAACCCCGTCCTGTCTGAGCGAAAAACAGACGCCCTCCGACGACCTACACGCAGAGGCAGGGCCAAATCCAAAGCTGAGCCCCGGGAGCTATGACAACAAAGAAGAGAAAGGGAAATCTCTCCCAAAAGCCTCAGGAACAGCGGACTAAAGCTCCACAATCAACTTGATGTACCCTGCATCTGTGGAATACCTGAATAGACAACGAATCATCCCAAATTGAAGAGGTGGACTTTGAGAGCAAGATTTATTATTTTTTCCCTTTTCCTCTTTTTGTGAGTGTGTTAGTGCATGCTTCTGTGTGAGATTTTGTCTGTATAGCTTTGCTCTCACCATTTGTCCTAGGGTTCTATCCATCCGTTTTCTTTTTTTCTTTCTTTCTTTTTTAAAAAATTTTTGTTTTCTTAATTATTTTTTATTTTAATAACTTTATTTTATTTTATCTTCTTTCTTTCTTTCTTTCCTTCCCTTCCTCCTTCCTTCCTTCCTTCCTCCCTCCCTCCTTCTTTCTTCCTTTCTTTCTTTCTTTCTTCCTTTCTTTCTTCCTTTCCTCCTCTCTTTCTTTCTTCCTTTCTACTTTTTCTCCCTTTTATTCTGAGCTGTGTGGATGAAAGGCTCTTGGTGTTGTAGCCAGGAGTCAGTGCTGTGCCTCTGAGGTGGGAGAGCCAACTTCTGGAAACAGGTCCACAAGAGACCTCCCAGCTCCACATAATATCAAATGGCGAAAATCTCCCAGAGATCTCCATCTCAACACCAGCACCCAGCTTCACTCAACGAAGAGCAAGCTACAGTGCTGGACACCCTATACCAAACAACTAGCAAGACAGGAATACAACACCACCCATTAGCAGAGAGGCTGCCTAAAATCATAAGTCCACAGACACCCCAAAAAACACCATCAGATGTGGACCTGCCCACCGGAAAGACAAGATCCAGCCTCATCCACCAGAACACAGGCACTAGTCCCCTCCACCAGGAAGCCTACACAACCCACTGAACCAACTTTAGCCACTGGGGACACATACCAAAAACAACGGGAACTACGAACCTGCAGCCTACCAAAAGGAGACCCCAAACACAGTAAGATAAGCAAAATGAAAAGACAGAAAAACACACAGCAGATGAAGGAGCAAGATAAAAACCCACCAGACGTAACAAATGAAGAGGAAATAGGCAGTCTACCTGAAAAAGAATTCAGAATAATGATAGTAAAGATGTGCCAAAATCTTGGAAATAGAATAGACAAAATGCAAGAATCATTTAACAAGGACCTAGAAGAACTAAAGATGAAACAAGCAATGATGAACAACACAATAAATGAAATTAAAAATACTCTAGATGGGATCAATACCAGAATAACTGAGGCAGAAAAACGGATAAGTGACCTGGAAGATAAAATAGTGGAAATAACTACTGCAGAGCAGAAAAAAGAAAGAAAAGAACTGAGGACAGTCTCAGAGACCTCTGGGACAGCATTAAATGCACCAACATTCGAATTATAGGGGTCCTAGAAGAAGAAGAGAAAAAGAAAGGGACTGAGAAAATATTTGAAGAGATTATAGTTGAAAACTTCCCTAATATGGGGAAGGAAATAGTTAATCAAGTCCAGGAAGCACAGAGTCCCATACAGGATAAATCCAAGGAGAAATACGCCAAGAGACACATATTAATCAAACTGTCAAAAATTAAATACAAAGAAAACAGATTAAAAGCAGCAAGGGAAAAACAACAAATAACACACAAGGGAATCCCCATAAGGTTAACAGCTGATCTTTCAGCAGAAACTCTGCAAGCCAGAAGGGACTGGCAAGACATATGTAAAGTGATGAAGGAGAAAAACCTGCAACCAAGATTACTCTACCCAGCAAGGATCTCATTCAGTTTGATGGAGAAATTAAAACCTTTACAGACAAGCAAAAGCTGAGAGAGTTCAGCACCACCAAACAAGCTTTAAAACAAATGCTAAAGGAACTGCTCTAGGCAGGAAACACAAGAGAAGGAAAAGACCTACAATAACAAACCCAAAACAATTAAGAAAATGAGAATAGGAACATACATATCGATAATTACCTTAAATGTAAATGGACTAAATGCTTCCGGCAATAGACACAGGTTGGCTGAATGGATACAAAACCAAGACCCATATATATGTTGTCTACAAGAAACCCACTTCAGAACTAGAGACACATATAGACTGAAAGTAAGGGGATGGAAAAAGATATTCCATGCAAATGGAAACCAAAGGAAAGCTGGAGTAGCAATTCTCATATCAGACAAAAGAGACTTTAAAATAAAGACTATTAGAAGAGACAAAGAAGGACACTACATAATGATCAAGGGACCAATCCAAGAAGAAGATATAACAATTGTAAGTATTTATGCACCCAAAATAGGAGCACCTCAATACATAAGGCAAATGCTAACAGCCATAAAAGGGGGAAATCGACAGTAACACATTCATAGCCCCACTTTCACCAATGGACAGATCATGCAAAATGAAAATAAATAAGGAAACACAAGCTTTAAATGATACATTAAACAAGATGGACTTAATTGATATTTATAGGACACTCCATCCAAAAACAACAGAATACACTTTTTTTTCAAGTGCCCATGGAACATTCTCCAGGATAGATCATATCTTGGGTCACAAATCAAGCCTTGGTAAATTGAAGAAAATTGAAATTGTATCAAGTACCTTTTCTGACCACAACGCTATGAGACTAGATATCAATTACAGGAAAAGATCTGTAAAAAATACAAACACATGGAGGCTAAACAATACACTACTTAATAACGAAGTGATCACTGAAGAAATCAAAGGGGAAATAAAAAATACCTAGAAACAAATGACAAGGGAGACACGACGACCCAAAACCTATGGGATGCAGCAAAAGCAGTTCTAAGAGGGAAGTTTATAGCAATACAATCCCACCTTAAGAAACAGGAAACATCTCGAATAAACAACCTAACCTTGCACCTAAAGGAATTAGAGAAAGAAGAACAAAAAAAAATCCCAAAGTTAGCAGAAGAAAAGAAATCATAAAGATCAGATCAGAAATAAATGAAAAAGAAATGAAGGAAATGATAGCAAAGATTAATAAAACTAAAAGCTAGTTCTTTGAGAAGATAAACAAAATTGATAAACCATTACCCAGACTCATCAAGAAAAAAAGGGATAAGACCCAAATCAATAGAATTAGAAATGAAAAAGAAGTAACAACTGACACTGCAGAAATACAAAAGATCATGAGAGATTACTACAAGCAACTCCATGCCAATAAAATGGACAACCTGGAAGAAATGAACAAATTCTTCAAAATGCACAACCTGCCAAGACTGAACCAGGAAGAAATAGAAAATATGAACAGACCAATCACAAGCACTGAAAATGAAACTGTGATTAAAAATCTTCCAACAAACAAAAGCTCAGGACCAGATGGCTTCACAGGCGAATTCTATCAAACATTTAGAGAAGTGCTAACACGTATCCTTCTCAAACTCTTCCAAAATATAGCAGAGGGAGGAACACTCGCAAACTCATTCTACGAGGCCACCATCACCCTGATAACAAAACCAGACAAGGATGTCACAAGGAAAGAAAACTACAGGCCAATAACACTGATGAACATAGATGCAAAAATCCTCAACAAAATACTAGCAAACAGAATCCAACAGCACATTAAAAGGATCATACACCATGATCAAGTGGTGTTTATTCCAGGAATGCAAGGATTCTTCAATATACGCAAATCAATCAACGTGATCCACCATATTAACAAATTGGAGGAGAAAAACCATATGATCATCTCAATAGATGCAGAAAAAGCTTTTGAAAAAATTCAACACCCATTTATGATAGAAACCCTGCAGAAAGTAGGCATAGAGGAAACTTTCCTCAACATAATAAAGGACATATATGACAAACCCACAGCCAACATCGTCCTCAATGGTGAAAAACTGAAAGCATTTCCACTAAGATCAGGAACAAGACAAGGTTGCCCACTCTCACCACTATTATTCAACATAGTTTTGGAAGTTTTAGCTACAACAATCAGAGAAGAAAAATAAATAAAATGAATCCAAATCGGATAAGAAGAAGTAAAGCTGTCACTCTTTGCAGGTGACATGATACTATACATAGAGAATCCTAAAGATGCTACCAGAAAACTACTAGAGCTAATCAATGAATTTGGTAAAGTAGCAGGATACAAAATTAATGCACAGAAATATCTGGCATTCCTATACACTAATGATGAAGAATCTGAAAGTGAAATCAAGAAAGCACTCCCATTTACCATTGCAACAAAAAGAATAAAATATCTAGGAATAAACCTACCTAAGGAGACAAAAGACCTGTATGCAGAAAATTATAAGACACTGATGAAAGAAATTAAAGATGATACAAATAGGTGGAGAGATATACCATGTTCTTGGATTGGAAGAATCAACATTGTGAAAATGACTCTACTACCCAAAGCAATCTACAGATTCTATGCAATCCCTATCAAACTACCACTGGCATTTTTCACAGAACTAGAACAAAAAATTTCACAATTTGTATGGAAACACAAAAGACCCCGAATAGCCAAAGCAATCTTGAGAGCGAAAAATGGAGCTGGAGGAATCAGGCTTCCTGACTTCAGACTATACTACAAAGCTACAGTAATCAAGGCAGTATGGTACTGGCACAAAAACAGAAAGATAGATCAATGGAACAGGATAGAAAGCCCAGAGATAAACCCATGCACATATGGTCACCTTATCTTTGATAAAGGAGGCAGGAATGTACAGTTGAGAAAGGACAGCCCTCTTCAATAAGTGTTGCTGGGAAAACTGGACAGGTATATGTAAAAGTACGAGATTAGATCACTCCCTAACACCATACACAAAAATAAGCTCAAAATGGATTAACGACCTAAATGTAAGGGCAGAAACTTTCAAACTCTTAGAGGAAAACATAGGCAGAACACTCTATGACATAAATCACAGCAAGATCCTTTTTGACCCACCTCCTAGAGAAATGGAAATAAAAACAAAAATAAATAATTGGGACCTAATGAAACTTCGAAACTTTTGCACAGCAAAGAAACCATAAACAAGACCAAAAGACAGCCCTCAGAATGGGAGAAAATATTTTCAAATAAAGCAACTGACAAAGGATTAATCTCCAAAATTTATAAGCAACTCATGCAGCTCAATAACAAAAAAACAAACAACTCAATCCAAAAATGGGCAGAAGACCTAAACAGACATTTCTCCAAGGAAAATATACAGACTGCCAACAAACACATGAAAGAATGCTCAACATCATTAATCATTAGAGAAATGTGAATCAAAACTACAATGAGGGGCTTCCCTGGTGGCGCAGTGGTTGAGAATCCGCCTGCCAATGCAGGGGACATGGGTTCGTGCCCCGGTCCGGAAAGATCCCACATGCCGTGGAGCGGCTGGGCCGCTGAGCCTGCGCGTCCGGAGCCTGTGCTCTGCAATGGGAGAGGCCACAACAGTGAGAGGCCCGCGTACCGCAAAAAAAAAAAAAAAAAACTACAATGAGATATCATCTCACACCAGTCAGAATGGCCATCATCAAAAAATCTAGAAACAATAAATGCTGGAGAGGGTGTGGAGAAAAGGCAACACTCTTGCACTGCTGGTGGGAATGTGAATTGGTACAGCCACTATGGAGAACAGTATGGAGGTTCCTTTAAAAACTGCAAATAGAACTACCATATAACCCAGCAATCCCACTACTGGGCATATACCCTGAGAAAACCATAATTCAAAAAGAGTCATGTACCAAAATGTTCATTGCAGCTCTATTTACAATAGCCCGGAGATGGAAACAACCTAAGTGTACATCATCGGTTGAATGGATAAAGAAGATGTGGCACATATATACAATGGAATATTACTCAGCCATAAATAGAAACGAAATTGAGCTATTTGTAATGAGGTGGATGGACCTAGAGTCTGTCATACAGAGTGAAGTAAGACGGAAAGAGATGGACAAATACCGTATGCTAACACATATATATGGAATTTAAGAAAAAAAATATCATGAGGAGCCTAGGGGTAAGACAGGAATAAAGACACAGACCTACTAGGGAATGGACTTGGGGATATGGGGAGGGGGAGAGGTGGGCTGTGACAGGGCGAGAGAGAGGCATGGACATGTATACACTACCGGACGTGAAGTTGATGGCTGGTGGGAGGCAGCCGCGTGGCACAGGGAGATCAGCTCAGTGCTTTCTGACCGCCTGGAGGGGTGGGATGGGGAGGGTGGGAAGGAGGGAGACACAGGAGGGAGGAGATATGGGAACGTGTGTTTATGTATAGCTGATTCACTTTGTTGTGGAGCAGAAGCTAGCACACCATTGTAGAGCAATTATACTCCAGTAAAGATGTAAAAAAATAAATTAATTAAAAAAAATCAGTTTGCTACCCAGAAATAACTGTAGTGATCTCTCAAAAACACCAATCTGATGCTGTTGCCCTGTGCCCAACCCAGTTATGGTTCCACATGGAAAAAGTCCAAACACTTTTCCATGGTTGACAATGGCCTACACAATCTGTCCCCTGCCTCTTTTGCCAGTCTCCTCTGTCTTCTCTCTCCCATTCATTCATTCACTATGTATTGAGCGTCAGTTCTGTGCCTCTTACCCCCTCATCCCACTTAACCACTGGCTACTTCTTGAATGCTTTACGCTCTCCCCTCATCCCAGCCTTGTCAGCTGTTGCCCGGTCTCTGCCCTGAACACTCTTCCTTCTTCATTTATTTCTTATTTGTCCTCTAAGAGTCAACTGAAATTTAGTAGAAAAATGGACAAAGGTCATGAATGGGCCCTTAACAGAAAAAGAAATACTAATTGCTGATAAATACATGAAAAGATCTCAACCTCATAATTAATGAGGTTCAGAATAAGGCTCATTGTTGTTTACACCTGCCGTTCTGCTGGTGGCAGAAAGGAGTGTGCATGAGGCCTCTGTTCCCTTTCCTGCCAACTTGGTGGTCATCTCTGAAGCTGCATTTTGCAGCCTCACAATTTGGCGGGGCCTCCGTCAGCCTGAACATTTGTGTCCACAGAGAGCAGAGATTCCCACCAACCTGTGTTGGATGTTTAACATGAGCAGAAATAAGCATTTGTTGAGTTAAGCCGCTGAGATCTCCACATTACTTGGTTACCACAGCGTACACGGGCCAGCCCAATTAATACACTCTCACACGCCCTTTTTACAAATGAAGAAAACAAGACTCAGAGAAAATCAATAACCTGCTAAAGGAACACAGATAGTAAGGAGTAGAGCTGGAATTTGAACACAGGCAGTCTGGCTCAAAGTCTGTGTTGGGGTTTTTTGTTTGTTTTTTTTTGTGGTACACGGGCCTCTCACTGTTGTGGCCTCTCCCATTGCGGAGCACAGGCTCCGGACGCGCAGGCTCAGCGGCCATGGCTCACGGGCCCAGCCGCTCCACGGCATGTGGGATCTTCCTGGACCGGGGCACGAACCCGTGTCCCTTGCATCGGCAGGCGGACTCTCAACCACTGCGCCACCAGGGAAGCCCAAGACTGTGTTTTTAACATCCATATTTTTCTGCCCCTTGGCTATATGTGTATGTGCATGCACACGCATGCATGTGGTGAAATATATATATTTTTATATCCATAATCTCTGGCTACATACACACAAACTATTAACAGTGGTTACCTCTGAGGAGCAACATTCTGGACAAGACTGAGGAAGGGGAACTACCAGTCTAAAGGCTCCAGGCCCCGATGTGGGCCTGGCCTGGGCTGGCCGTCCATAATGGTCATACTTCTCCCTCAACGCAGTGTCAGGTCCTAGGCCTTGGGGACTCTTCTCTCTCATGGGAACATGGTGGCAGTGAGGGGAGGCAGTGGTAATGAGGCAAGTCTGTGGAGATAGGACAAGAGCTCAAGAAAGGGAACTCAGCTCTCACTGAGGAGAGGGCCCCAAGGCCTGGGTTGCATGGAGGGAGAGAGCAGAGGCCCGGCTGGGGCCCTGGTCCTCAGCAAGAGGCCATTCGGAGCTGACCTTTTTCCCCTTTCAGTCGAGAATGTTTACATACGCAGAAGGCCTGGCTTCCTCATTCCTCTCTGGCCTAACATGTACTCTAGGGCCACGTCCACACCCAGCCTCCCAGTCAGCAGTAAGTAAGGAGATGCAGGAGCTAGGGACAGGAGCTCATAGGCCAGAATCAGGCCCCTTGTGGATTCAGCTCCCAGGCCAGCTCTTCCACTTGCTAACTATGCAGTCTTGGATGGCCCACTTGTACTGCATGTACCTCAACTTCCTCATCTGTACAATGGAGATGATTAGGCATGTCAGGTGCTTAGAAGAGTATCTGGCATGAAAAAAAAAGTGCAGTAGATGTTAGCTAATACTATATGAGTGCAAGCTCTCATTATGTGTGTGTGTAGCTATTAGTGTGTATTATTATGCCTAACAATAGCTTCTACCTCATAAGGTTGGCAGCAGGCTAAAATGAAACCATAGGTATGCAAATGCCTGGCACAAAGTAAGTAGCTGGTACATATGAATTCCCTTCTCCTGGTCTCTTCCAGCTCTGATTGCCCATAATTCCTAGGTTAACACTGATCTTTTTAGCATTCAGGCGTCCTGATACCCACCCCAGGCAGGCATCTGAGCCCCCCAATCCCTGTTCTCCAGCTCACTCTCCCTATTGACTGGTAAGTCTCAGGCTCCCAGGGCCCACCTGCATTCTTCCTTCCCAGATAGCTTCCAAGGTCATTTAGGTCATGACCCTGCCTCCAGACAAGTACTCACCTAAACCACTTAAAAAATGAGAATTTTGGGCTTCCCTGGTGGCGCAGTGGTTGAGAGTCCGCCTGCCGATGCAGGGGACACGGGTTCGTGCCCCAGTCCGGGAAGATCCCACGTGCCGCGGAGCGGCTGGGCCCGTGAGCCATGGCCGCTGAGCCTGCGCGTCCGGAGCCTGTGCTCCACAACGGGAGAGGCCACAACAGTCAAAGGCCCGCGTACCAAAAAAAAAGAGAGAATTTTGTTCCAGGCCCCCCTCCCATAGGGATGGTTTGCTTCAGCACCTACAGTACCATAGCCAGCATCTAAAGAACTTTCACAAAATATTTGTGGTGTGGATAGAAGGGGAAAACGGATGGATAAATGGATGAATTCTTTTGGACAAGAGGTTTTCAGAGCTCCCTCTGCCACCAGGACAACTGTCTCACACCGATGGTCTGCTCAGGTCCCCAAGGTTGCAGCTAAGCCCATTTCCTTGGCAAGCCTCAGTGGACCTGCTCCCCATCTCCCCCAGACATGCCTTCCAGGCCCCACTGACGACCCAGAAGGGCTCACTACACACACCGGCCACAGGGCTGGCTCACACACACGTGCACACACATTCCTGCACAGGCAGGCACCCATACCCATGTGCGCACTCACAGATTCCACGTGGACCATGCCCAAGTGCGTCAGGCTAGAGGCCCGGGTGGCCAACTGTCCTGCTTTGCCTGAGATAACGCAGATTTCAGCATCGAGAGTCCCGCTAAACCCTATAAGCTCTCAGTCCCAGGCAAACCAGGACTTTTGGTCACCCTGCCAAAGGCCGAAGACTCACCGATAACCAAGGCGCTGAGGGCCCACTGGAAAAGAGCAAAGACCTCCAGGGCGGTCTTGAGGTCCTTCTTGGAGGGCAAGAGCATTACGGCCAGGGTCCCAGTGGCTCCCCGCAAGTGCAGTTAGGCTGGCCAGTCCCACGTGCTCAGGGGCTGGTGGGGTTTCCTCCCTTTGTGCTTTCTTCTTCAGCCCCTGCCTAGTCTCCACCCCTGTCTAGTCTCCACCCCCTGCCTAGTCTCCACCCCCTGCCTAGTCTCCACCCCCTGCCTAGTCTCCACCCCCTAACCTGCCCTCCCCCCACCACAGGACCACAGGACTACACTCTGCGGCTGCTTGTCCAGTTCCTTCCAACCGTCTACCCACCTGCACTTTACCCACTTGGGCATGGCCCGGGCTATGATTGTGACACCCTCTTGCACACTTGTGCAGAGAAGTGTAGATGGAGCTCTGGTGTGGGAAGTGAGTGGAGGTGAGGATGGGGCTGCTGAGAGGCCTCCAGAGCCAGTGTGGATGAGGGGAGAGGGGGCAGGGAGGAGCCCAGGGCACACATGGCACCCCGAGTCTACATTTCGGTTTATGAGGCCCAGCTGTCTATGGTCTTTCAGTGACAATGTGATTGGGGAGGAGGAGGTCACAGGTGGGGTGTGCCTGGCAGGTGCGGAGGAGCAGAAGCCTGGAGCTGAGTGAGTGAAAGGAGCTGAGGAGGTGACGTCAGAGAGCTTGACAGGGCCAGAGGGTGTAAGGCCTTGGCCTTCTCCTCTGACTGAAATGGGGTGTCAGTGTGGGGTTTTGAGCAGAAAGAGGAAAGGATTGCCTTCCGGTTTTAAAGGGCCATGGAAGAAGAAGGAGCCTTTTGAGGGAGGATGGCAATAATCCATGCAGATATGACGGTGGCTCAGGGCAGACTGGCGGGAGTCAGGATGGTGGGAAACGTTTGGATTCTGGGTGTCTCGTCTGATGCAGAGGCCCCACGTAAGCACTGTCCTCTCTGAGGCTCAGAAGCCTCTACAGGGGAGCCTCGCTGGTGAGCAGCCACCATGCACTCCACCTTGGCCTGCAAACCTTCCTTGCTTTCAGTTTCGTCCCATCCAGTCCTTCAGGAAATGTGTGGAGGGTGTTGAATGGTGGTGAAGGGGCTGCTGGGAAGGGAGGCTGAAAAGGGCAACGGAGACAATTTCTGAGTCAGGACACGGGGATGAGGAGTTTGGGCTTAATCCTGGGGACCAGGACGAGGTGCCATCAGCTTCTGACCAGGGATGGTGACTTGTGCCAAATGCCACAGGATGACTGTCAGGCCCAGGGTGACTGTCAGGGCCCAGGGACCTAGTTGCCCCCATGATAGACACACAGGCCCATCCCCCTCCTCCTCTCTAATACCTACTTGCAGGCCCAGTTCTGCAGCCACATAATGTAAGTGCATGGGCTCATGGGGACTTTCCCCAGCGCTGCAAGGCCTGCTGGCCCACATCTCTCGCCCTGCTAGACTGACTTCATTGTTTGGGGTAAGGGCAGCCCACTCCTTAGTCCACCTCCTGTTGGGGAAACTTCCTGAGACTATCCCCCAACGGGGAACAAAGCTCCATAAACACTGAACACAGACGAGAAGCAAGGGACAGAAACAGCTCTGGCAGGTAAGAAACAGTCCCCCTAGGAGTTTAGGATTAACAGATACACACTACTATGTATGAAGCAGATAACCAACAAGGACGTACTGGACAGCACAGGGAACTCTACTCAATATCTTGTAACAACCTATAATGGAAAAGAATCTGAAAAAGGATATATATATATATATGCATATATATATGTATATACATGTAATATATGTATACATATGTATCTATATATACCCACATATAACCAAATCAGTTTGCTGTACACCTGAAACTAACACAACATTGTAAATCAACTATACTTCAATAAAAATGTCTTAAATTAAAATTAAGAAAAAAAGAAAAGAAACAGTCCTGTCTGGGCCTCTGGTGTGGAGGGGGTGGGGGATAGGAGTCACTGGTAACGGCCAAGGTTCTGACTCGGTCTCTGGATGGATAGCAGGGAAGGAAATGCAAGAGGACGAGACTTCTTGCAAGGCTGACAGAGCAAATTAGAAGCTTAGCTCGGGCCACCATCTGTGAGAGGTGCCTGTGGGGCAAGCAGGCCCTGTGATGTCACATGAAGCCGGCTGCCGGTTTCTAAAGTGTGTTCTGCTGACCCTGGGCTTCCAGAGACCTGCTGCCGGGGCAACTGCAGCGGGGGCTGAGCAAAGGGCTCTGGAGTTGCCAGCTCCCACTTGAAAGAGAGCACTAGCTCTCTTTTACTCTGCTTCCAATTGGAATTCCAGGAAAGATTCTACTGGACAAAAGGATGGGGGTGGGGGCGGGGAAGGAGAAGCCTCCGCGAGGCCCTGGGGAGCCTAGCAGGGAAAAGATCTGCACTTCCCTGCCAAGGAGAAGCTGCCTCCGTCTGGCCCAGGTGGGCTGTGGGCCAAATGCACGGGGCCCAGGGACACGTCCAGGGACAGAGCCAAGGCAGCAAGTGGAGACTGCAGCCAGCCCAAAAAGAGAGGACCCTCTGCCCGCCACAGAGGAAGAATGCCTGGCCGCTGAGTGGTCTGTCTCCACAGAGCTGGCCCTGAGGGGGATCCTCACTCATACTCAGCCCAGCCCTGAGGACTTGGGTTTTGTTATTCTTGCCTCTTCATGCATTTGTCCATCCACTGACCTTGACTCCTCCACCTCCCACCCTGGTCTGGGAGCTCTCAGGGGCAGAAACTGGGTGGTACTGGGTCTTACTCTTCTCAGGTGCTCAGCCCCTAACACAGGCTACATGGCAGGCGCGCACTGGTGTTCATTATAAAAATTCCTGAGCGGGTGGAGGCCTGACCCATTTGCCTGGCACTGGGCAAATCTCTGGGGTTTGTCTTCCTCAAATGTAAATAGGAGATGAATACTCCCTCTCGGACTTGTGAGAATCCACATAAGGAACAGATGGTCAGTCACTTTGTGAGCTGTGAAATGGTGTCCACATGTAGGTTGCTGCTGCCACTGTCCTTAAGAGGAGGGGATGGGCACTGAAGAAAGAAAGCCCAGAGTCTGGGCCTGCCCTGGGATGGGTTTCCCTCCAAGCAGTGTTACCTTGGAAAATGGGTGTCAAAAACGTAAGAGCAGAATCAATGACAGCAAGAGTGTTTGGAATATTATAGAAACTCTGACTTCCCATCTGCACAGAGAAAGCCATGTGCCCAGCTGATGCATCTGCATGCATCCCACCATCCTAACACCAAAGAGAAAAATGGTGAAGGCTCTTTGGGGGCTTCTAATTCTTAGTCTTATCCTCCTCCATCATCTCCCCACCCCATCCTTTTAAAATCCCTAGAGATTCTGAGGCTCAGAGACTGTCAGAGCTGGAAGGACTCTCCAAGGTTTCTAATTCCAAGTTACTCATGGAGGGCTCCTCATGGCTGTCATCGAGTGCCCTGCCAGTGAAATCCTTCTTCCTGCTCTCAGACCGAGGCCCGGCTCTCCACTGGTCCTACTCTACTCCCCTGGAAACAGACAAAAAAAACAAAGTTAGTCCTTCCCTAACATAGCAGTTTTTACCCCACCCTCATAGGGTTCCCAGATAGAATACAGGATGCCAGTTAAATCTGAATTTCACATAAACAACGAATAATGTTTTAGTATAAATATGCCCCAAATATTGCATGGGACATACTTATACTAAAACATTCACTGTTCACCTGAAATTCAAATTTAATGGTGTCTTGTGTCTTTATTTGCTAAACTTGGCAACCCTCAGTCCCAGGATCATGTGGTCAGCAGTTGACTTTTTCTGTCACATCCAGAGAGCAGACCCCACTCAGTGACCTAGGGAGGCCCGTGGGTCACCTCCAATTTCTCAGCTGACCCAGAGATCATGGTAGCTCCCATCTTCTGCACTTAATGGTTTAGTCAAATTCTTTCAAAGGTGTCCTCACTATGCTAGGGGGTTTTTCCTGTACACTTCACACCCACATCCATCCCATCCAACTCTTCTGCTTGTTGGGCAGGGCTTTCTGGTTCAAGTTCCAGTCTCCCTTTCTCACAGCTGGCAAACTAAGAATGATCAGGAGGTGGAGGCTGACCAAGAAACCAAAACAGAACGTTAGGGATGGGGGCAGGAAAGGCCAAGACTGACTCAGCTGGAAGGTGCCAGAGGACTGGAGATGGCTGCTCTCCTCTGCCCTGGTGGGCAACAGGGACCTTTCCTATTTCCAAAGGGACCCCAGGATTTGGGGGGGCTCACATGGCCATTTCTCCCAGAAGACTCACCCTTACATCTAACCTCATGCCACTGGTGACAGTAACGAGTCTCACACTCTCCTACATGAACGCATGTGATCCCTTAGCAGATGGGGAAGGAGAAGCTACACTGAGTATATAGACCATTGATAAGGAGGAAAAAAGGAAGAAACAGGGCTGGGACCCTAGTCAAGAGCAAGATTGTTCCAAAGCTCAGCTTTAATTTTGCATGCCATTCTGCAGTTCCTTGTTTTTTGTTTTGTTTTGTTTTGTTTTGTTATTTTAGGTACAGTTCTTATTTTATTGCAAGGCACACAATCATATATACAATGCATAATTATCACCTCCTAAGTACAAGATATAAAGAATATACATTAAAGACTATATGGATATGCTTCTGTTTCAGAGAAGAAAACTGCCTTAGGGCAAGCAGGTTCATGCCCTTTTGGGAACAGATTTTCATATTTATGCTGAATCTTCCAAACAGTTCTTGCTTAGAAAATAAATCTCACTGAGTGGACATACAATCTTGTCACAGTTTTCTCCTTAAAAAGCTCTAATTTAAAGCCAGCCAATGTATTCCTGTTATTCCAGTTATTCTTCTTATGTCCCAGTACTAGATAAAACACCTATAAATTGCCTGATAACAGTTATACAGATTTAAGAACTTTATTTCTCAGTAATGCATCACAGAATGAAACCATTTTCTTAAGACTTATGTGAATTTTCCTTGATTTTTTCAAAACTATCTTTCCAAACTATGCTTCCTTTTTAGTATTAAGTCTGGAGTTTTGACTTAAACTCTACATAGGGGATACATCCAGATTCACAAGAGTAAAACAAGACGCTAACAGTAGCTCTACTCTTCTTCCAGTCGGAATTATGGTTTTTCATCCTCATTGCCGCCTTCTGCACAGTTTTATTTCTCTGCAATTTTCTGACCCCTCACTAGGTCCTGTTTTCCAGTTCTTGCCAGGGACGGGAGAAGGGACTCATGAAGGAAGCTGAATTCAAGGCTAGATACGTGCAGTTCTGGTCCCAAAGAGACACAATGGACAGTACACTCCTTGCTGTGATTGGAGAACAGGAACATGACGAGATGGGACACAGACACACACTCTCACACACTGTGCATGCACACAGTATCCACACATGCACACACACACACAATGCACACGCACACATACACTCAACTCTCACACACACGCATACACACCTTTGACAAAGAAATATATTTGTGTAAGAGATATTTTTCCTAACATACATGATTCACTTTAACATCCTTTAAAGTACTGCCCTAAAATGACCCTAAAATTACATACCCGTCCTCTCGTCTTCTGCTTTGGGGTCTCTGGTGCTTCCAACAATGGAGAAGCTTGGAACACCGTGACCTCACGGGCACTGAGAGCTGTATCTCTCTCTCCTGGGGCTGCAAACTTAGCCACGAAGAGATGCAGGACGCTCAGGTTAATCTTTAGACTGCAATAATGGCAAGATGCTATGAGGGCATGTGGAGTGTGAATTTAAAGAGATTGTCATATTTCCCACATCAGCAGGGTTTGTTCCTGGAACCCTCCATTTAAATATCCCTCCCGTATGATGGCCAAAATTTTTAACCATGGGGTGAATGTCAACCAGTATTTAAGCCATGCCTATGTACTTTTAGTTATAAGAATACAAGGACACCTAAGAAAATCAATGAAATGTAAGAAATGCTCAAAAGAGCACTTCATTTTCATCAGGGAAAACCTTGCCCCACTACCTTCACTCAGCTGTGCTAGGTGCCATGAAAATCTGCAAAGTAGACAAACATCATCACAGTAAAATTCTGAAACCACGTACAAACTCTTCCATGCAAGGTATGTTTCCAAAAGGAAAGAATACACACACAAGAGAGAAAGTACTCGGTGAACAGAACCTATCGATGTAGTGATGGTGGTAGTTATATAGTCTATACATTTGATTTTCCTATAAGTTCCAGAGGATGCTGCCCTAATAACATACGAGCTTAAAGAAGAGATGGCTGTTATTTCTAAATTAGCCCTTTCTTCTGCTCAGGCAAATTGCAGAAAAAGCCATTACCTTGAAACCATACGTTTCTGCAGTTCCTTGTTTTTTGACTGTCTTCCCCTACTTGGCTATAAGCTCCTTGAGGTTAGGGATCTTTGTCTACTGTGTTCATGGTTATATCCACAGTGCCTAGCACAGTGCCTGGCATCTCGTAGGACTGATAAATGGTGGCTGACCGAATGAGAAAAGCAGTTCAAGCATAGGAGTACAGTCAAGGACAAGGCTGGGGTCAGTATAGAAACCCAGCATGAACAGAGCAGGAAACTCTTATGACCTTAGAGCCTGAAGGGACAGGTGGGAGGGTGAGGAAAGAACAAATCCTCAGAAAGATACCCAAAATACCTTCAGTGAGGTTGGCTTCCTGTTGCTCAATCTCCCGGCCTCCTTACTCACACTCCAACACCTATACCCCAGCGATATAATCCTGCATCTCCGAGTGCTGGGGATTCTCCAGATGCATAGGAGCTGTGAGCATCTGTAGCATCCAAGATGAGATGATTTCCTCACATCTTCTCTCTTTACACCAAAATATCATTGTATGCTATTGTTTCTAATTAGGAAAACTTGAATATAATGGCTTGTGTTTGACAATTTCTCAGCAGCCCTTGAGCTCACTGGAAATCTCCCTCTGATGTGAGCTAGGAACCCAGTCCAGACAGACACTTAAGGACCAATAAACTCTGAACTAATGAGTATGCTGGTTACCATGGAAACTGCTGTCTCTGCTGGCCTATGAAGGGCAGGAGGACTGGCGGTGATGAAATGAAATGGGGAGGATGTGTGAGAATGGAGTGGGGGCAGGAGCTGGGAGGTAGGGACTGGGGTAAGGTAGAGGAAAGGAACTTCCATTTATTACTGTCTTCCTCGGAGCCGGACACTGAACTGGGTGCCTGACATACATTTGATCATCACAGCCCCCTGCAAGACAGGCATTAATTCTTTTCCCCTCCCACCTCACCAACGGGCAAAGCATATGCTGTTGATCAACAAGATGACCTATCACCATTCCCAATGCTTCTTATTGGAAAAGATAGCCTTGAACTCCCTGCCAACTAATCCCTATCAAAAACTCAGCTGTGGACGTTACTGAGCTCTGCCCACCAGAGCAACAGCCAGCTCTACACACCACCATTCTCTCCCATCAGGAAACTTGCACAAGCCTCTTAGATAGCCTCATCCACCAGAGGGCAGACAGCAGAAGCAAGAAGAACTACAATCCAGCAACCTGTGGAACAAAAACTACATTCAAAGAAAGATAGACAAGATGAAAAGGCAGAGAGCTATGTACCAGATGAAGGAACAAGAGAAAACCCCAGAAAAACAACTAAATGAAGTGGAAATAGGCAACCTTCCAGAAAAAGAATTCAGAATAATGATAGTGAAGATAATCCAGGACCTCAGAAAAAGAATAGAGGCAAAGATCGAGAAGATGCAAGAAATGTTTAACAGAGACCTAGAAAAATTAAAGAACAAACAAGCAGAGATAAACAATACAATAACTGAAATGAAAACTACACTAGAAGGAATCAATAGCAGAATAACTAAGGCAGAAGAACGGATAAGTGAACTGGAAGACACAGAGATGGAATTCACTGCTACGGAACAGAATAAAGAAAAAAGAATGAAAAGAAATGAAGACAGTCTAAGAGACTTCTGGGACAAC
Organism: Pseudorca crassidens; assembly: GCF_039906515.1. NCBI lineage: Eukaryota > Metazoa > Chordata > Mammalia > Artiodactyla > Delphinidae > Pseudorca > Pseudorca crassidens. The sequence continues at coordinate 73,335,768 of NC_090317.1, read as the reverse complement.
ATTAAGCACAATAATGTTCACATTATGTTGTGAATAGGGGTCCCAGAAGGAAAAGAGAGAAAGGACTGAAGAAAATATTTGAAGAGATTATACTTGAAAACTTCCTTAAAATGGGAAAGGAAATAACCACCCAAGTCCAGGAACTGCCGAGACTCCCATAAGGGATAAACACAAGGAGAAACAAGCGAGGCACATAGTAATCAACTTGGCAAAAATTAAAGACAAAGAAAAATTATTGAAAGCAGCAGGGGAAAAACGACAAATAACGTACAAGGGAACTCCCATAAGGTTAACAGCTGATTTCTCAGCAGAAACTCTATAAGCAAGAAGGGAGTGGCATGACATATATAAAGTGATGAAAGGGAAGAACCAACAACCAAGATTATTCTACCCAGCAAGGATCTCATTCAGGTTCGATGGAGAAATCGATTAGCCCCACAACTATTAAGGAAAACAATTTTGTAATTTTAATGCTCCCCCAACAGCAATCTTTTGGCCCAGATGTTTTCACTGAAGAATCCCACCAAACACTGAAAGAATTAACTCTGTTACATAATCTCTTCTAGAAAAACAGAAGAGGAAGGAAGACTTCCAAATTCATTTTATGAAGCTAGTATTACTCTAATATCAAAACCAAACAAAACAGTACTGAAAGAGAAACCTACAGGCAAATATCTCTCATGAAGGTAGATTTTTAAATCCCTAATAAAACCTTAGCAAATAGAATTGAGCGACGTATATAAAGAATTGTAAACCATGACCAAATGGGGTTAACTTCAGGGATGCAAGACTGGTTCAATACTTGACAGTACATCAACGTAATCCACCATATTAATAAGCTAAAGAAGAAAAATCACACAAACAATTCAATTGATACAGAAAAAAATATTTGACAAAACTCAATACCCATTCATATTACAAAAAAAAAGTCTCAGAAAAATAGAGAGGGGAATTTCCTCAACTTGATAAAGATCATCTACCAAGAAAACCCAAAAAAACCCTGCAGCTAATTCATACTTAATGTTGAAAGATGAAATGCTTTCCCCCAAGACCCAGAACAAAGCGAGCCTGCCCGCCCTCACCACTCTTATTCAATATAGTGCTAGAAGTTATAATCAGTGCAATAAGGCAAAAAAGGGAAATGAAAGGATACAGACTGGAAATATGAAATAAAACTGTCCCTATTCACAGGCAACATGATTCTCTACATAGAAAATTCCAACGAATCTACCAAAAAGAAATAAAATATAAAACACCTAGAAATAGTAAGTCAGTTGAACAAGGTCACAGAATACAAGATGAACATACAAAAGTCAACTGTATTTCTGTATGCTAGCAATGCACATGTGAACACCAAAATTAAAAACACAATACCATTTACAATCACTCAGAGAATGAAATGCTTAAATGTAAATCTAACAAAATATGTGCAGGACATATATGCTGAAAATTATAAAACATTCATGAAAAAAATCAATGAAAATTTAAATAAATGGAGATACATACCCAGGTGTTCATGGATTGGAAAACTCAACGTAGTAAAGATGTCAATTCTCCTCAAATTAATATATGGCTCTAACACAATTCCTATGAAAATCCCAGAAAGATTTGTTTGTAGATATAGACAAGATTATTCTAAAATTTATATGGAAAGACAAAGAATTAGAATAGCTAAAACAATTTTGAAAAAAGAATAAAATTGAAGGAAAGGGTCTACCTATATTCAAGATTTATTCCATAGTAATCAAGACTATGGTGTTGGAGGAGGGATAGACACATTGATCAATGGGAGAGAATAGAGAATCCAGAAATAGACATACACAAACATGCCTAACTGATTTTTGACAAAGATGCGAAACCAATTCAATGGAGGAAGCATAGCATTTCCAGCAAATGATGCTGGAGGAATTGGACCACCATAGGCAAAAGAATGAACCTTGGCTTAAGCCTCAAACTTTACATGAAAATAAACACAAAACAGATCACAGGTTTCAACTTAAAACGCAAAACTGTAAAACTTTTAGTAAAAAAAAAAAAAGGACAAATTCTTTGGTATCTAGAGTTAGACAAAGAGTTCTTGACACCAAAACCATGACTTAGAGAGGAAAAAATGGATAAATTGGACTTCATCGAAATTTAAAACTTTTGCTCTGAGAGACACCAAGAGATGAAAAGACAAGTTACAATGTGGGAGAAAATACTTGCAAAGCACATATCCAACAAAGAACAAGTATCTAGAATATAGAAAGAAGTCTCAAAACTCAGTGGTAAAAAACAGTCCAGTTATAAAATGGGCAAATGACGTAAAGATTTTACCCAAGAGGATACAGCACAGATGGCAAATGGGCACATGAAAAGATGAACATGATTAGCCACCAGGGAAACACAAATTAAAACCACAGTGAGATGTCACTACACATCTATCAGAATGACTAAAAATAAAAAAATTATGACAACACCAAATGCTGGTGAGGATGCAGAGAAACTGGATTCCGCATACACTGCTGGTGAGAATGCACAATGGTACAATCACTCTGGAAAATAGCTTCTTAAAAAACTAAACATACACTTATAATATGACCCAGAAATTGCACTCCTGGGCATTTTTTCCCAGAGAAATGAAGCCCTGTGCTCACACAAAAAACCTGTATATGGGTGTTTATAGCAGGGATTGTAACAACCCCAAACTGGAAATAACCCAGAGGTCCTTCAACAGGTGAATGGTTAAATGAACTACAGTACATCCATATCATGGAATACTACTTAGCAATAAAAACGACTGAAGTTTTGATATATGTAAAAACTTGGACAAATGTCCACTTTCCTCCTTTGTAACAAGGAGGAGGTTGTCTCAAGAGCCTTCCCGTTTGGGAGTTCAAGATACAGATGAGCAGAGTGGGGCAGGATGAGAGCATGTTTGAAAGAGCTTAGGGATTTTATTTTACTTTATTTTATTTTATTTTTTAGAACTTTTAGAGATTCAAAATAATCAGAAGGAAGTGGCTTGATGAAGGTCAACTGTCGTGCTTCATGGGAGCCCATTTTGGAAGCTGGGAACCCAGGAGAAGGGGAGTTTAGGGTAGGTGCATTCTGTTGGCACGAGACAAAGTCTGCTCAGCTGTAGTGAACTTTCAGGTTGTTGCTTTCTCACACTGAGATGGGACAGGGTGGATTTGAGGCCTAAACTGAAAGGATTCTGTGTTCCCAGGAACATAAGGAAATATCTTTGTTCTGATACACAAAATTAAGGGTTCAGGGCTTCCCTGGTGGCACAGTGGTTGAGAGTCCGCCTGCCGATGCAGGGGACACGGGTTCGTGCCCCGGTCCGGGAAGATCCCACGTGCCGCGGAGCGGCTGCGCCCGTGGGCCATTGCCACTGAGCCTGCGCGTCCGGAGCCTGTGCTCCGCAACGGGGGAGGCCACGACAGTGAGGGGCCCGCGTACCACACACACACACACACAAAATTAAGGGTTCATCAGTCAAGGCAGCTAAAGAACTGGAGAGAGCCACATTACCTCCTGAACACTGGGAACAATGACAAGTCCAGTGTCAGAGCACATTCAGCTGGTGTAACAGTATTTGTCATGTGATTCTCAAGCAGGACCAGTGTCTGCATTGTGTTCAGGCTAGGAAGTGAAGTACGCAGTTCAGAGTCCACGAAAACCTCCACCAGCTCAGTTGCTGCACATAACGCACAAAGGTGGGATTTTACAACCGGGACAGGAACCCCGCTGAAACCGGAAGCACGTATTGCCACGTGGTCTAATGGGAGCATAGGTAGGGTCTCCCAACAGCCATCCTAGTGCCAGGAGTGTTTAGGAGGCGTAGCCGCGGAGAGACAGCGGCCAATGGCAGAGAGGTCCGTTAATAGAGTGAGGGCAACGGCGGGTGAGGGGAACAGAGTACAGCCGCCAGGGGAGGCTGAGGAGCTCTAGGCAGTTCGGTGGTCAGACTGTTCACGTGAAGTGTAGCGGTACTTCAGCCACCAAACTTCGATTCTCGCCCGCCCTTAAACATCATGGGAGATTCACAGAGTGAGCATCAGCGGATGTTACGACGCCACAGCCGCGAGAAGACAGAGCTGCAGGCCCACATTCAGGGCATGAAGAGCTCGATCCCCAAGAGCGACAAGCAGAGAAGAAAGCAGTTGCTCCTCGATGTGGCTCGCCTCGAGGCCGAGATGGAGCAGAAGCACCAGCAGGAGCTGGAGAAGTTCCAGGAGAGTTTCCCTGATAACAGCAGCCTCGATTCTGTCACTGAAGATCTGGCCAAGCTGGATCTCGAGAACAAGCCTCCTCACCTCTGGAGGGCACAGAGAAAGCACAAAAGAAAGGAGGCCTTCAATAGAGAAAGCCAGGATTGGATGGACAAGGCTGAGAGGGAGCATCTGGCCAGCTTGCGCCATGACGAGGAAATGAAGCTCGGCGCCATCCTGCGGGCCAAGCATCTGGAGGTGAAGGATATCCCGGCCGACGACCACTGCATGTACCGCGCCATCCAAGACCAGCTGGTGTTCTCCGTGACCGTGGGGAGCCTGCGGAGGCGCACCGCCGAGTACATGCGGCAGCATGTCGACGACTTCCTGCCCTTCTTCAGCAACCCCGAAACCGGCGACGCCTGCAGCCGCGACGACTTCTTGAGCTACTGCGACGACATCGTGTTCAGCGCGTCGTGTGGAAGCCAGCTCGAGCTGAGGGCCCTGTCGCACGTCCTGCAGACCCCCATCGAGGTGATCCAGGCCAACTCGCCCGCCGTCGTCATCGGAGAGGAGTACACCAAGAAGCCGCTCACCCTGGTCTGCAAGCAGTACTCCTACAGCAGCGCGGAGCACTACAACTCGGTGAAGCCACTCGACACCGGCTCCGGCGGGAGCGTGGCCCGGCGTCTCATCTAGGCCCGCTGCCGCCATCGCCGTGACGGCCGCCGTTGGAGCCGAATCTGCCGCCGCCGCGTCTCCTCAGCAGGCTCCGCTTTTTTCCTTCGGTTTTCTCAAGGTTTTGTTTATTCATTTTACTTAGAGCTCACCCCTCTCTCCTCCCCCGCCCCCCCTTCTTCCTCCCTCGCTCTTCTATCCTCCTCGATCGTCCCTGGGTTGCTTCTTTCACGGGGTGGGGGGACCGGAGGCCGGTGACCAGGAAGAGATCTGTACCGTCCTACCCTAGCGGAGTGAGTTTGCCAAGTTCTCACCTTTCTTGCCCTGAAGGGTCTCTGCACCCGCACCCATGAGAACTGGTCACGTTGCAAGTAACTTTGGGGTTCAAAAAATGGCAACTTGGTTTGATGCGTTCTTCACTTGGGGAAAAAAATCAGTTTAGCTCAGAATCTTCCGGTTGCCCCGTGAATGTATTCATTACTTAAAGTTGGAGTTGATGTGAATGAAATGATTTGGGAATGCCTTTTGCTTAGTTCTTTGGGGAAAAAAATGTATCGTGGGCTGTTTGGGGGTTTTGCTTTCCACTTCAACAGGGCTACTCAGGAGACGTCTCAAGTTACAAACAAGACCTCCTCTAGTTTTTTTCTTTTTTTTTTTTTTTGGCTGCACTGGGTCTTCCTTGCAGTGTGGGGGCTCTAGGCGCGCGGGTTTCAGTAGTTATGGTGTGTGGGCTTAGTAGTTGTGGCTTGCAGGCTCCAGAGCGCAGGCTGAGTAGCTGTGGCTCACAGGCTTAGTTGCTCCGCGGCATGTGGGGTGGGGTCTTCGCTGACCAGGGCTCGAACCTGTGTCCCCGGGATTCTTAACCACTGAGCCACCAGGGAAGCCCTAGTATTTTATTTTGTTTTTTCATAAAACCTTGTATGGTTGCAAATTAATTACAGTTGTTTAGATGTTTCCTGAATTCTAAATAATGTTTGTTAACTTTAGAAGTTAAATGTAAGCGTTAAATGTAGAAAGTACATTTACCTAAACTGATAGGCTAGATAAGGCTTGCTCTAAGATGTGAACGATCTCAATTTAATTTCCTTTATTAAATATAAGAAAGGACATGACTTTATTCAAGTAGTTGATTCATTTCATTATATCTGCAATTGATGTGAACTAAGAAGAGGCAAACTGATAGGTAGTTTAACTTGCTGTGAGGGGTGACATCAACTACTAAGTTTCCTTTATTCTCAGACATAAAAAGGTATAACGTTGTTCAAGCAGTTGGTCCACTTTGTTCTATCTACAACTGGTATGAATGTGAAAGATCTGAACTTAGTCGTTTTCCTTAATTCTTAGAGATAAAAAGTATTTAAAGAGAGATTTTTAAAAGTATTAAAGTAGTTGATTCATTTTCTTATATCTGCAACTGGTATGAAGCAAAAAAAAAGTGAGCGATAAACTTTTGTTGATATTTGAGACTTGTTGATATCTTGAATTTGCCAAAAAATGTAAAAGTGAAATGATTTGCAGTAAACAATTAAAAAATTTAAACTTTAGATCCTATATTTCAGTGAGATAACTTAAATTCATTTAAAAATTCTTTGTACACACCAAATGTTCTAAAATGAAATATACAAAGGGGAAAAGGGGAACAGTAGTTTGTTTAAAGAATAAAAGCAGTTTAAAAAAATACCTGGTTTTCCGTTTTTGTATAGCTGACTTAGTTCATATAGAGTTTGTATCCCAGGATCGACTTCAGCAAAGGAATCCTGGAGGGTTAGGGAGCAGGAGTGAAGGGGGAGGACACAGTGACAGATGAGGCTTTTGGAAGGAGGAATGGGCCTGCAGTCTTGATGGTGGCCTGGAGTGGAATATCTCCCAGGGAAGGATTTAGGGAGTAACAAGATAGTTGAAGCTATCCTGACTTGATGTTTCACTCAGTGAAAACATCATGAAATGGCTTCAGTTAAGGATGTTCTCATTGCTATGCATGAAAAAGAATTCTCACTTTCAAAAACTTGCCAGTCCAGGGCTAGTTGCAGGAGGGAAAGAAGTGCCACTGTTTTTTTTTTTTCTTGAAGGCAGGGGGTGGGGGGGGAATCTGTTTTCAAAATACAAATATAGAAATCCTGCCAGATAGCTCACTGTGTAAATGTGTGCATCACATACATTTTCAGATAGCCAGCTGGCTGAGAAGAGGAGGTCCCTGAGAAAACTAGGTATTTGGATGCATTGTGAGAAGAGAGCCTTTTATAGGGACGAGAATGCTGGCTGGGGAAGGAAGAATAGGCCAGGAAGGGAGGCATAATCTGTAGAAGGGGGCCTGGCTGGGAAAAAGGGTGAAAACTGGGGAAGGGGTCAGTCTAGGGGGATGAATGGGACGTGGCAGGGGAAAGGGGAACAGGCAGAAGAAGGGGAGATGGCTAGGTAAGGACACCTTGTGGACTGGGGCACAGGGTGAAGAAGGAGGCCAGGCTAGGAAGGGGATAATGGAGTGAGGGCTGCCTATGGAAGGAGGACTTGGCTGGTCAAGGGAAAGAGGCTTAGTTGAGTTAGGAGGCAAAGGATGAGAAAGGAATCCTTGACTGTTCAAGGGGGAAAAGCCTGGGGAATGGCACCTGAGCAGGGAAAGAGATCTGGCTGGGAAAGTAGGCTTAAGCTGGGGAAGAGGGTGAGGCTGGGGAAGGGGCCCAGATGTGGGAAGGGGCCTGTCTTGGAAAAGGAGCACAGACTTGATAGGGTGGCACAAGCTGAGGATGGGAGACTGGCTGGGCTGGGGGAGATTGGGGGGTGAAAATATCCTGGCAGGGAAAGGTGGCCTGCCCGGGGAGGGGCTCTGGCAGGGGAATGGGGCCTGGGAGGGAGGCACAGGCTAGGAAAGGAACCTGGTGGCGGGAGACGTACAAATGCTGAGACCGACATAGGCTGGGCATGGGATAAGAGGTGGGTTGATGGACCTGGCTGGAAGAGGGGCATTAGCAGGTGGAGAGGGCCTGCTAGGGCAGGGATCCTGCCTGGGAACGAAGGCGTGTGTCCTGGCTGAGGGAGGGCACGTGGTTGAGGAAAGGGACCTAGCTGGGGCCACAGGCTAGGGATGGGGAGAAGGTCTGGCTGAGGAGGGGGAATAAGCTAGGGAAGGGGTTTGGTTGAGGAAGAGGTATACCGGTTGAGGAAAGGTACCTTACTGGGAAGGAGGCCCGCCTGGGAAAATGAGCTTAGACTGGGGGAGAGGCTGTTAGGTCCCTGGGTGAAGAGAACCTGGCTGTGGGGAGGAGTCTGGCTGGGAAAGAGTTCCCAGCTGGGGGCAAGTGTGTGTGAAGGGGTGCTGGCAGGGAAACATCACATGGTTGGGGAGGAGACTTTACCGGTGATGGAGAGCTGAGAGAGGAGGCTGCGTGGCCAGGGAAGGAGGCACTGGCTATGAAAGGCCAGTGAAGGGGGAACTCCTTGGAAAAGTGGTCCAGCTGAAAAGGGAAAAGGCTGGGCACAAGCACCTGGCTGTCAGAAGGAGGCCTTTTCTGGAGAAGGGGTCCCGTGAGGGCAAGGGAACAAAGGGTTGCAAAGGGGTTTTGCCCGGGGAAGGGTAGCCTGGCTAAGGAGGCTGTCAACAGGGTCTCAGGTCGGGGAACAGGCCCTGGCTGGGTGAGGGACCTGCGAGCAGAAGGGTCCTGCATGGGGAATAAGACAGGCTGGGGTTGAGGCCTGCCTGGGGAGGGGAGGCTGGCAGCATAGGATGGTAAAGAGGCTGGGCTGTGGCCCAGGGTGGGAAAACTTCCAGACAAGTGGCTAGAGGCTGGAGAGTTGGACACAGGCTGGTAAGATGGCTGGTTTAGAAAGGGGGCCAATCCAAAGAAGGAGGCATAGGCTGAGGAAGAGGCTCTGGCTGGGGAAAGGGGCCTGGCCGGGCAAGGGGACATAGGCTGGGGAAGGAAAACCAAGTTGGATCAGGGAGCCTGGGCACGGGCTGGTGGGGGTGGGTGGGTAACAAGCTGGGGCAGGGGCCTGGGTAGGGTTGCTGCAAAAGAGGATACTGGCTGGGAATGTGACTCCGCTGGGGTGAGGGTCTAGGTGGGTATAGGGGAAGCCTGCCTAGGAGGGGAAGGGAACCAGGCTGGGGAGCTAGCCTTGGCCGGGGAAGGGGGCATAGGTAGCTGGGGAGGCACATATAAACCGACAAAGAGAGCCCGGCTGAGAAGAGGGCCTGGCTGGCTTCGAAGCACAGGCAGGTTAAGGGTTTCTGATGGGGGAGGGGCTTATCTGCTGGGGCAGGGTGTGTAATGTGGGGAAATGGGACTACCTGGGGAAGGAGGCTTGGCTCCAAGGGGGTATAGAAAACGACAAATAACGTACAAGGGAACTCCCATAAGGTTAACAGCTGATTTCTCAGCAGAAACTCTATAAGCAAGAAGGGAGTGGCATGACATATATAAAGTGATGAAAGGGAAGAACCAACAACCAAGATTATTCTACCCAGCAAGGATCTCATTCAGGTTCGATGGAGAAATCGATTAGCCCCACAACTATTAAGGAAAACAATTTTGTAATTTTAATGCTCCCCCAACAGCAATCTTTTGGCCCAGATGTTTTCACTGAAGAATCCCACCAAACACTGAAAGAATTAACTCTGTTACATAATCTCTTCTAGAAAAACAGAAGAGGAAGGAAGACTTCCAAATTCATTTTATGAAGCTAGTATTACTCTAATATCAAAACCAAACAAAACAGTACTGAAAGAGAAACCTACAGGCAAATATCTCTCATGAAGGTAGATTTTTAAATCCCTAATAAAACCTTAGCAAATAGAATTGAGCGACGTATATAAAGAATTGTAAACCATGACCAAATGGGGTTAACTTCAGGGATGCAAGACTGGTTCAATACTTGACAGTACATCAACGTAATCCACCATATTAATAAGCTAAAGAAGAAAAATCACACAAACAATTCAATTGATACAGAAAAACATATTTGACAAAATTCAATACCCATTCATATTACAAAAAAAAAAGTCTCAGAAAAATAGAGAGGGGAATTTCCTCAACTTGATAAAGATCATCTACCAAGAAAACCCAAAAAAACCCTGCAGCTAATTCATACTTAATGTTGAAAGATGAAATGCTTTCCCCCAAGACCCAGAACAAAGCGAGCCTGCCCGCCCTCACCACTCTTATTCAATATAGTGCTAGAAGTTATAATCAGTGCAATAAGGCAAAAAAGGGAAATGAAAGGATACAGACTGGAAATATGAAATAAAACTGTCCCTATTCACAGGCAACATGATTCTCTACATAGAAAATTCCAACGAATCTACCAAAAAGAAATAAAATATAAAACACCTAGAAATAGTAAGTCAGTTGAACAAGGTCACAGAATACAAGATGAACATACAAAAGTCAACTGTATTTCTGTATGCTAGCAATGCACATGTGAACACCAAAATTAAAAACACAATACCATTTACAATCACTCAGAGAATGAAATGCTTAAATGTAAATCTAACAAAATATGTGCAGGACATATATGCTGAAAATTATAAAACATTCATGAAAAAAATCAATGAAAATTTAAATAAATGGAGATACATACCCAGGTGTTCATGGATTGGAAAACTCAACGTAGTAAAGATGTCAATTCTCCTCAAATTAATATATGGCTCTAACACAATTCCTATGAAAATCCCAGAAAGATTTGTTTGTAGATATAGACAAGATTATTCTAAAATTTATGTGGAAAGACAAAGAATTAGAATAGCTAAAACAATTTTGAAAAAAGAATAAAATTGAAGGAAAGGGTCTACCTATATTCAAGATTTATTCCATAGTAATCAAGACTATGGTGTTGGAGGAGGGATAGACACATTGATCAATGGAAAAGAATAGAGAATCCAGAAATAGACATACACAAATATGCCTAACTGATTTTTGACAAAGATGCGAAACCAATTCAATGGAGGAAGCATAGCATTTCCAGCAAATGATGCTGGAGGAATTGGACCACCACAGGCAAAAGAATGAACCTTGGCTTAAGCCTCAAACTTTACATGAAAATAAACACAAAACAGATCACAGGTTTCAACTTAAAACGCAAAACTATAAAACTTTTAGTTAAAAAAAAAAAAGGACAAATTCTTTGGTATCTAGAGTTAGACAAAGAGTTCTTGACACCAAAACCATGACTTAGAGAGGAAAAAATGGATAAATTGGACTTCATCGAAATTTAAAACTTTTGCTCTGAGAGACACCAAGAGATGAAAAGACAAGTTACAATGTGGGAGAAAATACTTGCAAAGCACATATCCAACAAAGAACAAGTATCTAGAATATAGAAAGAAGTCTCAAAACTCAGTGGTAAAAAACAGTCCAGTTATAAAATGGGCAAATGACGTAAAGATTTTACCCAAGAGGATACAGCACAGATGGCAAATGGGCACATGAAAAGATGAACATGATTAGCCACTAGGGAAACACAAATTAAAACCACAGTGAGATGTCACTACACATCTATCAGAATGACTAAAAATAAAAAAATTATGACAACACCAAATGCTGGTGAGGATGCAGAGAAACTGGATTCCGCATACACTGCTGGTGAGAATGCACAATGGTACAATCACTCTGGAAAATAGCTTCTTAAAAAACTAAACATACACTTATAATATGACCCAGAAATTGCACTCCTGGGCATTTTTTCCCAGAGAAATGAAGCCCTGTGCTCACACAAAAAACCTGTATATGGGTGTTTATAGCAGGGATTGTAACAACCCCAAACTGGAAATAACCCAGAGGTCCTTCAACAGGTGAATGGTTAAATGAACTACAGTACATCCATATCATGGAATACTACTTAGCAATAAAAACGACTGAAGTTTTGATATATGTAAAAACTTGGACAAATGTCCACTTTCCTCCTTTGTAACAAGGAGGAGGTTGTCTCAAGAGCCTTCCCGTTTGGGAGTTCAAGATACAGATGAGCAGAGTGGGGCAGGATGAGAGCATGTTTGAAAGAGCTTAGGGATTTTATTTTACTTTATTTTATTTTATTTTTTAGAACTTTTAGAGATTCAAAATAATCAGAAGGAAGTGGCTTGATGAAGGTCAACTGTCGTGCTTCATGGGAGCCCATTTTGGAAGCTGGGAACCCAGGAGAAGGGGAGTTTAGGGTAGGTGCATTCTGTTGGCACGAGACAAAGTCTGCTCAGCTGTAGTGAACTTTCAGGTTGTTGCTTTCTCACACTGAGATGGGACAGGGTGGATTTGAGGCCTAAACTGAAAGGATTCTGTGTTCCCAGGAACATAAGGAAATATCTTTGTTCTGATACGCAAAATTAAGGGTTCAGGGCTTCCCTGGTAGCACAGTGGTTGAGAGTCCGCCTGCCGATGCAGGGGACACGGGTTCGTGCCCCGGTCCGGGAAGATCCCACGTGCCGCGGAGCGGCTGCGCCCGTGGGCCATTGCCACTGAGCCTGCGCGTCCGGAGCCTGTGCTCCGCAACGGGGGAGGCCACGACAGTGAGGGGCCCGCATACCACACACACACACACAAAATTAAGGGTTCATCAGTCAAGGCAGCTAAAGAACTGGAGAGAGCCACATTACCTCCTGAACACTGGGAACAATGACAAGTCCAGTGTCAGAGCACATTCAGCTGGTGTAACAGTATTTGTCATGTGATTCTCAAGCAGGACCAGTGTCTGCATTGTGTTCAGGCTAGGAAGTGAAGTACGCAGTTCAGAGTCCACGAAAACCTCCACCAGCTCAGTTGCTGCACATAACGCACAAAGGTGGGATTTTACAACCGGGACAGGAACCCCGCTGAAACCGGAAGCACGTATTGCCACGCGGTCTAATGGGAGCATAGGTAGGGTCTCCCAACAGCCAATCCTAGTGCCAGGAGTGTTTAGGAGGCGTAGCCGCGGAGAGACAGCGGCCAATGGCAGAGAGGTCCGTTAATAGAGTGAGGGCAACGGCGGGTGAGGGGAACAGAGTACAGCCGCCAGGGGAGGCTGAGGAGCTCTAGGCAGTTCGGTGGTCAGACTGTTCACGTGAAGTGTAGCGGTACTTCAGCCACCAAACTTCGATTCTCGCCCGCCCTTAAACATCATGGGAGATTCACAGAGTGAGCATCAGCGGATGTTACGACGCCACAGCCGCGAGAAGACAGAGCTGCAGGCCCACATTCAGGGCATGAAGAGCTCGATCCCCAAGAGCGACAAGCAGAGAAGAAAGCAGTTGCTCCTCGATGTGGCTCGCCTCGAGGCCGAGATGGAGCAGAAGCACCAGCAGGAGCTGGAGAAGTTCCAGGAGAGTTTCCCTGATAACAGCAGCCTCGATTCTGTCACTGAAGATCTGGCCAAGCTGGATCTCGAGAACAAGCCTCCTCACCTCTGGAGGGCACAGAGAAAGCACAAAAGAAAGGAGGCCTTCAATAGAGAAAGCCAGGATTGGATGGACAAGGCTGAGAGGGAGCATCTGGCCAGCTTGCGCCATGACGAGGAAATGAAGCTCGGCGCCATCCTGCGGGCCAAGCATCTGGAGGTGAAGGATATCCCGGCCGACGACCACTGCATGTACCGCGCCATCCAAGACCAGCTGGTGTTCTCCGTGACCGTGGGGAGCCTGCGGAGGCGCACCGCCGAGTACATGCGGCAGCATGTCGACGACTTCCTGCCCTTCTTCAGCAACCCCGAAACCGGCGACGCCTGCAGCCGCGACGACTTCTTGAGCTACTGCGACGACATCGTGTTCAGCGCGTCGTGTGGAAGCCAGCTCGAGCTGAGGGCCCTGTCGCACGTCCTGCAGACCCCCATCGAGGTGATCCAGGCCAACTCGCCCGCCGTCGTCATCGGAGAGGAGTACACCAAGAAGCCGCTCACCCTGGTCTGCAAGCAGTACTCCTACAGCAGCGCGGAGCACTACAACTCGGTGAAGCCACTCGACACCGGCTCCGGCGGGAGCGTGGCCCGGCGTCTCATCTAGGCCCGCTGCCGCCATCGCCGTGACGGCCGCCGTTGGAGCCGAATCTGCCGCCGCCGCGTCTCCTCAGCAGGCTCCGCTTTTTTCCTTCGGTTTTCTCAAGGTTTTGTTTATTCATTTTACTTAGAGCTCACCCCTCTCTCCTCCCCCGCCCCCCCTTCTTCCTCCCTCGCTCTTCTATCCTCCTCGATCGTCCCTGGGTTGCTTCTTTCACGGGGTGGGGGGACCGGAGGCCGGTGACCAGGAAGAGATCTGTACCGTCCTACCCTAGCGGAGTGAGTTTGCCAAGTTCTCACCTTTCTTGCCCTGAAGGGTCTCTGCACCCGCACCCATGAGAACTGGTCACGTTGCAAGTAACTTTGGGGTTCAAAAAATGGCAACTTGGTTTGATGCGTTCTTCACTTGGGGAAAAAAATCAGTTTAGCTCAGAATCTTCCGGTTGCCCCGTGAATGTATTCATTACTTAAAGTTGGAGTTGATGTGAATGAAATGATTTGGGAATGCCTTTTGCTTAGTTCTTTGGGGAAAAAAATGTATCGTGGGCTGTTTGGGGGTTTTGCTTTCCACTTCAACAGGGCTACTCAGGAGACGTCTCAAGTTACAAACAAGACCTCCTCTAGTTTTTTTCTTTTTTTTTTTTTTTGGCTGCACTGGGTCTTCCTTGCAGTGTGGGGGCTCTAGGCGCGCGGGTTTCAGTAGTTATGGTGTGTGGGCTTAGTAGTTGTGGCTTGCAGGCTCCAGAGCGCAGGCTGAGTAGCTGTGGCTCACAGGCTTAGTTGCTCCGCGGCATGTGGGGTGGGGTCTTCGCTGACCAGGGCTCGAACCTGTGTCCCCGGGATTCTTAACCACTGAGCCACCAGGGAAGCCCTAGTATTTTATTTTGTTTTTTCATAAAACCTTGTATGGTTGCAAATTAATTACAGTTGTTTAGATGTTTCCTGAATTCTAAATAATGTTTGTTAACTTTAGAAGTTAAATGTAAGCGTTAAATGTAGAAAGTACATGTACCTAAACTGATAGGCTAGATAAGGCTTGCTCTAAGATGTGAACGATCTCAATTTAATTTCCTTTATTAAATATAAGAAAGGACATGACTTTATTCAAGTAGTTGATTCATTTCATTATATCTGCAATTGATGTGAACTAAGAAGAGGCAAACTGATAGGTAGTTTAACTTGCTGTGAGGGGTGACATCAACTACTAAGTTTCCTTTATTCTCAGACATAAAAGGGTATAACGTTGTTCAAGCAGTTGGTCCACTTTGTTCTATCTACAACTGGTATGAATGTGAAAGATCTGAACTTAGTCGTTTTCCTTAATTCTTAGAGATAAAAAGTATTTAAAGAGAGATTTTTAAAAGTATTAAAGTAGTTGATTCATTTTCTTATACCTGCAACTGGTATGAAGCAAAAAAAAAGTGAGCGATAAACTTTTGTTGATATTTGAGACTTGTTGATATCTTGAATTTGCCAAAAAATGTAAAAGTGAAATGATTTGCAGTAAACAATTAAAAAATTTAACCTTTAGATCCTATATTTCAGTGAGATAACTTAAATTCATTTAAAAATTCTTTGTACACACCAAATGTTCTAAAATGAAATATACAAAGGGGAAAAGGGGAACAGTAGTTTGTTTAAAGAATAAAAGCAGTTTAAAAAAATACCTGGTTTTCCGTTTTTGTATAGCTGACTTAGTTCATATAGAGTTTGTATCCCAGGATCGACTTCAGCAAAGGAATCCTGGAGGGTTAGGGAGCAGGAGTGAAGGGGGAGGACACAGTGACAGATGAGGCTTTTGGAAGGAGGAATGGGCCTGCAGTCTTGATGGTGGCCTGGAGTGGAATATCTCCCAGGGAAGGATTTAGGGAGTAACAAGATAGTTGAAGCTATCCTGACTTGATGTTTCACTCAGTGCAAACATCATGAAATGGCTTCAGTTAAGGATGTTCTCATTGCTATGCATGAAAAAGAATTCTCACTTTCAAAAACTTGCCAGTCCAGGGCTAGTTGCAGGAGGGAAAGAAGTGCCACTGTTTTTTTTTTTCTTGAAGGCAGGGGGTGGGGGGGGAATCTGTTTTCAAAATACAAATATAGAAATCCTGCCAGATAGCTCACTGTGTAAATGTGTGCATCACATACATTTTCAGATAGCCAGCTGGCTGAGAAGAGGAGGTCCCTGAGAAAACTAGGTATTTGGATGCATTGTGAGAAGAGAGCCTTTTATAGGGATGAGAATGCGGGCTGGGGAAGGAAGAATAGGCCAGGAAGGGAGGCATAATCTGTAGAAGGGGGCCTGGCTGGGAAAAAGGGTGAAAATTGGGGAAGGGGTCAGTCTAGGGGGATGAATGGGACGTGGCAGGGGAAAGGGGAACAGGCAGAAGAAGGGGAGATGGCTAGGTAAGGACACCTTGTGGACTGGGGCACAGGGTGAAGAAGGAGGCCAGGCTAGGAAGGAGATAATGGAGAGAGGGCTGCCTATGGAAGGAGGACTTGGCTGGTCAAGGGAAAGAGGCTTAGTTGAGTTAGGAGGCAAAGGATGAGAAAGGAATCCTTGACTGTTCAAGGGGGAAAAGCCTGGGGAATGGCACCTGAGCAGGGAAAGAGATCTGGCTGGGAAAGTAGGCTTAAGCTGGGGAAGAGGGTGAGGCTGGGGAAGGGGCCCAGATGTGGGAAGGGGCCTGTCTTGGAAAAGGAGCACAGACTTGATAGGGTGGCACAAGCTGAGGATGGGAGACTGGCTGGGCTGGGGGAGATTGGGGGGTGAAAATATCCTGGCAGGGAAAGGTGGCCTGCCCGGGGAGGGGCTCTGGCAGGGGAATGGGGCCTGGGAGGGAGGCACAGGCTAGGAAAGGAACCTGGTGGCGGGAGACGTACGAATGCTGAGACCGACATAGGCTGGGCATGGGATAATAGGTGGGTTGATGGACCTGGCTGGAAGAGGGGCATTAGCAGGTGGAGAGGGCCTGCTAGGGCAGGGATCCTGCCTGGGAATGAAGGCGTGTGTCCTGGCTGAGGGAGGGCACGTGGTTGAGGAAAGGGACCTAGCTGGGGCCACAGGCTAGGGATGGGGAGAAGGTCTGGCTGAGGAGGGGGAATAAGCTAGGGAAGGGGTTTGGTTGAGGAAGAGGTATACCGGTTGAGGAAAGGTACCTTACTGGGAAGGAGGCCCGCCTGGGAAAATGAGCTTAGACTGGGGGAGAGGCTGTTAGGTCCCTGGGTGAAGAGAACCTGGCTGTGGGGAGGAGTCTGGCTGGGAAAGAGTTCCCAGCTGGGGGCAAGTGTGTGTGAAGGGGTGCCGGCAGGGAAACATCACATGGTTGGGGAGGAGACTTTACCGGTGATGGAGAGCTGAGAGAGGAGGCTGCGTGGCCAGGGAAGGAGGCACTGGCTATGAAAGGCCAGTGAAGGGGGAACTCCTTGGAAAAGTGGTCCAGCTGAAAAGGGAAAAGGCTGGGCACAAGCACCTGGCTGTCAGAAGGAGGCCTTTTCTGGAGAAGGGGTCCCGTGAGGGCAAGGGAACAAAGGGTTGCAAAGGGGTTTTGCCCGGGGAAGGGTAGCCTGGCTAAGGAGGCTGTCAACAGGGTCTCAGGTCGGGGAACAGGCCCTGGCTGGGTGAGGGACCTGCGAGCAGAAGGGTCCTGCATGGGGAATAAGACAGGCTGGGGTTGAGGCCTGCCTGGGGAGGGGAGGCTGGCAGCATAGGATGGTAAAGAGGCTGGGCTGTGGCCCAGGGTGGGAAAACTTCCAGACAAGTGGCTAGAGGCTGGAGAGTTGGACACAGGCTGGTAAGATGGCTGGTTTAGAAAGGGGGCCAATCCAAAGAAGGAGGCATAGGCTGAGGAAGAGGCTCTGGCTGGGGAAAGGGGCCTGGCCGGGCAAGGGAACATAGGCTGGGGAAGGAAAACCAAGTTGGATCAGGGAGCCTGGGCACGGGCTGGTGGGGGTGGGTGGGTAACAAGCTGGGGCAGGGGCCTGGGTAGGGTTGCTGCAAAAGAGGATACTGGCTGGGAATGTGACTCCGCTGGGGTGAGGGTCTAGGTGGGTATAGGGGAAGCCTGCCTAGGAGGGGAAGGGAACCAGGCTGGGGAGCTAGCCTTGGCCGGGGAAGGGGGCATAGGTAGCTGGGGAGGCACGTATAAACGGACAAAGAGAGCCCGGCTGAGAAGAGGGCCTGGCTGGCTTTGAAGCACAGGCAGGTTAAGGGTTTCTGATGGGGGAGGGGCTTATCTGCTGGGGCAGGGTGCATAATGTGGGGAAATGGGACTACCTGGGGAAGGAGGCTTGGCTCCAAGGGGGTATAGAAAACGACAAATAACGTACAAGGGAACTCCCATAAGGTTAACAGCTGATTTCTCAGCAGAAACTCTATAAGCAAGAAGGGAGTGGCATGACATATATAAAGTGATGAAAGGGAAGAACCAACAACCAAGATTATTCTACCCAGCAAGGATCTCATTCAGGTTCGATGGAGAAATCGATTAGCCCCACAACTATTAAGGAAAACAATTTTGTAATTTTAATGCTCCCCCAACAGCAATCTTTTGGCCCAGATGTTTTCACTGAAGAATCCCACCAAACACTGAAAGAATTAACTCTGTTACATAATCTCTTCTAGAAAAACAGAAGAGGAAGGAAGACTTCCAAATTCATTTTATGAAGCTAGTATTACTCTAATATCAAAACCAAACAAAACAGTACTGAAAGAGAAACCTACAGGCAAATATCTCTCATGAAGGTAGATTTTTAAATCCCTAATAAAACCTTAGCAAATAGAATTGAGCGACGTATATAAAGAATTGTAAACCATGACCAAATGGGGTTAACTTCAGGGATGCAAGACTGGTTCAATACTTGACAGTACATCAACGTAATCCACCATATTAATAAGCTAAAGAAGAAAAATCACACAAACAATTCAATTGATACAGAAAAACATATTTGACAAAATTCAATACCCATTCATATTACAAAAA
Organism: Pseudorca crassidens; assembly: GCF_039906515.1. Classification (NCBI taxonomy): domain Eukaryota; kingdom Metazoa; phylum Chordata; class Mammalia; order Artiodactyla; family Delphinidae; genus Pseudorca; species Pseudorca crassidens. The sequence goes on along the minus strand of NC_090317.1, from coordinate 73,316,963 downwards.
AAAAAGTCTCAGAAAAATAGAGAGGGGAATTTCCTCAACTTGATAAAGATCATCTACCAAGAAAACCCAAAAAAACCCTGCAGCTAATTCATACTTAATGTTGAAAGATGAAATGCTTTCCCCCAAGACCCAGAACAAAGCGAGCCTGCCCGCCCTCACCACTCTTATTCAATATAGTGCTAGAAGTTATAATCAGTGCAATAAGGCAAAAAAGGGAAATGAAAGGATACAGACTGGAAATATGAAATAAAACTGTCCCTATTCACAGGCAACATGATTCTCTACATAGAAAATTCCAACGAATCTACCAAAAAGAAATAAAATATAAAACACCTAGAAATAGTAAGTCAGTTGAACAAGGTCACAGAATACAAGATGAACATACAAAAGTCAACTGTATTTCTGTATGCTAGCAATGCACATGTGAACACCAAAATTAAAAACACAATACCATTTACAATCACTCAGAGAATGAAATGCTTAAATGTAAATCTAACAAAATATGTGCAGGACATATATGCTGAAAATTATAAAACATTCATGAAAAAAATCAATGAAAATTTAAATAAATGGAGATACATACCCAGGTGTTCATGGATTGGAAAACTCAACGTAGTAAAGATGTCAATTCTCCTCAAATTAATATATGGCTCTAACACAATTCCTATGAAAATCCCAGAAAGATTTGTTTGTAGATATAGACAAGATTATTCTAAAATTTATGTGGAAAGACAAAGAATTAGAATAGCTAAAACAATTTTGAAAAAAGAATAAAATTGAAGGAAAGGGTCTACCTATATTCAAGATTTATTCCATAGTAATCAAGACTATGGTGTTGGAGGAGGGATAGACACATTGATCAATGGAAAAGAATAGAGAATCCAGAAATAGACATACACAAATATGCCTAACTGATTTTTGACAAAGATGCGAAACCAATTCAATGGAGGAAGCATAGCATTTCCAGCAAATGATGCTGGAGGAATTGGACCACCACAGGCAAAAGAATGAACCTTGGCTTAAGCCTCAAACTTTACATGAAAATAAACACAAAACAGATCACAGGTTTCAACTTAAAACGCAAAACTATAAAACTTTTAGTTAAAAAAAAAAAAGGACAAATTCTTTGGTATCTAGAGTTAGACAAAGAGTTCTTGACACCAAAACCGTGACTTAGAGAGGAAAAAATGGATAAATTGGACTTCATCGAAATTTAAAACTTTTGCTCTGAGAGACACCAAGAGATGAAAAGACAAGTTACAATGTGGGAGAAAATACTTGCAAAGCACATATCCAACAAAGAACAAGTATCTAGAATATAGAAAGAAGTCTCAAAACTCAGTGGTAAAAAACAGTCCAGTTATAAAATGGGCAAATGACGTAAAGATTTTACCCAAGAGGATACAGCACAGATGGCAAATGGGCACATGAAAAGATGAACATGATTAGCCACCAGGGAAACACAAATTAAAACCACAGTGAGATGTCACTACACATCTATCAGAATGACTAAAAATAAAAAAATTATGACAACACCAAATGCTGGTGAGGATGCAGAGAAACTGGATTCCGCATACACTGCTGGTGAGAATGCACAATGGTACAATCACTCTGGAAAATAGCTTCTTAAAAAACTAAACATACACTTATAATATGACCCAGAAATTGCACTCCTGGGCATTTTTTCCCAGAGAAATGAAGCCCTGTGCTCACACAAAAAACCTGTATATGGGTGTTTATAGCAGGGATTGTAACAACCCCAAACTGGAAATAACCCAGAGGTCCTTCAACAGGTGAATGGTTAAATGAACTACAGTACATCCATATCATGGAATACTACTTAGCAATAAAAACGACTGAAGTTTTGATATATGTAAAAACTTGGACAAATGTCCACTTTCCTCCTTTGTAACAAGGAGGAGGTTGTCTCAAGGGCCTTCCCGTTTGGGAGTTCAAGATACAGATGAGCAGAGTGGGGCAGGATGAGAGCATGTTTGAAAGAGCTTAGGGATTTTATTTTACTTTATTTTATTTTATTTTTTAGAACTTTTAGAGATTCAAAATAATCAGAAGGAAGTGGCTTGATGAAGGTCAACTGTCGTGCTTCATGGGAGCCCATTTTGGAAGCTGGGAACCCAGGAGAAGGGGAGTTTAGGGTAGGTGCATTCTGTTGGCACGAGACAAAGTCTGCTCAGCTGTAGTGAACTTTCAGGTTGTTGCTTTCTCACACTGAGATGGGACAGGGTGGATTTGAGGCCTAAACTGAAAGGATTCTGTGTTCCCAGGAACATAAGGAAATATCTTTGTTCTGATACGCAAAATTAAGGGTTCAGGGCTTCCCTGGTAGCACAGTGGTTGAGAGTCCGCCTGCCGATGCAGGGGACACGGGTTCGTGCCCCGGTCCGGGAAGATCCCACGTGCCGCGGAGCGGCTGCGCCCGTGGGCCATTGCCACTGAGCCTGCGCGTCCGGAGCCTGTGCTCCGCAACGGGGGAGGCCACGACAGTGAGGGGCCCGCGTACCACACACACACACAAAAAATTAAGGGTTCATCAGTCAAGGCAGCTAAAGAACTGGAGAGAGCCACATTACCTCCTGAACACTGGGAACAATGACAAGTCCAGTGTCAGAGCACATTCAGCTGGTGTAACAGTATTTGTCATGTGATTCTCAAGCAGGACCAGTGTCTGCATTGTGTTCAGGCTAGGAAGTGAAGTACGCAGTTCAGAGTCCACGAAAACCTCCACCAGCTCAGTTGCTGCACATAACGCACAAAGGTGGGATTTTACAACCGGGACAGGAACCCCGCTGAAACCGGAAGCACGTATTGCCACGCGGTCTAATGGGAGCATAGGTAGGGTCTCCCAACAGCCAATCCTAGTGCCAGGAGTGTTTAGGAGGCGTAGCCGCGGAGAGACAGCGGCCAATGGCAGAGAGGTCCGTTAATAGAGTGAGGGCAACGGCGGGTGAGGGGAACAGAGTACAGCCGCCAGGGGAGGCTGAGGAGCTCTAGGCAGTTCGGTGGTCAGACTGTTCACGTGAAGTGTAGCGGTACTTCAGCCACCAAACTTCGATTCTCGCCCGCCCTTAAACATCATGGGAGATTCACAGAGTGAGCATCAGCGGATGTTACGACGCCACAGCCGCGAGAAGACAGAGCTGCAGGCCCACATTCAGGGCATGAAGAGCTCGATCCCCAAGAGCGACAAGCAGAGAAGAAAGCAGTTGCTCCTCGATGTGGCTCGCCTCGAGGCCGAGATGGAGCAGAAGCACCAGCAGGAGCTGGAGAAGTTCCAGGAGAGTTTCCCTGATAACAGCAGCCTCGATTCTGTCACTGAAGATCTGGCCAAGCTGGATCTCGAGAACAAGCCTCCTCACCTCTGGAGGGCACAGAGAAAGCACAAAAGAAAGGAGGCCTTCAATAGAGAAAGCCAGGATTGGATGGACAAGGCTGAGAGGGAGCATCTGGCCAGCTTGCGCCATGACGAGGAAATGAAGCTCGGCGCCATCCTGCGGGCCAAGCATCTGGAGGTGAAGGATATCCCGGCCGACGACCACTGCATGTACCGCGCCATCCAAGACCAGCTGGTGTTCTCCGTGACCGTGGGGAGCCTGCGGAGGCGCACCGCCGAGTACATGCGGCAGCATGTCGACGACTTCCTGCCCTTCTTCAGCAACCCCGAAACCGGCGACGCCTGCAGCCGCGACGACTTCTTGAGCTACTGCGACGACATCGTGTTCAGCGCGTCGTGTGGAAGCCAGCTCGAGCTGAGGGCCCTGTCGCACGTCCTGCAGACCCCCATCGAGGTGATCCAGGCCAACTCGCCCGCCGTCGTCATCGGAGAGGAGTACACCAAGAAGCCGCTCACCCTGGTCTGCAAGCAGTACTCCTACAGCAGCGCGGAGCACTACAACTCGGTGAAGCCACTCGACACCGGCTCCGGCGGGAGCGTGGCCCGGCGTCTCATCTAGGCCCGCTGCCGCCATCGCCGTGACGGCCGCCGTTGGAGCCGAATCTGCCGCCGCCGCGTCTCCTCAGCAGGCTCCGCTTTTTTCCTTCGGTTTTCTCAAGGTTTTGTTTATTCATTTTACTTAGAGCTCACCCCTCTCTCCTCCCCCGCCCCCCCTTCTTCCTCCCTCGCTCTTCTATCCTCCTCGATCGTCCCTGGGTTGCTTCTTTCACGGGGTAGGGGGACCGGAGGCCGGTGACCAGGAAGAGATCTGTACCGTCCTACCCTAGCGGAGTGAGTTTGCCAAGTTCTCACCTTTCTTGCCCTGAAGGGTCTCTGCACCCGCACCCATGAGAACTGGTCACGTTGCAAGTAACTTTGGGGTTCAAAAAATGGCAACTTGGTTTGATGCGTTCTTCACTTGGGGAAAAAAATCAGTTTAGCTCAGAATCTTCCGGTTGCCCCGTGAATGTATTCATTACTTAAAGTTGGAGTTGATGTGAATGAAATGATTTGGGAATGCCTTTTGCTTAGTTCTTTGGGGAAAAAAATGTATCGTGGGCTGTTTGGGGGTTTTGCTTTCCACTTCAACAGGGCTACTCAGGAGACGTCTCAAGTTACAAACAAGACCTCCTCTAGTTTTTTTCTTTTTTTTTTTTTTTGGCTGCACTGGGTCTTCCTTGCAGTGTGGGGGCTCTAGGCGCGCGGGTTTCAGTAGTTATGGTGTGTGGGCTTAGTAGTTGTGGCTTGCAGGCTCCAGAGCGCAGGCTGAGTAGCTGTGGCTCACAGGCTTAGTTGCTCCGCGGCATGTGGGGTGGGGTCTTCGCTGACCAGGGCTCGAACCTGTGTCCCCGGGATTCTTAACCACTGAGCCACCAGGGAAGCCCTAGTATTTTATTTTGTTTTTTCATAAAACCTTGTATGGTTGCAAATTAATTACAGTTGTTTAGATGTTTCCTGAATTCTAAATAATGTTTGTTAACTTTAGAAGTTAAATGTAAGCGTTAAATGTAGAAAGTACATGTACCTAAACTGATAGGCTAGATAAGGCTTGCTCTAAGATGTGAACGATCTCAATTTAATTTCCTTTATTAAATATAAGAAAGGACATGACTTTATTCAAGTAGTTGATTCATTTCATTATATCTGCAATTGATGTGAACTAAGAAGAGGCAAACTGATAGGTAGTTTAACTTGCTGTGAGGGGTGACATCAACTACTAAGTTTCCTTTATTCTCAGACATAAAAGGGTATAACGTTGTTCAAGCAGTTGGTCCACTTTGTTCTATCTACAACTGGTATGAATGTGAAAGATCTGAACTTAGTCGTTTTCCTTAATTCTTAGAGATAAAAAGTATTTAAAGAGAGATTTTTAAAAGTATTAAAGTAGTTGATTCATTTTCTTATACCTGCAACTGGTATGAAGCAAAAAAAAAGTGAGCGATAAACTTTTGTTGATATTTGAGACTTGTTGATATCTTGAATTTGCCAAAAAATGTAAAAGTGAAATGATTTGCAGTAAACAATTAAAAAATTTAACCTTTAGATCCTATATTTCAGTGAGATAACTTAAATTCATTTAAAAATTCTTTGTACACACCAAATGTTCTAAAATGAAATATACAAAGGGGAAAAGGGGAACAGTAGTTTGTTTAAAGAATAAAAGCAGTTTAAAAAAATACCTGGTTTTCCGTTTTTGTATAGCTGACTTAGTTCATATAGAGTTTGTATCCCAGGATCGACTTCAGCAAAGGAATCCTGGAGGGTTAGGGAGCAGGAGTGAAGGGGGAGGACACAGTGACAGATGAGGCTTTTGGAAGGAGGAATGGGCCTGCAGTCTTGATGGTGGCCTGGAGTGGAATATCTCCCAGGGAAGGATTTAGGGAGTAACAAGATAGTTGAAGCTATCCTGACTTGATGTTTCACTCAGTGCAAACATCATGAAATGGCTTCAGTTAAGGATGTTCTCATTGCTATGCATGAAAAAGAATTCTCACTTTCAAAAACTTGCCAGTCCAGGGCTAGTTGCAGGAGGGAAAGAAGTGCCACTGTTTTTTTTTTTCTTGAAGGCAGGGGGTGGGGGGGGAATCTGTTTTCAAAATACAAATATAGAAATCCTGCCAGATAGCTCACTGTGTAAATGTGTGCATCACATACATTTTCAGATAGCCAGCTGGCTGAGAAGAGGAGGTCCCTGAGAAAACTAGGTATTTGGATGCATTGTGAGAAGAGAGCCTTTTATAGGGATGAGAATGCGGGCTGGGGAAGGAAGAATAGGCCAGGAAGGGAGGCATAATCTGTAGAAGGGGGCCTGGCTGGGAAAAAGGGTGAAAATTGGGGAAGGGGTCAGTCTAGGGGGATGAATGGGACGTGGCAGGGGAAAGGGGAACAGGCAGAAGAAGGGGAGATGGCTAGGTAAGGACACCTTGTGGACTGGGGCACAGGGTGAAGAAGGAGGCCAGGCTAGGAAGGGGATAATGGAGTGAGGGCTGCCTATGGAAGGAGGACTTGGCTGGTCAAGGGAAAGAGGCTTAGTTGAGTTAGGAGGCAAAGGATGAGAAAGGAATCCTTGACTGTTCAAGGGGGAAAAGCCTGGGGAATGGCACCTGAGCAGGGAAAGAGATCTGGCTGGGAAAGTAGGCTTAAGCTGGGGAAGAGGGTGAGGCTGGGGAAGGGGCCCAGATGTGGGAAGGGGCCTGTCTTGGAAAAGGAGCACAGACTTGATAGGGTGGCACAAGCTGAGGATGGGAGACTGGCTGGGCTGGGGGAGATTGGGGGGTGAAAATATCCTGGCAGGGAAAGGTGGCCTGCCCGGGGAGGGGCTCTGGCAGGGGAATGGGGCCTGGGAGGGAGGCACAGGCTAGGAAAGGAACCTGGTGGCGGGAGACGTACGAATGCTGAGACCGACATAGGCTGGGCATGGGATAATAGGTGGGTTGATGGACCTGGCTGGAAGAGGGGCATTAGCAGGTGGAGAGGGCCTGCTAGGGCAGGGATCCTGCCTGGGAACGAAGGCGTGTGTCCTGGCTGAGGGAGGGCACGTGGTTGAGGAAAGGGACCTAGCTGGGGCCACAGGCTAGGGATGGGGAGAAGGTCTGGCTGAGGAGGGGGAATAAGCTAGGGAAGGGGTTTGGTTGAGGAAGAGGTATACCGGTTGAGGAAAGGTACCTTACTGGGAAGGAGGCCCGCCTGGGAAAATGAGCTTAGACTGGGGGAGAGGCTGTTAGGTCCCTGGGTGAAGAGAACCTGGCTGTGGGGAGGAGTCTGGCTGGGAAAGAGTTCCCAGCTGGGGGCAAGTGTGTGTGAAGGGGTGCCGGCAGGGAAACATCACATGGTTGGGGAGGAGACTTTACCGGTGATGGAGAGCTGAGAGAGGAGGCTGCGTGGCCAGGGAAGGAGGCACTGGCTATGAAAGGCCAGTGAAGGGGGAACTCCTTGGAAAAGTGGTCCAGCTGAAAAGGGAAAAGGCTGGGCACAAGCACCTGGCTGTCAGAAGGAGGCCTTTTCTGGAGAAGGGGTCCCGTGAGGGCAAGGGAACAAAGGGTTGCAAAGGGGTTTTGCCCGGGGAAGGGTAGCCTGGCTAAGGAGGCTGTCAACAGGGTCTCAGGTCGGGGAACAGGCCCTGGCTGGGTGAGGGACCTGCGAGCAGAAGGGTCCTGCATGGGGAATAAGACAGGCTGGGGTTGAGGCCTGCCTGGGGAGGGGAGGCTGGCAGCATAGGATGGTAAAGAGGCTGGGCTGTGGCCCAGGGTGGGAAAACTTCCAGACAAGTGGCTAGAGGCTGGAGAGTTGGACACAGGCTGGTAAGATGGCTGGTTTAGAAAGGGGGCCAATCCAAAGAAGGAGGCATAGGCTGAGGAAGAGGCTCTGGCTGGGGAAAGGGGCCTGGCCGGGCAAGGGAACATAGGCTGGGGAAGGAAAACCAAGTTGGATCAGGGAGCCTGGGCACGGGCTGGTGGGGGTGGGTGGGTAACAAGCTGGGGCAGGGGCCTGGGTAGGGTTGCTGCAAAAGAGGATACTGGCTGGGAATGTGACTCCGCTGGGGTGAGGGTCTAGGTGGGTATAGGGGAAGCCTGCCTAGGAGGGGAAGGGAACCAGGCTGGGGAGCTAGCCTTGGCCGGGGAAGGGGGCATAGGTAGCTGGGGAGGCACGTATAAACGGACAAAGAGAGCCCGGCTGAGAAGAGGGCCTGGCTGGCTTTGAAGCACAGGCAGGTTAAGGGTTTCTGATGGGGGAGGGGCTTATCTGCTGGGGCAGGGTGCATAATGTGGGGAAATGGGACTACCTGGGGAAGGAGGCTTGGCTCCAAGGGGGTATAGAAAACGACAAATAACGTACAAGGGAACTCCCATAAGGTTAACAGCTGATTTCTCAGCAGAAACTCTATAAGCAAGAAGGGAGTGGCATGACATATATAAAGTGATGAAAGGGAAGAACCAACAACCAAGATTATTCTACCCAGCAAGGATCTCATTCAGGTTCGATGGAGAAATCGATTAGCCCCACAACTATTAAGGAAAACAATTTTGTAATTTTAATGCTCCCCCAACAGCAATCTTTTGGCCCAGATGTTTTCACTGAAGAATCCCACCAAACACTGAAAGAATTAACTCTGTTACATAATCTCTTCTAGAAAAACAGAAGAGGAAGGAAGACTTCCAAATTCATTTTATGAAGCTAGTATTACTCTAATATCAAAACCAAACAAAACAGTACTGAAAGAGAAACCTACAGGCAAATATCTCTCATGAAGGTAGATTTTTAAATCCCTAATAAAACCTTAGCAAATAGAATTGAGCGACGTATATAAAGAATTGTAAACCATGACCAAATGGGGTTAACTTCAGGGATGCAAGACTGGTTCAATACTTGACAGTACATCAACGTAATCCACCATATTAATAAGCTAAAGAAGAAAAATCACACAAACAATTCAATTGATACAGAAAAACATATTTGACAAAATTCAATACCCATTCATATTACAAAAAAAAAAGTCTCAGAAAAATAGAGAGGGGAATTTCCTCAACTTGATAAAGATCATCTACCAAGAAAACCCAAAAAAACCCTGCAGCTAATTCATACTTAATGTTGAAAGATGAAATGCTTTCCCCCAAGACCCAGAACAAAGCGAGCCTGCCCGCCCTCACCACTCTTATTCAATATAGTGCTAGAAGTTATAATCAGTGCAATAAGGCAAAAAAGGGAAATGAAAGGATACAGACTGGAAATATGAAATAAAACTGTCCCTATTCACAGGCAACATGATTCTCTACATAGAAAATTCCAACGAATCTACCAAAAAGAAATAAAATATAAAACACCTAGAAATAGTAAGTCAGTTGAACAAGGTCACAGAATACAAGATGAACATACAAAAGTCAACTGTATTTCTGTATGCTAGCAATGCACATGTGAACACCAAAATTAAAAACACAATACCATTTACAATCACTCAGAGAATGAAATGCTTAAATGTAAATCTAACAAAATATGTGCAGGACATATATGCTGAAAATTATAAAACATTCATGAAAAAAATCAATGAAAATTTAAATAAATGGAGATACATACCCAGGTGTTCATGGATTGGAAAACTCAACGTAGTAAAGATGTCAATTCTCCTCAAATTAATATATGGCTCTAACACAATTCCTATGAAAATCCCAGAAAGATTTGTTTGTAGATATAGACAAGATTATTCTAAAATTTATGTGGAAAGACAAAGAATTAGAATAGCTAAAACAATTTTGAAAAAAGAATAAAATTGAAGGAAAGGGTCTACCTATATTCAAGATTTATTCCATAGTAATCAAGACTATGGTGTTGGAGGAGGGATAGACACATTGATCAATGGAAAAGAATAGAGAATCCAGAAATAGACATACACAAATATGCCTAACTGATTTTTGACAAAGATGCGAAACCAATTCAATGGAGGAAGCATAGCATTTCCAGCAAATGATGCTGGAGGAATTGGACCACCACAGGCAAAAGAATGAACCTTGGCTTAAGCCTCAAACTTTACATGAAAATAAACACAAAACAGATCACAGGTTTCAACTTAAAACGCAAAACTATAAAACTTTTAGTAAAAAAAAAAAAAGGACAAATTCTTTGGTATCTAGAGTTAGACAAAGAGTTCTTGACACCAAAACCGTGACTTAGAGAGGAAAAAATGGATAAATTGGACTTCATCGAAATTTAAAACTTTTGCTCTGAGAGACACCAAGAGATGAAAAGACAAGTTACAATGTGGGAGAAAATACTTGCAAAGCACATATCCAACAAAGAACAAGTATCTAGAATATAGAAAGAAGTCTCAAAACTCAGTGGTAAAAAACAGTCCAGTTATAAAATGGGCAAATGACGTAAAGATTTTACCCAAGAGGATACAGCACAGATGGCAAATGGGCACATGAAAAGATGAACATGATTAGCCACCAGGGAAACACAAATTAAAACCACAGTGAGATGTCACTACACATCTATCAGAATGACTAAAAATAAAAAAATTATGACAACACCAAATGCTGGTGAGGATGCAGAGAAACTGGATTCCGCATACACTGCTGGTGAGAATGCACAATGGTACAATCACTCTGGAAAATAGCTTCTTAAAAAACTAAACATACACTTATAATATGACCCAGAAATTGCACTCCTGGGCATTTTTTCCCAGAGAAATGAAGCCCTGTGCTCACACAAAAAACCTGTATATGGGTGTTTATAGCAGGGATTGTAACAACCCCAAACTGGAAATAACCCAGAGGTCCTTCAACAGGTGAATGGTTAAATGAACTACAGTACATCCATATCATGGAATACTACTTAGCAATAAAAACGACTGAAGTTTTGATATATGTAAAAACTTGGACAAATGTCCACTTTCCTCCTTTGTAACAAGGAGGAGGTTGTCTCAAGGGCCTTCCCGTTTGGGAGTTCAAGATACAGATGAGCAGAGTGGGGCAGGATGAGAGCATGTTTGAAAGAGCTTAGGGATTTTATTTTACTTTATTTTATTTTATTTTTTAGAACTTTTAGAGATTCAAAATAATCAGAAGGAAGTGGCTTGATGAAGGTCAACTGTCGTGCTTCATGGGAGCCCATTTTGGAAGCTGGGAACCCAGGAGAAGGGGAGTTTAGGGTAGGTGCATTCTGTTGGCACGAGACAAAGTCTGCTCAGCTGTAGTGAACTTTCAGGTTGTTGCTTTCTCACACTGAGATGGGACAGGGTGGATTTGAGGCCTAAACTGAAAGGATTCTGTGTTCCCAGGAACATAAGGAAATATCTTTGTTCTGATACGCAAAATTAAGGGTTCAGGGCTTCCCTGGTGGCACAGTGGTTGAGAGTCCGCCTGCCGATGCAGGGGACACGGGTTCGTGCCCCGGTCCGGGAAGATCCCACGTGCCGCGGAGCGGCTGCGCCCGTGGGCCATTGCCACTGAGCCTGCGCGTCCGGAGCCTGTGCTCCGCAACGGGGGAGGCCACGACAGTGAGGGGCCCGCGTACCACACACACACACACAAAATTAAGGGTTCATCAGTCAAGGCAGCTAAAGAACTGGAGAGAGCCACATTACCTCCTGAACACTGGGAACAATGACAAGTCCAGTGTCAGAGCACATTCAGCTGGTGTAACAGTATTTGTCATGTGATTCTCAAGCAGGACCAGTGTCTGCATTGTGTTCAGGCTAGGAAGTGAAGTACGCAGTTCAGAGTCCACGAAAACCTCCACCAGCTCAGTTGCTGCACATAACGCACAAAGGTGGGATTTTACAACCGGGACAGGAACCCCGCTGAAACCGGAAGCACGTATTGCCACGTGGTCTAATGGGAGCATAGGTAGGGTCTCCCAACAGCCAATCCTAGTGCCAGGAGTGTTTAGGAGGCGTAGCCGCGGAGAGACAGCGGCCAATGGCAGAGAGGTCCGTTAATAGAGTGAGGGCAACGGCGGGTGAGGGGAACAGAGTACAGCCGCCAGGGGAGGCTGAGGAGCTCTAGGCAGTTCGGTGGTCAGACTGTTCACGTGAAGTGTAGCGGTACTTCAGCCACCAAACTTCGATTCTCGCCCGCCCTTAAACATCATGGGAGATTCACAGAGTGAGCATCAGCGGATGTTACGACGCCACAGCCGCGAGAAGACAGAGCTGCAGGCCCACATTCAGGGCATGAAGAGCTCGATCCCCAAGAGCGACAAGCAGAGAAGAAAGCAGTTGCTCCTCGATGTGGCTCGCCTCGAGGCCGAGATGGAGCAGAAGCACCAGCAGGAGCTGGAGAAGTTCCAGGAGAGTTTCCCTGATAACAGCAGCCTCGATTCTGTCACTGAAGATCTGGCCAAGCTGGATCTCGAGAACAAGCCTCCTCACCTCTGGAGGGCACAGAGAAAGCACAAAAGAAAGGAGGCCTTCAATAGAGAAAGCCAGGATTGGATGGACAAGGCTGAGAGGGAGCATCTGGCCAGCTTGCGCCATGACGAGGAAATGAAGCTCGGCGCCATCCTGCGGGCCAAGCATCTGGAGGTGAAGGATATCCCGGCCGACGACCACTGCATGTACCGCGCCATCCAAGACCAGCTGGTGTTCTCCGTGACCGTGGGGAGCCTGCGGAGGCGCACCGCCGAGTACATGCGGCAGCATGTCGACGACTTCCTGCCCTTCTTCAGCAACCCCGAAACCGGCGACGCCTGCAGCCGCGACGACTTCTTGAGCTACTGCGACGACATCGTGTTCAGCGCGTCGTGTGGAAGCCAGCTCGAGCTGAGGGCCCTGTCGCACGTCCTGCAGACCCCCATCGAGGTGATCCAGGCCAACTCGCCCGCCGTCGTCATCGGAGAGGAGTACACCAAGAAGCCGCTCACCCTGGTCTGCAAGCAGTACTCCTACAGCAGCGCGGAGCACTACAACTCGGTGAAGCCACTCGACACCGGCTCCGGCGGGAGCGTGGCCCGGCGTCTCATCTAGGCCCGCTGCCGCCATCGCCGTGACGGCCGCCGTTGGAGCCGAATCTGCCGCCGCCGCGTCTCCTCAGCAGGCTCCGCTTTTTTCCTTCGGTTTTCTCAAGGTTTTGTTTATTCATTTTACTTAGAGCTCACCCCTCTCTCCTCCCCCGCCCCCCCTTCTTCCTCCCTCGCTCTTCTATCCTCCTCGATCGTCCCTGGGTTGCTTCTTTCACGGGGTGGGGGGACCGGAGACCGGTGACCAGGAAGAGATCTGTACCGTCCTACCCTAGCGGAGTGAGTTTGCCAAGTTCTCACCTTTCTTGCCCTGAAGGGTCTCTGCGCCCCACCCAAGAGAACTGGTCACGTTGCAAGTAACTTTGGGGTTCAAAAAATGGCAACTTGGTTTGATGCGTTCTTCACTTGGGGAAAAAAATCAGTTTAGCTCAGAATCTTCCGGTTGCCCCGTGAATGTATTCATTACTTAAAGTTGGAGTTGATGTGAATGAAATGATTTGGGAATGCCTTTTGCTTAGTTCTTTGGGGAAAAAAATGTATCGTGGGCTGTTTGGGGGTTTTGCTTTCCACTTCAACAGGGCTACTCAGGAGACGTCTCAAGTTACAAACAAGACCTCCTCTAGTTTTTTTTTTTTTTTTTGGCTGCACTGGGTCTTCCTTGCAGTGTGGGGGCTCTAGGCGCGCGGGTTTCAGTAGTTATGGTGTGTGGGCTTAGTAGTTGTGGCTTGCAGGCTCCAGAGCGCAGGCTGAGTAGCTGTGGCTCACAGGCTTAGTTGCTCCGCGGCATGTGGGGTGGGGTCTTCGCTGACCAGGGCTCGAACCTGTGTCCCCGGGATTCTTAACCACTGAGCCACCAGGGAAGCCCTAGTATTTTATTTTGTTTTTTCATAAAACCTTGTATGGTTGCAAATTAATTACAGTTGTTTAGATGTTTCCTGAATTCTAAATAATGTTTGTTAACTTTAGAAGTTAAATGTAAGCGTTAAATGTAGAAAGTACATGTACCTAAACTGATAGGCTAGATAAGGCTTGCTCTAAGATGTGAACGATCTCAATTTAATTTCCTTTATTAAATATAAGAAAGGACATGACTTTATTCAAGTAGTTGATTCATTTCATTATATCTGCAATTGATGTGAACTAAGAAGAGGCAAACTGATAGGTAGTTTAACTTGCTGTGAGGGGTGACATCAACTACTAAGTTTCCTTTATTCTCAGACATAAAAGGGTATAACGTTGTTCAAGCAGTTGGTCCACTTTGTTCTATCTACAACTGGTATGAATGTGAAAGATCTGAACTTAGTCGTTTTCCTTAATTCTTAGAGATAAAAAGTATTTAAAGAGAGATTTTTAAAAGTATTAAAGTAGTTGATTCATTTTCTTATATCTGCAACTGGTATGAAGCAAAAAAAAAGTGAGCGATAAACTTTTGTTGATATTTGAGACTTGTTGATATCTTGAATTTGCCAAAAAATGTAAAAGTGAAATGATTTGCAGTAAACAATTAAAAAATTTAACCTTTAGATCCTATATTTCAGTGAGATAACTTAAATTCATTTAAAAATTCTTTGTACACACCAAATGTTCTAAAATGAAATATACAAAGGGGAAAAGGGGAACAGTAGTTTGTTTAAAGAATAAAAGCAGTTTAAAAAAATACCTGGTTTTCCGTTTTTGTATAGCTGACTTAGTTCATATAGAGTTTGTATCCCAGGATCGACTTCAGCAAAGGAATCCTGGAGGGTTAGGGAGCAGGAGTGAAGGGGGAGGACACAGTGACAGATGAGGCTTTTGGAAGGAGGAATGGGCCTGCAGTCTTGATGGTGGCCTGGAGTGGAATATCTCCCAGGGAAGGATTTAGGGAGTAACAAGATAGTTGAAGCTATCCTGACTTGATGTTTCACTCAGTGCAAACATCATGAAATGGCTTCAGTTAAGGATGTTCTCATTGCTATGCATGAAAAAGAATTCTCACTTTCAAAAACTTGCCAGTCCAGGGCTAGTTGCAGGAGGGAAAGAAGTGCCACTGTTTTTTTTTTTTCTTGAAGGCAGGGGGTGGGGGGGGAATCTGTTTTCAAAATACAAATATAGAAATCCTGCCAGATAGCTCACTGTGTAAATGTGTGCATCACATACATTTTCAGATAGCCAGCTGGCTGAGAAGAGGAAGTCCCTGAGAAAACTAGGTATTTGGATGCATTGTGAGAAGAGAGCCTTTTATAGGGACGAGAATGCTGGCTGGGGAAGGAAGAATAGGCCAGGAAGGGAGGCATAATCTGTAGAAGGGGGCCTGGCTGGGAAAAAGGGTGAAAATTGGGGAAGGGGTCAGTCTAGGGGGATGAATGGGACGTGGCAGGGGAAAGGGGAACAGGCAGAAGAAGGGGAGATGGCTAGGTAAGGACACCTTGTGGACTGGGGCACAGGGTGAAGAAGGAGGCCAGGCTAGGAAGGGGATAATGGAGTGAGGGCTGCCTATGGAAGGAGGACTTGGCTGGTCAAGGGAAAGAGGCTTAGTTGAGTTAGGAGGCAAAGGATGAGAAAGGAATCCTTGACTGTTCAAGGGGGAAAAGCCTGGGGAATGGCACCTGAGCAGGGAAAGAGATCTGGCTGGGAAAGTAGGCTTAAGCTGGGGAAGAGGGTGAGGCTGGGGAAGGGGCCCAGATGTGGGAAGGGGCCTGTCTTGGAAAAGGAGCACAGACTTGATAGGGTGGCACAAGCTGAGGATGGGAGACTGGCTGGGCTGGGGGAGATTGGGGGGTGAAAATATCCTGGCAGGGAAAGGTGGCCTGCCCGGGGAGGGGCTCTGGCAGGGGAATGGGGCCTGGGAGGGAGGCACAGGCTAGGAAAGGAACCTGGTGGCGGGAGACGTACGAATGCTGAGACCGACATAGGCTGGGCATGGGATAATAGGTGGGTTGATGGACCTGGCTGGAAGAGGGGCATTAGCAGGTGGAGAGGGCCTGCTAGGGCAGGGATCCTGCCTGGGAACGAAGGCGTGTGTCCTGGCTGAGGGAGGGCACGTGGTTGAGGAAAGGGACCTAGCTGGGGCCACAGGCTAGGGATGGGGAGAAGGTCTGGCTGAGGAGGGGAATAAGCTAGGGAAGGGGTTTGGTTGAGGAAGAGGTATACCGGTTGAGGAAAGGTACCTTACTGGGAAGGAGGCCCGCCTGGGAAAATGAGCTTAGACTGGGGGAGAGGCTGTTAGGTCCCTGGGTGAAGAGAACCTGGCTGTGGGGAGGAGTCTGGCTGGGAAAGAGTTCTCAGCTGGGGGCATGTGTGTGTGAAGGGGTGCCGGCAGGGAAACATCACATGGTTGGGGAGGAGACTTTACCGGTGATGGAGAGCTGAGAGAGGAGGCTGCGTGGCCAGGGAAGGAGGCACTGGCTATGAAAGGCCAGTGAAGGGGGAACTCCTTGGAAAAGTGGTCCAGCTGAAAAGGGAAAAGGCTGGGCACAAGCACCTGGCTGTCAGAAGGAGGCCTTTTCTGGAGAAGGGGTCCCGTGAGGGCAAGGGAACAAAGGGTTGCAAAGGGGCTTTGCCCGGGGAAGGGTAGCCTGGCTAAGGAGGCTGTCAACAGGGTCTCAGGTCGGGGAACAGGCCCTGGCTGGGTGAGGGGCCTGCGAGCAGAAGGGTCCTGCATGGGGAATAAGACAGGCTGGGGTTGAGGCCTGCCTGGGGAGGGGAGGCTGACAGCATAGGATGGTAAAGAGGCTGGGCTGTGGCCCAGGGTGGGAAAACTTCCAGACAAGTGGCTAGAGGCTGGAGAGTTGGACACAGGCTGGTAAGATGGCTGGTTTAGAAAGGGGGCCAATCCAAAGAAGGAGGCATAGGCTGAGGAAGAGGCTCTGGCTGGGGAAAGGGGCCTGGCCGGGCAAGGGGACATAGGCTGGTGAAGGAAAAACAAGTTGGGTCAGGGAGCCTGGGCACGGGCTGGCGGCGGTGGGTGGGTAACAAGCTGGGGCAGGGGCCTGGGTAGGGTTGCTGCAAAAGAGGATACTGGCTGGGAATGTGACTCCGCTGGGGTGAGGGTCTAGGTGGGTATAGGGGAAGCCTGCCTAGGAGGGGAAGGGAACCAGGCTGGGGAGCTAGCCTTGGCCAGGGAAGGGGGCATAGGTAGCTGGGGAGGCAGGTATAAACCGACAAAGAGAGCCCGGCTGAGAAGAGGGCCTGGCTGGCTTCGAAGCACAGGCAGGTTAAGGGCTTCTGATGGGGGATGGGCTTATCTGCTGGGGCAGGGTGTGTAATGTGGGGAAATGGGACTACCTGGGGAAGGGGGCCTGGCTCCATGGGGGTATAGACTGAGAAGCAGGGTTAGGGAAGTGAGGAAGAGCGAATAGGCTGGTGACAAGGACCAGGGGCCTGGTTGTTAAAGGGTATGCATTGGTATAAGGTGAAAAAGGGATTCCTGGCTTTTGGATGTGGAAGGGCTAGGGAGTGGCACCTGGCTAGGGGAGGAGGCACTCACTAGGGAAGTTATCTGCACATAAAGTTGGGAGGGGCTGGATGCAGACGGGGCACTGTTGTGAGGGCAGGCTGCACTGGCCAAGGAAGGGGGCATGGGCCGGGCAGAGGCCCAGAATGGGGAGGAGGGCATAGGTTGGTGGAGAGGGCACTGCCTGGATAATGTGGGCCTTGCTGGGAGTGGGGGGAGGGCCTGGTGCTGCCCACTGAATTCTTTGGCAGAAGGCAGCAAACAAACCAGCAGAGTCCCATTTTACAGGCTTCTTTCTCCCTAAATACAAGAGAAATAACTATTTCTGTCTAGGGAGCCCTTAAGATCTCACTGGGCCTGTTCCAGCTTCCTCCACTGGGTTTGCCTTCAGCTGGAAGGATGGGGAAGAGTAAACCCAGGCCAGATTCCAACCAGGCCCAGAGCACAAGCCAAGAAGGGGCCTTCGCTGTGGGATCTGGCAGGGCATGAGGGATTTGCAGTCTGTTCCATTTTGTAACAGTGACCACAGTCACTGAGGACAGTGACTGTTCTGGGCAATTGTGTGCAAAAGCCATGGGGTACTGTTCCCAAAGGGATTCAATTCCAGAAGCAACTTTCATTCATTTACTTACTATTCTTCATTTACTACTCATTAACATGCCCTTTTGCCTTAGCAGCCAAAGACAAGGACATCTATCTGGATTTGAAGCCCAGCTCATATGCCCGCTTCCTAGCTTTGTGACTTGGATTAAGTCATCTAATCTTTCTGGGCTTCAGTTTCCTCATCAGTAACATGGGACAGTTAATGCCTGTCTTAGAGGTATCTCTTGGGATGTTAGGTACATTAAATGAAAATATGTATAAAATGTGCAATAAATGTATCATTACCTAGGAGCCTAAGACTATAACACTATCAGCTGTGGCAGCAACCACCCCTTCATTCTGTCTACAGTAACTTTTGGAGCCACTTGGCCTCTTCCCACAGGTCCTACAGTGGAAGCCAGAACTTCTTGGACTGTAGCGTGAAAGCAAAAGCCACTGGAGCTTACCAGAGTGCCCTCTTGGGGACAGGGTGGCCTGTGTGCAGGGACTCCTCAGGCCAGTCAGTATCTTCCTTCCTTCCACGCTTTTTCTACACACACACGTAGACATGCATATTTTAAAAAACCAAACTGGTATCATTCTATCTGAACTACTTTTTTTTTTTACTTAACAATACATTATAAGCATTTCCCTCTGTCCTTAGTCTTCAATACGATGATTTTAATGCCTGCATTCTTAGCCTGTGAATGTACCATAATTTATTTGTCCTATTCTATTGCTGGACATTTAGATTGCTTTCAATTTCTCACTGCTACAAATATGCCACTGTAATATCCTTGTAGCTGAGTCTTTGTCTATATTTCTGATTATTTCCCTTTGATAACATTTCTAGAAGTGATCTAGGTCAAAAGGAGAGGCTTTTAATGCATACTGGTAAATTGCCCTCCAGAAAGAGTGAGCCAATTTGCACTCTCAGGGTGTGAGAGTGTTATTTTCCCATATAGTTGCAAACACTGAAAATTATCATCTTTGCTAATTTGTTAGGTGAAAAATGCTGTATTAGTTGACCCTTTGTTGATCACTAGTAAGGTGGAATATTCCTCTAAGTATGTATTAGCATGTCTATTTCATTCATGCTGGAACAAATAATTCTTAATTTATTGCCTTTTCATGACATTTGCTTAATTTTCTATGGGTAAGTTTGTCTTCTTCTCATGGATTTTTAATAGGTCCTTCCACTTTTCATTCGGATTTTTTTTTTTTTTTTTTTTTTTTTTTGCGGTACGCGGGCCTCTCACTGTTGTGGCCTCTCCCGTTGCGGAGCACAGGCTCTGGACGCGCAGGCTCAGCGGCCATGGCTCACGGGCCCAGCCGCTCCGCGGCATGTGGGATCCTCCCGGACCGGGGCACGAGCCCGTGTCCCCTGCATCGGCAGGCGGACTCTCAACCACTGCGCCACCAGGGAAGCCCCCAGATATTTTTTAAAAATAGTTTTTCCCATACATTATTACCCTTTCAGTGTTATTTCTGACTTTTTGCATATGCTAAAGTTTAAAATTGTAATGGAGTCTATCTATCGATCTTTTTCTTTATGGTTTCTGTCTCGGTATCTTGCTTAGAAAAGGCTTCCCCATCCCGAGGTTGGATCAATATTCGTATATACTTTCAAGTTTTTAATGCTTTCTCTTTATATTTGACACTATTTAACATATCCACCTGGAAATTACTTGGGTGTAAGATAAGGACATAAATTGATTTTCTCCAATTATGGTAATTAACCAGTTAGCCCAACACCACTTACTGAACAATCCACCATTTCACCACTGATCTGAAGTGCCACCTTCCACATATATTACATTCTTATGAGAGGGTAAATCTCGTTTCAGCCAGTCACACAGAATGACTGCATTCCAGTGACCTCCATGTGAAACTGCCAGCTGTCCATTCATCCATTCACTCCATATTTACTGAAGAGAATGGTGATGAACAATAGAGGTAGAGAGATAAAGATCCAGTCCCAGTGCTCACCATCTAGTAGAGATGGCAGATAGGAAAATAGACAGAAATAAACAGAAAGCAGCATGACCAGTGCTGTGATGAAAGGAAGCACAGAGGAAGGACACTTCATCAGACCTGGGGTGACAGGGAGGCTTAGGAGGAGCTCGCAGAGGACAGAGCCAGAGCAAAGGCAGGAGTGAAAGAACAGGGTGTCTCCGTGTTCAGTGGAGCTGGAGGATAGAGGTGACAGGTGGGAAAGAGGCTGCAGAGGGAGGCTGGCATGGTCTCCCAGCTTTAGTAACCATCGGTTTTACTCATAATATTACAAATTAAACAAATACAAATTAAATGAGATACCATTTTTCATCAGTCAGATTAGCAAAGAAGTCAAGTTTGATAATATGCTGTGTTGATGGGAGAATGCAGAAACAGGCATTCTCAAACATACTGTTTCCCTTGTACATGACTAAAGAATATATTTTAAATGATACTATTGGTTGCTTTTGAGGAGGGGAACCAAGTTGCTGGGGGAAAAGGATGGGACGGAGCTTTACACTGTGTAATCTCTTAAACGGCTGATATTTTGAACTATATGAGTTAATAAATAAATCTAAACCTAACTAACTCACTAAATAAAACGCACATAGCTTTTGAACTGGCAGTCTATATCCAGAGATCTATACTACAGATATATGTATTATACAGCAGTATATTTCAAGGCTATTCCTTAGAGTGTTGTTTGTGCAAGTAAAACTCTAGATACAACCTAAATATCCTCAGTAAGGACTAGCTGAGTAAATTTTGGATCATCCATATGAATTGTTTCCTCTAGGGAGAGGGAAAGAAATGGGTGGGTGGAAGGAGGAAGGTGTTGAGCTTTTTACTTTTAAACTATGTACTTCGATATAGTTGGATTTTTTTGTTGCAAGGCTATATATCTCCTCATTCTCTCTCCTGCCAGCCCCTGGCAACCAACACTCTACTTTCTGTCTCTCAATTTGACTACTCTGTGTACCTCATATAAGTGGAATAATACAATATTTGTCCTTTTGTGACTGGCTTATTTCACATAGCATAATGTCTTCAAGGTTCATCCATGTTGTAGCAGATGTCAGAATTTTCTTTATAAAGCTGAATGATATTCCATTGTGTGTATATACCACATTTTGTTTATCCACGATATCATTGAATTTTTAAGTAGAAATTTGTATCTATGTATCATCTAAAAACTAAAAAAAAACTATTTCCTTTCTTCCTCTTCCTCTGGGATAATTTAAATAGCATAGGAATTATCTGCTCCTTGAAAATTTGAAATAGTCCATTCACTTGTGAAACTGCGCCTGGGCCTTTTTTTGAAGTGAGACTCTTTGACAGTCAGGTACAGTCCTTGGAAGAAAAGCTATGCTGTGTAAAACAACCATAATTTATCTAAAATAGATAGGGACAAAAATTAGACAAAAAAATCAGGAGGTAAAGAGTAAATGTGAAATTTTTCTTATCTCTCAGAGGGTGAATCAAAGATACCATTTCAGTTTTGAAGTTGAAAAACTAAGAATTATAGGCTTAAGCATGGTGCTTACCATCATAAAAATAACCACCAGTAGAACTAAAAGCGAATTGCCTATGCTCCCATTTAGAAGATTAAAAAAAAAAGAATAAAGGAAAGAGAAAACCTAGCCCTTGGAACAACAGATAGAAAACAAAGGAAAGAGAAATAGTGAACTGGCCTTTTGTCATGGGGTCGGGGAGGGCGTGGGAGGAGCCAGGTAGCTTGTGCCTTTTTTTCCTGGTGTCTTCATTTTTACTTTGGTTTAAATTATTTTGCATATGGAGATACCAAGGTTGTGCTCTGCGTCTGTGGTCTGTTCCTAGTTTGAAAAAGAAGACATCTTCTTATCTCATTTTGATTCTTTTTTATTTCGGTGGGTATCTCCTAGGGGGATTAGGCATATGCTCATTTAGTCAACCATCACTTGACTTTGAATCGGAAAAATGTGCCCCCTAAATATGTTTACTGCTCCTGAATTAATCTTGCCAAAACACTTTGTTAACCACTGACCGAGATGATCTCTGTAGGCCCTTCCAGCTCCCTCTGTGTCTGTTTTGGTTTCTCTGTCTATCTCTCTGCCTCTGTCTCTGTCTCCTTCACGCACACACACACACACACACACACACACACATGCACACACACACACACACGCACACACACACACACAAAAATCTAGGACCTGTCTCTGAACATTGTGTATGACCCCACAACACTACATGGCAGAAACAATAGGGAAGCAGTCTTGGTTTGGCGTAAGAAAGAATGTTTTGATAATCAGAGCTATTCAAAGATATGGAAAACCATCTCACAAGGTGTTGAGTTCTCTGTTATTGGAGATGTGTAAGCCCAGGCTGGATAACCACCACCTCAGAGGTTTTCAGGCCATTCAAGCACCTAATGGGGATTTAGAAGAAATCTGAAAACAAAAGAGGTTTCTTTTACTTAGAGGTGGGGAGTGAGCCAGAAGAGAACCACAGAAGCCCCAGGGCATGGGGAAGCCAGGGCTGGGAGCTGGGGGAGCAGTAAAGGAGATTTGCTAGGCCTCTTTTACTCAGTTGAGTCCTCTTTCTAGAACCACAGAAATGTTCATCCCTCCCCCAGGCCCTGATCAGTCTTGAGTTTGGAAACACAACAGTATTGTGGAGCTGCAGGAATAGCCTAAGGTGGAGACACCACAGCTGCAATGTTCACTCCAGCCCTTGTTCCTAAGTGCAAAACTACTGGTTCAGCGGGCTTGGAGAGTTGCCCAAGGGACCTGTTCTAATGAATAGTCTAGAAACACTGGAATACATTCTCAAGTGTGTAAACAGTGCTTCTGACATATTTGAGGGGGCTTGAAAACAGTTTAAGTTTTAAAACAGTTTAACTGATCCTAATCAGTTCAACCAAATACACTGAGTATCTCTAATAGCAGGCACTGCTGGCTGGGTAGGGGCCCAGGAAGGCCAGGGTAGGGGCCCCAAAATAATTAAGACTGAGTTTGTGCTTTCCATGGCAGCCTCACAGCCTGGGAGATGAGAACCACACAAATCCAAGTGACTGCCAACCCAAGGCCCACCCTTAAGTGCTGTGGTCCAGTAAGAAGATGAGGAAATGAAGTAGGAATGCTCTGGGCCAGCTTGGAGTAGGGAGGAAGAGGGAAAGGGAAGCTTGGAAAGTTCATCTCAGATTTAGGGGGGAAGCCCTAAAGGGAAGAGCGTCCCAGGCTGTGAGGACCCCAGTAGGCAAACACCAGAGGTGGCAGTGGGCGAGACACGAGTAAAGAAGGGTTGTTCGCATCTCCAGCGTCTGTTTCCCTCCATTACCACAAAAGCCTCCAATCTCCTTTCTGGGGGTGCGAACCCCTGTCACCCTCTTGGGGTGACAGCGGTTCACCTCCAGGACCCTCCCCTTTCAGGTCTGCCAATCAAAGCACCGATTCTTCCAGGCTACAGTGATTGGCTCAAGGTGAATCTATGGCTTGGGCCTGCCCAATCAGAGTGAAGCCCATGAGCACACGCGCTTTGTTGCTCCTTTGAACCTGTGAGAAACAAAATCCGGAGCCCCTGCCATCTTGCGTCTGTAGGAGCTGGCGGGGGAGGGACTGCAGTGACCAGGGTGGCCGAGGTGAAGCCACCAAGGTTCATCACCAAATTGAATCACCTCCTAGAAAGAGGCTAATAAGGCCTTCCTGGAATTGGAGGTGAGTTCAGAGTTCTTGGAAAATCACGTCAGAATTTTGTTTGAAACAAAAGAAGAAGGAAATGGGTAGCGGCAACAGTGTTTTCCCATGTCCACGAAGCCGCTTTATCTGGGTTTCTCAGCTACCTTGAAACCAAGAACGGGCTACTCGGGGTATTCTAGCCCCTGGGGAGTGGGCTCTCTAAGAAGTAAGTGAGAACTCGGGGGCCTGTGGCAGTCTGATGTGAATTAGTGTTTGTCCATTCCCAGGAATGCAAGCATCACTGAGGGGTCCTGGGAGTAACCGGTTTCTGATCCCGGTCAATGAGTTTCTGATCATGAGCTGCCTTCCCGTAGGGCCCAGATTCAGTGACCAGCCACACCCGAGAAGAGAGAATGTTTCTGCCACTTGCTCCATCCTTTGTGGAAAAAATCTTCTGTACAGAGGAGTTAGAATGTTAGCCTAGAGGCAGTAGAATCCATTAAAAGTTTGTTTTTCAGAAGGAATGAGACATCAGAGCTATGCTTTAGAGATAAGGAATCTTAGGGGAAAGAATGGATTGCAAGGAGAGAGATTGGAGGCAAGAAGATGATTTGAGAGGCTGTCTTTTAATCCATGACAGACAAAGCTGACCTGACCTGGGGCTGTGGCAGCAGGGAGAGAACAGAGGACCAAAGTGATGGACATTGGGAGTAGAATTAACATTTGTTTTATGTGGAGGGTAAAGACAAAGACAGGATCAGAGGTGATTCCCTGGTTTCTGGCTGGAGTAACTCAGGAAATGGTCCACTGAGATAGGCCCTTAAAAATCCCTTCAATTACCAGTCAAGTAGAGCGTCCTCAGTTTCACGTATACAACCTTTGTACACTAAAGCTTTTTGTAACCTCTGAGCCAAACTGAAAGGAGCATGTGAGTGAGCACAGACTACCTTAGCAAGGATACACAAGAAACTCCAAGGAGACAAACTCAGCGGCTGAGAATAGGGTGTGAATGCACTGATTATTCAAAATATAAATATAGTTTAAAATTTTAACTATATAATCAAATTTTAAGAATAAAAGCAGTACGGGATTTCCCGGGTGGTCCAGTGGTTAAGACTCCACGCTTTCACTGCCAAGGGCCCGAGTTCAATCCCTGGTCAGGGAGCTAAGATTCCACAAGCCGCGTGGCACAGCCAAATAAATAAATAAATAAAAGCAGTAGCAAGACAAGCGTGTATCACCCATTAGTACTGTCACCAAGCTCAGAATTTTTCAGTTGATAATAATAAGACAGGAGCTTCAGCAGGACAAGGCAGGGAGGGCTCTACATCCTTCCTCCTGTAGTTCTCTAGTAGGTAACTATTTGACCACAGTTCACAGCCTCTCTCTTTGTCATACACACATCCCACTGCTTTCAAGGAAAGCAAATAATCCTCAGAGACAGTAAAGTCTAAATTCCACATCTTTTGGTTAAAATGGTAAATTGTATTTATTTTACTGTAATAAAAATCATATTATATATACATATGTATACATATACATTTATACAGTACATATACATACAGATACATGCATATATAAATGAAACACTAAAAAGCTACAAGCCAAATGTCAGCAGTGAATTGTGAAGTCTGAATTGTGAGATTATGAGATTTTTACTTTCTTTGCATTTTTCTGCATTTTAAAATTTTTCTATCATGAGCACATTACTTTTTTTTTTTTTTTTTTGGCTGTATTGGGTCTTTCTTGCTGCACGCGACTTTCTCTAATTGCCCTGAGCGGGGGCTACTCTTTGTTGCATTGCAGTGTGCAGGCTTCTCATTGCGGTGCCTTCTCTTGTTGTGCAGCACGGGCTCTAGGCGTGCGAGCTTCAGTACTTGTGGCATACGGGCTTAGTTGCTCCGTGGCATGTGAGATCTTCCTGGACCAGGGCTTGAACCTGTGTCCACTGCGTTGGCAGGTGGATTCTTAACCACTGCACCACCAGGGAAGCCCAAACACATTACTTTTTCAGGGAAAAATAAGTGTGTTTCTTTAAATCCACTTGAGTTTGCTTGAACAGGCTCTTTGCTTTGGCCAAGGAGGAGGCAGGCCCTAGGGGCAGGTGCACGTGTGTTCCACACCAGGAATTTCTCCTCTCCAGGCCTGCCCTCAACCTTTACAAGGTGATTTCAGGCTTGCAGAGCTCATAAAGAGTCTCTCGCCCACACATGGGCATTGTCGGAGGGCATGTACAAGGTCTCTTTGAATCTCATAGATGAATTTACGGCCGTTTCACGAGGGATTCCTCCCGATGGCTCCAGAAGCTATGTTGGGACTGTTCTACCTGACTTACAGCCAACATGTCAAGGCTGCGTGTGGCAGTAGCACAGGGCAGTGGGAAAAGTGACACAGACGAGTCAGCCGTGGAATTCTGCAGGGTGACCATCAGCCCAACACTGCCCCTCTCTCGCCCTTCCTTCCTTCATTGATAAGATGAGGGGATCATTAATTCCACATTTTAAAAGCAGTATAATTTTTTCTGAAATCGGACCCACAGTGGATTTTGAGTTTTGCATCATTTGCAAAGCAGTTTCTGTTTCTTTCTTCTGCTTCTACTGATGCAGAGACCTGAGGCCCACTACAATGCCTTGTGTAAACGCAGAACCACTAAACCTTGGTGAAACAAAGAAATTGCCACAGAAACTTGGAAATTTAAGAACTTTCTGTTTTGCTTTGTTGTTTGTTTTTTTGATTTTTTACTTTGAGCCAGGTCAAAGTTTTAGCCTTGATGTATTTCCCTCACTGATCTTTGAAGATAGAAGGGAAGTCCCCAGAGGCCAAGGTGGGGAGGGTGATAGGCAGACAGGATGGCGGGATCACGGCTTAGAGTTCTGTTAAAAAACAAAATTTACCTGAGTAAATTTGAAGATCAATTGGCTTTATTCAGCAATTCATAAATCGGGCAGCATCCCATCTAGCAAGTAGAGAGGAGCTCCAAGGAATTGTACAAAATGGAAGGTTTTGAAAGGCAGAGAAGGGGTGGGACAAAGAAGTCATAAACAAAATAAAGGGTTATTTCAGGTGACAAAGGTCACCTTCCTTTTGGGGAAGGCAGGGGTCTATGTGGCAGACTACCTCACTAGTGCTGGCCAGGAAATTCCAGACTGACTGGTTAAAGTCACTTTCATAGGATGGGTTAAAACTGCAATTTGGTTACGTATTAAGTCTTGGTTTACTGATGTGGGGCATAGCACAAGTGACTTCATTTTGGGCCTGTTGTTTCTTTGTTTAACAGTTCTATTTGAGTAGAATAGGCATGGCAAGAATAAACACAAAATGCTAACAGAGGTTTTCTCCCAGTGGAATTATGGAATTTAATTTCTCCAGATTATTGACAGTGAGCATATATTACAGTTTTATTTTATATTGTATTTCAATAAAAACAAATCAGTGTAAAGATTCCTAGATACTGTGAGACTCATTAAAATCATTTTGTAGTATTTTTTTCTGCAAACAAAAGACGTTTTTTCAATTAAGAAAAAAATCATTTAAAATTGCAAATGGGGCTTCCCTGGTGGCGCAGTGCTTGGGGGTCCGCCTGCCGATGCAGGGGATGCGGGTTCGTGCTCCGGTCCGGGAGGATCCCACATGCCGCGGAGCGGCTGGGCCCGTGAGCCGTGGCCGCTGGGCCTGCGCGTCCGGAGCCTGTGCTCCGCGACGGGAGAGGCCACAGCGGTGAGAGGCCCGCGTACCGCAAAAAACAAACAAAAAAAAAATTGCAAATGCTTTTCTTTTTTTAATGAAAAAACAATTAGCCATGATTTTTTTCCAGTGAATATAAATTTCCCTAACAGGCTTGCTCTAAATGTTAAATTAAAAAATTTCAGTATTGTAGTGCTACCTCCATACACAATAGCTAGCATGATTAAGAGTTAAAATCTTTCTTGAAACACAGAAAATCATTATAATGAATAATTCAAATTAAAAATTTTTTAATTCATTGTTTTCCTAAAAGTAGCTTCATATTTTAAGTACTCATTAGAAAAATGAAGCTGCAAAGTAATTTGTAAAATGAGACCATACAAGTAAATAGGTAATTTACAAGAAAATTAATTGTCCTTCTAAATTTTTAGGTGTCATATAAAAACAAAAAATGTTAAAAATAAATTTTTACAATGGGAGAAGTGTCTAAGAGAGTGGGGGGAGGCTTCTGAGGGTAATGATACTACTACTGTATTTCTTAATCTGAGCACTAGTAATACAGGTATAATCACTTGAAAAAACTCATGGAGTTGTGCCCTTATGAAATGGGCACTTTTCTGTATGTGTGTTATTCTTCAGTAAATAATATTAAAAACAAAAAGAGGGAAGTCAATCAAAACTGAAGGTCACAGAATTTCAGGATGAGGACTGAGACTAGATTGTTCACTATTGTGAATAATCATAATAGCTAGCATGTACATGGCTGATAATTATTATATTGAACACTTACCACGTGCCAGGAATTACTCAAAGCACTTTGCATATATTCATAAATTTAATCCTTCCTTATCCTATGAGGTATGTACTATCATAATCCTCATTTTACAGATGAGAAAACTAATGTAAAGAGTGGTTAAGTAACTTGTCCAAGGAGGTTATAAAGTACTCTTTCTAAAAGTGTATAGTGAATGAGAAGAGAGAACAGTAATTCATGTAGAAAGCAGAAAGGTTTTTTTTTTTTCTGTTGTTCTAGGCAGGGTTGAGTGCATTTATGGTTCGAGGAGAGAAGCCAGAGAGAGTAGGGGAAAGAGAGCAAAAGTGCTCAATCCTCCCCTGGAGGCCAGAAGGGGATGGATCAAGAACCCATACTTGTACAGTTTTGCCCAGGGAAAGACACCTTCTAAGATCTGAAGAAAGGAGAGGTCTGTGCAGTGGAGAGCCGAGAGAGCCTCACATCAGGAGATGGTGAGAGCCTTTGCTGAGCCAGAAGGAGGCCCAGAGTGGGTAAAGAAAGCTGGAGAAAACCTGCAGTGAGGATTACTCAGTGTTTATGACAGTTAAAATGATGGCAATTGCTCATTTCTGGATCCCACCTCAGGCCTGCTGAATCAGACTCTCTGGAGGTGGAGCCCCAGTGCCTGTGTTTTTAACAAGCTCTGAAGGGGGTTCTGATAACCCCTGAGTTTGAGACATACTGGCTTATGAGATCCACAGGCCTCAGAAGATGAAGGAAAGATGCGTCCATCCACCCTGTGAGACAGCATGAAGGCATAGTTTTCCCTGGGATTGGAACTTTTTAATAGGCTCTCCAAGTGATTCTGATATAGGTGGTCTGTGGATACACTGGGGAAATTTTGCCTCTATAGTGACAGTGACTAAGCATGTGGGCTTTGGAGCTAGATTCTACATACTACTATATATCTCCCATGCCACCTTTGGCAAGTTAGTTAACCTTTCCATGCCTCAATTTACTCATCTGGAAAATGGGGCTAATAATAGATAGTACCCACTTCGTAGGGTTGTTGTGAGGATTAAATAAGTTAATGTATGTAAAATGCTTGAAACATAATAAACACTTAATGTTCAATAAATATTAGCTATTAATGTTGCTATTTTTATTATTCACCATAGTTGGGGGGGCCCAAGGCCACTGAAAGTATGATCTATGAAAAGTAGCTTAGGCAATGGGATGTTCAAGCAGATTCATGAAAATCACCCAGAGAGTAGAAAAGACCGTCTTGTGACCAGAGAAGAGCTCACGAGGAGACAGGAGAACGGTGGCAAAATGAGGCCTGTACCCTCTCCTGGCTGGTCTTACTAGGGTTCCTGGCTGGCAAAGACAGTCACTGACCAGGTGTACTGGAGCTACATCCTACAGAGGTAGTGAAGGAAGGCACAGTGGGGATAGTGGGAGTGGCAGAGAGATAAAAGTGCTGGTATACCCTCTCCAGGTGGATAGGAACCAGTACTGCATCAAGGACTAACTACTTAAAACCTGCCTTGTTTTGCCTCTGGTGGGAAGTAGCAGGCTCTAAAAATGTTCTCAAAAGAACAAAAGTCCTTTATTATTCAACTGACTAAAGGCCTGCTGTTAGATTCTAAGCCGAGCCTCTTGGACGTGCACTTGGATCCCTATCTTCAGCCATGGGTTTAGGCTGATGCTTAGCCTCTTGATCTCTCTTTTTGCACATTTGCACTTAATCTTGCTAAGGTTCCAGTTAAGGGGAGCCCAGACGGCTGGGGAGAGAACTGGAACCCAGGTCCCATGAGGAGCAGTTGAAGGAGCTGGAGCTGTTTAGCTTGGAGAAGAGAAGACCGAAGGCAGTGTGGTTTCCATACCTCTGAAGGGCTGTTATAGGACAGCAAGAGCAGATGGGGTACAGGCCCCAAGGGGCAGAGCCAGGACCCATAAATGGATAGAAACCGTGGGAAAGCATATTTCAGCTCAACACAAGGAATTGACTTTCTAACAGAACTGGTCACCCATGAATCAGAATAGATACCTTATGAGGTAATGAGCTCCCTGTCACTGGAGTACAAGCTGAGATTGGATGACAACTTGATAGCAGAGAACACTGAAATGTCTGGTTAATCTTTATAGCTAAAACACTTGCTCTGTGCTTGTGTTCAACAACCTGATTTCATTCCATAACCATTGGTGTTCTTAACCTTGCTTTAGTATCCGGTAACCAGGTCATATCTAAATATACTAGGGAATGGTTATTGGGGAGCATTCTGAGTTTCTCGTAGGCCCCTGTGGGTCCATGCGTGTCTCTCCCTTCTAGCTACCATCACCTCTCCCCGCCCAGACTGCCTACAAAGTCAGATACGCTGCTCTAGTTCCCAGCTTTTTTGCTGTCCCTGAAACAGACTCATAGGCTCTTTAGGATATAGGGTATAGAGTCAATGATAGAAGGTGACAAAACAGGAAACATGGCAGGTAATCCAGAGGCCCAAGAACTTTGACCAGGTTCCCATGGCAGTTGTTAATGGTCTACTAAACAAGTGCTTCTCAAGCTTTAGTGTGCATCAAATCACCTGGGATCTTGTTAAAATGTAGATTCTGGGACTTCCCTGGTGGTGCAGTGGTTAAGAATCCTCCTGCCAATGCAGGGGACGTGGGTTCAATCCCTGGTCCAGGAAGATCCCACATGCCGCGGAGCAACTAAGCCTGTGCGTCACAACTACTGAGCCTGCATTCTAGAGCCCGCATGTCACAACTACTGAAGCCTGTGCATCTAGGGCCCAGGCTCCACAACAAGGGAAGCCATCGCAATGAGAAGCTTGCACACCGCAACAAAGAGTAGCCCCCGCTCGCCGCCACTAGAGAAAGCCCGCACGCAGCAACAGAGACCCAACGCAGCCAAAATTAAATAAATAAAATGCAGATTCTGGTTCAGGGAGCCTGAGATTCTGCATTTCTAACAAGCTTCCAGGTGCTGCTGATGCTGACGGTCCATGGATCTAAATCATTATACAAATAAGAGGGTCGTTGCTGTGGTTATAGTTATCATTGTGATTATCATTCATTGTTCTGTGGCAGAGGTATAATAAGAGTTGCAAACTCAAATGCCCATCAGCATTAATATAAATGGGTGAGAGAAGGCAGGTGTAAGACAATGAATTCTAAAGTATTTGGATTGAGACCCAGCATAGCACCAAATACAGAGGTAAGCCACCAGTCCAGGAGCTCTGTGAGTCTACATCCACTCTGCATGTGTGTGTAATTCTTTGTGAGAAGCTTCTCATCTTCATGTCAGTTTGGTAGAGGTCCCAGGGGTTCTGAGAGGGAAACAAAAAGTGAAATCAGTTGCTCTTCAGGTGCCGCTGGACTCCCTGGGGCCTAGACCACCCCCTTTTTTGCCCAAGTGAAGGCCTCCTTGGTACTTTGCTCAAATTCCTCCCTTTGAAACAGAGGGCTCATTTTTCTTCATTCAACACAATGAGCAATGGGTGTCTCTATTTCAAGCCCTCCCCCTCCTACATGTACATTAAACAGAAGGTTTGCTGCAGTCATTTTTAGCCAGTAGACTACAGGATAGAGCCTAGGTCAGAGGGCTAAGAGGTGAACTGGGCAAAGGCCAGAGTCAGGCTCTGGGCCACAGGAGAGTCCCAGACCAGTACTCTGTCCCTAGGTTTGGGGAGAGAAACTCCTCTGGAAAGGGACATGATGATTTCTCAAGCTGTCACTCAAGCCAGATCAAAGGATCCCTGTGAACATTTGCCTTTGCTCTGAATCTCCCAGATGGAGGAGATCTTAGAGAGTGCCATTTAGTCCAGCTCACCACTGCCACCTCCCACCCAGCAACACCTTAATGTCTTCTCTATTCCCCAAGCATATTTTTGAGTTGGCCTTTATTTTCCTGAGTGAGCTTTCTTCCCCAAACAGAATTTTATCTGCCAGGAAAACACTGTTCTTGGGCTCTGTTCTTGGGCTCAGTTCTTGGGTATAAGTTAGTCTTCAGGGAGTGTGAGCTCTTTAAGATTTCAGGGCCTAATGTCTCTGTCAGGGTCAGGTGCTAGAAGTCACAGTTCTCAGTGAAAGTATTGTTCTTCCACAAGAGGCCCATCCAGTAAGAAAAATGGCAGTAGGGCAAAAGACTTAAGCCCAGGTGTATAATCAGGGATAGGAAACCCCACCTCAACCCCCTTGGTACCCTTGGGAAGTGGCCCTGGAGAGTAAAACCCAGCTTATTCTACAGAAGAGACAGGACGTTCGTTGTGCTTCATTTTCTCACACAGCCCCCAACCCTCTTTCATGATGCAAGCACCAATACCTCCCCGAAAGGGATTGTGCTGACTTTCAAGAGTGAGCATCCCATCATTGCACACGAACTGGGCACAAAGCCAAATGAGCCAAGAGTGGGAAATATGGAGGATGGCAAGAAGGGAGAAGCACTCGGAGAATTAGCTGCCTCCCCCGAGGAGAAGGAAAGCTGCTTCCAAGGCTCTAGGGCGTATGCCTCTCACACTTTGTTCTGGACACATAGGAGGAGTCTATCCCCCCAGGGGCATCAAGTGAGACCTCTACCAGCCTGTCTCTCCACACCCTTCCCCTTAAATTGCACCTCTGTGCTGGATCAAGGCTGATTAGAACTTAGAGGAGCTGAGGTCTCTGCCAGCTGGCCCTTCACAGGTGTGATGAGAATAGTGATGGCAGCCCCAGCTGGGCATGAAGGTAGGCCCCAGGATGGAGAACCAGAAGGACCCAGCTGGGTCTACTCCCAGGTGGACTGCTGCTTGGTAGGAACGTCCAGCTGTTGCAGAGAGACTGAGTTGAACTGCGGGAAAAGCTTGCTTTGGGAATCAATCCCATTATGTTGCAGTTCAGCTCCCCCACTTTCTAGCTCTGCGACCTTGACCAAGTTACTTCACTGCTCCGTGCCTCAGTTTCCCCATCTGCGAAAACAAAGAGGTACCTACCTCTTAAGTGTACCGTGAGGATTTAATGAGGTATTTGTAAAAGCACCTGACACGGAGCATGTGCTCAATAAGTGTTTCTTCCCTTTCCTTGGCTTGGCAGAATATGTTTACTGAGGACAGGTGAGATCCACAGAGGCCAGCCCTATCCCTTGGACTGTTGTCAAACTGGAGGCCTCTAGATGCCATGCCCAATAAACAAAGATAAGACCAGAAGAAGGCTAAGTAAAGCTGCTGTCTGCCTGCCTGCCAGCATAACAGTGTCCTGCCCATCAAATCCATAGTTGATCCTCTTGGATCCATCCATGGGCATGTTTGAGGGAGCAATACCTCTATGCCAGGCTGGTCATAGTCTGGTCTTCCGGTGACCAAAAGCAGTCATTTGCAAGACAGCTGGCCTGAGGAGCGGCTTTTCTATGTGAAGTTAATTAGTCCATGAAGTAGTTGGAACTTTGCTCCCTCCTGCATTGAGCCCCCACAAATCCCCACCCCACACCCTTCTCCTAGCTAACCCCTCCTCCTGCTGGCCTCGACCTGAAACATTAATTCTGCAGGGAAGCCTTCCAGACTACTAAACTAGGCCGAGTAGCTGTACTTTCCCTGAGAACTTTGCACACCGACAAGTAATGAAACAATTGCACATTTCTGTATAAAGACTGTTTTCCCCGCTAGACTGGAAGCTCCTGAGGGAGGGACAAGGCCTGTTTTGTTCAGCTCTATAACCCCAGCATCATGGTATGTGCTCAAAATATTTGTTGACTGATCAGATGATGCCTGCAGTCCCTCTCAGTCTTAGGAGTCTAGGGTCACACAGGTAGGCTGTTCCTCTGCAACCCGCAATGGCAAGGCCGTGGCTAACTAGCCAGAGTCAAGTCTGAGAAGGGTTTGGGATACCCTGAAATATGACCTTTTTTTCCCCTCTTTTCCACTCCTTTCTCATCACCATCTCTATTGAGGTGGTGACAGAATCTTGAGCAGGCATTCAGCCTCTGCCACAGTGGAGACGCAGAATTAGCCAGCAATCCTAACAGGTCTTCTGAGTTCTGACAAAGGAGAGCAAGCCAGGATACACATAGCACCAGCTCTGGGTGTTTCGGATCCCAGATCAAGGTCCTAAGTCCTGGGTGACAAAGATAAAGTCCCTAATTGCCCAACCTGGCATACAGTCTGAGGCTGGCAGACGTGTAGGAGAGGCCTGGATCAGAGAGTCACGATAGCTCAGACTCTGACTGCCGGGAGAAATGTGGTTTCTGGAGTCAGAGGTCAAGAAGCTTCCCTCCCGCTGAGAGCTGGAGGAGAGTTCCAGAATGAACAGGAATTTCAGCACAGAGAGAGCCAGCCGAGAGGCAGCCCTGAAGGAGCCATCCATCAGAGGCTCAGATTGCAACTGCTCTTCTGTGCGTTGGCTTAAAAAATCAAATTCCATTCTAGACAAATTTCCTTATTGCATGCAAGCTGCTCTAATTTCAAGAATGTCAAATATGTGGCCAAACGCAATTACACTTTAAGCACAGCACTCACTTGAAGTATAGCACAAATTTCTAAACCAATTTTAATCACATTACAGAGAGGGCAGACATGCTCAGAAATCTGAAATTCCACCTTATCCAGAGAGCCTCTCCTGATTAGTTAGAAGAGTGGCCAATTTGCTGGCTCTGCCCTGCCTATTCTCTTGTTCTCTCTCTGCTGTCAGGTATGCATTTATCTATCCTTATTCTTGTACATAATGTAGATGTGTTTGTCGATTATTCATTCTGCCCTGGTTACCTGTTTGCTTGGTTAATCACATGCCTTTATGCCTGAGCAGCCTTTCGGCTGTTTGTTTGTGGTTCCCCTCTGTGAGCCTAGGCCTGGCTGTGGATTCCTTTCATGCAGGGCTTGCCCCAGCCCCAGCCCTGCCCAGGTGTTTAATAAGGGTTCTTTGAGAATGAAAGCTCTAGGAGCCATAGACCAGACCAGGTGGTGTCTGGGCCAATACGTGGCAGTGAGTCCAAGCTCCCCAGAATGTAGGCATAGGTGATTTCTGTCTGGGCATTGGGTCCAAGCACCTTAGCATCACTCTGGTCTTGGAGACTGGCACACTCCTTGTGGGCCACCATCACTAGAGATGCCTGTATATATTTTTCTGCCATGGGGTGGCTGGAGAAAGGACCATCTGGGTGCTCCCTACGATTCCCAACCCACTGACCAAGACCTGAAGGAATCACACTCGGGGCGGGGTGGGGGGGCGGGTGGCTGATAGTAGGGAGACCAGAAACTGGCCAGTTACAGGGTCTGCAACTGACCTTTGGAGTTCTTCCAGGTGGAAAAATCTAGGTTGCTGATCACTGGGTTGCCCCAAAGGCTTCAGGACAATCATTCAGGTGGGAAAGGACTCCAGGCTCCACAGACAGCTTGAATCTCATGCTCACTTGTTCTTACTGGCTCGTGTGTGTGTGTGCGTGCGTGTGTGTGTGTGTGTGTGTGTCTGTCTGTCTGTCTCTGTCTCTCACTTGCACTCTGTTTCTGCCTTCAACTGTATGTGTGTGTGTGTGTGTGTGTGTGTGTGTGTGTGTATACTTATATACCGTCTTCTTCTCATTTCTCTCTCTTTTCTCTCTGTCTTTCTCTGTGTCTCAGTCTCTCCTCTCTTGCTTCATTTCTATTTGTGTACATGTGTCTCTTTAGTTTCTCTGTATCACTATCTCTCGCTCTCTCTTCTCTCCCCCGTCCCTTCCACCACCACTCATTCCTCTCTCTGTCTCTTCTCTGTCTCTTTTCATCTGTCTCTCTCTCTGTCTCTGTCTGAGTGTGTGTCTCTCTCTCCTCTCTCTCACTCTTTGTTCACTGCTTACTTCACATGCCCAGATACAGAAACACCCATTTTTTCCCTTTGAAAAACCCACACATTTAAAAAGGTAATTTCACTTAGAAATGAAGGGAAAGGAATCTGGCCCAAAGCACAGATGCTGCCTCAGTCAGGATGCTAAACCAAGCCCCTTAACTCTTCTTTTTCTTTTTTTTTCTTTTCTAGTACGCGGGCCTCTCACTGTTGTGGCCTCTCCCATTGTGGAGCACAGGCTCCGGACGCGCAGGCTCAGCGGCCATGGCTCACGGGCCCAGCCGCTCTGCGGCATGTGGTATCTTCCCGGACCAGGGCTCAAACCCGTGTCACCTGCATTGGCAGGCGGATTCCTAACCACTGCGCCACCAGGGAAGTCCCCAACTCTTCTTCTGGTGTGTGTTGAGATCACAGGGCTTGAGCTCCCACAGAAACTGCTGTCCTCCCAGAACCTGGCTCACTGGGGTATTCACGCATTGGATGACAACTTCCTGGGGCCGGTAGAATCAGATGGAGGAGTTGGGAGATGAAGGTAGACTCGATGGAGTAGATAACAGACTTTTAAAGTCCATCCCTGATGTGAGATTCTGGGATTCTGGGATTTTATGCCTGTAACTTACTTGAACCTGAAATAATCCGACAGTATTCAGTTCTGGGCTTCATACATTAAGAGGAACAAACTAGAATATGTCCAGAGGAGAGTGAGTAGACTGGAACAGGGACTCGAGACCATGTCACCATCTCACAGCTGACATGAATTAAGTGTCTACTGTGTGCAAGACACTGGACTAAGCACTGGCCATACAGAGATTAACAAGGCACAGGCTTTTGACTTCACAGAGTGACCCAATCTAGCAATATGAGTTTAATAATAATAGCCCACACTCACCAACTGCTTCCAATATGCCAGACACTGTTATAAGATTTTTGCATGTATTATCTGGTTTAGTCCCCATTTTACAGGTGAGGAAACTGAGACACAGAGAAGTTACATGTGGTGACACAGTTTAGTACCTGAAGATTTATTGAAAGAGTTAGGGCTGTCTAGCCTGGAGAAGAGAAGATTCATGGGTCTCTTGTCTTCAGACTTCTGTCAGAGTCGAAGAGAATTTGGATGTGGACCCAAAGGGCAGAGCTGGAACCCAGGAATAGAAGCAGACTTGGACTCAATACAAGGAAAAAAAATCTGTCTTAGGAATCACAGTGGTCCGTGGCTAGAACAGGCTTCCTGGGGAGGGAGAGGGATGTCTAAGCAGAGGCTGCATGGCCATTCAGGAAGTGGGGAGGGGAGGATGTGTCTAAAGTTCTCTTGTAGTGCCAGTGGGCTGGCACATCTCCATTTTCTGGCTGCACAAATGTGGGGACTTCCATGGTGGTGCAGTGGTTAAGAATCCACCTGCCAATGCAGGGGACACGAGTTCGATCCCTGGTCTGGGAAGATCCCACATGCCACAGAGCAGCTAAACCCGTGCACCACAACTACTGAGCCTGCACTCTAGAGCCCACGAGCCACAACTACTGAGCCTGCACGCCACAACTACTGTAGCCTGTGTGCCTAGAGCCCGTGCTCTGCAACAAGAGAAGCCACTGCAATGAGAAGCCCATGCACCGCAATGAAGACCCAACGCAGACAAAAAAAAAAAAGACCCAAATGTGATACCTTTAAAGTCCTCTGGGAATCCACACTTCAGCTGCTAGAGAGAAACATGTCTCCCTCTGTACACAGGAAGCCCCCTGTGGCCTGCTTATGGTTATCTTCCTTCACATGTTTCTCAATTCTCTTAGCCCCCTCCAAGAGGTTTGGGCCGTGCCTTGCAAAAGAATCCCACCCACAGTCTTTCCCCGTAGTTTCCTACTCAGGCCTTGGGCTGATATTGTTGCTGTGGAACTGCAGACCAAGAGCCAAGCAATGACTCTTTCTCAATAGGGTGGTCAGACCACACCAGATGACCAACAGGCCAGTCACCACCAGCCAGGTCCACATAGCCCAAAGGCTCCCATGCCTCATACACAGTAAACTATGGTCACCCATTAGTCAAGCCCAGCAGCTGTTCTGCTACCAAGATAAATACTATGGCCTTCCTCTAAGTCTGGCCCTAAGCAGAGCATCCAGCAGTGGAGAAGATCGCTAGAAGTGGTCAAGCTCGTGAGGTGGTCAGGCACAACCCTCAGGGTCACCCCTTTCACAGCTTGCAGGCTCTGGTAATGAAGGTCCAGACTGGCCAAGGGATAGAAGCCAAGGCCCTTGGTTGGGAAGGCTGTTCAGCTTGTATCCAGAGAAGTCAAGGCACTGAGCTCCTGTAGGCAGGGAGGCTATGCCTGGGAGTCCCTCATGCTATTGTCGTACAGAGAGAGCTTCCACGAAGAGAAGTGCAGGCCTCGGAATGTCCCTGCAGTTAAAGTCAGCCCCGTATTACCCAAGAGATCCAGGGATCAAAGGGTGGCAGGGGCAGATTCCTGAATGTAAGACCCTGGGCTTCGTCCACAAAGGCCCAGATGCTTCACTAGGAAGACTGCCCTGAAAAGACTTTGGGCGGGGGGGCTTTTGAGGGGCTCTTCCCCCATGGCCCCATGCCTCCAACACAGGTGCAACCCCTTGTTCCCCAAGTCCATGGCTCCCAGCCTGGGCATAATCTCAAAGAACCAGGTGGGCAATGACTAAATAATATTCCCCCAGAGATCCAGAGATGTCAAGGGCAGAAGGACACTGGAAAAGTAGGGACCAGCCTCAGAACTGGTGATGCCATGGGGCAGTGGGTTATCACATTCTGGAAACAGTTCCAGGCCATTATGAGGCGCTGGAAGGGCAGGAAGCCTACCAAGGAAGTCTCCTGGGAATGCTGCCTACTTAGGTCAAGTGGGATATGCCAAGATAATGTGTTCAGGTTGGATGTTATATCATGGTACCAACTGCAACCCCCAAAGCTGGGGATAGGGGATTTGATTCTAGGAAGGCCAGGGAGTTGTCAGAGAGGTTAAAATAGAGGAGATGGTATTGGGTGGGTAGAAGTGGGAAGGTACTCAGTCAGTTATGACTCGGGTCTAATACCTGAGACTGGTGTGCCCTCAGGTATGGATAACTGCAGGCCACTGGGGCTCAAGTGGAGCTGCCACAGGTTGGGAGGCTGAAGGTGGAGATGCAATGAAGAGAATTCCTGGCCGAGATGAGCTCCTACAGCACGGACAAGCCAGCAAATTTCCAGCATGTAGCTGTTGCTCAGGTTGATGCCCAACAGAAAAGGGGATCCAAGAAGGCACCCCAAGCCAGGTGAGTCATGTGGTTGTCTGAGAGATTTAGGCTCTCCAGTGAGCTGAGTTTGGTCACCTGGTAAGCAGTCATGTCACTGATGAGGCAATTGGCTGAGAGGTCCAGAACCTGAGGGTGACACAAGAACTGGAGTGCTCTGTCGTTAGCCAGGCAGTTATGGTCCAGGAGACTGGATGCCAGGGTGAGGGAGCTGAGCCAACAAAGCTGGTCGAGGGCCTCTGAGGCCAGAACCTCCAGCTGGCTACACCTAAAGTCCAGGCTTTGGTCGGGTCTCAGTTGCACCATCCCCTCTAGGGCTTTTACAAGGTTGTGAGAGAGGTCGAGTTGTTCCACATTCACTGATAACCCTGCCAGAAAAGTTTGGAAGCCAAGGCCCTGGCAGGAAACACTCAGCCTGGCTGTCAGGGTGGAGGAGAGAAAAGAATATCCTGTGAGCTAGACAGAGTGGGGTGGAGTTGGGGAGGAAGAGCCAAACCCCATTTACACACACACACACACACACACACACACACACACACACACACAAGGTCTTGAGTACCTCCCTTGGCACTGTCATATACATTACCTCACTCCAAGAAACAGGAGTAGTTTTTCCTGCTTTATAGATGATGAAAGAAGTGCAGAGAAGCAAAGTGACCTGCCCAGTGTACAGGATTTTAACCCAAGTCTGGCTGACTCAAAGCCTATGCCCTTTCCACTATTTATCTTGCCTCCTTGAGTGAATCTTTTTCTAGTTCAAAAAGCCCTTGTTCTCTATGGCAACAGGAAATTTGTTTCTATA
This sequence comes from Pseudorca crassidens, assembly GCF_039906515.1. Lineage (NCBI taxonomy): Eukaryota > Metazoa > Chordata > Mammalia > Artiodactyla > Delphinidae > Pseudorca > Pseudorca crassidens. The sequence continues at coordinate 73,277,140 of NC_090317.1, read as the reverse complement.
CATGAATGAACCAGGCAATCCTACAGTACAGTACAATCAATACAATCCTTGAATGTTAGAGCTGGAAGAGACCTTAGAGACCATTTCTCTCTGACAATACTCTCATTTTATAGCTGGAACAACAAAAGGCTCAGAGAGGGGAAGAGGCTTGTCCAAGGGGACAGCAAACCTGAGTCTGAGTCTGCCCGCTCACCCTGTTTTCCAGGAGCTCACCAAGTGGGGGTGAAGAAAGGAGGGAGAGGCAACAATGAATCCATGTATAGATTCCTTAGGTAGACACCGCCTACCCCTGGTTACTCTTTTTTTTTTGGAGATGGGGCATCCACCCAGGACAGGAGAAACCTATTTCTAGCCTTTTCTCTTGGAAAAAAGGTCAACCAGGGGGGTTCTCCTCCCACCCCCCAACCCCACCCCACTCCCCACCCCAAAATAACTTACTGGGTACAAATGCATTTTGAGGTTAAAAACACATGGGTCGGGCTTCCCTGGTGGCGCAGTGGTTGAGAGTCCGCCTGCCAATGCAGGGGACACGGGTTCGTGCCCTGGTCTGGGAAGATCCCACATGCCGCGGAGCGGCTGGGCCCCTGAGCCATGGCCGCTGAACCTGCGCGTCCGGAGCCTGTGCTCCGCAACGGGAGAGGCCACAGCAGTGAGAAGCCCGCGTACCGCAAAAAACAAAACAAAACAAAACAAAAAAAACACATGGGTCTAATTCCTGACTTACCACTAACTAACCTAATAATCTTGGGCAAATTCTACCATTTCCCTGAGCCTCAGTTTCATCCGTAAAGTAATGACACTAATACCTCGCTCATTGGGTTGTTGTGGAGATGCAATACAATGACATCTACAAAGCACTTAACACAAAGTACCCGTATATAAGTATTCATGTGTCCCTTTCTTACCCACCACAAACTCCTATGTTTTCACCCCAGATTTGCCAGGAAGGCAAAAGTCCCCAGCATGGAGAAGATAGCAGCCTTGGGGCAGAGGGGCAGAATTTCTACCACTGCCCATGAGGTGCACAGACAGCAAGGCCAAAAGCAGGCTGAGTTCTGAATGGCCCTTACTGTTGGACTCCTTTAGTTTTCTTCCAAACTGTGGGCCTGGGCTGGACCTTGGGTAGTTTTAAATAGTCCCATGCCGAGTAGGAAGTACTGATAAAAGGTGGGAGAAGCAAGAACCAACAATTCTCCCTGGGGAAAGATAATGCAGAGAAGGGGGTGAAGGTCTTCGAAAGTGAAAAGGAAATAGAGGAGAATTGCTGGGCTTTCCTACCGTATTGGCGTGCCAGGAAATGAACAAACTGGGATACCTTCTCTGACTGGCTTATAAGTTTCCCTCAGTCCTTGGGGACCATTATAGGGAAACCCCTGAAGTGGAAGGGAAATCCAGGCTCTGAGTAAATTCACCAGCCTCTCAGCGGTTGTGTCATGGGACTCCGGCTTAGGGATGAGAGGGAAGTCAGAGGATGGGGGCCACGCTGAATCTGGGATAGGCCCCTACCACTTGGCAGGTATTGGGCTAGGTGCCCCTCCCTCCAGTCATTCAATTAATTGGTGCCAGGTGCTACAGGGAATAGAAGAGCCTCAAGTCTCACCTGTATTTAAAAAAAAAAACAACTGTACCATAATTTCCTTCTCTGGACCTAGCACTCCTTCCTTTTTCAGGCAAGCTTTTAGAAAAACTTGGTTGCTGATTTCTTCCTCTGAAAAAAATCCATGGTCTTCATCCATTGTTCTCTATCCCCACTACTTCTCCAATCTAAGCCCAGCTAATCTCCCACCTGCCTCCAGTCTCTGCCCTCCTTCAAGGCAGCTGACTCTCCAAGTCAGCAAGTGTAACCATCATTTCCTTGCTTTAAGTTCTTTGATGGCTCCCCACTGCATGCAGATCAGGTCCCAATCTTCTTCTCCATGAGGCCCTTTGTGATCTGGCCCCTGTCTTTATTTCTTGTCACTTCCCCACAGGAAACATGCATTTCAGCCATATTAACTACTTACAAGTTAGTCAGGGATATACACATACTGTTTCACGCCTTTCTTTATTTGCACATACCATTCTTTCTTCCTGGGATTCTCCTTCCAGCTTGACTGTCTGGCACATTTTGACCTGACCTATGAGCTACAGCTGAAACGTGGTCTCTTATGCAAAGACTTCCTGGATCTCTCACCTTTTCTTGGCTTCAGCCTTCTAGTCACCTAAGCGGCACCCTCCTCATACTCCCTAGTCAGTTCTTGTCATGTCAGGTCTTATTTATCCCCACCCCTGCCCCTGATTTTTCTTCAATTGAGCCTCCTTCCATACCAGGCACTCTGCTAATGTTGTATACATACATTATTCCATTGAATCTTCCTATCACCCAGTGAGTTTGGAACCATTATTATCCTCATTTTGCAGCTGAAAACACTAAAGCTTGAAGAATCTGGGTCAGTTACCCAACATCACCCAGGATACAGGGTTAATAAGCAGCACAGTAGAGATTGAAACCCAGGCTGACTCAAAAGGCTTAACCCTGGCACTAAAGTACCTAGCCTTTACCCCTTTAAGGAGTGTAGTAACACCCCTTAAGGGAGAGGCTTGCTGGGCTGGGCAGAAATGGACATGAAATCTCTTTAGGTCCATGTTCCCTGATGTCCTAGAGGCTGCAGACAGTGACCTTGGAGCAGCCCAGTGGCTGCTATCTATGGTTTCTTCCATTTGAGACAGAAAGCAGAGGGGGATAGGAAAGAAACTAGTACCTTTCTAAGGAGAAAAAGATGCAAAGCTTCAGGTACTAACACTGCCTACTTCAACAGCTCACACAAAATCCCCTGGCCAAGCCTTGGCAGAGAAGGTCAAACAGTCCTGGGCAAGACTGACAGGCGGCAGGGAGAAAGCTGGAGGTGGGGGGCGGGGGCGGGTGTGTGTGTGTGTGTGTGTGTGTGTGTGTGTGTGTGTGTGTGTGTGTGTGTGTGTGTGTGTGTGTGTGTGTGTGTGTGTGTGTGTGTGTGTGTGTGTGTGTGTGTGTGTGTGCGCGCGCAAGCAAGCAAGCAAGCAAGCAAGCAAATGAAGCCAGAGTTCAGGCTCCAACTGCCACCTGGTGGTCAGCCTTAGAAAGGCAAGTGGATGGGAGCTGGCTGGAGCCCTGTCTTGGCACAAGCTACAGGGCAGAGAGAATGTTCAAGTGAGCTGGCCCTGGCTCACAGCATTCTTTCACTCACTCATTCATCCATCCATCTGTCCACTCATTCCTTCATTCATTCAACAAAGGTGTATTGTACCAGGCACAGTGTAGGCACTGGAAATACAGCAGTGAACAAAACAAAAATGCCTGCTCTCCTTGAGCTCGTAGTCTAGTGGTGGGAGACAAAGAATAAATACGTAGATGACATTGTGTATTAGACGGTGATGAATGCTGTGGAGGTAAAAACACATGGGAAAGGGGAGAGGCAAAGGCTTTGCCATTTTAAGTAAAGCCTCGCTGAGAAGATGAAATTTCAGAAAAGACTTGAAGGAGGTAAGGGAGGTAGCAATGGAGATGTCTGTGGAAAGAAGGTTGTGGGATAAGGAAATAGCCCAGGAAAGATTCTAAGGTGGGAACATATGTGATGTGATTAAGGAGCAGTTAGGAGGCCAGTGTGGCTGGAACAGAGTGAGTAAGAGGAGGAGTAAGAGGAGATACGCACAGAGAGGTAGGCTGGGGTTAGATCAGGCGGGGCTCTGTAGGCCTTCTTATATACTGAGTGAGATGGGAAGTCATGGAAGGGTAACTTGCCCAGGATCACCCAAGCTAAAAACTGGCACTAGGCATTCTGTCTCAAAAGCCTGTGCTCTGCACTGACAGGGATATACACATAGACCAGTGGAAAAAAAGAACCTAGAAATAGACTCATACAAATCTGCCCAGCTGAGTTTTGACAAAGGTACAAAGCAATTCAATGGAGGAAGGATAGTCTTTCCAACAAATGGTAGTAGGGCAATTGGACAACCATAGGCAAAAAATAAACCCCAACCTTATACAAAAATGAGCTCAGAATGGATTACAGACTTAAACGTAAAACATAAAATTATAAAACTCTTAGAAAAAAATGGGAGAACATCTTTTGGACCTAGGGCTAGGCAAAGAGTTTTTAGGCTTAACTTGAAAAGCACAGTCCATAAAAGTAAAAATTGATAAATTGGACCTCATCAAAATTAAACATTTTGCTCTGTGAAAGACATGTTTGACTCACACAAAAAGACATGGATGTTCATAGCAGCCTAAAACTGGAAACAATCCAGATGTCCTTCATCAGGTGAATGGTTAAACAAACTGGTACATCCGTACCATCAGATACTTACTATTCAGCAATATAAAGAATGAACTCTTGATATATGCAACAACTCGGATGAATCCCCAGGGAATTTGCTGAGTGAAAAAAACCAATTCCAAAAGGTTATATACTATATGATTCCACTTTTATAAAATCCTTGAAATAACAAAACTGTAGACATGGAGAACAGATTTACGGTTGCCAGGGATTAGGGATGAAGGGAGGGAAGTAGGTGAGTGTGGTTATAAAGGGACAACACAAGGAATTCCTTGTGGTGATTGAACAGTGCTGTGTCTTGCCTGAGGCTGTGGATACATGAATCTCCACATGCAATAAAATTGCATTAGAACTACACACACACACAAATGAGTTCATGTAAAACTGGTGAAATCTGAATAAGCTCTGTGGATTGTATCAGTGTCCGTTGACTGGTTTCGATATTATACTGGTAGTTAGGATGCCAACATTGGCAGAGGTGGGGTAAAGGATGCACAAGACCTCCCTGCAGCTTCCTGTGAATTACTTCAAAATAGAAATTTCAAAACAAACAAAAAACCTTAGAAGAAACCATCAGAGATTCTAAACAATAAACTTATAGAGTATTCAATCCTAAAATTTTGAAGACCTCCACTATGTCAGTTTAAAAAAACAAAAACACCTTAACAGATTTACTAGCATTCATACCTAAAAAAAATCAGTTCCTCAAGAGAAGATCAGAACTACTTATGATCTTATGACATTAATAATGGGATATTCAAGGTGACAATTAGTCCAATACTGTTATTTTACAGATGGGGAAAATGAGGCTCAGAGACAGGAGGCTACTTGCCCAAGGTCATATAGCAAAGAAGAATGGTGGAAATAAAATCCTCTTGGTTCCCGGTTTCAGTGAGGATGATAAGAGGCTCAGCAGAGGAAACAAGGTCAAGTGCCTCCTCCTCTGTGAGCCTTTCTCCCTTAAACTCTGTAAAATGTCTGGTTTGAGTATGTAAAGTGCCTAGCCCAGTGCCTGGCACCTAATTGGTACTTATAAACTGTAATTTCCCTACCGCCTTTTTTGAGAGAGGGGCCCCCATGCCTTCATTCAAAGCCAGAGGGAAAGAGACAAAGACTGCAGCCACAGCAGGGAGTCACCCTCACCTTCCTTCCAGCGCCCCCTGATTTCTAGACCTCTAGTAGGGATTGATCCTGGTTATGTCCTGGGGGTAAGGTTGAGGGTCACTATGGAGATGCCTGGGGGGATGGGGACGACATTTCTGTTTCTATGGTGACAGCCTGAGAAGCAGGATGTGATTTGGAAGAAAGGTTGGGGAGCATGGAGTTCTTTCCATGGAGATGGGGAGGGGGCTCTCTGAGTCTCACCTAGGGGTGGAGGTAGGGGAATTAGAGAAGTGAAGACACTCATCTCCATGGCAACAGATGGGGAAGGGGTGGAGTCACCTAGGGAACAGCGGGAGGTGAAGCTTTCTATCTGTGATGCTAGAAGGCTGCTAGGGGTATCGCTTAGAGCTATTTAAATGTTATAAGTGGTCCTCCATGTACCACCTAAATTCATCTCTCATATCACCAGTATGCCTCCACATTTTGGAAAGACTGACCGGTATACCTACTGTAGTCTCTGTCAGAGCTACTGTGGGGCGCAGTTAAGACATTATCTAAGTTCTTTGGAAATAAGTGCTATACAAATGGGCATGCAGTAGTAGCTCCTGCTTGCCTTGCGATCCACAAGGGCAGGGGTTTTGTCTGTCTCATTCACTCCAGCGCCTAGAACGGTGTCTTGCACATAGCAGGCATTCAGTAAATACATGTTGAATGAATTAATTACCTACCTCTTGTTGCTTCCAACTGTAAGTTCCAATAATAGTGAAATGCTTCAAGTTCCCTACACATCCTATCACCATTCAAGACTCAGTTTTGGCATCATCACCTTTGAATGTATCACTAGAAAATCATATACCACTTTACATTGACTTGTTGTCTGTCTCCCTCACCTGGCAGTTAGAGCTTCGGGAGCAAAGACTATGCATCTTTATATCCCAGCAGCTAGCACAGTGGCTGGCACATAATAGGTCCTTAATAAATATTGAATTAAACCAAATGCCTCCCTATTGCTTACAGCACATCAAGTCTACCCACTTCTGGCTGACTCCACATCCTCCATAATGTGGGCCAGCCTACTGATTCAGCCTTGCTTCCTTCTACTTTTTAGCACAATCTGTTACATGTTCATTTCCCCTTTCGTTCTTCACTAGGTCTGTAACTTCCCCCCTCTTTTGTAGTATAGTATAGTGGTTAAAAGCATGGGCTCTGGAATAGGATCTGGATTCAAAGGAGTTGGGTTCAAATCCTGTGGTAAGGAAACACTAAAGGGCCAGTTACTTTAACCTCTCTGAGCCACAATTTCCTCATCTGTAAAATAAGGATATAACAACACCTATTTCTTACGGCAGTTGTAGAGAGTCATTGAGAAAATGCATATAAAATACTTACCACATGGGCTTCCCTGGTGGCACAGTGGCTGGGAGTCCGCCTGCCGATGCAGGGGACGCAGGTTCGTGCCCCGGTCCAGGAGGATCCCACATGCCGCGGAGCGGCTGGGCCCGTGGGCCATGGCCACTGGCCCTGCGCGTCCGGAGCCTGTGCTCCGCGGCAGGGGGGGCCATGGCAGTGGGTAGGCCCGCGTACCGCAAAAAAAAAAAAAAATACTTAGCACAGTCATCTGGCAGGAAATGAGCACTCAGAGAAGGTAAGGTATTATTGTTTCGTAATTCATTTAACATTGAGTCCCTACCTAATGACCCCACAGCGTAAGGTGCTGTGCTGAGGTAAACAAAGTCGAACAAGACACTCTTCCTGACCTCAAGGAGCTCTCAGGCTACTGAGAGACAGCTGTGGATAAAGAAAACCATAGTCCAGTACTGTCATAAGAAGATGAATAAAGTGCTGTAAGAGCTAAGAGGAGGGCACCTCACCTGCAGGTAAACGATCAGGAAATGCTTCCTGAGGAAGTGATCCTTCAGCTAAGTTGTCAGTATTAAATATAAATTTGCCAGGCAGACAAGGGAGAGAAGGACATTGCAGGCAGAAGGCACGACCCATGTAAATGCATGAAGGCCTAAGAGGACATGATAGTTTGGAGAACTAGGAGAGTCCGCTAAAGGTGGAGCTTAGGATCCATGGGTGAACAGAATGAAAAGGATGTCAGCAGCAGGTCAGAAAGGATCAGAAAGTCAGGTATGGAGTTTGACCTTTAACAGAATGCCCCCCTCAGGGCTAAAGTTATTCCCTCCATTCTTACCAAATTCCTATTTGATTATTTGTTCACTGGTCTTTCCCATTGAACTGTGGGCCCCTTAAGGGCTCAAACCCAGTGTCTTGTTCTTTGAATTTCCAGTGCCTAGAATTTAGGTAGCACATAACTAATGTGGAAAGGAAGGCACTTCTGCAAGGTCACACAGCTACTCAGTAGCAGAGGTAGGACTCAAATATCAGTCTCCAGAGTGTTTTTAACTGTTTTACCACACTCCTCAGAGTTGGATATAAAAGTAGGAATTTAAATCTTTCATTTAATTCAGTCTTCACTGTACTGGAGTTTTTCCTTTCATGGCTTAATGAACTTCTTGCTACTAGTCAGGCAAATTCAAATCTCAGAAATACTTAGTGAAGATAGTTTGAACACTGGGGATTAAGTCATTACTCCATATATAATTTTTGACAAGTTACAGTCTGCTCTTGGCTTTACACTGTGCACAATTTGATCTCATCTAGTGTTACTGCTGGCATTACAGGTACAAATAACAGTAGAACATTACTCACTCAAGACAAAACAGCAGTAGACCAAAGAAGGTCTAAATTGCCAAGCGCCTCAATTCGGACAGGCAGGAAAAGGTCCACTATACCATTTCTCTCATGACTCACAAAATTTATCTAAGAGAACAAATCTGTGTTGATCCAAACATGACAAATGAACATCCATCATTTCGATCGGGGAGTCACAACAGGAAATACTTGAAAGGTCATCTCATTTCTATAGCTATGCACAGATTACTTAAAATGCTTTCTACTCTTTTCCTGGACTTCAGTTTCTCCCCATTCCGACTCACTCTGTATACTGTTGACCAGTTAGTCATCCTAGCTCTGCGACTTTGGGCAAGTTACCTAACTTCTCAGGGTCTCAGTTCCTTCATCTGCTAAATGAGGGGGCTGTGCTAGATTAGTGCTTTTTATACTGTGTTACTTAGAGCCCTCGAGTCCCTCAGAAGTGCTTTGGTGCCTTGGGTGCCACTGCACAAGTTGGGGAAAAGATGGGCTGAGTTGGCAGGCTTCTGTGTATCTACTTCAAACACAGCAGCCCTTTTAAAAACTATGGGCCTGTCTAAAATTTGGTTTGGAAAAAGAGTTCTGCTATTACAAAAAGTTTAAGTGACATTATACTTACAAGATTTCTAAGGGCCCTTCTGGTTCCCCTAAACTAGGATTTTTTAAAAAATCTCTCATACACAACTGGGATTTAATGTGATAAAGTGTTTACACACAGAAACACAATAAATGACTCATTTTTATTATTACTTTTTTCTAACCACTTTTTAATCTTGGTATTATCTCAATAAGATGCAATTCAATATTTAAAATGATGATGTGAATATATGATATGCATTCTGAAAGTAACTGGTGATTCTCATGAGGACTGTCATTTTGAAAGCCATAGAAAAATGGCTTACAAAGTTCAAGACCAGATTCAAATTCTGCATATTTTTTTTTCTCTTAGGCAACAGTAAAGCTATGTCTTAATCCAAGCAAATGTGCAGGAACAAATTATCTTTAGTCTCACAATTACTGTTTCTAAGTCTCCTTCACAAGTACTATCTTTCTTCTTTGTATTCTTGGCCAAGGCTGACCCTGAAAGTTCAGTTTACAAGACTCATTAGAAGCACCAGACAAATCAAATTGGTGATTCACCAGAGCTTCCTTTCCTCCTCAGCTTCTAAAGCAGGTTGCAAGGGAAGGCGTATTAGAATCACCTGGGAAGCTTTTTCAACCCACACTTATGCCCCACTCTCCTCTCCTTCTTGCCAAGCACTGGTTTAGCTTGGGGCTTCATTCTGTCCCACATGAAAGGCCTCTCCATCTTTTTAAATCCTACTCAATTTAAGATAGATGGAGTAAAAACAATTGAACTTAGAAGACACTGGCTTTGTCACAAATCGTTGGGCAAGTCACTTATCTGATCTCAGGTTTTTTTCCTCTGATTTTTGAGATCCTCTTCCAACTTTGAAATTCTGTGACTGCATGTCATGTCTAAGAAGCTTTCTGACTACTAACATAAAATGACTTGTCATTTCTTGGGTTTCCAGAAACCTATGCAGTACAACATATCCCCTAGTTATATACTGTCCTATATTGCCCTCTAGTTGTTTTTACATGAAAAATTTTTTCTTCTCAATGATAGTGTAAACTACATTTAGTTTAAAAGCTTATTTTCCAGGGCAGGCAACATGCATTTTACTTAAATTAAATCTCCTAGGACAACTCGGGGTGTGTCCTATGGTAATCAGTACATATTTATATTGATTTGTTCAAAGCAATGAGGTCCCTTCTTTCAAAGTCCTGGAATTATATTTTTACATCAGCGCTGTACAGTAGCTGTTAGCCACAAACGTGAACCTAATATGTAATTCTAAGTTTTCTAGTAGGCACATTATAAAAGTGAAAAGACACAAGTGAAATTAATTTTAATAATATGTTTAACCCAATATATACAAAACATTAGCATTTCAACATGTAGTCAGTGTAAAAATTATTGAGATGTTTTACATTATTTTTCAAAATCCGGTGTATATTTTACATTGAAAGCACATCTCAATTCAAAATAGCCACGTTCAAGTGCTCAATAGCCCCATGTGGCAAGTGGCTACCGTGTTGAACAGCGCAGTTCTGTGTAATTGAGCTGCTTTCCAAACCGATCACTTATTTTTCTATTCATATAATGACACTGGGCACTTAATAAGTACCAGGCACTGGGCTAGCCGGAGAGGTGCAAAAATTAATCAGACTCGTGGTAAGGGAGACAGATTTGTAAGTCACTAGCTGTAATACAATGTGGTAGGTGTTCTGATAGAGATGCACAGAAAATTTTCATTTGGCGGGGGAGGCTCAAGGAAGCTTTCACAGAGGAAGTGTGTGTGTGTGTGTGTGTGTGTGTGTGTGTGTGTGTGTGTGTGTGTATAGGAGGGGTAACAGTAACTTTTGAATGTGTGTGTGTGTGTGTAAAAGGGGTTGGTAACAGTAACTTTTAAATGTGTGTGTGTGTAAAAGGGGTTGGTAACAGTAACTTTTAAATGTGTGTGTAGGAGGGGTGAAGCGACGGGAAAGAGAGCAGGCGAGGATTGGCTGGGAGGAACCCAGAGCTCCAGCTGCTGGGTGTACGGAAGCCGGAGGGGGGCGCTACTTGCACGACCCTGGCCGCCCCAGCCCTTCAGGCAAGGGACAGCCTTGCGAGGTAAGGCGCACGCCTGGCCGACTCCGTGGGCGCGCCCGCGCCTACCCTCTCGCGCCCGCCCTAGCTCCGAATTCAGCCTCGTCACACCCGCGCTTCAGAGCCTACGGCACTGCCCAGACCCGGATCGGCGACGAGTAGCCACGCGAAAAGCAGCACCTAGGGTTTGCTTGTTTGCGCGTTGTGTGTCTGTAACAGATGCCTACTACCGGTAATAGGCAGCCTGGTAAAATGAGTCTATGGAAACAGTTGCTCGATTTAGCTAACAGCCGCTTCTGGCAGTTGTCCGACGCTTAGTTAACAGTGGAGCCGCTGGACCGATGCTGCGCCCCTTCCGGTTTCGTTGCTGGCAGCCCAGCCCATCTGTCCCAGGGCCGGAAGTGAGGTCTTCCCGTGTTCGTCCCTTCCCCAAGATGGCAACAGCCGGAGACGAGTTGCTGCTGCCGCGGCTCCCCGAGCTGTTCGAAACCAGCAAGCAGCTTCTGGACGAAGTGGAAGTCGCGACTGAACCCACCGGCTCCCGGATTATCCAAGATAAGGTGTTCAAGGGACTGGACCTCCTGAAGAAGGCTGCCGAAATGTTACTGGAGCTCGACTTGTTCAGGTATGGCGAGAGGGTAGTATGACTGAGAACGTAGGTAATAACAGTTACCAATGGCGGAACCATTGATCCTGGGTGCAGGAGACCTTTAAAACCCGGAGCCTTTCTTTCCTACCTCCCACTGCGACCTTGTGTACATTGTTTACATTCTCCACCTCTCTTCCGAGATACTTAGTATCACACGATTGTGCTCCCTAGTGTTGGCTATTTGCATAGGCATTGGGTGTGAGCGCACAGCCACTGTCAGTGAAGAAAACTGGCAGCTGTTCCCGGTGCCTCCTCCCTTTGTCCCACCCACACCCCAGCCCTTCCCTCCCCCAGGAAGCCAGGGCCACAGTTTGAATGCCCAGCCAGACTTCACAGCCTCCTCTTTGCTCTTTCCAGCCGAAATGAAGATTTGGAAGAGATTGCTTCCACCGATCTGAAGTACCTGATGGTGCCAGCATTTCAAGGAGCATTCGCCATGAAACAAGTCAACCCCAGCAAGCGTCTAGATCATTTGCAGTGGGCTCGAGAACACTTTTTAAACTACTTAACTCAGTGCCGATACTATCATGTGGCAGAGTTTGAGCTGCCCAAAACCAAGGCCAACTCTGCTGAAAATAACACTGCTGATTCCTCCATGGCCTATCCTAGCCTCGTTGCTATGGCATCTCAGAGACAGGCTAAAATAGAGAGGTGGGTCATTTGAAGACTGCCCAATGGCAGTGCTGTTGGCGGGGAGGGGTGCATGTTTTTTTTTTCTGGGGGGGTGGGAAAAAAATGGTGTGTGTCACTCTTTGGGTTCGTATTTAGCATAGGCCCTGGTGATAGAAAACTCCTGAGTTTTTCAAGAAGCCTCTGCCTTGGTTGAAATGACTATACCTAACTGTCAGACCCCTAGCACCTTATGGTTGCCAGCAACAGCAATGTAGTTTAGCAGAGTGTCTCCCAGTCTCTCCCACATCACAGCATAGCAATACTCACATGGTACAGTGAGATAAGTATCTCTGAAGGGCACAAATATCTTGTAGCTATAGTCCATTTATGGTCAATTGATTGAGAAACTCTGTTCTAACAATATTGGATCAGGTGTATAACATCCTGAACTAATCTTAGTACTGGCATAGCGTCATTATGTGACCTTGAACACCTTGCTTACTCTCTTAGTTTAGTTTTTTAAAAAGAGTGCTCACAGTGTTTAGGAGCTATACTAGGCACCGGGGATTCAAACTGAGTATGGGCGTTTGTATGGATATGGGTGGTGTCTGCCTTGGAGGAGCATACAGTGTGGTGAGGAAAAGAGGCATAGAAACAGTGTAAATTATAAAATGATGTGATAGGGAAATGCACAAGGTATCGGGAGAGCAGACAGGAGGGGCACCTAACCAAAGAGGGAGCAGGAGAGACCAGAAGGCTCCCTGGACGAGGTGACTCCTGTGATGAGTTGTTTAAGGATGCATAGGAGTATCATCTAGAGGAAGAGGAAAGGAGGGCCAGCAGAGATAATAGCATTAGTAAAGCTACAGGGACATTGAAGACCACAGTGCTGGGGTGGGGAACAACCGTAAGCAATTAGGTGATGCTAGAACACAAAGTGGGTGGTGAAGAAGGGGAAAGAATGATGCTGAAGAATGTTGTAGGGTTCAGACCAAGGAGAGCTTGGGGTGTGAGGAAGGTGAAAGAACGACCTTGTTCCTGAGAACTTGGGAAGGGGGTTTGAATCCCAGCTCCAAAATTTAATCTTTCTGATTTTGGGTAGGTTGCTTAATCCCTCAGTGCCTTAATTTCCCCAGATGGCAAATTGGATAATCATAGGTCCTATAAAATAGAAGAGAAATGCATATAAAGCTCTTACCACATTGTCTGATACAGTAAGCACTCAAAGTCAGCTATTGTCGTATCTTCGTAGCTGAGTACAGGTCGTGGAATGAGAGACCTGGGTTTGAGACCCAGCTTTACTTATAAGCCATTGGATTTTGGGTAACTTGTGTAACCTGTCTGAGCCTCAGGTTTCCTCATATGTGAAGTCTAAGTAACAATGGTACCTATCTCATAGGGTTAAGAGGCATTAATAAAATAAACCACATAAAACAGCTAGCACAGTATCTGTTACATAGTAAATATTCTATAAATGTTACCTATTATTAGGCCATGCTAAAGAGCCTGAGATTTGTTTGGTGACTAGGGATCCACTGGAGGTTTTTTTTTTTTCCTTGAAGAGTCGGAAGGTCATATTTGCATTTTAACTAGCATACTCTAGCAGCAGTTAGGAAGCATTCTGAGGGAGAAATTAGATCCAGTTAGGTCACAGAGGTGATGAGACTTTACTACTGCAATGGCAGAAGGGATGGAGGGGATATATTTATTTATAGGGTTGAATCTGCAGAAAACGATCAGTTGGTTGTGACAGGTAGGGTAGAATGAAGCAGCAAGGAAGATGTCCATGTTTCTGATGTAGGTGGGTGGCTGTGGAACTCATTGAGATGGGGGAATAGAAGAGGAAGAACAGATAGGGGAGAGTATGAATTGTATATTGAGACATGTTGCATTTAAGGTGCCTGGGAGACATCCAAGTCAAGGTATCTGTAGCATGAAGCTCAGTGGAGAGGCCTGGTCTAGAGAGCTGTAAACTGATTGATTCATTTAGCATATTTATTGAGCCTTTACTGTGTGCTGAGTAATGGAGACCCAGACAAAGTCCGTGCCCTCATGGAGCTCTTGTTTTGGTGGAGGAGATAGACAGTAAGCTAGTAAATAAAAATGTGATTTTAGGTGGTAAGGGCTTTAAAGAATAATAAAGTATGGTTAAGAGCTGGTGAGTGACAGAGAATGATTTTTGAGGAAATGGGATAGACTGATATGAAGTGGAATTCAGTATCATGTCCTTTGTGAGAAGGTAGGGGCAGCCCGTTGGCATATAACAGATAGTTTAAACAGTGAATTTGGTATCCAAATAATCGTAATATATCCAAAAAAAAAAAAAAGACTGTAAATGCACTAGAGAGATACAAATGGTGTTGTGGACAAAGACCAGGGAGTGATCACATCTGGTTGGAGGGTTAAGGAAAAGGTTTCCGAATGTAGTAGCATTTGAGGTGAGACTAGAAGGATGCAAATTAAAAATGCAAATTACAGGTTAGCCTGAATGTAAAAGTAATAATACTCATTGTAGAAAGTTGGAAAACAGAACATTTTTTCAATTAAAAATAAGTCTTCATCCTAGCACTCAGATGAGCTTTGTTAACTATCTGATGTACTTCCTTCCAGATACATAGTTATTTTAGTTAATAAATTTGGAAGAATACCATAAATATAGTTTTTTATCCTTTTTTTTAAACCTAACATCCTGATTTCCCCATGTCTTCTGAAGCCATGGTATTTAATGGTTAAATAGTATTTCAGCTTACAGTCATATAATTATTTAAACTAATCTTTTATTGTCAAATGCTTAGCCTGTTTATGGGTTGGTTTTTTATTTGCTATTCTAAGTAATGTTATGAGGAAACATAACTGCATCTGTCACTGTTCCTGTAGGACAGATTTCTAGAAGGACCAGTGCCTAAATCAAAAGGTTTGAATATTTTGACTCTTGATGGTAATTATATTGCTTTCCACAATAACAAAGTTTCAAAGTATGTCCCACTGCAATAGTACTGAATGGCAACACTTAGAAAATCCAGATGGGCAAGCAGGAAGGATACCTCATTGTTTTGATTTGCATTTCTTTGGTTAGAAAGCTTGATCTTTTTTTTTTTTTCTGTATGCGGGCCTCTCACTGTTGTGGCCTCTCCCGTTGCGGAGCACAGGCTCCAGACGCACAGGCTCAGCGGCCATGGCTCACGGGCCCAGCCGCTCCGCGGCATGTGGGATCTTCCCAGACCGGGGCACGAACCCATGTCCCCTGCATCAGCAGGCGGACTCTCAACCACTGCGCCACCAGGGGAGCCCAGAAAGCTTGATCTTTGAATTTTTTTTTTTTTTTATGCCTGACAGACGGGATACCAACACTATCTTTTCGCTAATGGCTCCCATATTTATATCACTAACCCAGACCTCTCCTGACTTTGAACACCATACGTGGATGTTTCACAGACATCTCAAACTTAACATGCCCTAAATTGAACTGCTGGCTTTTTAATCCCCCAATGTGCCCCCACACTCATGTCTTTACCATCTCAATAAACAGACCACCACTCACCCAGGTTTTAAGCTAGAAACCTAGGAGTTAGCTTCAGTTCCTCTCTTCTGAATTGCCACATCCAGTCCATCAACAAGGCCTGCCATTTCTAGCTACAAAATGTACCTTATGTCCTTCTGTTTCTCTCTTTCTCCACTATCATACCTTCATCTAGGCCACCAGCATCTCTCACCTGAAATATCCAAGCCATTAACTATAAAGACCTGGATGATCTGGCATCTGCCTCTCTCCAATCTCGTCATATATCACACTCCCCTTGTTCACTAGACTGCTGCCATAATAGCCTTCTTTCAGTTCCGAACAGATCCAGTTCTTTCTTTCTACAGAGTCTTTGTACATGTTGTTCTCTTTGCATGGAATGCTCTTCATTTATCTGTCTTTCTGGGTTTTGTCTTTCTCCCCTACTAGAATGTATACTCCATGAGAGCAGTAGCCATTTCTCTCTTGTTCTCTGTGTGGTATGTCTAGCACAGGGCTTGGTATATAGAAGGTGCTCAAAAAATATTTATTCTTGACAAGCAGGGGGGAGCAACATGAGCAAGAGCCCAAGGCAGGGTAGTTGGAGGTATGTACAGGAAATGGAGAATAGTCTGATTTGGCAGAAGGTAAGAGTAGTATGGTTGGAGGACTGTAAGGAAGTGATGTGTATGGAACATTGAAAAGGAAGAGAGGGGCAGAAAGACAAGTTAACGTGTTATAATAGTACTTCAACTGGGAAGAAGTGATAAAAATGAAGTTACAACTATCAGAGATATTACTTTTGCAAGAAGCATTTATATGATTAGAAAACAAATTGTTCAAATCCTTATTTAATTTCTGTAAGTCCTCCATCCCCCACCTCATGACTTTACACAGTGAGGCCATCCGACATAAAACACCTAAATGGTATGTCCTCTCTCTCCCTCAAAACCTGTTTCTTCACATATCTTCTCTACTCTAATTCCCATCTTTGAGGCGTAAGTGTAAGTCTTGATTAACTGTACCTACATTCTTTTTTTTTTTTGCAATACGCGGGCCTCTCACTGTTGTGGCCTCTCCGGTTGCGGAGCACAAGCTCCGGACGCGCAGGCTCAGTGGCCATGGCTCACGGGCCCAGCCGCTCCGCGGCATGTGGGATCTTCCCGGACCGGGGCACGAACCCGTGTCCCCTGCATCGGCAGGCAGACTCTCAACCACTGCGCCACCTGGGAAGCCCTGTACCTACATTCTTTTGACAGAAATGGAGAAGTAGAAGCTGGGTAAGTAATGAGTCTAGTTTTAGATTTACTGAATTTAGGTCCTAAAGTGACAACTGGACAGCCATGTCCATAGACAGATGGAAACGTGTAACTAAAACTTATCAGGCTGTTTTGCTGCTAGTGGTAAAAATTCAGGAGTGTTGCTAGGTGTGGATAGTTTGCCAAGAAAAAACATGTAGAGAGAAAAAAAAGCCAAGGATAAAACCTTGGGGCAAATTAAGGGAGAAGGAAGAGGAAAGAAAGAACAGAGGTAAGAGACTCAACAAGGTACAGGTAAAAGTACTTATAGAAAGAAGCCTGGGGAAGAGAGAGGACAAATGTCATGTCCTCTATGAAGCTTCTCTCTACCTGTCTCCCCTCCCAGATATTGTAGCACTTAGTTTATGTTACTTATCAGGCCATAACAATCTGTTATGTTCTAGACTTGGAACTTCTAAAGGTCAGAGACCTTGACTAATTATATCCTTAATATCCTAATTATATCATCATATCCTTGGTACCCAACCAGTAATTGGATCATAGTAGATACTTGAGGTATCTTTGGGAAGGACAGATAGAGTGGTCATCAGAAAGATGGAAACAATATGGTATAGCAGAAAAAGCCTGGGCTTTGGAGTCAGACCTGGGGTGACCAGTCCAATTTCTGCCACCTAGTAGATGGGGCATCATCTAGCCACCCTTAACCTCAATTTTTCCCATCAGATAACAATATATTGCTGCTTACAAAGCACTTTCGTGAGTATTGTTCATTTGGTCCTCTTAACAGCCCCATGAAGCAGATATTATCCCATTTTAGAAATAAGGAAATGGGCTCTGAGTACTGACTTGTCCAAAGTTACATGGCTGGTAAGTGGCCAGGCTTTAAACTTAGGTCTTCAAATTCCCAGTTCTAGTGCTGTTTAGAAAAGAGAGAAGAGTGGTCATTTGAAAAGGCAGAACATGGATTGAGGGAAGGTGTTTCTAGGATAGGGGAAAGGCACCAGTAGGGTGAAAAATTGTAACTGCTAATGACAGGGAGGATGATTGAGTGAGGCTTGGAAGAGTGTGGGTGGAGACAGGATTGATAGCCAAAGTGGAATGGTAAAGACAACATAAGCTCCTTAAAGGCAAGAGGAGAGGAGGAAAGGTGAAGCTATAGAGATTTTAAGGTAAAAAGGGAAATTGAATTTCTACATTGGCTGGCCATCTGGTGAGCATGATGTTGGCATGGATCCACAAAAGATGAGCAAAAAGATAGCTGAACAAGAGTGACCGTTCCGCTGAAGTTTGATCATATGAATTTGTAGTTGACTCATCTGACACAAATTTGTAGTTCGTTACCTCTCTTCAGCAGCTTGGGAACAGAAAAGGGGAATGAATGATGAAAGTGGCCCAGAGTCAGAAGGGTGACAAGCACTGGGGGATTCTAGGGTGATAGGGAGTGTTTGCATGCAACAGCTCACCATAGGAAATCTAGAACAGTGACAAAGGTCTAGGACAGTGGTTTACAATCTGTTCCTTCGAGCCCTAAGATTTTACCACAGTGCCTGGGTAGGGGGCATGTTGGGAGCCCTCCTCTGATTTAACCAAGGCGGATTTTATCTTTTATTACTTTCTGGAGTTCCAAATAAGCTCTCATAAGAAGAAAGGGTTCTTCTGCTAAGACAGAAAGGTTTAAAAAACACTGGCCTCAAAGAATAGGAGTTCAGGAACTTAGAAGTCCCAAAGATGACTAGGAGCAAAGTCATAGAAGCAAAGGAAGTAGAGAAGAAGGAAAGACCAGAGAGTGTGACTAGACCACATGCATGCAGAGGATGGGAAAGGAAGCACAGGAACCGAGTGGCACCAGAGTTAAATGTTCTCAAGTGATATCTGTAATAGCATTCATGAACTAGGAATTGACCTGTGTAGTGTTTTACTCAGAAGGCCACCTATGATGGTGCTGTGACAGTTACTTGTAACATTACATAAAGTGCCCACTTGTTGATTAAAAGGAGCAGAAGAGCCTAAAAGTTTTTATAATAAAGAATGTTTCCAGAGTGGAGGTTCTTGACTTTTTGTGGGTCATGGACCTCCTTAACCTCTCCCCAGTAAAAAAAAAAGAAGAAACATACATGTAGAATTCTATACAAAATTTGGGGGAGTTCAAGAACACCTCTCCCTCCAAACTCTGTCCGTGGACCTCAGGTTAAGAACTTCAGATTTGGGTGAACACCCACAGAGGAGCATCTGATTCTGGAGGACTAGAGTGGGGTTCCAGACATAGATATTTCAAGATACTTCTCTTGGGAGTTGTGGAGTTTTCCCTTGATTCCTCTCTTTGCCTCAAGACCTTACATCCAATAAACCAACAAATACTGTTATATTTTAATTATGTCCACATCTCACCACCTCCCTATTTCAAGTCGCTGTCTCTCGCCTGGATTGTGGCAATATCCTCTTAATTGATTTTCTTGCTCCACCCTTGCCTCCCACCACCCCCCACAGTCTACACACAACAGAGTAGTCCATTAAAAAAAAGTTCATTTCATGTATTCTATTTTAAAGCTTCCAGTGGCTTTCTCTTCTCAAAATATCATGACATTTGATATTTCGTGTATTCTTGGCCTACAGGATTCTACAAATTATGGCCCTGGCTATCTCTCTGACCTCACTTCCTATTATTCTTCACACCATGCCAGCCACACTGACCTCCTTGCTATTTCTCAAACATGTCAGGCCAGTACTCTCCCACCCCAGGACCTTCATATTTGCTTTTCTCCCTTAGAACACTGTTTCAGATACCGGCATGGCTTCCATCCTTATTTCCTTGAAGTCTGTGCTCAAATGTCATCTCTTCAAAGAAGTCTCTCCTGATCACCCGTACTTTCACACCATCACTCTATCCACTTTACCTTGCTTTTTTGCTTCTTCAGAGCACTTCACCACCACCTGACTCATCTATTTCTTTTTGTCTGTCTTCTCACACTAGAATGAAAGCTTCAGGAGAGCAAGGACTTTCTTGTATGCACTGTTGTGTCTCAAGCACTGAGAACAGTACCTGTCACACAATAGGTACTCGGTAAATAGTTGTCCAATGAGTGATAGATGACATACTAGAATGCATCTTGAAAAGGGCAGGCAGGGTAGATATGAGTCTTCAAATTATACTAGGATGAGTTAGAGGAGCTGGAAATGTTTTGCCCAGAAGAAAAGAAGAGATGACCATTTTTTAGGCTATTTCACAAGGAATTCCTGCATCAATGGCAGGTAAATGACCCCTAAGATCCTATGACTATTTGAAGCTGTAATTCCCAAGTGGACATTGTATATACTAAGCACCCAACCTAGTAAAGGTTGATGTCATAGAATTACTAAGGCACTCCCATCTCAAAATACGATGGGAAGAGTTGCTCATATCAGGTTACTTCGATTTTTTTCTGGTTTCAGGATGTATTTCTCAGCTTCTGCTGATCCCTTCCTTGCCTTGTAGTCTTGAGAGAACTGACTTGGTGGCAAATTCTGAGGTATAGAATCTGTATTTTTGCCTAAATGGAAATCGGTGTACCTGGTCATTTGTAAAGGTAAAATTGTATTGTGTCCTTCTTTTGAAGGAACACCTCTTTATTTTTAAGTTCATGGCTAATGCGTTTCTGTGGAACAGATACAAGCAGAAGAAGGAGGTGGAGCATAGGTTGTCTGCACTGAAATCTGCTGTCGAAAGTGGTCAAGCAGATGATGAGTGTGTTCGTGAATATTACCTCCTTCACCTTCGAAGGTGGATTGGTATCAGCTTAGAAGAGATTGAGAGCATTGACCAGGAGATAAAGATCTTGAGAGGAAAAGACTCTTCAAAAGAGGTAAGCCTGGTCACTGCCTATATCCCTAAAAAAGCTACTGTCAGAGATTTGGATCTTCTACAAGAGAGTAATCGAATTAAAATCCTTTTAAGTCTCCATAAAATCATTGTTCTTATTAAGATTAGTGGAGGAAGGCTGAAGGTTCACTAGGATAGCTTTCTTTCTAGTTTATAGTATTGTTCCCCAGTGCTTTCTAACCTGTAACACACTTCCAGTCTTTTGTAATTTTGTGACATGCCAGGAGGGAAGGAGGCTTCTCTGAAGTGAAAATTGGTTTGGGCTGTGAGCACTCATGACTCCTGAAAGAAGGCATAGGGAGGTGGGCCTTGAAAACCTGTGCTTGACTGTAATAAACAGGAAGAGGGATAGGATGGGAATGAAGAAGAAGAGTGTAACTGGAGAAGAGAGAGAAAAGAGTAAAAAGATAAAG
Organism: Pseudorca crassidens; assembly: GCF_039906515.1. NCBI lineage: Eukaryota > Metazoa > Chordata > Mammalia > Artiodactyla > Delphinidae > Pseudorca > Pseudorca crassidens. The sequence goes on along the minus strand of NC_090317.1, from coordinate 73,256,082 downwards.
CAAAAGACATGGAATGTGTTTAGGTTGGGGGAGAAACCAGGATTTAACATTACACAATGATACACCCTCACACCTTAGGTCACCCAAGTATGAAACACAGCAAGGACATCTCTGCACAAAATGTCGGGCATATTGGTAAAGAAAACTTGGTGTAACCCCACTTTGGCTGTCTCTGAAGATCATAACTGTGTTTTGGAGCTGCTACTTCAAAATATTAGGCTCTGCTGCCACTTATTTTTTGGTTCAGAATATAACATGAATTGAGTTGAATTTATCAGTTAGTCACAGGCATTTAAGTCCTCAGAGAAACCTCTTGCTAATTCGATTTGCACTAATTAGCCCAGGAGCTTTTGCCTCAGGGTAACATCAACCTAGTTTCTCTGTGTGAAGGGATCAAAGAATGAACAATTAGTATTCTAAAGCCTTAAGGCCCCTTGGGCATATCTAGATGAGTGGTTTTCAAGCATCATGAGGCTGGACTCCTCTGGCTCCTCCCATCTCCTTAGTTTTTTGTTTTTATGCTCTCTCATTTGGTATTGGGATTGGCTCTGGAAGTGATGGAGTTTAGAACCAAGTGAACATTTTTCTTGACCATAGTTTGTTTTGGTGTGCCCCCGGACAGCCAAGTTTCCTTGAAACATTTCTGTGCACCTATATATGAAAGATACTAACCCATTCTTCCCCCCTTGCATTTAGGAACATCCACTTCTAAAACACCCTAGGGAGCTCATGACAATTAATAGCAAAATTACGTTGGACAGGGTTTTAGCAGAAGGGTCTTCATAATTCAACTTTAGCACTGAAGGCCAGGCTAAGGAAAGGGGCTTCAAATTGAGCTCAAGGGTTTTAGATGGAACATGGAAGAAGGCTTTGGAATCTTCCTCTTTGGAGGGGAGTATTTTAAAGTCAGGTAATTTTTCACTTGTGGTGAAATGATTCCTGGGAGAGCTTTCTCTTGCTCCCTTTCCAGCAAGATACTTGGGCCACCTCAGGAGAGCTAACCAACCTCCACCATTAGTACTCTGCAAATATATCTTAGAGACTGATAAATAGGGCTTTTCAAGCACCTAAAGACATAAGAGCCTGCATAGTGGGATGGGCAGAATGACAAGTACACTTCTGATAATTAATTTCCTTTTTAGGCATCAACTTCTCACTCATCTCGTCAGGACAGGCCTCCAATGAAACCGTTTGTTCTCACTCGGAACATGGCCCAAGCCAAGTAGGTAGTATGAAAAAGTGGGTTGCCTTTGCAAGCCCCCTGCTTTTATGGTTCATTTACAGTGCATGAGTAACAGAAGGTAATGGCTTCACCTGGGGAGGCTGTTCTTGCATCAGAGGTATCTCCTCTGATACTTTCTCTGTCTGTCTTCATCAGACATTTCCCTCACAAACTTGAGCTTAAAAATAGGCTAGAAAGGAAACCAACAAAAATTAATTAATTAACTAATTAAAAACAGAAAGAAGAAAAGAATCTAAGGGAGAATTGTAGACCTTAAAATTGTTTCCCACTGTTTCCTTCAGCTGCAGTTCTCAAAAGGACATGTTTGCCTATCTAGGTTTTAATTCTGAGTTTTGGGATGCTTTTCCGTAGGGTGGCAGAAGAGTCTTCTTCCTCTGTGTATCTTTTATACCCTCCAAGTATAAATACTCCTTCCATCGTATCATCACTCCTCTGTGGGGCATTAGCCTCCAGGATTGCTTACTGGGAGATGATTCTGGGCTATTTATCTTCTCATGAAAGCTCTTGCCTTTAATTCTCCTTCCTGGATGCCTCATTTTACATATCGTAACAGGAGTTTTCACAAATCCTCAGAAGATAGCTGGGTAGGGGAGCAAGGATGAAACAGACACAGGCTTTATCACTAAAGAGAAGAGGCTTTTTAATAGAGCTCTTTATGTTTACTTTTCTAAATGCAGTGTGATTCTTGCAGAGTATTTGGAGCTGGTTATCCAAGTCTGGCATCTATGACAGTGAATGACTGGTATGAACAGCATCGGAAATTTGGAGCATTACCTGATCAGGGTATAGCCAAGAAAACATCAGGTATGGAGGGGTGGGAGGAGAGTCGTTATACTACTACACTACCGGTCCCTAACTCTCGAGCAATTAAATTCAGACCAAGTATTGTTGCCCTTTAGATGCAAAAGAAATCTGGACAAAGATTCTGAGTAATAGAAAGATTCTAGTCAGTATTTTGTTTCATTTATTATTAAATAGCACATGATTTTGGGAGGATGGGGGCAGTGGGACAGCATAGTTTTTTAATTTCTCCAAATATCATGGCATAAAAACAGACTGAGCAGCTAGACAGCAAAGCCAAACATCCATAAATAGCAGTTCTGCTTCTGGTAACAGCAGAGTAGGTTGTATCAGACCAACCCCTCCTATAGATAACAATTACAGACTGGACAGAATATATCAAAACAGCTATCTGAAGGCCCTGAGAGTGACCAAAATCAGACATAGACTGTAGGGCAGTCAACACTTATATAAGAAGGGAACGGTACTTGGAACTTCCTGAGGGCAAGGACTTTGGCTTACTGTGTTCTTGGTGCTCAGTTTGGTAATTAGATCATGGTAGGTACTTGGAGGTGTCTTTGGGAGGGAAAGGTGGAGCTGGTAGTCATTAGAAAGATGGAAGCAATATGGCATAGCAGAAAAAGCATGGACAGATCTGGAGTAACCAGTTACTCCTACCACTTAGATAGGACATCATCTAGCCCCTCTGAGCCTATTTTCCTTATCTCATGTATGATCTCACTTGATACTCTTTAACAACCCCATGAAGCAAACATTCTTATTCCCATTTTAGAATGAGGAAATGGTGTCTGAGGACTAACCCAAAGTAAACATAGCTAGAAAGTGGCCAGGCTAGGATGTTAATACAGGCCCTAAAATTCCCACTTCCAATGCTGTTTCCACTGTAGCAAAGAGAATAGTGGTCATTTGAAAAGGTTTCCTGGTTTTTTTTATAGCTTTTCACCCATGGACAGGCTGCACTTGCTGTAATATGGAGGTGGGTAAAACTTGGATAGAAACCAGTCTTATCGGATGAGGAAGGAGAGAACTGAGTTCAGGGTGACTGTAGCAACTGAAACCTGAGAAGATATCCCAGGAGAGAACCACAGAGGAGGAGCCCTAATTGTATAAAGCCTGCCCAAATCTCTGGCAGACTACTAAGCTATACAGGATCGACTCCAAGCACCCTAGATAGAGCTAAAATAACTGAATGGATAATCCAGCTACTGCCCAATGCAGAGGAAACAGAATTTTGAATTTTCGTTCTAGACAAATGAAAACTAACTAAAATGAAAAATCAGTATGTTTTAGAGGAACAAAACGGAATTCATAATCTCTACAACATAACCATTCAAAAAGTCTGGGATTCAGTCCTCAACTACTATACGTATGGGAAAAAAAAAGAAAGAAAACGTGACTTATACTCAAGAGGAAAAGCAATCAATGAAGACCAACCCGAAGATGACTCAGATGTTGAAATTAGCAGATAAGGACTTTAAAGCAGCTTATTTCTATGCTCAAGGGCATAGGGGAAAATATACTTGTAATGAATGAAAAAGTAAGAAATCTCAGAGAAGTAGAAACTATGCACAAAAAATTCTGGAACTGAAAAATACAATATCTGAAGTTTAAAAATCAAACCAGCCTCATAGATACAGACAAAAAAACGGGTGGTTGCCACAGGAGAGGGAGGTTGGAGAGGGGAAATAGGTGAAGGGGATTAAGAGCTATAAACCTCTAGTTATAAAATAAATAAAGCCACGGGGGTGTAATATACAGCATAAGAAACGTGGTCAATAATATTGTGATAACTTTGTGTAGGGACAGATGGTTACCAGATTTATGATGGTGATCATTTCATAATGTATGCAAATGTCAAACCACTGTAATACACCTGAAACTAACATAATATTGTACATCAACTATATTTCAATTTTTTTAAATTGGATGAGATTAATAGCAGATTGGCAATGACAGGAGAAAGGGTTGGTTAACTTGAAATAAGCCAATCTGAAGAAAAAAAAAAGATTGGTTAAAAATGAAGAGCCTCAATGACCTGTGGAACAATGTAAAAAGGTCTACCTTATGTACAATTGGAATACCAGTAGGAGAGAATAAAGAGAGAGAAGGGGCCATTAAAAAAAATTGAAGAAATAATGGCTGAAATGTTCCCCAAATCTGTGAAACACAAATTTAGAAATTTAGAAATAGCAGTAAGCCCTAACTAAGCAGGTTTTAAATACAGTGAAAACCAAGCATAGAGACATCATAGTCAAACTGCCGAAAACAAAAGAAAAAGAGAATCTTAAAAGCAGCCAGAGATAAAGTACATATTACACACAGAAGAACAGTGATATGAATTGTTGTCACCTTCGCATTTGAAAGTGGGTCCCAGAGATAGTGAAGTAATGCCTCAATTAAACACCCCAATTTTATTTATTTATTTATTTATTTTTCATTGTGTTGGGTCTTCGTTGCTGTGCACGGGCTTTCTCTAGTTGCGTTGAGTGAGGGCTGCTCTTTGTTGTGGTGCGTGGGCTTCTCATTGCGGTGGCTTCTCTTGTTGCAGAGCACAGGCTCTAGGCACTTGGGCTTCAGTAGTTGTGGCACGCGGGCTCCGTAGTTGTGGCACAGGGGCTTAGTTGCTCTGCGGCACGTTAGATCTTCCCAGACCAGGGCTCGAACCCGTGTCCCCTGCGTTGGCAGGCAGATTCTTAACTACTGCGCCACCAGGGAAGTCCCTAAACACCCCAATTTAAAAATGAGTAAAAGACCTTAGACACCTCACCAAATAAGATTATAAAGAGGGGAAATAAGCATATGAAAAGATGCCCAACATCATATGTCATTAGGGAATTGCAAATTAAAACAACAGTGATCCCACTACACCCCTATAAGAATGGCCAAAATCCAAAATACTGACAACACCAAATGCTGGCATGGATAATGGAGCAACAGGAACTGTCATTCATTGTTGGTGGGAATGTAAAATGGTACAGACACTTTGGAAGACAGTTTGTCAGAACTAAACATTCTCTTACCATACTATCAAGCAGTCATGCTCCTTGGTATTTACCCAAATGAGTTGAAGTTAGGTTCACACAAAAATTGCACACAAATGTTTATAGCAGCTTTATTCATAATTGCCAACATTTGGAAGCAACCAAGATGCCCTCAGTAGGCAAATGGATAAACTGTGGTACATACAGACAATGGAATAATATTCATTGCTAAAAACAAATGAGCTATCAAGACATAAAAAGACATGGAGGAACCTTAAATGCGTATTACTAAGTGAAAGAAGCTAATCTGAAAAGGCTACATACTATATGATTCCAGCTACATGACATTCTGGAAAATGCAAAACTATGGAGAGAGTAAAAGGGTCATTGGTTGCCAGGGATTAGAGGAAAAGGAGGGATGAATAGGCAAAACACAGGATTTTGGGGGCCAGTAGACTATTCAGTATGATGCTGTAATGGTGAATATATGTCATTATACATTTGCCCAAATCCATAGAATGTACAACACCAAGAGTGAACCCTAATAACTGTGGACTTTGCATGATAATGATGCATCAGTGTAGGTTCATTGATTATAACAAATGTACCACTGTGGCTCGATGTTGATAGTAGGGGGGAGGCTGTGTCTGTGTGGGGCAGGGGGTATATAGGAACGCTGTGTTCTTTTAATTCAGTTTTACTGTATACCTAAAACTGCTCTAAAACTAAGGTCTATTTTTTAAAAATAATGCAAAGAGAGAAAGCTATAAAGTCAATGGAGAAATTAAAAGGGAGGAAGGCAAGAAAGAATGGAGAAACAAAAAACAGATGAGATGAACAGGAAACCAATAGCAGAATGGTAAATCCCAATCCAGCCATGTCAGTAATTATGTTAAATATAAATGGAGTAAACCTTCAAATTAGAAATCAGAGATTGATTACCAGACTCAACTGCATGCTGTCTACAAGAGGTGCATTCTGTTTGGTTCTTTTTGGGTTTTTTTTTTTGCGGTGCGCGGGCCTCTCACTGCTGTGGCCTCTCCCGTTGCGGAGCACAGGCTCCGGACGCGCAGGCTCAGTGGCCATGGCTCACGGGCCCAGCCTCTCCGCGGCATGTGGGATCCTCCCGGACCGGGGCACGAACCCGTGTCCCCTGCATCGGCAGGCGGACTCTCAACCACTGCGCCACCAGGGAAGCCCCTCTATTTGTTTTTTAATTGAAGTATAGTTGATTTACAATATTAGTTTCAGGTGTACAGCAAAATGATTTAGTATTTTTGTAAATTATGCTCCATTATAAGTTATTACAAGATAATGAGTATCATTCCCTGTGCTATACAATATATCCTTGTTGATTATCTATATTATACATAGTAGTTTGTATCTGTTAATCCCATACCCCTAATTTGTCCCTCCCCACTTTCCTCTGCCCCCTTTGGTAGCCACAAGTTTGTTTTCTATATCTGTGAGCGTGTTTCTGTTTTTCATATCCGTTCATTTGTATTACTTTTTAGATTCCACATATAAGTGATATCATACAGTGTTTGTCTTTCTCTGTCTGACTTATTTCACTGAGCATAATACCCTCTAGGTCCATCCATGTTGCTGCAAATTTCAGAATTTCATTCTTTTTTATGGCTGAGTAGTAGTTCATTCTCTGTGTGTATGTATGTATACATATATACATATATATATACCACATCGTCTTTATCCATTCATCTGTTGATGGACACTTGGGTTGCTTCCATCTCTTGGCTGTTGTAAATAGTGCTGCTATAAACATTGGGGTGCATGTATCTTTTCGAATCAGTGTTTTCATTTTTTCTAGATATATACCTAGGAGTGGAATTGCTGGATCATATGGTAGTTCTATTTTTAGTTTTTTGAGGAACCTCCGTACTGTTTTCCATAGTGGCTGCACCAATTTACATTCTTACCAACAGTGTAAGAGGGTTCCCTTTTCTTCACATCCTCTCCAACATTTGTTATTTGTAGACTTTGTGATGATAGCCATTCTGACAGGTGTGAGGTAATACCTAATTTTGGTTTTGATTTGCGTTTTTCTAATAATTAGTGATGTTGAGCATCTTTTCATGTGCCTGTTAGCCATCTGTATGTCTTTGGAAAACTGTCTCTTCAGGTCTTCTGCCCATTTATTGGGTTCTTTGTTTTTTTTGATGATGACTTGTATGAGCTGTTCATAATATTTTGGATAGTAATCCCTTATGGGTCACAGCAGTTGTAAATATTTGCTCCCACCATCTAGGTTGTCTTTTCATTTTGTCAGTATTTTCCCTTGCTGTGTAAAAGCTTTTAAGTTTAATTATGTCCCATGTGTTTAGTTTTGCTTTTACTTCTTTTGCCTTAGGAGACAGAGCCAAAAAAAATATTGCTACGATTAAGTCAGAGTGTTCTGCCTATATTCTCTTCTAGGAGTTTTATGGTTTCAGGTCTTGTATTTAGGTCTCCTAATCCATTTTGAGTTCATTTTTGTATATGGTGTGAGGGAATGTTCTAATCTCATTGTTTTACATGTAGCTGTCCAATTTTCCCAGAACCACTTGTTGAAGAGACTGTTTTTGCTTCATTGTATATTCTTGCCTCTTTTGTCATAGATTAATTGACCATAGCCTATTTCTAGGCTCTCTATTCTGTTCCATTAATCTGTATGTCTGTTTTCGTGCCAGTACCATGCTGTTTTGATTACTGTAGCTTTTTAGTATAGTCTGAAGTCTGGGGGCACTATACCTCTGGCTTTGTTCTTTTTCCTCAAGATTGCTTTGGCAATTCAGGATCTTTTGTGGTTCCATATGAATTTTAGGGTTATTTGCTCTAGTCCTGTGAAAAATATCATGCATATTTTGATAGGGATTGCATTAAATCTGTAGATTGCTTTGGACAGCATGGCCATTTTAATAACATTAATTCTTCTAATCCAAGAGCACAGGATATCTTTCCATTTCTTTGTATCATCTTTAGTTTCCTTCATAAATGTTTTATAGTTTTCAGAGTATAGGTCTTTCACCTTCTTAGTTAAGTTTATTCCTAGGTATTTTATTCTTTTTGATGCAATTTTAAGCAGGATTTTTTTTTTTACTTTCTGGCATTTTATTGTTAGTGTATAGAAATGCAACAAATTTCTGTATATTGATCTTGTATCCTACAACCTTGCTGAATTCATTTAGTAGTTCTAATAGTTTTTGGGTGGAGACTTTAGGGTTTTCTAGATATAGTACCATGTCATCTGCAAATAATGACAGTTTTACCTCTTCCCTTCCGATTTGGATGCCTTTTATTTCTTTCTTGTGTGATTGCTGTGACTAGGACTTCTAATACTGTGTTGAATAGAAGTAGCGAGAATGGGCATCCTTGTCTTGTTCCAGAATTTAGCAGGAAGGCTTTCAGCTTTTCACCATTAAGTATGACATTGGTTGTGGGTTTGTCCTAAATGGCCTTTGTTATGTTGAGATATGTTCCCTCGATACCCACTTTCAGAGTTTTTATTATTAATGGATGTTGAATTTTGTCACATTGGTCTTTCTGCATCTATTGAGACGATCATGTGATTTTTATCCTTCCTTTTGATTATGTGGTGTATCACACTGATTAATTTGCATATATTGAATTACCCTTGTGACCCTAGAATAAATTCAGCTTGATCGTGGTATATGATCCTTTTTATATATTTTTAGATTTGGTTTGCTAATATTTTGTTGAGGATTTTTGCATTTATATTCATCAAATATACTGGCCTGTAATTTCCTTTTTTTGTAGTGCCACACTGTGGCATGGAGTGAGCAGGGCCAGAACATTCAGCTTGGGTTAGGGTACACACGCAGCAAAGCGGCTGTGGGAAACCCAGCAGCTCTGCTGCCATCAGAAGTCTGGGCTGCTTCTGGGGCACCTCTTGAGTAAATTCCAGCAATGGTCACCACTGCTGCCCCACCTGGGCTCCACCCCAGAGCTGGGTCACCTCTCCATCTCAAGGTCAAGTCTCTTCCCAGGTCCTGGCCACCTTAGATCCAGTGTCATGCTTGTGGCATGAAGTGAGCAGGGCTAGAACATTCTTTCAGCTCTGGCTTGAGAGCGCAGCATGGCTGTTGCATGAAACCAGTAGCCTAGGACAGCAGGCTACTGGTTTCTCTACCCTACCTGGGGGCAGTCTACCCACACAGTACTCATGAGTGGAGCCCAGACTTCTCTGTGGACTTCTGTGTATCTTTCTTACAACCTTGGTTGTACAGGAGTCTTTCTGCCAATTTCCAGTTAGTTTTTGGTGAGAATTGTTCCACACGTTGATATATTTTTGATGTGTTCATGGGGAGAGGTGAACTCCACATCTTCTTACACTACCCTCTTGATCTCCTATCAAGAGATGCATTTAAATATAAAGGTACAGATTGGTGGAATGTAAAAAGATTTTTTAAATATACCATGCTAACAGTAAACATAAGAAAGCTGCAGTAGCTATATAATGTCAGATAAAGTAGACTTCAAGACAAAAGGTGTTACTGGACTTTCAAAAGGACATTTAGTGCTGATAAAAGGGGCAGTTTATCTGGAGGACATAGCAATCATAAACATGTTTGTGACTAATAACAACCTTCAAATTACATGAAGAAAAAATTGACAATTAAATGGAGAAATAGAGAAATCTATAGCCATAGTTAGAGATTTTCATACTTCTCTTTCAATAACTGAAAGAATTTCTGGACAGAAAATCAGTAAGGACATAAAAGATCTGGAGAAAACTCGCAGCCACCTTAACCTGTTTGACATTTATAGAAAAATATATCCAATAGCTGCAAAATACACCTTTTTTCAAATGCACATGGTACGTTCACTAACTTAGACCATATTCTGGGCCACCAAATAAGTGTCCATAAACTTTCTTTTTTTAATTAATTTATTTTTTTTTTATTTTTTTTAATTTTTTTTCTGGTACGCGGGCCTCTCACTGTTGTGGCCTCTCCCGTTGCGGAGCGCAGGCTCAGGGGCCATGGCTCACAGGCCCAGCCGATCCGCGGCATGTGGGATCTTCCCGGACCAGGGCACAAACCCGTGTCCCCTGCATCGGCAGGCAGACTCTCAACCACTGTGCCACCAGGGAAGCCCTAATTAATTTATTTTTAAAATTAATTAGTTAATTAATTTGGCTGCATTGGGTCTTAGTTGTGGCACGTGGGATCTTCGTCGCGGCACGCGAGATCTTTCGTTGCGGCGTGTGGGCTCTTCATTGCAGCGCTTGGGCTTCTCTCTAGTTGTGGCGCATGGGCTCTAGAGCACGTGGGCTCAGTTCTGGCGCACAGGCTTAGTTGCCCCGTGGCAGGAGGGTTCTTATTTCCCCAACCAGGGATTGAACTCTTGTCACCTGCATTGGAAGACAGATTCTTAACCACTGGACCACCAGGGAAGTCCCTCCATAAACTTTCAAAGATTGAAATTGCCCTATGTTCTCTGACCACAACCTAATTCAGTTAGCAATCAATGACATAGGAAGTCCCTAAATATTTTCAAATTAAACAACATACTTATAAATAACCCATCAGTCAAAGAAGAAATCACAAAGAAAATTAAGAAGTATTTTTAACTGAATGATAATGAAATACATTAAAACTTGTGGGATACAACTAAAGCAGTGCTGAGAGAGAAAGGTATAACTTTCAGTAGTTATATTAGAAAAAAGAAAGGTAAAATCAGTTACTAAGGTACTAACTTAAGAAGTTGGAGAAAACAAGAACAAAATAAGCTTAAAGTATATGGAAGAAAGGAAACAAAGATGGAGAACCTCGGGGGGGTTGGTGGTCGTAATGTTGCACAAAAGTCAAACATATGTATACCCTCATGACCTGGCAGTTTCACTCCCACGTATATACCTAAGGGGAATGAGACCATATTTCCTCAAAAGGCTTGTACAAGAATGCTCATAGCAGCGTTATTTGTAATACCCCAAACTGAGCACTACTTAAATGCCCATACATAGTAGAATGGATAAATAAATTTTGGCATATTCACACAGTGAAATACTATTTAGCAATAAGGTTAAACAGACTATAGTTCTTTACTTATAAGTAACAAATATAGCTTAAGTTTTACAAACATAATTTGAGTAAAAAAAGTCAGACACAAAAGAGAATAAAGTTCAGACATGGCTGAAACTTGTATATGCTGGTTAAAAGCCAGTATGGTGCTCACCCTTAGTGGGAGATCATGAATGGAACTGGACCTGAGGGGAACTTCTGAAGAGTTAGTAATGTTTTGTATCTTAATCTGGGTACCGATTACATGGATGTGTTCAGATGTGAAAATTGACTGAGCTATACTGTGTCTGTGCATTTTTCTGCATGTATGTTACATTTCAGTAAAAAGACAAAAGAAAAAATTCATGGGTAATATTTACAGCAAAACTAAGTGACAGTGTATCCCCATGAAACTCAAAATAAAAACAGTTAAGGGCAAATCATTCATAGCCACAAGATCAACAAGGAATGGACATCTGTGTAGGAGAAAGCAGAAGGAGTTGACAGACCATGTGAAAGACCTGACAAACAGGAGAATTCCAAAACAGCAAACAGGTATTCACTAAAAAGCGTGGCATTCTGACAAGTGTGAGGTGGTATCTCATTGCATTTGAGGTGGTTTTGATTTACATTTCCCTTATGATTAGTGATGTTGAGTACCTTTTCATGTACCTGTTGGCCATCTCTATGTCTTCTTTGGAAAAATGTCTATTCAGGTCTTCTGCCCATTTCTTATTCAGATTGTTTGTACTGAGTTGTATGAGTTCTTTATATATTTTGGATATTAACCCCTTAACAGACATATTATTTGCAAATATCTTCTCCTATTCAGTTAAGTTGCCTTTTTGTTTTGCTGGTGGTTCCCTTTGCTGTGCAAGTGTTTTAGCTTCATATGGTTCTGTTTGTTTATTTTTGGTTTTGTTGCCGTTGCCTGAGGAGACAGATCAAAAAAATATTGCTAAGACCAGTTTCAAAGAGCATACTGCCTGTGTTTTCTTCTAGGTGTTTTATGGTTTCAGGTCTTACACTTAAGTCTTTAATTCGTTTTGAGTTTATTTTTGTAAATGATGTGAGAAAATGGTCTAGTTTCATTCTTTTACTTGTAGCTATCCAGTTTTCCCAACAACACTAACCCATAAAAAAGAATGAAATCTTGCAATCTGTGACAACATGGATGGACCTGGAGGGTATTATGCTAAGTGAATAAGTCAGACAGAGAAAGATAAAACAAATGAGTCCTAGGCTTCCCTGGTGGCGCAGTGGTTGAGAGTCTGCCTGCCGATGCAGGGGACACGGGTTCGTGCCCCAGTCCGGGAAGATCCCACATGCCGCGGAGCGGCTGGGCCCGTGAGCCATGGCCACTGAGCCTGCGCATCCGGAGCCTGTGCTCCTCAACGGGAGAGGCCACAACAGTGAGAGGCCCGTGTACTGCAAAATACAAGCAAACAAACAAACAAACAAAATAAATGAGTCCTAAACAACCCAGAAACAGACTCATAGATACAGAGAACAAACTAGTGGTTGAGAGAATGGGAGGATGGGTGAAATAGGTGAAGGAGATTAAGAGATACAAATTACCAGTTATAAAATAAATGGGTCACAGGGATGTAATGCACAGCACAGGGAATATAGTCAATAATATTATAATAACTTTGTATGGCACATAATTGATACAAATATAGAATCACTATGTTGTACATCTGAAACAAATATATTGTAAGTCAACTATACTTCAATTAAACATTTTTAATGAAAAAAATAAAAGTGTGGCAGTTCAGTTTAAGAACATTAGTTGAAATGGGGAGGGGTTTTTCCCTCCAATAAAAACTGAATACAAGGAACCTGTGGTCAGAAGGTCTGAAAGGGATGGAGCAGGCTAACCCTTAATGAACTCCTGAAAATGAGCCACCAGATCTCCCTACTCATACACGGTCCCACACTGAGGAGAAATTGCTGAGAACAGAATTCAAATTGAGCAGAACAGGGACAATAAAGAATAAGGAAAGAAAAGGTCTAGATAAGAATGGGATAGAGGACCAGAACCAAGAACTCTCATCAAGCAAGTCATCCTATTTCTTTAACATACATAAAAACAGCAGAAAGGGAGCCTCTGTGAAGTTAGAAAAGCCACCCTGAACCATACTTCTTTCTAAAAGTTCAGGAAAGCTTAGTACACATAAGAATGAGCAACAGATTGTGATGATGGTTGCACAGTTCTGAATATACTAAAAACCACTGAATTGTACATTTTAAATGGGTAAATTTTATGGTATGTGAAAAATATCTCAATAAAGCTGTGAGAAAAATGAATGGAAAATTAATCAAGGTCAGATCCCACACAAAATTATTATAAGGAGAAAAAGGAGAGAATCAAAAGCATTCCATGTTCCTTATCTATTTTATGTATAGTAGTTTGTATCCGTTAATCCCATACTCCTAATTTGTCCCTCCCTCCCTCCCTCCCTCCCTCTCTGCTTTGGTAACCATAAATTTGTTTTTTATGTCTGTGAGTCAGTTTCTGTTTTGTATATAGATTCATTTGTATTATTTTTTAGACTCCACATGTAAGTGATATAAAGGATATAAACTGAAAAAATATATGTATATAACTGAATCACTTTGCTGTACACCTGAAACTAACACAGTATTGTAAACCAACTATACTTCAATTAACAAAAAAGAGAGAAAAAGGGGGGAGAAAAACATTCCAGAAAGACACACTCAAAAAACAACAAATTTAAAATATACTGTTTAAAAGTGAGTTGGAAGACATTAAGAAAATTAAATAAGACATGGAAGAACAATACAAAGCAGGATTAGAAAAACTCAGAAATGTAGTGACAACTTGGGGGAAGTAAGAAGGAAGAATCACTTTAGAAATGAAGGCTGAGGGACTTCCCTGGTGGTCAGTGGTTAAGAATCCGCCTTCCAGTGCAGGGGATGCGAGTTCGATCTCTGGTCGGGGGACTAAGATCCCACATGCCGTGGGGCAACTAAGCCCATGCACTCTAGAGCCCATGAGCCACAACTAGACAGCCCACGTGCCGCAACAAAGAGCCTGCGTGCCACAACTAAGATCCAATGAAGCCAAGTAAATTAAAAAAGAAATCAAGGCTGGGACTTCCCTGGCGGTCCAGTGGTTAAGACTCCATGCTTCCTCTGCAGCAAGTGCAGGTTCAATCCCTGGTTGGGGAATTAAGATCCCACATGCCATGTGGTGTGGTCAAAAAATAAAAATAAAAAAAATAGAGATGAAGGCTAAGGCAGAATGCTCTTTGACATAAATCATAGCAATATTTTTATGGATCTGTCTCAGACAAAGGAAACAAAAGCAAAAGTAAACAAATGGGACCTAATTAAACTTAAAAACTTTTGCACAGCAAAGGAAACCAACAGCAAAATGAAAAGACAACCTACAGAATGGGAGAAAATATTTTGCAAATGATATGCCCAATAAGGGGTTAATATCCAAAATATATAGATAGCTCATATAACTCAAATAAAGAAAACTTAAAAATGGGCAGACAACCTGAGTAGACGTCTTTCCAAAGAAGATATACAGATGGCCAACAGGAACATGAAAAGAGGCTCAACATTGCTAATCATCAGAGAAATGCAAATCAAAACCATAATGAGATAACACCTCACACCTCTCAGAATGGCTATCATCAAGAAGTCTACAAATAACAAATGTTGGCGAGGATGTATAGAAATGGGAACCCTAGTACATTGTTGGTGGGAATATAAATTGGCGTAGCTACTACGGAAGGCAGTGTGGCAGTTTGTCAAAAAATTGAAATAGAACTATCATATGATCCAGCAATTCTACCCCTGGGGGGTTTTGGGGGTTTTTTTTTGCGGTACACGGGCCTCTCACTGCTGCGGCCCCTCCCACTGCGGAGCACAGGCTCTGGACGTGCAGGCCCAGCGGCCATGGCTCACGGGCCCAGCTGCTCTGCAGCATGTGGGATTCTCCCGGACCGGGGCACAAACCCGCGTCCGCCGCATCGGCAGGTGGGCTCCCAACCATTGTGCCACCAGGGAAGCCCCTACCCCTGGGTTTTTATCCACAGAAAATGGAAACGCTAATTCAAAAAGATATATGCACCCCAGCGTTCATAGAATCATTGTTTACATTAGCCAGTATATGGAAGCAACCAAAGGTGTCCATCAGTAGATGAAAAGATATAGAAGATGTGGTGTATATATATACAGTGGAGTATTAGCCCTAAAAAGACTGAAACTCTGCCATTTTCAACAACATGGATGGCCCCTAGAGGGTATTAATGCTTAGTGAAATAAGTCAGAGAAAGAAAAATACTGTATGATATCATTGATATGTGGAATCTAAAAAATAATCTAATAAAAGTATAACAAAACAGAACCAGACTCACAGATATAGAGGACAAACTAGTGGATACCAGTGAGGAGAAAAAAGGGAGGGAAGGGCAAGATGATAGGAAATTGAGGTACTAGCTACTATGTATAAAATGAATAAGCTACAAAGATACATTGTACAGCACAGGGAATATAGCCATTTTTTTAACATCTTTATTGGAGTATAATTGCTTTACAGTGGTGTGTTAGTTTCTGCTTTATAACAAAGTAAATCAGTTATACATATGTCCCCATATCTCTTCCCTCTTGCATCTCCCTCCCTCCCACCCTCCCTATCCCACCCCTCTAGATGGTCAAAAATCACCGAGCTGATCTCCCTGTGCTATGCGGCTGCTTCCCACTAGCTATCGGTTTTACATTTGGTAGTGTATATATATGTCCATGCCACTCTCTCACTTTGTCCCAGCTTACCCTTCCCCCTCCCCATGTCCTCAAGTCCATTCTCTAGTAGGTCTGTGTCTTTATTCCCATCCTGCCCCTAGGTTCTTCATGACTTTTTTTGTTTTAGATTCCATATATATGTGTTAGCATATGGTATTTGTTTTTCTCTTTCTGACTTACTTCACTCTGTATGACAGACTCTAGGTCCATCCACCTCACTACAAATAACTCAGTTTCGTTTCTTTTTATGGCTGAGTAATATTCCATTGTATATATGTGCCACATCTTCTTTATCCATTCATCTGTCAATGGACACTTAGGTTACTTCCATGTCCTGGCTATTGTAAATAGAGCTGCAGTGAACATTGTGGTACATGACTCTTTGAATTATGGTTTTCTCAGGGTATATGCCCAGTAGTGGGATTGCTGGGTTGTATGGTAGTTCTATTTTTAGTTTTTTAAGGAACCTCCATACTGTTCTCCGTAGTGGCTATATCAATTTACATTCCCACCAACAGTGCAAGAGGGTTCCCTTTTCTCCACACCCTGTTCAGCATTTATTGTTTGTAGATTTTTTGATGATGGCCATTCTGACCGCTGTGAGGTGATATCTCATTGTAGTTTTGATTTGCATTTCTCTAATGATTAACAATGTTGAGCATTCTTTCATGTGTTTGTTGGCAAACTGTATATCTTCTTTGGAGAACTGTCTATTTACATCTTCTGCCCATTTTTGGATTGGGTTGTTTGTTTTTTTGTTTGTTTTTAATATGTATAATTGTGATAGAAATTTTTTTAATTAATTAATTTATGGCTGTGTTGGGTCTTCGTTTCTGTGCAAGGACTTTCTCTAGTTGCAGCGAGTGGGGGCCACTCTTCATCGCGGTGTGCATGCCTCTCACAGTTGCAGCCTCTCTTGTTGCGGAGCACAAGCTCCAGACGCACAGGCTCAGTAGTTGTGGCTCATGGGCCTAGTTGCTCCGCGGCATGTGGGATCTTCCCAGACCAGGGTTCGAACCCGTGTCCCCTGCACTGGCAGGCACATTCTCAACCACCAGGGAAGCCTGGGTTGTTTGTTTTTTTGATATTGAGCTGCTTGTAAATTTTGGAGATTAATCCTTTGTCATTTGCTTCATTTGCAAATATTTTCTCCCATTCTGACGGTTGTCTTTTCATCTTGTTTCTGGTTTCCTTTGCTGTGCAAAAGATTTTAACTTTCATTAGGTCCCATTTATTTTATTTTTGTTTTTATTTCCATTTCTGTAGGAGGTGGGTTAAAAAGGATCTTGTTGTGCTGTATGTCATACAGTGTTCTTCCTATATTTTCCTCTAAGAGTTTTATAGTGTTTGGCCTTACATTTAGGTCTTTTATCCATTTTGAGTTTATTTTTGTGTATGGTGTTAGGGATTGTTCAAATTTCATTCTTTTACATGTAGCTGTCCAGTTTTTCCAGCACCACTTGTTGAAGAGGCTGTCTTTTCTCCATTGTATATTCTTGCCTCCTTTATCAAAAATAAGGTGACCTATGTGCATGGGTTTATCTCTGGGCTTTCTATCCTGTTCCATTGATCTGTATTTCTGTGTTTGTGCCTGTACCATACTGTCTTGATTACTGTAGCTTTGTAGTCTAATCTGAAGTCAGGGAGCCTGATTCCTCCAGCTCTGTTTTTCTTTCTCAAGATTGCTTTGGCTATTCGGGGTCTTTTGTGTTTCCATACAAATTGTGAATTTTTTTGTTCTAGTTCTGTGAAAAATGCCAGTGGTAGTTTGATAGGGATTGCGTTGAATCTGTAGATTGCTTTGGGTAGTAGAGTCATTTTCACAATGTTGATTCTTCCAATCCAAGAACATGGTATATCTCTCCATCTATTTGTATCATCTTTAATTCCTTTCATCAGTGTCTTATAGTTTTCTGCATACAGGTCTTTTGTCTCCTTAGGTAGGTTTATTCCTAGGTATTTTATCCTTTTTGTTGCCATGGTAAATGGGAGTGTTTTCTTAATTTCACTTTCAGATTTTTCATCATTAGTGTATAGAAATGCAAGAGATTTCTCTGCATTAATTTTGTATCCTGCAACTTTACCAAATTCATTGATTAGCTCTAGTAGTTTTCTGGTAGCATCTTTAGGATTCTCTGTGTATAGTATCATGTCATCTGCAGTGACAGCTTTACTTCTTCTTTTCTGATTTGGATTCCTTTTATTTCTTTTTCTTCTCTGATTGCTGGGGCTAATACTTCCAAAACAATGTTGAATAATAGTGGTGAGAGTGGGCAACCTTGTCTTCTTCCTGATCATAGTGGAAATGGTTTCAGTTTTTCACCATTGAGGACGATGTTGGCTGTGGGTTTGTCATATATGGCCTTTATTATGTTGAGGTAAGTTCTCTCTATGCCTACTTTCTGCAGGGTTTTTATCATAAATGGGTGTTGAATTTTGTCAAAAGCTTTTTCTGCATCTAGTGAGATGATCATATGTTTTTTATTCTTCAATTTTTAATATGGTGTATCACACTGATTGATTTGCATATATTGAAGAATCCTTGCATTCCTGGGACAAACCCAACTTGATCATGGTGTATGATCCTTTTAACGTGCTGTTGGATTCTGTTTGCTAGTATTTTGTTGAGGATTTTTGTATCTAGGTTCATCAGTGATATTGGCCTGTAGTTTCCTTTCTTTGTGACATCTTTGTCTGGTTTTGGTATCAGTGTGATGGTGGCCTCGTAGAATGAGTTTGCGGGTGTTCCTCTCTCTGCTATAGTTTGCAAGAGTTTGAGAAGGATAGGTGTTAGCTCTTCTGTAAATGTGTGATGGAATTCGCCTGTGAAGCCATGTGGTCCTGGGCTTTTGTTTGTTTGAAGGTTTTTAATCACAGTCTCAATTTCAGTGCTTGTGATCGGTCTGTTTATATTTTCTGTTTCTTCCTGGTTCAGTCATGGAAGGTTGTACTTTTCTAACAATTTGTCCATTTCTTCCAGATTGTCCATTTTATTGGCATATAGTTGCTTGTAGTAATTTCTCATGATCCTTTGTATTCCTGCAGCGTCAGTTTTTTCTCCTTTTTCTTTTCTAATTCTATTGATTTGAGTCTCCTTCCTTTTTTTCTTGATGAGTCTGGCTAATGGTTTATCAATTTTGTTTGTCTTCTCAAAGAACCAGCTTTTAGTTTTATTGCTCTTTCCTATTCTTTCCTTCATTTCTTTTTCATTTGTTTCTCATCTGATCTTTATGATTTATTTCCTTCTGCTAACTTTGGGGTTATTTTGTTCTTCTTTGTCTAATTGCTTTAGGTGTAAGTTTAGGTTGTTTATTTGAGATGTTTCTTGTTTTTTAAGGTAGGACTGTACTGCTATAAACTTTGCTCTTGGAACTGCTTTTGCTGCATCCCATAGGTTTTGGGTCATCGCGTCTCCAATGTCATTTGTTTCTAGGTATATTTTGATTTCCTCTTTAATTTCTTCCCTGATCTCTTGGTTATTAAGTAGTGTATTTTTTAGCCTCCACATGTGTGTATATTTTACAATATTTTTCCTGTAATTCATATCTCGTTTCATAACGTTGTGGTCGGAAACCATACTTGATACGATTTCCATTTTCTTAAATGTACCAGGGTTTGGTTTGTGACCCAAGATATGATCTATCCTGGAGAATGTTCCAATACACCTGAGAAGAAAGTGTATTCTGTTGTTTTTGGAAGGAATGTCTTCTAAATATCAATTTAGTCCATCTTGTTTAATGTATCATTTAAAGCTTGTGTTTCCTTATTTATTTTCATTTTGGATGATCTGTCCATTGGTGAAAGTGGGGTGTTAAAGTCCCCTACTATGATTGTGTTACTGTCTATTTCCCCTTTTATGACTATTAGCATTTGCCTTATATATTAAGGTGCTCCTATGTTGGGTGCATAAATATTTACAGTTGTTATATCTTCTTCTTGGATTGATCCCTTGATTATTATGTAGTGTCCTTCTTTGTCTCTTATAATAGTCTTTGTTTTAAAGTCTATTTTGTCTGATATGAGAATTGCTACACCAGCTTTCTTTTGATTTCCATTTGCATGGAATATCGTTTTCCATCCCCTCACTTTCAGTCTGTATGTGTCCCTAGGTCTGAAGGGGGTCTCTTGTAGACAGTATATATATGGGTCTTGGTTTTGTATCCATTCAGCCAGTCTATGTCTTTTCGTTGGAGCATTTAATCTATTTACATTTAAGGTAATTATCGGTATGTATGTTCCTATTACCATTTTGTTAATTGGTTTGGGTTTGTTATTGTAGGTCTTTTCCTTCTCGTGTGTTTCCTGCCTAGAGAAGTTCCTTTAGTATTTGTTGTAAAGCTGGTTTGGTGGTGCTGAACTCTCTCAGCTTTTACTTGTCTGTAAAATTTTAATTTCTCCGTCAAATCTGAATGAGATCCTTGCTGGGTAGAGTAATATTGGTTGTAGGTTTTTCCCTTTCAGCACTTTAAATATGTCCTGCAACTCCCTTCTTGCTTGCAGAGTTTCTGCTGAAAGATCACCTGTAACCTTATGGGGATTCCCTTGTATGTTATTTGTTGTTTTTCCCTTGCTGCTTTTAATATGTTTTCTTTGTATTTAATTTTTGATAGTTTGATAACTATGTGTCTTGGCGTGTTTCTCCTTGGATTTATCCTGTATGGGATTCTCTGTGCTTCCTGGACTTGATTAACTATTTCCTTTCCCATATTAGGGTAGTTTTCCACTTTAATCTCTTCAAATATTTTCTCAGTCCCTTTCTTTTTCTCTTCTTCTTCTGGAACCCCTGTAATTCGCATGTTGGTGCGTTTTAATGTTTTCCCAGAGGTCTCTGAGACTGTCCTCAGTTCTTTTCGTTCTTTTTTCTTTATTCTGCTCTGCAGTAGTTATTTCCACTATTTTATCTTCCAGGTCGCTTATCCATTCTTCTGCCTCAGTTATTCTGCTATTGATTCCTTCTAGAGAGTTTTTAATTTCATTTATTGTGTTGTTCATTATTGTTTCTTTGCTCTTTAGTTCTTCTAGGTCCTTGTTAAATGTTTCTTGTATTTTCTCCCTTCTATTTCCAAGATTTTGGATCATCTTTACTTTCATTACTCTGAATTCTTTTTCAGGTAGACTGCCTATTTCCTCTTCATTTGTTTGGTCTGATGGATTTTTACCCTGTTCCTTCATCTGCTGTGTGTTTCTCTGTCTTCTCATTTTGCTTAACTTACTGTGTTTGGTGTCTCCTTTTCGCAGGCTGCAGGTTCTTAGTTCCCGTTGTTTTTGGTATTTGCTCCCACTGGGTAAGGTTGGTTCAGTCGGTTGTGTAGGCTTCCTGGTGGAGGGGACTAGTGCCTGTGTTCTGGTGCATGAGGCTGGATCTTGTCTTTCTGGTGGGCAGGACCATGTCCGGTGGTGTGTTTTGGGGTGCCTGTGGCCTTATTATGATTTTAGGCAGCCTCTCTGCTAATGGATGGGGCTGTGTTCCTGTCTTGCTAGTTGTTTGGCATAGGGGTCCAGCACTGTAGCTTGCTGGTCGTTGAGTGGAGCTGGGTGTTGGCATTGAGATGGAGATCTCTGGGAGATTTTCGCCATTTGATATTATGTGGAGCTGGGAGGTCTCTGGTGGACCAGTGTCCTGAACTCGGCTCTCCCACCAGAGAGGCACTGGCCTGATGCCCTGCTGGAGCACCACGACCCTGTCATCCACACGGCTTAGAATAAATAGGAGAAAGAAAGGAAGAAAGAAAAAATAAAATAAAGTTATTAAAATAAAAAATAATTATTAAAAAATTTTTAAATTTTAAAAAGTAGTAAAAAAAAAAAAAAAAGAAAGAAAGAAGGAAGAGAGCAGCCAAACCAAAAAACAAGTCCACCAATGATAACAAGCACTAAAAGCTATACTAAAAAAACCCCAGAAAAACAGACAGACAGAACCCTAGGACAAATGGTAAAAGCAAAGCTATACAGACAAAATCACACACGGAAGCATACACATACACACTCACAAAAAGAGAAAAAGGAAAAGTATGTATATATCATTGCTCCCAAAGTCCACCGCCTCAATTTTGGGATGATTCATTGTCTCTTCAGGTAGTCCACAGATGCAACGTACATCAAGTTGATTGTGGAGATTTAATCCGCTGCTCCTGAGGCTGCTGGGAGAGATTTCCCTTTCTCTTCTTTGTTTGCTCAGCTCCTGGGGTTCAGCTTTGGATTTGACCCCGCCTCTGTGTGTAGGTTACCTGAGGGCATCTGTTCCTGCCCAGACAGGACAGGGTTATAGGAGCAGCTGATTCAGGGGCTGTGGCTCACTCAGGCCCAGGGGAGGGAGGGGTACGGATGCTGGGCGAGCCTGCGTTGGCAGAGGCTGGCGTGACATTGCAACAGCCTGAGGCATGCTGTGCGTTCTCCTGGGGAAGTTGTCCCTGGATCAGGGGACCCTGGCAGAGGCGGGCTGCACAGGCTTCTGGGGGGCGAGGTGTGGATAATGACCTGTGCTCGCACACAGGCTTCTTGGTAGCTGCAGCAGGAGCCTTAGCGTCTCATTCCAGTCTCTGGAGTTCGCGCTGATAGCCCAGGCTCGCGCCCATCTCTGGAGCTCCTTTAAGCAGCATTCTTAATCCCCTGTCCTTGCACACCGCGAAACAAAGAGGCAAGAAAAAGTCTCTTGCCTCTTCGGCAGTTCCAGACTTTTTCCCGGACTCCCTCCGGCTAGGACTCCCTCCGGCTAGCTGTGGCGTACTAGCCCCTTCGGGCTGTGTTCACGCAGCCAACCCCAGTCCTCTCCCTGGGGTCTGACCTCCGAAGCCCGAGCCTCAGCTTCCAGCCCCCACCCGCCCCGGCGGGTGAGCAGACAAGCCTCTCAGGCTGGTGAGTGCTGGTCGGCACCGATCCTCTGTGCGGGAATCTCTCCGCTTTGCGCTCTGCACCCCTGTTGCTGCGCTCTCCTCCGTGGTTCCAAAGCTTCCCCCCACTCCACCCCCGTCTCCGCCAGTGAAGGGTCTTCCTAGTGTGTGGAAACCTTTCCTCCTTCACAGCTCCCTCCCACTGGTCCAGGTCCCGTCCCTATTCTTTTGTCTCTGCTTTTTCTTTTTTCTTTTGCCCTACCCAGGTACGTGGGGGGTTTCTTGCCTTTTGGGAGGTCTGAGGTCTTCTGCCAGCATTCAGTGGGTGTTCTGTAGGAGCTGTTCCACATGTAGATGTATTTCTGATGTATTTGTGGGGAGGAAGGTGATCTCCACTTCTAACTCTTCAACCGTTTTCCCAATATTATTAATAACTCTAAATGGAATATAATATATAAAATATTAAATCAACATGTTGTACACCTGAAACTAATATTGTAAATCTATTAGACTTCAATTTGAATAAAAGAAAAGAAATGAAAGCTAAACTAGAAGAAAACAAGAATGAGTGAATATAACAGAAAATGCCTTTCTAAAGTAAAAAGGAAAATGTTTTAAATCAAAAAGAAACAAAGATGAACAGATTTCTAGAAAAAGTGACAAATATGAAAGATAGCAAAGAAGACCTGACATGGATAATAAGATTATCTGAAGAAGAATACTGAAGCAAGGAAAAAGAAAAAAATGCTTAAAACTAATATTGGATGGACCTAGAGACTGTCATACAGAGTGAAGTAAGTCAGAAAGAGAAAAACAAATACCATATGCTAACACACATATGTGGAATCTAAAAAAACGGTACTGATAAACCTAGTGGCAGGCAGGAATAAAGATGCAGATGTAGAGAATGGACTTGAGGACATGGGGAGGGGGAAGGGTAAGCTGTGACAAAGTGAGAGAGTGGCATGGACATATATACACTACCAAATGTAAAATGGATGGCTAGTGGGAAGCAGCCGCATAGCACAGGGAGATCAGCTCAGTGCTTTGTGACCACCTAGAGGGGTGGGATAGGGAGGGTGGAAGGGAGATGCAAGAGGGAGGGGATATGGGGATATATGTATACATATAGCTGATTCACTTTGTTGTACAGCAGAAACACACACCATTGTAAAGCAGTTATACTCCAATAAAGATATTTTTTTAAAAAAACTAATATTGAGGAAACTTTAGATTGGCTTTTAAAAAGCACACCGTGTACCTACGAATTTTGACCCAGAATGACCAGCAGCAAGACACATTCTAATAAAATTACTAGACTTTTTTTAAAAAAAGAAATGCCTTGGATACTTCAGCAAAAACAGCAGGTGGGTTGTAAAGGAAGGAAAATCAGATCATCTTCAAACTTTTTGACACCAACACTTTATGCCAGAAGAAAATGGAGTAACATTTAAGATACTCAAGGGGAAAAAATGTGAGCCAAGGACATTATATCTGGTAAAAGTGGCTTTTAGGTATAAAAGGTACAGGTATTTATCAACATGCAGGAACTCAGGAAATATTCGTCCCATGATCCCTTTCTGAGAAATTTGCTAGAGAATGAGCTTAAGACAACCAAAGTGATGAGAGAGACATTGATATAAGGACTATCAGTCAGCATTAAATATATAGTTACTTGTAGAACTAAGACTAAATGAGATTTGAAAGAGAGAAAGTATTAATGCTTATATGCCCAGTGCTCTGGTAATGTAGATATAGTGTAACTTTTAATGGAGAAATGGGGAAGGAATATGCAAAAAAAGAACTGTTCTCAGCAATTATATTGGTAACAGTATTAGTGTTATTCCAGGACTGTGTAACGTGAGATAATGTTAACTGAGTAATTATGAGATATTCAAATTCCATCATCCTCTGTCTTTGAGAGCTAAGACTTTTAATGTGGAAGAATACAGATGTAATTCAAAAGAATTTGAGTTAGAAACAAAACACCCCTGTAGTCCTGAATATGAACTCATGAGAAATTTTATTGAAAAGTACACACACACACACACACACACACTTTTGCTTTATCCACTGAAAAGGCTTGAAACAATGACCAGCCCAGAAGCAATGAGCACACCTAGTAACCCAGGTTCTGTTCTTGAAATACCATTCCCATTAAAAGAAACCAGGATGTCTTAGAGAAATAGCTAATTCCAAGCTTGCGGCAGGAAATAAATAAGATGAGCTTGGAACATCTTGTCATAAAGGATAGGAAAGAAGCTTTCAAAGACTACTATGGTCATATCAAAAGGACTCACAAGCCACTTTGAAGACGTTTCCACTGGCCAGAGACCGTTTGGCTTGAAAAAGGATAATTGCCAGTAGCAACGAGCACGTCTAGTGCCCAAATCTTGGTTTCTAATACTATTCTCCAATTAAAGGGCTCCTTAGAGAAATGGATAATTCTAAGGCTGGACAGGGAATATACAAGATGAACCTGAAATATTTTGTAGTACTAGAAAATAAAGAAGCACTCAAAAAACAACAACAGCAAAGAAAAAACTATTGAGGTATGTTAATGTGACACAGGGCCTTCTGAAAGAACTGTTACTGGCCAAAACTGGAAGAATATGAGCAGGAAAATAACAGTATTGGATTATAACACAAGGAATAAAATGTGTCCGTGAGTCTATAGTGATAGAAATAAATGATTACATAAATAGATGGGGGCGAAGAGACCAATCTCCCCTACAGAAAAATTCTAAATAATTTGTGTGTATACACCTGTCTCAAGGAGGTGCAGCACAACTCCTCACCCCTTAAGTGTAGGCTATGTTTAGTTACTTGCTTCCAAAGACTATAGTATAGAAGGAGGGGGGAGCAGTTGGGAACCCTACAAACACTACCTGAAGTGATCCCAGTTAACATCAGCAGTGATGTCATGTTGGTGGTGTGTAGCCTTGGTTTGATGTGATAAGGAGGAAACTTCACTGTTATTCTCTTCCAAAAGTCATAACCCTAGTCTAATTATGAGAAAAATAGGAGGCAACCCCAGGTTGAGGGACATTCTGCAAAATACCTGATGAGTCCCCCTTAAAACTGTCCAGGTCATCAAAAACAAGGAAAGTGAGAAATTCTCACAGCCAAGAGGAGACAAAGGAGACAGAGGACTAATGTAATATGGAATATTTGATGGGATCCTGGAACCAAAAAAAACGGACATTACGTAAAACCCAAGGAAATCTGAATAAAGTATGAACTTTAGTTGTTAGTTATATATGTATCAGTATTGGTTCATTAGTTATGACACACAAACCATAGTAATGTAAGATGTTAACAATAAGGGAAATTGGGTACGGATGTATAAGAACTCTGTACTATCTTCTCAATTTTTCTGTAAATTAAAACTAAAGTTAGAAAGCTTATTTGGATATTTTTTAGAAATCATTGCAATTCATCGAAACCCATCAAATATGTTTAAATCCATGAGTTCATAACTATAGTTAAAACAAAAATTGTTCAATTTCAGAGGATGATAAGGAACCAATTTATTACCTTGAGAAATGGTAAATTAAAGCAGAAGAATCAAGCATTAATCTTGTTTTCTTTTCCTGGGTGACTAAATAGTAGTAGATGAGGGAAAGCCTCTCTTTATAAAAGCATTCTACTTAATAAAAAAAGAAATGTTAAAGAGTATCACCATTTTGAAATCCTGGGAAAATTAATGAATCTAGGCATTGAGCATCAACAGCTGCTAACATCACAACATATGAGACACAGATACTATGTGCCACCTGCTGGGGGAGGACAGCACCACCTGTATTCATGAGAAGGGATCAACCCTGAGTCATATCAAGCTCTGTGTCCACTTGCCAATCTGCAGAAATACAGAAGAACATGTTGGACTCCATCATGACTATGCGGTCGGCAAAATCCAGATTTGGGGAAACTACAGGTCAAATGCCCCAGCCTCTTCAATAGAGAACTTGTAAGGAAAGAAAGGGATGGAAGAAGAAACCTGTAGATTAAAAATATATCAAAATATTTGAAAATGGATAAGACTAACCTCAAAAGCATTATGCTAAGTGAAAGAAGTCAGACACAAAAGACCACACGTTACTTGATTGCATTTATGTGAAAAGTTCAGAATAGGCAACTCTATAGAGATAGAAGGTAGATTGGTGCTTTCCAGGGAGGGAAGGAATAGGGATTAACTGCCAGTGAGCACAGGGTGTCATTTGGTAGATGCTCATGGAGAAGCTTTGGGGATGGGTACAGAAAATCTATATCTTGACCCAAGTGAAGGCTATAAAGGTATAGCCTCCTTATCAACTTTTAAGTTATATATATTTTTGTATGATTTCCAGTATCTTTTATTTTACAGTAAAAGGGTTTAAAAAAAAAGAAAAACAGAACACAAGACTCCTAAGCTGTAAGGAGAGGTCAGATTCCCCACATATTTCATTCTTTATCATGGTAATGAGAGTATTTCTTGTGGGCAAATTCAAGGTAGCTAGGAAATGTTCCTTTACCTCACAAAGGAAAGAAAAAAAATAGTGCAAAAGAGACCTAGTATTTGGTACACTGCATGATAAGTGCCATTTGGACCTCAGACCCTGTTCCAAACGTGCAAAATAACACACATTCTTTTCTGGTAGGTTCAACTGCCCTGTGATTTCCAATTTTATACACACACAGAATTGTAGAACTGTAATAAAGGAAATGGATGAAGGAGGAGAAGTCACCTATAGTCCCACCTCCCTGGCAAATCACAAATCATAAAATCATAAATATTTTTTACTTCAGTGTTTTTGTCAGGCGAGTGTGATAACCACTATACTATGGAAACACTTCAGTGTTTTTGGTTTGCTGGGGTTCTGTTGGTCAGTTGGTGTTTTCGTTTTCTGTTATGAGGGGTTGGCCATTTTAGCAAGAATTCTTTCCCAAAATAGAATTCATTTTGAGGGGCAACTTTTATGTTTTTGCCTTCTCGTGAAAACCACTCAGAGGATCCTGTCTTACTATTATTTAACATGTCACCTGTTAAGTAATAGTAAGTACTCTCCCCAGTTCTGCTGGCCCCAGGGTAGGCAGCTAGGTATATATTCCTTGTTCTCTTGTTACGTGGTCGTATTCAGAGTGGAGCTGGGGCCCGTGACAGTCACTCTTTCCCTCACCCCTGCTTTCTCATTTTTCCACTTGGGCAGAGTTCAAAACAGCAGCTCAGCAACAAGATCAGGAACAGGAGGAAGAGGATGATGAACAGGCAGTCCACAGAGCTCGGGAGTGGGATGACTGGAAGGACACCCATCCTAGGGGCTATGGCAACCGACAGAACATGGGTTAGTCTCCCCACAACAAGACAGGACTACAGGGGCTTCTGTCTTCCCCACCAAGGAAAGCTGTGCAGTCTTCCCCTCCCTGGGCTCCTGCTTCAGCCGTGTACAACGAAGGCAGAGATGCTTAATTAATCATGCTTTGCGTTCATTAAAATGTCAATTAAGTGTGTATTTGTACCCTACATGATGAGCCAACAATCTTGTCTTGGAATTATAATCCTATCATGGTATATTCCACTTTTCTTAAGTGGAAATAAAAGAGTACTGAGAAATGGTTCTGTATAATCAATGGCTGTATGAATTCTCTTTGAAAAATGAAAGTCCCCTCTATCATGTGAGCCTGTGCAGAAATACGAGTATCAGCTGCTTTCTTCCAGGGGGTGAGGGGAGGGGGTCAGCTGTGGGTCCCTGGGCTTATGGAGAGATCCTCGTCATCTCCCTTTGATGTGGGCAGTGAGTTACCCAGCATCAGAGCTGCCCAGGCTGGCTGGAGCTTGCTTTCTCCTTTCTACCCCAGTGCTGTGAACTAACCCAACACTTGCTTTACAAGGGACAAGCACAAAAGCCAGGACCTGCCCTGCCACACGGCTCTATTTTCAGGAATTATAGCTGTAAATGAACAGAACAATCCTATCTACCCAATCTTCCTTGCTTCAGCCATGAGAAATGAGGAAACCGATAAGGCACTATGAGAGTCATCCTTGTATGAGCATCTGAGGCCAGGGCCTTTACTCTGGAACTACCTAGAACCCTGAGGGTAAGAGCAGCTCAGGCCGTAGCCTAGCTCCTAAGTGGGCTGCTGGAAGACCATTTTGGCCCTCTTTGCCCATGCTGTGCCATACCTGGCACAGTCCCAAGCGGTCAGTGTGCCATGGCAGTCATTTTGCTAGTTAATAAGGTACCTGCAGTCATGCCAATAACTGGGAGTGGAGGAGGGGAGACAGCACAGATGACAAGGGAGGGTACCTACTTTCTGCGGTAAAGAGAAGACACGTCCTCAGCTCCCGGGTTGATACCCTAGAAAAGCAGCCATGTGTTAAAACAAACGATCTAGAAAACATACTTTTGTTCTATGTGGCTTTGGTACACTTCATTTTCTTTTAAGATGACTCAGCCTTCCTATTCTAGCTTCTGCAGCCTAGCTTAGGACAGGGGTTTGAAAAGGAGACTCAGATCCCTCTCCTTTGTAGGGTGGTAAATGGAGGGCTGTCAGACGATGAATAGGACGTTATGTTTAGTGGAGATGACAGAAGACCACCAATAATATATTTATTGCTAAATATATACTGCTTAATAAAGGATTCATGGTACCCTCACAACATAAGCTCCTGAAACTGGTAGAGCACAGATTAACTTCCCCACAGATTTGAGAAGCAAACATTCATTTGTAGTTCTCTTCCAGTTATTGCCAGGCTGCCTCTAGCAATGGCCTATTTTGTGCCCCTGAAACTCCACCCTGAGCTCACTCCCCAAATGGGCCAGGTTGGGGTTATCCCCTTGGTCTGAGTCTACTTAAAGATGGTCCTTCCAGAAGATCCAGCCTGATGAAGCCCCCTCACATTCTGCTATCTAAGAGGCAAACTAGACAAAGTGGGTTTGAATCCTGGCTTTAAAAGTTGAAAGCTGTGTGACGTTGGGCAATATAACTTCTCTGAACTGCTCCTCTGTTTCCTCTATGTTTATAGATGAGCTGTTTCATAGGGTTGTTGTGAGAATTAAATGAATAATGGCAGCCGTTATAATAGGCTGAAGAATAAGTATTTTCGTCTGAGCTCAGTGACTATGGTCTGTCCACTAGGAAGGGAAAGGAAATGGACAGGTAGGTGTTGGAAACTCTGTTCTGTGCCAGGCACCAGACCCGGCACTTTCACACGCTATTAATACTCACAATGACCCTGCAAAATAGGTAGCATTATCCCCATTTTACAGATTAGAAAACAGGCCCGGAGAAGCTGAGTGATTTCTTCAAGTTCACATTAGCAACAAGCTGTGCTTCTGTCATTTTCCATGTGCTTCCCAATTGCGTGTGCTTTTAGTTCTGCATCTTAAAGCAGCTTAAAAAGAGGGAGCAGCTTGAAAAATCCAAACCCAAACCACCACTTATACGTTATTGGAGCTCTAGAAATTTCTTTTTAGCTGACTCACCGAAGAAAAGGTTATGACAGCCCGCTTCCCCCCCCCCCGCCATTTCCCCCTCAGCTGGGGGATAAGACTGAGGCAGTGAGCAAACCCATCTCCCTCCATTTTCCTCCCCAGTTCAGTCTGCCTGCCTGGCGGCTAGAGAAAACAAAAAGAGAACCACCTTCTCTACTCCCACCAGAACAAGGCGTTTCAGGGTCCTAGAGTGAGCTGGGTTTGATGGACTTCAGGAAGCTAGGACTCAGAGCATTCCACAGATAACAGTACTGCTTCATCGTTTGCACTATGCTTATTTCACATATGCTGCATATTTCATTCTCACAACCCATCAGGCAGGAGATGATGCCTTCGTTTTACAGGGAAGGAAACTGGCTTGGGGAAATGCAGTGAGTGACTTACTTCAGCACACAGCTAATACATAGACCATGCAAACATATCAGTGTAGCCAAAATATTTGCCCTCTGTAGCTCTCACATGGCGGCCAATTAGTTATTTGGAAAAGGTGAACGCTGGGCACTACTTCTTTTAATGCCATCATGCGGTGATTTGTCCTTTCCACTCTTATTCTTTTCAACACCCCTGTGAGAAAGACAGGGCAGGGGACCGAATGAGCTGATTTCAAGCCCAAGAAGTTGGAGTTAAGGTTTCTGAATTGAGTCTCAATCCTCAGGGCTCTGCCCCTCCCTAGCCGGGTGAGCCAGGGCCACCCAGGTCACTGGGGTCACTGCTGTCATCTAAAACAACGTGCAAAGGATAAAACTTTTGAACCTAAATCCACCTCTCTTATGGCAACTGAATTCCAAAGTCCTCCTCTGCTTACTGTGGGCCTCAGGTTTGCTCATCAGCACAACAGATACACTGCCACCCGGCTCTTTCAGACACCCAACAAGACGGCAGGCACTGTGACCTTCCTTTGTCTCCTTGCAAAACAGCTCCCTCCAACACCTGCACATCATTTCCTCACAGATTGCTTTTCACCCATTCATCCAAGGTTTAACCTGGCTCAGTTCACTCATGCTCCATAGCAAGGAGTTATGGGTTCTAATACCAGCTCTGTCAGTTTTAGCCCCTCCCAGATGCTGACAACATCTGGCCTACTTACCTCACAGGCCAGAGAAAGGAGCAAATGAAATCAAATATGGAAAAGCACTTTGAACAATTAGAAAACATGGCACAAATGTAAGTTTGGCGGCCAGAGGAGGGGATGCATTGTTTTTTAAATTCAGTATTTCACAACTTATTTTAACCCCTGCCCCCCTATTGCTTTCTCAGTCTTCTATCTATATCACCACCAGCGAAAACGTTTGTGAACATGCTTTTCTTTGTGTGCTAGAGATGACCAGCACAGGAGAGAATTGTTACGTGCAGTGGAAATTGAGAACCGGCTTTTACTTATCTGCCCACCAGGCCGCCTTTGACAAATGTATGTGAAAAGATGGTAAACAAAAGATTTCAGTTTCTTGTCCCAACTGGCAATAAATCCCTCCAAGAGAGGACAACTCAGCAATGACTTAGGCCATCCTATTCCCATGTGGTAGCACAAATAACAGGAATTCGTGTATTGAGCAGCTACTGTATACTAGGAGTTGACTATTTCTAATCCTCACAACGTCCCAAGGTAGATATTATTATTGCCTCAATTTGTAAATGAGGAACTTGAGGCTCAGAGAAGGGATTTCCCAAAGATCACTCAGCCCTAAGTGTCGAGCTGGGCCTGGATTCCAGGTGGGCCTGATTCCACAGGCCACGTCCTTCCAGTCTGCCACACTCCCCGGGAAGCACAAAGCACGGGGGACATAGGAAGGTGGGCGAGATACCCCGCTGGCACACTGCTCTGGGGATCACCCCTCCCCTTTCTCTGTCTAAATTTTGAGCAACGATTGTATCAGCTTTGCCGGCCAGGCCCTTTAAGGGCACATCTGAGACCTGCTCACTAGGGGAATACCCCAGACTCAGAACTCTCCCCTTCCTGGGGCCCTACATCCCTCAACCTGTAGAACATTCCTGCTCCCAGTGCCAGGCCCACCTGTTTCCAGCCCTATCCGATCTTGGTACAAGTGAATCTTTTAAACCCTCTCTCTATTCCACCCTCTCACTTAAGGGTTCCTACACATTTTCTGAGCCCGTCAAAGCCCCCGCTCTTGATCTACCAGGCCCTCCTGGACAGCTAAGACCAGACCCAGGTTGTGAGCGCATGAGACTTGGCAGCCAGGGGCTGGGAGGGAGGATTTCTGCCTGAACTCTGAGGCCCTCCCACACTCAGCGACAGATACCGCCCCTGCTACCCTGGTGCCCTTGTCCCCGGCTCAGGGACATTGAGTGATTGGCAGAAAGACTCCTCACCCGCTTTACGGAACCTGTCTTCTCCTTTCCTTGTCTACCTTCTGCCTGGGTGAGCTCACCCCACCTCCGGCTTCCATGACTCACCACATGTATGCTGATGGCCAGTGCTAGCCCTGACCTTTCTGCTGAGCTCCCTGACCCATATCCTGTCATCTACCACACCGCTCCTCTTGATGAACAAAAACTCAAATTCAACAGCCTGGCAATGAACTCATCACACTCCCCACCCCTCTGGCTCCATTAGAGTTTCTTAGGGCCTGTCGCCTACTTAGTGCTCTTCCTGGGAAACTCAGCACTGTTTCTGGCCTTCTCCTGACAAAGCCGGCATTCAGTGTCTGCAGAATGAATTACTGAATGAATGAGTCCCATCATGAATCACGCTTCTTCGTCAGGCAGATTCACAATAATGCAGCCTCTTTCTTTTCATATTCAAACAACCTTACATAAAAGGAAACCCAGACTCCCTTCACCTTAAAGCAGCAATCATTTCTCTCTCAGACCCCCTTTCATCCTATCACGGAAGGGACCACATTTTCACAAAGTGTATTCAGTGGAGAGGTCTGCTTTATACTCTGCTTTGAAAGCTTACCATATCATATACTACAGAGTCTACCTTATAATAATTTTAATGACTGCAGATTGTCTATAAGGTTGCTATATAATAGCTTACTTAGGCCCCCCCAGATTTTGACCATTTGGATCGTTTCCGGTTTCTACTGTTATTTCCTTTATTCATTTAACAAAGCAAATTACCTTATTTGCTTGGGCACGCATAAAATTTCCCTGGAGGAGGAGGAGGGGTGTGGGATTGTTAGAGGCCAGGAGTGGGAAGGAGACTTTTCACTGAATTTCCCTATAGACCCTTTTGAATTTTGAATCATGTGAATATGCTGACTATTCAAGATATATATACCAAAAGCTTACTGTACATGAAGCATCTCACTAGAAGCTGGATATAGCAGTGGGGTCTACACTCTCAAACTAACTTCCTGATATGTGCTCTCCCAAAAGTATGTATAACGTACCTTGGGAATCCAGAGGAGAGAGCAGGGTGGAGAATCTCAGACAATGACATTTTCACAGTCACTTGAAGCATGCGTAGGACTTAGGCTGATGAGAGACCACCGTGGGCAAAGGCCCAGAATAGCAAAGGGCACTTCCCGGTTGGGAAAGGAGGCTGTATCTGGTGGGGTGTGAAAGTTATGGGAAGTGAGACTTTCAAGAAGGGCAGAAACCAGTGGAGCAAGGGCTCTGGAGGCCAGGCTCTGGGCTTCGAACTTGATCCCGGAGGCCATGGGAACCTTTGGAGGGTTAGAAACAGGGCAGAGGGTAAGAGCTGTGTTTGATAGCAATCCTCTAGCAGCAAAGGACCAAAGGAAGGTAGAGCAGCTGGGAGCAGCCTTCTGGAGTCCAGGAGACAGTGACAAAGGCCTGAACTAGGGGACCAGCTGTCCCAATGAGCCCCAAACCACCCTGGTTTTAGCACTGAAAGTCCTGCATCCCGGGCAACTCCTCAGCCTCTGGCAAATAGACATAGTCAGTCATTCTAGCCTGAACCAAGGCGCTAGACGCTGCTGTTCCCCAGAGCCTGCCTGCCCTGAGAAGTGATCCAGTGACTTCCAAGAGATTTTTAAATACTCACCCTGTTCTGTCCCACCCTCCACCTCCTCAGTCCCCACCTCCAGCCACTACTCCTGGGTTCATTTACTTCTGTAGGTTCCTTCTAGAGCTGCTGATCTGCAGACATAAAGGGATTTATGAGGAAGACATCCCCACTTACCAACGTCCAGTCTTCTTTCCTTCTGCTCCCCTCCACAAACCTGAGGCTCCCGTCAAACGAAACTAGTCCCTGTGCCAAAGCAAACCTGCAGACTTTTGTGTCTCCCCGGCCGTCACAAGACAGATCACTCTCCCTACTTCTCTGCCTGTTGAAGCCCACTGCAAATGCCACCCCGCCCCCCCGCACAGCTGAGTACCAGTACCATGGAAAAGCTCCTGGGTGGCAGACACTGCCCGAGAACTTTTCAAACATTACCACTACTCCTCACAGCAAATAAATATGATTAGTTCCTTTTTCCAGAGGAGGAAACCAAGACTCAGAGAAGGGAAGTGTCTTGTCCAAGGTCACACAGCTACTAGCCTTCCCCTCCATCTTCTTTGTACTTCTCTGATGGCCCCAATCCTTGTATTGATGATGTGTGTACTTCTTTCACTCCCTGCCAGCCCCCTGACCCACCACACACACGATTGTCAACCTAGAATAATGCCAGGCTTGTAGTAGAACCTCAGTAAAAATTTGGTAAAAGAAGGGACTATGTATGTCCCTTGTATAGTACCTAGCCCATTGACTGGCATTAAATAGGTTCTCCTGTTGAGGTATTGCTGAAATTGCAGTACCGAACCAAGTAAGAGTATGATTGAAGGGGAACGATCAGAAGAAAACACATTATGGCAAAACCTCAGCTATCCAAAGCTTTCTAGAAATGAGTCATTCTGAAGGCTGAGGGTGAACCTTCAGAATCCAGGAAGAAGAATCCTAGGGCTGCTTCTTTCTCAGCGTTTACCTCGCTTCCATCCACTTCTTCTGAGCTCCCCGGTCCCCTCACTCTCCT
Source organism: Pseudorca crassidens (assembly GCF_039906515.1). Taxonomy (NCBI): domain Eukaryota; kingdom Metazoa; phylum Chordata; class Mammalia; order Artiodactyla; family Delphinidae; genus Pseudorca; species Pseudorca crassidens. The sequence continues at coordinate 73,221,013 of NC_090317.1, read as the reverse complement.
TTTCCTTCCAGTCTTCTTTGGTTTTCTGTTGTTCCTGCAAAGCTTCTTAGCTTCTGGTTTGGCGAGCTAATTGCAGTCTTCCCCTTGCTGTCCTTCCATGCCTTTTGCACCCTTTCTCCTCACCACAGCACCCCCACTTCCATAGAGGCTCCCCTGCCCTCCTCAGGCTGGTGGATGCTTCTCTCATCTGCGTCTGCACACCCCACGGCACCCCATACGGGTGTCTGTGATTCCATCCACCTCACATGCTGGACTGTGGGTTTCTTGAGGGTTAGAATCATATCAGCCCTAAATGTCTATGAATGAAATTACCAGACCCTTTTGTGCTTCTTGGCCACCTCTCCTTTGGTACTGCTTACTCCGAGGCAGCTAAGGGTTTGCTTGTTGGTTGGTTGGATTGTAATTGGGAAATCATGAGTGCTGGTTATTCAGGATTTGTCTGCTCACCTACTTCTCTTCTTCCTGCTTTTACTACATTCACTGGTGTTCATGTTATACTTGTCCAGTTGGCTCACGAAGGCTCCAGCTCAGACAGTATGCTCTTTGTTTAGGAAGGGAAAGGGCTGGCAAATCAGGGTCATGGCCCAGCCCTGCCAGTCCATCTTGCTTAAGGAACCAGGAGACCAGACCTCATTATTTGTTCCACAAGCATTCACTTGAATGCCTACACTGTATCAGGCTCTGAGCCGGACATTAGGGAGACAGAAATGGAAATCGGTGTGTCCTTGCCCTGCATCTAGCACCCTGTGTGAGCCCTTTCTAGGCCTCTTCCATTTACCCATCTGAAAGTGAAGCGGGGTAGAGACCTGATTGGTAAGCAGCCTTGGAGCTGGCAGCACTGTGGAACTCGTCTATCCGGGATACTCTCGCCCTCCCCACATCTGTGCTTTGCCCTGGAAGAGCCCAGGCCCACCTCTTACCTCTCTCCCTTCTCCCCTGCAGATTCTGAGCAGACGTGATCTAATATGTCTCACCCTGTATGTGGCCAACTAGCCCCCAGGAAGCAGCTTGGTAACCCCAGCTAGCCAGGGGGAAGAAAAGAAAGAGGAAGAGGAGGAGGGGTGGCATGTCACGTGGCCACGGAAGGTACACTGGGGGAGGACAGTACATCCCATGGGGCACCAAAACCGTCCCCTAAGCTCAACTCTGAAGATTCATATTAGTCAGTCTAATCGAGGAGGCCCAAGCCAGAGTGGGAGGTAGGGAGGGAGAGAGAGTCCCACTAATATTCCTGGAAAAGGCTAAGGAATCAATATTTCCTTGTACTTGTAGGACACTTGATACCTTTTTGTATTTAATTTTCCCAGCAACCTTTCTGATTACATTCAGATTTTTTTGAGCACCTACATTAGAGACCTTATGCTGAGAATTACTGGCCTTTTCCTTTAGGGCACTTATCAAAAATTCAAGTGTATAGACAGTTTTGTAAGGTTTTGTTTTGTTTTGTTTTGTTTTGTTTTTGCGGTACACGGGCCTCCCACCGCTGCGGCCTCTCCCACTGCGGAGCACAGGCTCCAGACACACAGGCTCAGCGGCCATGGCTCACGGGCCCAGCCGCCCCGCAGCACGTGGGATCCTCCTGGACCGGGGCACAAACCCGCATCCCCTGCATCGGCAGGCGGACTCTCAACCACTGCACCACCAGGGAAGCCCCTTTCGTAAGTTTATAATGTCTGTCTCCTCCACTAGACTGTGAGTTCAATGAAGGCAGGAATCATGCCCATCTTCTTCCCCAAAGAATCCTCAACACCTAGAACAGCACCTGGCAAACGGTAATCACTCAACAGATAGTTACCGAAAAAAGGAATCCACAGGCCTGGGACCTGGAGACAATCTTTAATTTTGAAAGGGCTGGTGTGCAGAAGCAAGCCTTTTAGCCTGAAACATAATAGATGTTCAGTAGACATTCATTTTATTAAACGAAGAATAATAATAGGAAACACTTACAGTAATACCTCCTGTGTGCCAGGCCCAGTGCTAAGTGCTTTACATTCACTCACTCAATCCTCAGAACAACCCTATGAAGCAGGTACTATTATTATCCCCATTTTACAGTTGGGGAAACCGAGGCACAGCAGTTTGCCAACTTGTAAGTGGCAGAGCTGAGATCTAAACCCCAGCTATCTGGCTCTGAAGTCCATGCCTTTAGCCGCTAGATTGCCTCCCAACAACAGATCTAGAGAGACAGAGCGATTCCCCCACAGCGTCCGGGGAGGAACTTGGCGGAGCCAGGACCAAAAGCTAGGTCTGCTCTCTGTGCAATGCTTCTCCCATTGGCCACTGGTACAGAACCCCTGGGAACAGAGGCACAAGGAGGGATCTGAGAAGTCTAGATATTCATGCAGAAGAAGGCTCTAGTCGACTAGGTGGCTCTCAGCAGAAGACAAGAGGAGTCAGAGAGCATCCACCAGGGCAGACTGCTTTTCAGAGATCCTATTTGAGGCCTAAGCCATTCCCTTTTCCTGCACTAATATATCAGGGACCCCTCCTCACACACACACACACACACACACACACACACAGGGCGCTAGAACCAGCCCGAGGCAATTGAGCACCTGTGGGGAAAGGATGCATATTAGAGAGATTAGAAAGTATGATCTAAAGCCTGGTGTGTGCATAGGAAGTTGTGGGGAGAGAACAGGGAAGACTGGAGAAAAGGCTAAAACCTCCAGCAGATAAAGGGACTCAGTGATGAGATTAAAGCAAAGCACCTGCAATCAGCTCAGCTCTGGAGGCACCAGCCTTCTTATCACAACAGAACAGCACCATGGCCATGGCCTTCCTCTCCCATCTGGATCTTCAGGAAAGCCTCCAAACACTCTCTGTTTTGCAGTGGATCCCAGTCTATGTCTTTTTAGGTGAGTGAACCCCAGGGGCTGGAAAGCACAAGGGAACAGATGAAGAAAGAGACCAGGAATCTCCAGATGAGGAGGGCTCCAAAGAGATCATGTGGTTGGTCCCCTCTCTCTGGGAAGGACTGTGCCTCTCCACCCAGAGAGATGGCTACTGTTGAGTCCATTAGATTTCTCTCCTCCCATCTGAGGGGCATGAAGGCCAGGAGTGAGGCTGCAGGTTTCCTGGTTTAAAGATCACCCCAGCCCTCTCTCAGGACTGCCCCCTGTGAACTAGCTGAAAAGAGTCCTATTCGGGGGCAGGGGCAGAGTTGGTGTTACTGGGTAGATGTAAGGTGATTTTCCAGTATAAGACTATGATGAGAGAATTATGGAAAATCTGCGGGCTGCGTGAGTGACTCATTAGACAGAATTTTGAGAAAGGGCCAGTTCTTCAATGGACTCAGAGAATGACAGTCATCAGTGCCGGGCAAGTGGGCTGAGAGCTCGAAGCTTTTCTCAGTCAGAAACCAGGGCTTTGTGAGCAGCCAATTACAGGGGCAAGTTTGGAAACTGGACGTGGAGAAATGTCATCCTGAAGGATGGGACAGGTTAGGAGGCTGCCAAGTCCAATCTGCGGGAGGCTATATGACCCCGTAGAGCAGTGGTTCTTAACTAGGGACCTATAGACCTAGAATGAGGCAGGGAGGGACAACGTTGAATTTGGATGGAAAAAATTACCTGTTTGTTTTCACTAACCTCATATTGAAATGATGAATGTAGGCAGCAAACCACAGAAATACCTGTGAATTTGTCGGTAATAGACATCACAGAGATTTACATTTCACATGCCAGTTGTTGCAGTCATCTCAAAAGTTCATTTATGGGCTTCCCTGGTGGTGCAGTGGTTGAGAGTCCACCTGCCGATGCAGAGGACACGGGTTCGTGCCCCGGTCTGGGAAGATCCCACATGCCGCGGAGCGGCTGGGCCCGTGAGCCATGGCCGCTGAGCCTGCGCGTCCGGAGGCTGTGCTCCACAACGGGAGAGGCCACAACAGTGAGAGGCCCGCGTACTGCAAAAAAAAAAAAAAAAAAAAAAAAAAAAGTTCATTTATGCTCGTTACCACTTCCAAATTCCAACAGTTATTGGAACTACCATTAGGCGTGGTTATTTAATGCATAAATCAAGAAGCCCATGTTACTGTATGACATTTTTGGCAATATTTTGATAACGGTGTTTTACTATGATGAGTTTCCTTTGTAAGTCTGTGTATTTTATTTTGTGCATTTAAAAATACTATTCAGAAAAGGGCTTCACCAGACTGCCAAAGGAGTCCATGGCCTGGTTCCCAGTAAATGCTCCTTACAGAAAAGTGTTCTTCCTTCCTTCCTCCCTCCCTTCCTCCTTCCTAATTCTTTTCTTCCTTCTTTTTCTCACCCTCTTTCCTTCATTCTTTCTGTCTTGCTCAGAGCCTCCCTCAGCGCTTTTCCTCCTTCCTGAATGATGTTCAGAATCATGGCTGATTACTGAGCACAACTGGGAGTGATGGGGGAAAACGTAGGGAAGAGGGGGAGAGAAAAGGCAGAGAGAGGGACAAGAAGGAGGAAAGAAGCGATGAGAGAAGAATGAAGAGATGGTTTGGGGGAGGTGTGGAATATAAATATTCATGACCCTTGGAATTAGGCAATGCTCCTGAGAGCCCCTCTGAGGCCCAGCTTCCAGTTAAAGGATGGCTCTCCATCTGTCTCTTCTTTTCTGGGCTTGTATTGCCATCTATCTAAACTGTTGCAATATCCTCTTTCCTGGACTTCTATTCTCCACCCTCTCCCATATATTCCACTGCCTACAGCCAGAAGAGTCTTTCAAAGGCATCTTTGATTACAGCCCTCTGCTGCTCAAAAATAGTCAGCGGTTTTCCCTTGCCTTCTTGATGAAGTACAAATGTGTTATTGTGGGCATTCAAGGCCCTGCTCCACTCTCTGCCTCAAACTTTTTTTTTTTTTTTTTTTTTTTTTTGCGGTACGCGGGCCTCTCACTGTTGTGGCCTCTCCCGTTGCGGAGCACAGGCTCCGGACGCGCAGGCTCAGCGGCCATGGCTCACGGGCCCAGCCGCCCTGCGGCATGTGGGATCTTCCCGGACCGGGGCACGAACCCGTGTCCCCTGCCTCGGCAGGCGGACTCTCAACCACTGTGCCACCAGGGAAGCTCCCTGCCTCAAACTCTTTACCAGCTCATCCCCCTACTCTTCCCCTAGGTGAAGCTCGTATTCCAGGCAATCTATTCACAGAACAAATAGAATTACCATACGACCCAGCAATCCCACTACTGGGCATATACCCTGAGAAAACCATAATTCAAAAAGAGTCATGTTCCACAATGTTCACTGCAGCTCTATTTACAATAGCCAGGACATGGAAGTAACCTAAGTGTCCATCGACAGATGAATGGGTAAAGAAGATGTGGCACATATATACGATGGAATATTACTCAGCCATAAAAAGAAACGAAACTGAGTTATTTGTAGTAAGCTGGATGGACCTAGAATCTGTCATACAGAGTGAAGTAAGTCAGAAAGAGAAAAACAAATACCATATGCTAACACATACATATGGAATCTAAGAAAAAAAAAAGGTCATGAAGAACCTAGGGGTAAGGCGGTAATAAAGACACAGACCTACTAGAGCATGGACTTGAGGATATGGGGAGGGAGAAGGGTAAGCTGTGACAAAGTGAGAGAGTGGCATGGACATATATACACTACCAAATGTAAAATAGATAGCTAGTGGGAAGCAGCTGCATAGCACAGGGAGATCAGCTCGGTGATTTGTGACCACCTAGAGGGGTGGGATAGGGAGGGTGGGAGGGAGGGAGATGCAAGGGGGAAGAGATATGGGAACATATGTATATGTATAACTGATTCACTTTGTTATAAATCAGAAACTAACACACCATTGTAAAGCAATTATACTCCAATCAAGATGTTTAAAAAAAATGCCAAGGTTACTTACTCTCTCATTCCTTCACTTCTGCTCCATTTCCTACACTTAAAAGATTCCCTGGGCTTCCCTGGTGGCGCAGTGGTTGAGAGTCCGCCTGCCGATGCAGAGGACACGGGTTCGTGCCCCGGTCCGGGAAGATCCCACATGCCGCGGAGCGGCTGGGCCCGTGAGCCGTGGCCGCTGGGCCTGCGCGTCCGGAGCCTGTGCTCCACAACAGGAGAGGCCACAACAGTGAGAGGCCCGTGTACCGCAAAAAAAAAAAAAAAAAAAAAAAAAGATTCCCTGATCACCCTTCCTGGACTATCCCTGGACAACCCTTCCTTTGAGATACTGCTCAAGTCATACCTTCTCTGCAACATTGTCCTGGCAACCTGAGACTACATTATCTGTGAAAGTCCAGAGCACTTTGGAAAATTCGGTTGCATAGCAGCCTTTATACCCTTTGCCTCCTCTACCCAATAAGCTCCATGAAAACAGGAGCCACGTCTTGTCATTGTTCTATTTCTTGCAAGACCAGGCTTGACACTGTTGATTCTTCCAGATTTCTTCTCCTCAGTAAAGACCTTTAAGTCCACCTCTTGTTCTTTTTTCTCTCTCATGGACATCTTTTTTTTTTTTTTTTTTTTTGTGGGTCTGCCTCGTATCTCTGGTTGCTGATAATACAAAAAATAGAACATATTCTTGGGAGTCAGACAGACCAGGTCTGCCATTAACTTGTTATGTGAGCTTGTGCAAGTAAGTCGTTCACCCTCTACCATTGTAGAACAGAGCTCTCAAGACCATTCTGATAATCAAAGAGGAAAGAAAACCCTCAGTCAATGTTCATTTTCTTTCTGTGATAGAAATTGACATCGGAGCCCAACCACCCCACCTCAGAAGACGTTTGATCAACAGAAGAGTGACTACCACTTCTAAGACAGGCACCTTAGACTCTGATTTCATCGCACCTTCAGGAAGAATAATGAGTAACTAGATCCTAGAAAATGAGGCAGACACTCTGATACCTTCCAAGCATTCCCACAGGCCCTTTCAAGGCATCGTTCACTTCACTACTCCCTCTCCTTCACCCCCTACATCCAGTCAACTGCAAACCCCTGAACATTCTCCCTCCATAGTATCTTTCAAATTGATTTCAGAAGTAGTAGCCTATTTCAGGCTCCCATTGCCTCTCATCTAAGTCACTGCAACTCTTAGCTGACCTCCCTGCCTACCGTTTCTCCTGCTCGCACAGTCATCTCAAATGATCTTACAGATACACAGATATGATCACGCTCTTCCTCTGCTAAGAACCATCACTGGCTTCTCATTCCATTCAGTATGGGACCTGAGCTCCCCTGCTTCCTTCCCAGTGTCATCTCCTGTTCCATGGCTTCCCATGCTCCCTGTACTTTTTCAGGTTATGGTATTACTCACAGACCTTGGACTCTTCCATCTCCAGGCCTTCGTTCGACCTCTTCCTTGTGCGTGGAAGGCCCTTCCACCACTAATCCGTCTGTCAAAATCCTACTCTTCCTTCAAGATTCAATTTAAATCTTACCTTCTGCATGAAGCCTTTCTAGGTTGCCCGGTAGTAAAGAATGGCCTTCTCCTTTCGTCCCCATATAATGACATTTGAACCCTAACTGTATTGTTCTCACCCTCTAGGATATATCCATTATTTATGGTATCAGTTTTCCCCTCTAGACTATGAGTTTCTGGAAAGCAGGAACTTTATTTTTTACATGTCTTAATATGACTTAAAATTAATTAAGCATACACAAAGTGCTTAAAGTAGCTCTTGGTTCATAATAAAGACACAACAAATGCTACATACTTTTTTTCCCAAAGCTTGAAATGAAGATACATGACCTCTCTGAGCCTCAGTTTCTTCATATGTAAAATGGGGATAATAAAATTATCTACCTCTCAGGGTCGTGAGAAGATTAAATGAGATAATGCACATTAAGTGCTGAACAGAGTGCCTGTTGACAATAAATGCTCTATACAAGGTATCAGTAACCATATTTACATTATTTTCATCATTTTCATACTTATGCTCTTCACCCTCCTCCTTCCAGGCCCCAAGCCTGCCCCCATTGCTTCTAGCACAGGGATTTCACACGAGGTATGCTCAGTCTATGTTTGCTGAATTACTAAATTATCTTTTTTTTACTCCCGCGGGTTCTTACATTTATAGTAATACAGATCCAATAAGTAATCACAAAGCCACAGAAATTCGTCTTTGACAAACCAGCCACGTTCTTGGATTTCTGAAGGCTTTGAGCCAACTGATTAAGACGCCAGGTTTTCACTTTACACTAGAAATGACAGGCTGCCCATAGCCTTACACACTCATGCACACCCTGGAACCTCAGAAGGCCTTTCTTTATTTATTTGGAATAAGGGCATTGGTGGTTTCTTTCCCTGTTACCGTTCACCTGCCACTTAGAGAATTTTGAAATCAAACTTCCCTGTGCTACAACTGAATGTAACAAATATATTTATCCTGAGTCATCCTCCTGTGCTTGGCATTATGCTGAAGGCTGTTTTCAAGAAGCTTACTGTCTAGGGCTTCCCTGGCAGCGCAGTGGTTAAGAATCCGCCTGCCAATGCAGGGGACACGGTTCAAGCCCTGGTCCAGGAAGATCCCACATGCCACGGAGCAACTAAGCCCGTGCACCACAACTACTGAGCCTGTGCTCTAGAGCCCGCGAGCCACAACTACTGAAGCCCGCGTGCCTAGAGCCCATGCTCCACAACAAGAGAAGCCACAACAGTGAGAAGTCTGCACACCGCAACGAAGACCCAATGCAGCCAAAAATAAATTTATTAAAAAAAAAGAAGCTTACTGTCTAAAAGGCAAAGGGCCAGACATGTAAGGTGCTAACTACACAAGCAGCAAAATGAAACAGGGCCAAATAGATGCAGAAGTAATGTGCTGTGGGTGTGTAGAGGAGGGAACTCTTCATTCTGACCAGAGAATAAGCAAAGATATCATCAAGGAGGTATCATTTGAGCTAAGCCTTGATGGCTGAGAGAATTTTGATATAGACAGAAAGTTGGAGAGAGGGTAGTCAGAATAAGGGAACAGCATCACCAAAGGCATGGAGAAGTGAAATTCCATGGTGGGTTGAAAGAATGGGGAGTAGACTAAGGTGGTTGGACCCCCGTTTCCCATTCTTCAGCCGTTTGCCTCCCACTTTCTGGTTCTTTCCACAGCTGAGTACCACCTGTGCTATTATTACTTAACATTTTTCCCCAAATTGACTCATTCCTGTAAACTAAATTAATATATTCTTTTTTAAAAAAATTATTTATTTATTCATTTATTTAATTTTTGGCTGCATTGGGTCTTCGTTGATAGGCGTGGGCTTTCTCTAGTTGCGGCGAGCAGGGGCTACTCTTTGTTGTGGTGCACGGGCTTCTCATTGCAGTGGCTTCTCTTGTTGCAGAGCACGGGCTCTAGGCACACGGGCTTCAGTAGTTGTGGCACGTGGGCTCAGTAGTTGTGGCTCGCGGGCTGTAGAGCACAGGCTCAGTAGCTGTGGCGCACGGGCTTAGTTGCTCCACGGCATGTGGGAACTTCCCGGACCAGGGCTTGAACCCGTGTCCCCTGCATCAGCAGGCAGATTCTTAACCACTGCACCACCAGGGAAGCCCCTAAATTAATATATTCTAACAGGAAACTTTATATTACCACCATGAATTCACTTTTATTCACTACACATTAAAATAACTTTCCATCCATGAGCCACTTCAGATCACCCCATGTCCTTACAGTGGTGTGGGTATGATCACCTCATGCTAGATCATAAGGGGTATGAGTGCCGGTGCTGAGAGATGAGGCCAAGAAGGTGTATGTGGTCGGCCCATGGAGGGCCTTAAACACCAGGCTAGGGCTTCCCTGGTGGCGCAGTGGTTGAGAGTCTGCCTGCCGAGGCAGGGGACACGGGTTCGTGCCCCGGTCCGGGAAGATCCCACATGCCACGGAGCGGCTAGGCCCGTGAGCCATGGCCGCTGAGTTTGCACGTCCGGAGCCACAACAATGAGAGGCCCGCGTACAGAAAAAAAAAAAAAAAACCACCAGGCTAACATGTTCAGACTTTATCCTGTCAGCAGTGGGAAAATACTGAAGGCTTCAGAGGAGGCAAACAACATTATGACTGTGCCTTAAAAATATATCTGCGGCATGGAAAATAGACTGGAGGGGAAGAGACCAGCAGGCAAGAATAGACAAAAGCCTGCAGTCCAGACCAGAGGAGATCAAGATCTGGACCACAGCAGTGGCAGTGGAGACAGAGGCAGGAGGATGAATGGGAGAGATTTTTTTTTGGAAAGGGAGAGAAGTTAAAGATAGCTCCAAAATGTTGAAACTGTGACATTTATCCTGAGGCCTGAAATATGAATAGGAGCTAGCCAGGCAACGAGCTGAGGAAAGAGTCTTCCAGGCAAAAGGGACAATATGCACAGAAGCCCGGAGGCTGGGGAACAGAATGAGTTGAAGAAACTGACAGAAGAACAGTATGGTGGCATGCAGAGAACTAGGGGGTGGCCAGGGGCTCCATCACGGAGGACCTTCAGAACCAAGTTTATGAGACTGGACTGGATCCTAAGAGTCATGGGAAGCCATGTGAGTTGTTGAATTATTGAATTACCATTAACCCCCAGAGGTTCTCATATTTATCATTAAGTTTGATCCGTTAAGTAATCACAGAGCCACAGAAATGTCTCTTTGACAAACCAGCCATGTTCTTGGTTATATGCTATAGAAGGACAGAGATTTGCATTTAACATGCTGGCTGCATCATGGCTCAAATCGAAGCAGGTAACCTGTTTAGAAGACATTGGCAGTCGGCTTAGAGAGAGAGAATGGTGGCTTGGACAGGATGGTAGCATGGAGGTGGGGAATAGAATAATTTGAAAGATGTTTGGAGGACAGAACTGACGGGAATTAACAATTGACTAAAGGAAAGCGATAATTAGAGCTCAGTGGTGAAGAGTACAGTCTCTGGAGGAAGAGTGTGAGTTCTCAACTCTGGCTCACCCACTAGCTGGCTGTGTGACCTTAAGTGGTTATTTAACTTTTCTGAACCTGGGTTCCTCATTCACAAAATGAGAATGCTTATTGTCCTAATGGGGCCTTTATGAAGATTTAATAAAATACACATGTAAAATACTTAGTTTTACATGATGAGTGTACAGTAAATGTTGGCTATTACTATATGGGGAAAGTGAGCAAGAAAGATGAATCAGAAATGATTTGAAGAAAGGACCCAGTTAGATTCATATTGGTACCATCTTTAACTTAAGCTAGTAATCATTAGTAATTGGAGGGTGTACAGGTTTACATTTATTTTTTTTTAAGTCAAGACCAAGGGTGAAAAAGGATATTACATAATGGTAAAAGGGTCAATTCACCAAGAAGACATACTATCCTAAATGTCTATGCACCTAGCAATAGAGCTTTAAAATATATGAAGTGAAAACTAACAGAACTGGAAAAAAAATAGACAAATTAACAATTACATTTGAAGACTTCCTTGAAAACCACAAACAACCAAAACTCACCCAAAATGAAACAGATAACGTGTAACTATTAACTAAATTAAATTTTAATTTTGGAAGGTTATAAACCTTCCAAAACAGAAATCTGAAGACCCAGTTGGTTTCAACGGCATATTCTTCCAAACATTTTAAAGATGATATATCACAAATTCTACACAATCTTTTTCAGAAAATAGAAGACGAAAGAACACTTGCCAACTCATTTATGAGGCCAGACCCTGATACGAAAACCAGACAAAACAGTACAAAAAAGAAAACTACAGACCAATATCCCTCATGAATATAAATGCAAAAATCCTCAAAAAAAAAATACTAGCAAATCAAACAAATATACCATGACCAAGTGGGCTCTATCCCAGAATGCAAGGGTAAATATTTGAAAATCAATCAACGTAACCTAGCATATTAACCACCTAAGGGAGAAAAAACACACACAATTATATCAATTGATGTAGAAAAAGCATTTGACAAACTTTAATCCATGATAAAATCTCTCAGCAAACTAGGAATAGAAGGCAACTTTCTCAACTTGATAAAGAGCATCTGTAAAAAAAAAAAAAAAACCCTGCAGGTAACATCATACTTAATGGTGAAAGACTGAAAGCTTTCTCTCTAAGATGAGGAGCAAAGCAAGTATGTTCACTCTCACCATTTGTATTCAACATCATACTAAAAGTCCTAGCAAGTGCAATAAAGCAAGAAGAAAAAAAAAGAAAGAAAAGCATTCAGATTGAAAAGTAAGAAATACAACTGTCCTAATTCACAGATGACATGATCACCTGTGTAGAAAATCCCATTAAATTAAATACTTTTAAAATCTACTAAAAAAAATCCCTCTAAGGGTGTGGAGAAAAAGGAACCCTCTTGCACTGTTGGTGGGAATGTAAATTGATACAGCCACTGTGGAGAACAGTATGGAGGTTCCTTAAAAAACTACAAATAGAGTTACCATATGATCCAGCAATCACACTCCTGGGCATAAATCCGGAGAAAACCATAATTCAAAAAGACACATGCACCCCAATGTTCATTGCAGCACTATTTACAATAGCCAGGTCATGGAAGCAACCTAACTGTCCATCGACAGATTAATGGATAAAGAGGATGTGGCACATATATACAATGGAATATTACTCAGCCATAAAAAGGAACGAAATTGGGTCATTTGTAGAGATGTGGATGAATCTAGAGACTGTCATACAGAGTGAAGTAAGTCAGAAAGAGAAAAACAAATACCGTATGCTAACACATATATATGGAATCTAAAAAAAAAAAGGTTCTGAAGAACCTAGGGGCAGGACAGGAATAAAGATGCAGACGTAGAGAATGGACTTGAGGACATGGGGAGGGGGAAGGTAAGCTGGGACGAAATGAGAGAGTGGCATGGACATATATACACTACCAAATGTAAAATGGATAGCTAGTGAGAAGCAGACACATAGCACAGGGAGATCAGCTCAGTGCTTTGTGACCACCTAGAGGGGTGGGATAGGGAGGGTGGGAGGGAGACACAAGAGGGAGGGGAGGGGATCTGGGGATATATGTAAATGTATAGCTGATTCACTTTGTTATACAGCAGCAACTAACACACCATTGTAAAGCCATTATACTCCAATAAAGAAGTTGAAAAATAATTAATAATGATTCATATTTAACTTTATCTGAGTTTTCTTCTGAAGCTTACCCAGCAAATTTACTCTCATCTTTTTTAAAAAATAAATTTATTAATTAATTTATTTATTTTTGGCTGTGTTGGGTCTTCGTTTCTGTGCGAGGGCTTTCTCTAGTTGTGGCAAGTGGGGGCCACTCTTCATCGCGGTGCGCAGGCCTCTCACTGTCGCAGCCTCTCTTGTTGCGGAGCACAGGCTCCAGACGCGCAGGCTCAGTAGTTGTGGCTCACGGGCCTAGTTGCTCCGTGGCATGTGGGATCTTCCCAGACCAGGGCTCGAACCCGTGTCCCCTGCATTGGCAGGCATATTCTCAACCACTGCGCCACCAGGGAAGCCCCCTACTCTCATCTTTTATGAGGGTCAGAGGTAGCAAGATTTGTATCCATGGCAATCTTCCCATAAAAGTCCTCCCCCTGCTATTTCCTATTTAATTAGTATGCTTACAACAACCACTTCAGCCAGCTCTTGTAAGGGGAATTCAGCCTATCACTAAGGTTTCTTCTACTCCATAACACGACTTTTTTTTTAAATGCCCATTCCATCTTTTTCCTGTTATTTTCATCTAAGCCCAAGATGCTAGAGACAAACCTGCTGGCAGGTAACTCTTGAGTTTCTTCCCCTTCTCTGAAACTTTTATCTACTATGATGTTATCTGGTCAAAGAAGTCATTCCTTTAGCTGGGTATTTTTAAATTCACAATATGTGTACTGAGCCCCTCTTTCTCATGAATGCATATTTTAAAATGGAATTCAACTCCCACTGCTGTAAGATGTACCATGTCTGCACTTCACAGCCTGCTGTGACCCTTTCTTTGCTAACAGAGATGATTTTTTCCCCTTCTGAACTTTTGAGACATTTTGAATGGGACAAAATCGAACAAAGTAAAGCAGTTTCTAATATGCGTTTTCTTCTCAGCATCAAACAGCCCGTACACTGCAGGCCGCCCCTCTCCACTGGAATGTGCTGACAGAGCAGTTCCACAAAGGAAGGAGGGCTGAGCTTTCGGAAAGGACTTCCTGAGGTCCCAGAACGGGGATGTAAGCCACCGGCCCAAGATGCTGTTTCCTTCCAATTGCCAAGTAGTGCTGTCCTTTGACCCCAGCTGAGGACCTACTCTGAGAACGTCATGGTTCTGCTGTCCTCAGTTAAGATCTCAGCCACCAAGGGGACCCAGATCCAGGGACTCAGAGGTCCTCCCGGACCACAGCAGAGCTAGGAGGGGGTTAGGGGGTCGGGGGGGATGAGGAGAGAAGAGTCTCACACCGGCCTCAACCTGCTCCTTCACTACAGAGCAGAGATCGGGGTTATGAGAGGTGTATTAAACTTGAAGGGAACTGAAGGGCATGAACCCTTTGCGTCCCCTCAGGAGCTATTCCTATTCTTCTTATACCCTACTTTCTAGTGTTCACTAAGTTCGGCATGCTGTCCGTGCTCGCCTTAGCCTGGCTCTCCTATGACGAACACCCACAGTCAAGGTAAGAAACAGGGGAAGAGTGGTGGTCCCTGTCTGTACCAAGGATGGAACCACAGGGCTGGGGTGGGGGTGGAAGGAGAGAGTGAGAGAGACAGAGGGAGAAGAGGTGGGGAGAGGAAAGAAGAGGAAAGGGAAAGGAAAGGAGGTCAGGGAGGCGAAGCGAAGGAGAGAGGGAGAGGAGCACAGGAAGGTAGAGGGAAGGGGTGGGAGACAGGAGGGCAAAGCTCAGCAAGTAACAGAGGTCTCTGCCAGGATGCCCAGGAAGAATTGAGGCTGGTTTCTGGGTGGGTGCTCCCAGCCTCCTGCTATTTCCCTCCCACCTTTCTGACTGCTCCAGAGGAGCAGGGGCTTCCTGTGTCTCCTTGAGGGTTGGATTCAGGGACAGTACCTATAGCTCTGTGCCCGATATGGAAATGTGAGAAAGAGGCCCCTCTAGTGACCTGAATGTTTTAGGAAGAACCCTCCACCTCCAGGAGAAGTAGAAGGATTGGCAAGATCTCACCCAGTCTTTCCTTCCCTTCTGTACCTGCAGGTGGTAGGCGTTCAACTTGGGTACGAAACTGGACCCTCTGGAAGTATTTCCAAATTTCTTCCCAGTAAAGATGACTACGCTTCCTCTGGGTGCCCTCAGTCCCTGTTGCCCAGACACTCCCTCCCCATTCAGCCCTATGTTTTCAAAGGCTTTGGTGGCCAGCAGTGGACATCAAGGCCCAGAGGCATAATGCAGAGCAGGGACCCAAGATGGATGGGCAGGTGGGGAGACAAATGGATAGCACCTTGCCTCAGAGTGGCAGACCCAGGTCAGCCTCTCTGAGCATCATAACCCCTGGCAATCATGTGACAGTGAAGACATCCCAGTGAATAGGGATTTGGAGCTCCCCAAGGGAAACACAGGCTACCTACCGGGATCTGAGTCCACATGTCCTCTCTTCCTTCTATCCACTACTCTGATTCAATCTCCCTCTAACAGCTGGTGAAGACTCATGACCTCTGTCCCAAACACAACTATATCATTGCCAACCACCCCCATGGCATTCTCTCTTATGGTGTCTTCATCATCTTTCCCACTGAGGCCACTGGCTTTGCTCGGATTTTCCCAGCCATCACTCCTTATGTAGGGACCTTGGAAGAGATCTTCTGGATCCCAATTGTGCGAGATTATGTGATGTCAATGGGTGAGTACAAGAAATCATTCCATTCTCTGACCTACCTCAGGGCTCCAACTTCTATAAGCCTTGACAGTCAGTCCAGTTCTCACTCCCTGCTGGAAGAGGACTTAGTAGAAAATGAGTCCAGAACACACTGAGCCAGTAACAGGAATATGTGGCCAAGCCTCAGGTTCTGTCCAAGATCTGGGAGGCGGGGTTTGATTAGGCAGCAGGATAAGTTATAGGCATTCATAAGAGTTGCCAAGGATCCTTTCAGAAGAGGAAGCAGAAGCCTGGAGTTCAGGATCAAAGCCAAAGTGGAAAGCAGAAAGCAAAAGCCAAATATCAAAACCAAATATAAGGAAAATGAGGCATGAATGGTACAGCTCAGATGAACTTTGCCTGACTCTTGGGGGATGTCAACTGGCTTCTTTTGGCCAGTCATTTATGTAGCAGCTCTCATCTCAGGGCATCTCAAAGACACTTTCAAGTCTTTCATACTAGCTGGTACCCTCCTGGCCCATGACCCTCATCTCCTGCGAACCCCTTTGAACTTGCGTAAGACATCAAGGGATAAAGGATAGGCATCCGTCAGAATCCAGGACAACTTCCCCATGCCAGGCTTCAAGCCGGGGTACTGTGCCAAATGTCCTTCTCTTTGGATGAATATCCATCCTTCTTGACACCAGAAAACAACTGAAGCCAAACATTAAAAGGTAAGATACATTGATATCTGGAGGGGCCAGGTGGCACTACTAGAGTCCCAGAGGATGGTTCTGCTCCCCTCTGAGGTTGGTATGAACCTGGATCTCAAGGACTGTGGCCTGGAGCCAATGTCTTCCATCCCAGGAGGGAACAGAAGGTGAGCACAGGGCAGAGTTGGGAAGCAGAGGTGAGGAAAGACTCTGTGACTGTTGTAGAGCAGCAAGATGTCATTCCATGGTTCATCTACATTTCAATTTGGCTTGGACAGGATCCTGGGTCTGCCTACTCTCCAGAACCCGCAGCCACTGGCTTCCCTTTGCCGGGTTGCTCTAAGGAGGAAGCAGGATGGTGGTGGCTATTCCTCATTACTCCTAGGGAAGAGAACTCTGGAGAGCCTCAATTGCCATCAGCCTGGGGAGAGTGGAAGACAGCTGTAGTTCCTGGGTAGAGAAGGAAGGGATGGGCTTAAATACTATAGAGCTAAGAGAAAGTAGGCAGAAGAACTCAATGTAGCCCCAACTGTTGTAGCACAGAGCTGCAAGGCAAGCAGCTGACCCTAAGGACCAACCTCAGGGCTAACCCAGGATGTGGAGGTTAAAGACAGAAGAGTGGAAACAAGCACAGTCTGGTAACAGAAGAACTGTCTCCAGCAGGAAGACCCTGGAGGAACCCCTTACCCCGTCCTCAAGCACCAAGTTTGTTATACCACTTGACTCTTTGGTTTCACAGGTGTGTGCCCAGTGAGTGAGTTGGCCTTGAAGTATTTGCTGACCAAGAAAGGCTCGGGCAATGCTGTGGTTATTGTGGAGGGTGGATCTGCTGAAGCCCTCTTGTGCCACGCAGGAGCCTCTACCGTCCTCCTTAAACAGCATAAAGGTTTTGTGAGGTTGGCACTGAAGACAGGGTGGGTCCCTAGGTTCTGGTGCCCTATCATCAGGGTACCATAGGTCCCCTGTAGCACCTATCCAGAATGGTGCCCTTCCTTGGAAACCTGTTAGAGTGGGTTCCCTCTTCATTCTGACTGCTTCTCTCTACTCGCTCACACTGTGCCTTAAGGGTGTTTGGGCCTCCAGACACATTCTGGTGGGTACTTTTAAAGCTTGAAGTTAGAGAAAAAACAGTAAAAGACCTTTACCTTCTGCCCATTAGCCTGGTAGGCTGGGGGTCTGGGGAAGTGGGGCTTCAGTCTATATCAACCCATGAACTGCGAGGCCCAGAGAACTTACCCAGGGCAAGGAAAGCACTGGGCTTGATGCTGTGGGGATTGCAAACATGCAAAAGACATGGATACTGCCCCCAAAGAGCATATAATCTGGTTTGAGAAATAGAATGCATTCATTCCACAGTTACTGAACAGCTACTGTGTGTCAGGCATAGTACTAGGCATTAAGGATATAAAAATAGATAAGACCTGGTCCTTGCCTTTAAGGAACTCAGAGTCCAATGGAAGACAGACATATTCACATATAATTACAAAATATTTCCAGAAGCCAGCCACTTACCATCTCAACTATCGCCCCCTGGTTTACCACCCCATCGTCTCTCCCCTGGATTATTACAACAGTCTCCTAAGTGCTCTCTCTGCTTCTACCCTTGCCTCCCTCACATCCAAGAGTCTATTCTCAACCGTGGCCAGGATGATCCTATTCAGCGTGAGTCAGATCATGTCACTACTCCAAATGCTCCAGTGGCTCCCATTTCACACCGAGCAAAACCAAAGTCTTTACAAGGGCCTGCAAGACCCTAACTTATCTTGCCACATCGCTGATCTCATCAGCCACTGCCCTCCCCCTTGCTCACTCCATTAGAGCTACACTGGCTTCCTTGCTGTCCCTCAAACAAGCCACACGCTCCTCCCTTAGGGCCTTTGTTCTACTTGTCCCCTCTGTCTGGGACATTATTCCTGCAAATAACTCTTTGGCTTATTCCTTTACCTCCTCCAGGTCCTTGCTCAAATGTCTCTTCTCAATAAGGTCTATCCTGACCATCCTGCTGGATCTTTTTCCCATTGCGCTTATCATCTCCTCATACGTCATCAATTTTATTTCTTTACATATGTGGTTTTCTATTTGTTCATTATTATTGTTTATTGTCTGTCTTCTCTCAATAAAAGGTAAGCTCCATGAGGACAGAGATTTTTTTTTAATCCATTCTGTTCACTGATGTGTCCCCAGGGCTTAAAAAAGTGCTGGCACGAAGAGGTGGTAGGAGATCGAGAAGATGGCGGAAGAGTAAGACGTGGAGATCACCTTCCTCCCCACAGATACACCAGAAATACATCTACACGTGGAATAACTCCTACAGAACACCTACTGAACGCTGGCGGAAGACCTCAGACCTCCCAAAAGGCAAGAAACTCCCCACGTACCTGGGTAGGGCAAAAGAGAAAAGAATAAACCGAGACAAAAGAATAAACCGAAACAAAAGAATAAGGACGGGAGAGCGCAGGGGGAGGACTGAGGTTGGCGGCGTGAGCACAGCTGGCAGGGGGTTGGTGCACCATGGCTGGCAGGGAGGGAGTCCGGGGAAAAGTCTGGACCTGCCGAAGAGGCAAGAGACTTTTTCTTCCCTCTTTGTTTCCTGGTGCGCGAGGAGAGGGGATTGGGAACGCTGCTTGGAGGAGCTCCAGAGACGGGCGCGAGCCGCAGCTGACGGCGCGGACCCCAGAGACGGGCATGAGATGCTGAGGCTGCTGCTGCCACCACCGGGAGGCCTGTGTGCGAGCGTGGGTCGCTGTCCGCACCTCCCTTCCAGGGAGCTTGTGCAGCCCGCCAATGCCGGGGTCCCGGGATCCAGGAACAACTTCCCCGGCAGGGCGCACGGCGTGCCTCGTGGTGGTGCGGCATCCCGACGGCCTCTGCCATCGCAGGCTTGCCCCGCATCCGCGCCCCTCCCTCGCCCCGGCCTGGGTGAGCCAGAGTCCCCGAGGCAGCTGCTCCTTTGACCCCGTCCTGTCTGAGCGAAGAACAGACGCCTTCCAGCGACCTACACGCAGAGGCACAGCCAAATCCAAAGCTGAGCCCCAGGAGCTGTGCGAACAAAGAAGAGAAAGGGAAATCCCTCCCAGAAGCCTCAGAAGCAGCGGATTAAAGCTCTACAATCAACTTGATGTACCCTGCATCTGTGGAATACATGAATAGACAACGAATCATCCCAAATTGAGGAGGTGGACTTTGAGAGCAAGATTTACTATTCTTTTCCCCTTTTCCTATTTTTGTGAGTGTGTATGTGTATACTTCGGTGTGAGATTTTGTCTGTATAGCTTTGCTGTCACCATTTGTACTAGGGTTCTATCCATCCATTTTTTTTTCTTTTTAAAAAAATTTTTTTCTTAATAATTATTTTTTATTTTAATAACTTTATTTTATCCTTTCTTTCTTTTCTTTCTTACTTGCTTCCCTCCTCCCTTCCTTCCTTCCTTCCTTGCCTCCTTCCCTCCTTCCATCCTTTCTTTCTTTCTTTCCTTCTTTCCTTTCCTTCTTTCTTTCTTTCTACTTTTTCTCCCTTTTATTCTGAGACATGTGGATGAAAGGCTCTTGGTGCTGTAGCCAGGAGTCAGTGCTGTGCCTCTGAGGTGGGAGAGCCAACGTTAGGACACCGGTCCACAAGAGACCTCCCAGCTCCACATAATATCAAACGGCAAAAATCTCCCAGAGATCTCCGTCTCAACACCAGCACCCAGCTTCACTCAACGACCAGCAAGCTACAGTGCTGGACACCCTATGCCAAACTAGAAAGACAGGAACACAACCCCACCCATTAGCATACAGGCTGCCTAAAATAATAATAAGTCCACAGACACCCCAAAACACACCACCAGACATGGACCTGCCCACCAGAAAGACAAGATCCAGCCTCATCCACCAGAACACAGGCACTAGTCCCCTCCACCAGGAAGCCTACACAACCCACTGAAACAACTTTAGCCACTGGGGACAGACACCAAAAACAATGGGAACTAAGAACCTGCAGCCTGCAAAAAGGAGACCCCAAACACAGTAAGATAAGCAAAATGAGAAGACAGAAAAACATACAGCAGTTGAAGGAGCAAGATAAAAACCCACCAGACCTAAGAAATGAAGAGGAAATAGGCAGTATACCTGGAAAAGAATTCAGAATAATGATAGTAAAGATGATCCAAAATCTTGGAAATAGAATAGAGAAAATGCAAGAAACATTTAACAAGGACCTAAAAGAACTAAAGATGAAACAAGCAACGATGAACAACACAATAAATGAAATTAAAAATACTCTAGATGGGATCAATAGCAGAATAACTGAGGCAGAAGAACGGATAAGTGACCTGAAAGATAAAATAGTAGAAATAACTACTGCAGAGCAGAATAAAGAAAAAAAGAATGAAAAGAATTGAGGACAGTCTCAGAGACTTCTGGGACAACATTAAACGCACCAACATTCGAATTATAGGGGTTCCAGAAGAAGAAGAGGAAAAGAAAGGGACTAAGAAAATATTTGAAGAGATTATAGTTGAAAACTTTCCTAATATGGGGAAGGAAATAGTTAATCAAGTCCAGGAAGCACAGAGAGTCCCATACAGGGTAAATCCAAGGAGAAATACGCCAAGACACATATTAATCAAACTGTCAAAAATTAAACACAAAGAAACATATTAAAAGCAGCAAGGGAAAAAACAACAAATAACACACAAGGGAATCCCCATAAGGTTAACAGCTGATCTTTCAGCAGAAACTCTGCAAGCCAGAAGGGACTGGCAGGACATATTTAAAGTGATGAAGGAGAAAAACCTACAACCAAGATTACTCTACCCAGCAAGGATCTCATTCAGATTTGATGGAGAAATTAAAACCTTTACAGACAAGCAAAAGCTGAGAGAGTTCAGCACCACCAAACCAGCTTTACAACAACTGCTAAAGGAACTTCTCTAGGCAACAAACACAAGAGAAGGAAAAGACCTACAATAACAAACCCAAAACAATTAAGAAAATGGGAATAGGAACATACATATCGATAATTACCTTAAATGTAAATGGATTAAATGCTCCCACCAAAAGACACAGACTGGTTGAATGGATACAAAAGCAAGACCTATATATATGCTGTCTACAAGAGACCCACTTCAGACCTAGAGGCACATGCAGACTGAAAGTGAGGGGATGGAAAAAGATATTCCATGCAAATGGAAATCAAAAGAAAGCTGGAGTAGCACTTCTCATATCAGACAAAATAGATTTTAAAATAAAGACTATTAGAAGAGACAAAGAAGGACACTACATAATGATCAAGGGATCGATCCAAGGAGAAGATATAACAATTGTAAATATTTATGCATCCAACATAGGAGCACCTCAATACATAAGGCAAATACTAACAGCCATAAAAGGGGAAATCGACAGTAACACATTCATAGTAGGGGACTTTAACACTCCACTTTCACCAACGGAAAGATCATCCAAAATGAAAATAAATAAGGAAACACAAGCTTTAAATGATACATTAAACAAGATGGACTTAATTGATATTTATAGGACATTCCATCCAAAAACAACAGAATACACATTTTTCTCAAGTGCTCATGGAACATTCTCCAGGATAGATCATATCTTGGGTCACAAATCACGCCTTGGTAAATTTAAGAAAATTGAAATTGTATCAAGTATCTTTTCCAACCACAATGCTATGAGACTAGATATCAATTACAGGAAAAGATCTGTAAAAAATACAAACACATAGAGGCTAAACAATACACTACTTAATAACGAAGTGATCACTGAAGAAATCACAGAGGAAATCAAAAAATACCTAGAAACAAATGACATTGGAGACGCGATGACCCAAAACCTATGGGATGCAGCAAAAGCAGTTCCAAGAGCAAAGTTTATAGCAGTACAGTCCTACCTTAAAAAACAAGAAACATCTCAAATAAACAACCTAAACTTACACCTAAAGCAGTTAGAGAAAGAAGAACAAAACAACCCAAAAGTTAGCAGAAGGAAAGAAATCATAAAGATCAGATCAGAAATAGATGAAAAAGAAATGAAGGAAACGATAGCAAAGATTAATAAAACTAAAAGCTGGTTCTTTGAGAATATAAACAAAATTGATAAACCATTAGCCAGACTCATCAAGAAAAAAAGGGAGAAGACTCAAATCAATAGAATTAGAAATGAAAAAGGAGAAGTAACAACTGACACTGCAGAAATACAAAAGATCATGAGAGATTACTACAAGCAACTATACGCCAATAAAATGGACAACCTGGAAGAAATGGACAAATTCTTAGAAATGCACAACCTGCCAAGACTGAATCAGGAAGAAATAGAAAATATGAACAGACCAATCACAAGTAATGAAATTGAAACTGTGATTAAAAATCTTCCAACAAATAAAAGCCCAGGACCACATGGCTTCACAGGCGAATTCTGTCCAACATTTAGAGAAGAGCTAACACCTATCCTTCTCAAACTCCTCCAAAGTATAGCAGAGGGAGGAACACTCCCAAACTCATTCTACAAGGCCACTATCACCTTGATACCAAAACCAGACAAGGATGTCACAAAGAAAGAAAACTACAGGCCAATATCACTGATGAACATAGATGCAAAAATCCTCAACAAAATACTAGCAAACAGAATCCAACAGCACGTTAAAAGGATCGTACACCGTGATCAAGTGGGGTTTATTCCAGGAATGCAAGGATTCTTCAAAATACGCAAATCAATCAATGTGATAAACCATATTAACAAATTGAAGGAGAAAAACCATGTGATCATCTCAATAGATGCAGAGAAAGCTTTCGACAAAATTCAACACCCATTTATAATAAAAACCCTGCAGAAAGTAGGCATAGAGGGAACTTTCCTCAACATAATAAAGCCCATATATGACAAACCCACAGCCAACATCATCCTCAATGGTGAAAAACTGAAAGCATTTCCACTAAAATCAGGAACAAGGCAAGGTTGCCCACTCTCACTACTCTTATTCAACATAGTTTTGGAAGTTTTAGCCACAGCAATCAGAGAAGAGAAGGAAATAAAAGGAATCCAAATTGGAAAAGAAGAAGTAAAGCTGTCATTGTTTGCAGATGACATGATACTGTACGTAGAGAATCCTAAAGATGCTACCAGAAAACTACTAGAGCTAATCAATGAATTTGGTAAAGTAGCAGGATACAAAACAAATGCACAGAAATTTCTGGCATTCCTATACACTAATGATGAAAAATCTGAAAGTGAAATCAAGAAAACACTCCCATTTACCACTGCAACAAAAAGAATAAAATACCTAGGAATAAACCTACCTAAGGAGACAAAACACCTGTATGAAGAAAATAATAAGACACTGATGAAAGAAATTAAAGATGATACAAATAGGTGGAGAGATATACCATGTTCTTGGATTGGAAGAATCAACATTGTGAAAGTGACTCTACTACCCAAAGCAATCTACAGATTCAATGCAATCCCTATCAAACTACCAATGGCATTTTTCACAGAACTAGAACAAAAAAATTCACAATTTGTATGGAAACACAAAAGACCCCGAATAGCTAAAGCAATCTTGAGAACGAAAAACGGAGCTGGAGGAATCAGGCTCCCTGACTTCAGACTATACTACAAAGCTACAGTAACCAAGACAGTATGGTACTGGCACAAAAACAGAAAGATAGATCAATGGAACAGGATAGAAATCCCAGAGATAAACCCATGCACATATGGTCACCTTATCTTTGATAAACGAGGCAGGAATGTACAGTGGAGAAAGGACGGCCTCTTCAATAAGTGGTGCTGGGAAAACTGGACAGGTACATGTAAAAGTATGAGATTAGATGACTCCCTAACACCATACACAAAAATAAGCTCAAAATGGATTAAAGACCTAAATGTAAGGCCAGAAACTATCAAACTCTTAGAGGAAAACATAGGCAGAACACTCTATGACATAAATCACAGCGAGATCCTTTTTGATCCACCTCCCAGAGAAATGGAAATAAAAACAAAAGTAAACAAATGGGACCTATTGAAATTTCAAAGCTTTTGCACAGCAAAGGAAACCATAAATAAGATGAAAAGACAACCCTCAGTATGGGAGAAAATATTTGTAAATGAAGCAACTGACAAAAGATTAATCTCCAAAATTTACAAGCAGCTCATGCAGCTCAATAACAAAAAAACAAACAACCCAATCCCAAAATGGGCAGAAGACCTAAATAGACATTTCTCCAAAGAAGATATACAGACTGCCAACAAACACATGAAAGAATGCTCAACATCATTAATCATTAGAGAAATGCAAATCAAAACTATAATGAGATATCCTCTCACACCGGTCAGAATGGCCATCATTAAAAAATCTAGAAACAGTAAATGCTGGAGAGGGTGTGGAGAAAAGGGAACACTCTTGCACTGCTGGTGGGAATGTGAACTGGTACAGCCACTATGGAGAACAGTATGGAGGTTCCTTAAAAAACTACAAATAGAACTACCATATGACCCAGCAATCCCACTACTGGGCATATACCCTGAGAAAACCATAATTCAAAAAGAGTCATGTACCAAAATGTTCATTGCAGCTCTATTTACAATAGCCCGGAGATGGAAACAACCTAAGTGTCCATCGTCGCATGAATGGATAAAGAAGATGTGGCACATATATACAATGGAATATTACTCAGCCATAAAAGGAAACGAAATTGAGCTATTTGTAATGAGGTGGATGGACGTAGAGTCTGTCATACAGAGTGAAGTAAGTCAGAAAGAGAAAGACAAATACCGTATGCTAACACATATATATGGAATTTAAGGGGAAAAATGTCATAAAGATCCTGGGGTAAGACAGAAATAAAGACACAGACCTACTAGAGAATGGACTTGAGGATATGGGGAGGGGGAAGGGTAAGCTATGACAAAGCGAGAGGGTGGCATGGACATATATACACTACCAAACGTAAAATAGATAGCTAGTGGGAAGCAGCTGCATAGCACAGAGAGATCAGCTCGGTGCTTTGTGACCACCTAGAGAGGTGGGATAGGGAGGGTAGGAGGGAGGGAGACGCAAGAGGGAAGACATATGGGAACATATGTATATATATAACTGATTCACTTTGTTATAAAGCAGAAACTAGCACACCATTGTAAAGCAATTATACTCCAATAAAGATGTAAAAAAAAAAAAAAGAAGAGGTGGTAGTGTTCTTCCTCAAAAAAAAAAAAAAGTGCTGGCACATAGAAAGAACTCAATACATATTTGTTGAATGAAAGATGTGCCATAATGGACATATGTATAAAGCACTATGGGAGCACCAACTGATGGAAAGCCTTCCACCCAAAGTAGAGGTTTCATAGGTGGGTGACATCTGAACTGTGAATTGAAATATCAGTAGGCATTACCAGTTAGACCAAAAGGGAGAAAAATACAGGCATTCAGTGAGGTCCTATGATGACATGTCTGGCACTATGCCAGGCCCTGGGGTTCAAAGATGAATAAGACATAGTTCCCCCTTTTGATTAGCTTGCTGTCTACTGGGAGTCAGCCAGGCAAGGTGATGACTGTAGTACAGAGTTGGGGTAGTGTTAGTGTAGGAAAGAGGTAAGCACCAGTTGAGGGAGGTGGGAGTGGGAGGAAATGGAGGGGCTCAAAGAACTGGAGGTGGTTCAGGGCATGAAATTGGAGCTAAGTAGTGAAGGGCGAAATAGAATTAGTCACGTGAAGGCAGAGGGAAGGCGTTTCTGGCAGAGGGAGCAGGATGTACTAAGGCGCATAGGCAAGCAAGAACGTAGCACACTTAGTATGGCTAAGCAGATTGCAACAAAGGGCTGAGGAGAGGGGAGGCTAGCCAGGTAGGCAAGGCTAGAGCACAAAGGCCTTGCTAAGCAGCGTGGCACAAAGTGAGGAGCTCTGGAAGAGTTTTAAAGAGAAGAGTGACATGTCCAGATACACAGTTTAGGAAGATCACTCTGGATGCTGGGTACAATAAGGGCTATTAGATTTCCTGAGATTACTTTCCTCCCATCACAAGACAAGGTGCAGCAACTCCCCTCAAAGGGTTCACTTGTGGGAGGTGGGTGTGGAGCATAGCAAGAATGAGACACAAGGCTGGAGATGCTTGGGTTCTTGGACTCTTGTCCTATAATGGGGAGATTGTAGAGGTTTCCTACCTTGGAGAGGGTTTCACTGCGGGGAGCTTCCTGGGAGAACTCACACTCCTGCACGTCTCTTTGCAGATCATACCTTGTTCCCTCCTATTCCTTTGGAGAGAATGAGGTTCACAATCAAGAGACCTTCACTGAGGGCACGTGGCTAAGGTTCTTCCAAATAAACCTTGCAGGACAGAATCAAAAAAAACCCTGAGACTAAGTTTCTGTACCTTCCACGGCCGGGGCCTCACTCGAGGATCCTGGGGCTTCTTGCCTTTCAATCGGCCCATTACCACTGTTGTTAAGTTTTTCAGCATCTTTGGACCACTCTGGTTCTTGATTCCCCCCATTCAGGTCATCCCTCAAGTCTCAGGGGACCCGGCACACAGCTGGGACAGGCAATGGGAATTCCAGTGGCCGTGGTTGAGGGCAGGGTGGGGAGGACAACTAAACAGATCAGAGTTGTGGCCATTCACGGGAGGGACACAGTTCAGCAGCTGCCATGAGGGCATCATTACTCGCATACATTCCTTCAGCACTCTCTGAGTTTACTCTCATTGTCTTCAGCATGCACGAGATTAGGTATTTGGAGAACATGGGACAGTATGGGGTTGGAGCAGAGGGAAAGAACAAAGGAAGGGGAGGGGACCCAGATACTGAGTTTCAGTATGTGGCTCCCTCTGAGGAATGGGTAATTTGAGTTGGGTGGGGGGAAAGGTCTGATGCTTGTCCCTCCTCCTTCCCCACAGTTGGGGAGCCCCTGCCAATTCCCAAGATTAAGAAGCCAAACAAAAAGACGGTGGACAAGTACCACGCACTCTGCATCAGGACCTGTGCAAGCTGTTTGACAAAGTACAGTATGGCCTCCCTGAGACCCAGGAGCTGACAATCATATAACAGGAGCTGGATTTCCCCATTATTGAACCCCCAACGCATTAAGGGATCCAAGTAGGGCCACATGGAAAGTAGAATCTGGGGAGAGGGGGAGATCTCAGGGTTGAGTGAGGAGGCCAACCAAGCCAGAAAGTACTTAATGAGTCCAGCTTACAGGAAGGAACCAGAGGGATGGAGAAGAGTGGGCAACAACCCAGTTTAGTAAGCAGAGTTTTGTGAGTCCACAGATCTTTTTTGCCCCCCTGACTCCAGCCAACTCTGATCAGAGGAATGAGAAGTTAAAGAACACCATGCCCTTTCCTCCTGAGCCTTAGTGACACCATCACTATTTAGGTTGAAGCTTAGAAGCCTTGTTGAGAACAAGGATGGTTTGTTTCCTCCTAGGCCCTTGGCCCTTGCCTTACAATTTGGGGGCCACCACAAGGTAAACCAGGGACCTGAGCTATGCTTTCCTGATCCAAAGCAGACACGATTCCCTCAGCTGTGTTACAGTTCAAGCCCCAGGGACCTGGACCCGGCTGGAGTGGAGGGCCCTGAGGACCAGAGGGACCCTCTTGCCCCAGGTGGAGTTTCATGGAACCACCTCTGCTCCCCACTTCCCGAGATCAGAGCCTCTCAGCTGCATGCCCCACTGCCTGGGCCTCCTTGGGAGGGGAAATAGGGCCCTACCTTTTCCAGGTAGTTAAACTCCATTGCGATCTCCCGGAAGAAAAAGTAGATGTGGCTGCCCCAGTCCACCACGGGGACAAAGTAGGGCTCTGTAGGAGAGGAGGGGTCAGAACTCAGCCCATGACAGGAGAAAGGGAGTTTCTGGGGCTGGGAACACAGTAGCCTGGGTGGCTGCTTTTACAGTGAAGGGGGGAATATAAGCTGATTACCCAGGCAAAATAAAAGAGACCAAAGTTTTTGGGGTTTTTTGGAGGGAGTAGGTGTCAGAATCCTAAAATCACCGTGTCTTCTTTCCACAGATAGCAACGTCTACTGTTTTGTCACCTTCCTCCTTCATGTGTTGAGCTGAGCTCCTACCATACCGCTCATGCTGTTCCATTTCAGGTTGCTAAGCCACCCATTTCCAGCAAGTTCTGCTTTAGATCCAACTTAAATCTTTCCTCTAACTTTATCTTCAAAGAGGCTAGTAGGTTCCAAAGATGAGAGGGGAGTTCCCTGCCTGTCTCCTCTGGGACTGTTATTCTGGTGGGGGAATTTGATGAATGCCAGCCCTACCAGGTCTGCCCCTATCACCCCACCTTTGAACCACTTGGAGTCGTGTTTCACGGTGCGCAGAGTGGGTCGGTCCCCGAGGCTGTGGTAGATGACTGCGTCGATGGCTAGGAAGTCGGTAATGGTGGCTGTGAAGAGCATCCCTTCTGGATGGGGGTGAGTCAGGGGGAGGCAGGTGAGAGATTAGATCATAGAGGCCGGAGGCTGGATGGGTCAAAACTTGACTTCAAGACTGAGCCCTGAGCCTAAGTGAGCCCTAAGCCCCAGGCTGAGCCCCAACCCTGACGAGGCCCTGACTTCAGGCTGATCCCCAACTCCTCAGCTCATCCCCAACTTCGGCTGAGCCCTACCCTTGAGATTCTGCCTGTTTTATAGCTGGAGAGATGGTCTCCCAGCCGTCTTCTAAATGACCTGACTCCAAGAGTGGAAAATGCCATTTCTTGCTGTGGACTGGGGCCCCATAAGATGGTCAGAGTTGGGGGCACTCACCAGAGAAGAGGGCAACATTGGCGTGTTTGGGGTCGTATGGGCAGCTGGCCATACCTCCGATGTTGTCCCCGAGGGGCTGCAGTGTGTCCATCTGCAGGGGGGACAGGGACTGAGTGACAGAGCTCCTGTCTATACCTAGCAGCCCCTGGCTCCCCCAGCCACCCCCTCCAAGGGGAATCCTGGCGCCACCTTGGATGTTGTGTGACTTGGTCAGTCATTTAACCTCTCTGGGACTCAATTTACTGATCTGTAATAAATGGGTCTGAATCGATCCTAATTCATCCTATAACTGGTTTGTAGTTTAAGTTGCTGCAGCCTGTACAGGCCTCCTTTGGAAGCCTCCTCTGGAGCTCCGGGTGAGGGGCCTGGGAGGGCGTATCCAGTAAGGCTTCCGGTAGGAGATGATGTGGCCTGGGGATAGGGCATGACCAGTGGAGGGCCGGTGAGCAAAGGCGTGGAGGTTGAACCTGGGGCAGTCACGGCTTCGAAGAGCGATGACTCACGCTGTAGTTGGCACACACGGGGTTGAAGGCATTGGAACCACACACAAAGAGGGTGGATTCGTCCCGAAGTAGAAGCACCTTTACAAAATTTCGACACTCGCCCTGGACTGGGGCGGCGGGAAGAGAGAAGCCAGGGTGGGTGTGGTCACGGGTGTGGGCGGGGCCAGGGAAGAGGCAGGGCCTGCAAGGAGGGGCCAGGGATGTGGGCGTGGCAAAATCAGGGGGCTAAACTAGGACTAGGCTGGGGGCGAGGCCATGACTAAGGGAGGGGCCCAGACAGGGAAATAGGGCACTTGAAGGGGTGGAGCTATGGCAAGACGAGGGCTAAGGGCACGGCCACGACTGAGGACCACCTTGGGGGCGTGGCCAGGCTCTGGGAGTAGCCATGGCAACACCAGGGCCCTGGCTTAGAATGAAAGCA
Organism: Pseudorca crassidens; assembly: GCF_039906515.1. NCBI lineage: Eukaryota > Metazoa > Chordata > Mammalia > Artiodactyla > Delphinidae > Pseudorca > Pseudorca crassidens. Next base: position 73,190,995 of record NC_090317.1, on the reverse strand, counting down.
GAAGATTTGCCCTAGGGGGTGGCCGGGACGGATTGGGGCGTGGTTGGAGGCGTGGCCAGTGCCCACTTACCTCCTGCTTGCCCTTCATCCGACACAAGCTGATGTCGCTGGGGTTGGAGCACCAGGTCAGCTTCTGGGACACAGAGAGCTGGTGAGGTGAGCGGGGTCCTTGACAGCCCTAGGAACCCTGCTAGGGAGGCCCGAATCCACCTTGCTCCCCAGCTCAGTGTCCGGGCCCCCTGGCGGGAGCCCCAAGCATTGCCCCCTCCCCTCCCGCCTGCACCCGCTCCTCACCCGCTGGTACCGCAGCTCCATGGACGTGGGGGGCTCCAGCTCCACCCGGTACAGGTTGTCCCTAGAGGAGGGGTGTAGTTAATGAGATCGGAGAGCCTCCCCTCCCCCCCCACTATTCTGACAGCAGACGTGAGGTCCAACACGTGCCAAACAGGGGCGTGCCAGCGCCTCTGCCATGTGCAGCTCCGCATGTGCATGCCCTAACACGCCTTCTTGTGCCCTAAAGTGAGCCACGGGTTCTAGCACACCCCACATGCCTTACCACGCCACCTCACGCTTACACACCCCATGGCGTACACCCAACACAACGCACTGTCTGATGGCTTTACATCCGCTGTCCCCGCCCCAGTCTCCCCCAGGCTCTCACCCTTCCCCCCATGCCGCAGAAACTGCCCTAATCAAGGTCACTGGGCCCTGTTAAGTCCAGCGGTCACTTCTCTGTCCTCCTCCCCCTCTCCACAGCATCTTCCCCGGCCAGTCCACCCTCGTCCTGGGAACTCCATCCTCACTGGGTCCTTGGACCCTGCACTCGCCTGGCTTCCCTCCCACCTCTCCGGGCCCTCTTCTCTCCCTGGTGGGCCCACACCTGGGTTCTCTGGCCTCTTCCCTCCCCCACCCATACCCCTCCTGGGTGCCTTGTCCGCTCTCAGGGCTGGAACCACGTCTCTGCCCAGATGACACCCACAGCCCTATCTCCAGCCAGGGCCTCCCCTGAGCTCCAGATTTGGGGTCCAGCTAACCCTCAAGGTCTCCACGAGGGGGCTCAAAGTTGTCTCATACTCTGTCTCACACTCATCTTGGCCACATGGCACCCGACCATCCCCCAAATCTGCTCCCGCCCTGTCTGCCATCTCGGCTGAGACAACTCTATCCCCACGACGTGGGAGTCACCTTCAACTCCCTTCTCCTTCCCTCCCAGTGTCACCTCTGCCTTCAGTATCTAGCGAGGGTTCACCCACTTCTCACATCCTCTATGACCACCACCCTAATTCAGCCCCCATTACTGCCCACCTGGAGCAGCATTGTCCCCTCTGCCCTAGTCTAGTGGCTCCTGCCCTCACCAGTACAGTCTGTCCTCCCCCAGCCGCCGCCAGAGGGCACCTGTGAGCACCTGAGTCAGGTCCTGTCCCTCCTCTGCCCACAGCCCTCCAGGGTCCCACCTCCCTTGGGGGTAAAAGCTCAAGTCCTCCCCTGCAGCCCACAAGGCCCTGCCTTTCCTGACCCGTACCCTCCCTGCCCTCCCCTCCTCCTCTCCCCCTCACTCACTCTGCTCCAGCCACACAGGCCTCCTTGCTATCCCTCCACCATGCCAGGCAGAGTCCGGCCCCAGGACTTTTGTGTGGGCTGTGTCCTATGCCCTGACTTCTCCCTCTCCTGCAGATTTCCTTATAGCTGGCTCCTCATCATTCAGTTCTCAACTCAAATGTCACCTTCTCAGAAAAGCCTTTGGTGTGCCACTTCAGCACCCCCTCTAGCAAAGAAAAATAAATAAATAAATAATGCAGGGACAACTGGATATTCACATGCAAAAGGGTGAAGTTGGAACCCTACCTCATACCATATACAAAAATTAATTCAAAAAGGATCAAAGACCTACAGTGAGAGCTTAAACTGTAAGACTCTTAGAAGAAAAAGTAGGGTAGTTTTCTGGCCTTGGATTTGGCAATGGTTTCTTCTGTATGACACCAAAAACACAAACAACAAAAGAAAAAATAGGTAAGTTGAACTTCCTTAAAATTAAACACTTTTGTGCTTCAAAGGACACTATCAAGAAAGTGAAAAGACAACACAGAGAACAGGAGAAATTTGCAAATCATGCATCCGATAAGAGTCTAGTATCCAGAATATATAAATAACTTACAACTCAACAACAAAAAGACAACCCAATTAAAAATGGGCAAAGGATTTGAATAGACACATTCCTCCAAATAAGATATACAAATCAAAAATGGTCAGTTAACCATTAGGGAAATATAATACAAAACTAAAATGAGATACCATTTCATACCCCCTAGGATGACTATAATTAAAAAGACAGACAATAACAAGTATTGGTGAGGATATGGAGAAATTGGAACTCTTAAGGCATTGCTGATGGGAGCATAAAATGGTACAGCCTCTTTGGAAAACAGCTTGGCATTTCCTCAAAAAGTTAAAGTTATCATATGATCTAGCAATTCCACTCCTACATATATACCCAAAGAACTGAAAACACATGGTCACACAAAAATTTGTATATGGATGACCATAGCACAACTATTTACACAGGCATGCCTGGTTTTATTGTGCTTCACTTTATTTTGCTTTGCAGATAATGCATTTTTTACAAATTGAAATTTTGTGGCAACCCTCTGTGGAGCAAATCTATCAGCACCATTTTCCCAACAATATTTGCTCACTTCGTGTCTCTGAATCACTTTTTTGGTAATTCTTGCAATCCTTCAAGCTTTTCCTTTATTATTATGTTTGTTATGGTGATCTGTGATCAGTGATCTTTGATGTTACTACAAAAACTCACTGAAGCCTCAGATAATAGTTAGCATTTTTTTAGCAATAAAGCATTTCTTAATTAAGGTATGTACATTGTTTTTTTAGACACAGTGCTATTGAATACTTAATAAACTACAGTATAGTGTAAACATAACTTTTATATGCACTGGGAAACCAAAAAATTCACATGACTCACTATACTGCAACATTTGCTTTATTGTAGTGGTATGGAACTGAATCCACAACATCTCCTAGGTAAGCCTCTAATAGCAAAAAAAGTGGAAACAGCCCATAGGTTCACCAGTTGATGGATGGAGAAACAAAATGTGGTACATCTATACAATGAAATATTCGGCCATAAAAAGAATGAAGTACTGATACATGCCACAACAGGATGAACCTTACAAGCATTATGCTAAGTAAAAGTAGCCAGAAACACAAAGCCATATATTGCATGATTCCATTTCCATGAAATGTCCAGAATAGGCAAATATGTGGATACAGAGAAAGAGAGAGACAGAAAGTAGATTAGTCATTGTCAGGGACTGGGGAAAGAGGTGATGGGGAGTGACTGCTAATGGGTACATGGTTTCTTTCTGAGGTGATGAAAATGTTGTGAAAATAGATAGTGGTTATGGCTGCACAACCTTGTGAATATGTTAAAACCCACTAAATTGTATGCTTTAAAATGGTGAATTTTATGATATATTGTAACCAAGTTCAAGCTGATACTACTTGCTGCACAAGAGGCCACTGAGTTGAGACACAAGGTGTTGGGGCAAGGAAAAATGACTTTATTCAGAAAGCTAGAAAACCAAGAAGATGACAGACTAATGTCCTAAAGAACCATCTTAATTCAGGGTAGAATTCAAAGTTTTTTTATTGTAGGGAAGAAGGAAGCAAGAAGGGGTTAAGATCAGGAAGTGACATGTGGTCACCAGCAAGGGTCCGAGGATGGTTGTGAAAACTTTGTTCTTGGTCAGCTGACTTGGGTTGATTGAGTCTGGTCACAATGTTCCTTTAAATCTGGACAAAACAATAGTTATTTTTTTGTTCATACTTCCTTATCTCCCTGTGGGAGACAAGTTTCAGGTGAGGGGCTGTTTGCACAAATCTTAAGCTGTAAGCAAAATTCCTTTAGTGATTAACATGTGTATGTGTAGAGCTAAGCAGAGGTTTATGACTCAGAGATTAAAGCAGCAGAAGAGATAGATACATTATGGAGTCAAAGATGCCAAGCTTCTTCTACAAATAAGATGCAGGCAGGGGACATTGTGTGGAGGGGAGTCTGTCCCCAAGAGGGCCCCACACAGTTCTGCTTTGTTACAGTATGAATTATACCTCAAAGAAAAATTAGCCTTTTAGTTTAAGGGAAAAAGTGTGAGCTATATTAAAGTTTCAAAACCACAGTAAAAAATTTTAATACTTTTTATTTTGAAATGAATGTAAATTCACAGGAAGTTGCAAAAATAGAGTTCATCTGACCCTTTACCCAGCTTCCCACAATGGTGACATCTTATATAATTGAAGTACAATATCAAAACAGGAAATTGACACTGGTACAATACCGTTAATTAGACTACAGGCCTTATTCAGTTTTCACCATCTTTATACACACTCATTTGTGTGTGTGTGTGCATGTATGTGCGTCTATACAATTTGACCCCATATATAGATTTGTGTAGCCCCCATGACCGTCATGATATAGAACTGTTTCATCACCATAGAGGAACTCCCTCATACTATACCTGTATAATCACATACCTCCACCTTCGTCCCTGTCTCCTGGCAATCACTGACCTGTTCTCTATTTCTGTTGCTTTGTCATTTCAAGGATATTACTCTCAGTCTTCTGTATCCAAGGGTTCTGCATCCACGATTTCAACCATGGATCAAAAATATTTCATCAAAAATATTGTCAGGTCAAAAATATTCAAAGTATTCAGAAAAAAATTCCAGAAAGTTCCAAAAGGCAAAACTCGAATTAGCCACAAGCCAGCAATTATTTACATGGCATTTACATTGTATTAGGCACTATAATATAAGTAATCTAGAGATGATTTTTAAATATATGAGAATGGGACCTAATTCAACTTAAAAGCTTTTGCATAGCAAAGGAAACCATCAACAAAACAAAAAGACAACTTACTGAATGGGAGAAAATATTTGCAAACAATATGACCCATAAGGGATTAATACCTAAAATATATAAACAGCTAATACAACTTAATATCAAAAAACAAACAACCCAATTTAAAAGTGGGCAGAAGACCCGAACAGACATTTTTCCAAAGAAGACATGCAGATGGCCAACAGGTACATGAAAAGATGCTCAACATTGCTAATCATTAGAGAAATGCAAATTAAAACCACAATGAGCTATCACCTCACACCTGTCAGAAGAGCTATCATCAAAAAGACCACAAATAACAAATGTTGGTGAGGATGTGGAGAAAATGGAACCCTCGTACACTGTTAGTGGAAATGCAAATTGATGCAGCCACTATGGAAAATAGTATGGAAGTTCCTCTAAAAACTAAAACTAAAAATAGAACTAAACATGATCCAGCAATTTCACTTCTGGGTATATATCCGAAGAAAAAGAAAACACTAATTCGAAAAGATACATGCACCCCAATGTTCATATCAGCATTACTTACAATTGTCAACATATGGAAGCAAACTGTGTCCATCAACAGATGAATGGATAAAGAAGATGTGGTATATTTACATACAATGGAATACTGCTCAACTATAAAAAAAGAATGAAATTTTGCCATTTGCAACAACATGGATGGGCCTGAAAGGTATTATGCTTAGTGAAATAAGTCAAACAGAGAAAGACACATACTGTATGTTACCACTTATATGTGGAATCTAAGAAATACAACAAACTAGTGAATATAACAAAAAAGAAACAGACTCACAGATATAGAGAACAAAGTAGTGCCTACAAGTGGGGAGAGGGAAGAGGGCTAGGGTAAGGGATTAAGAGGTACAAACTACTATGTATAAAATAAATAAGCTACAAGGATATATTGTACAGCACAGGGAATATAGCCAATATTTTATAATAACTATAAAAGGAATATAATATATAAAAATTTTGAATCACTATGTTGTGCACCTGAAACTAATATGATATTATAAATCAACTATACCTCAATAAAATAAATAAATAAAATAAAATTTAAAATAGTAAAATATAAGGGAGGATATGCATAAGTTGTATGCAAATGCTACATCATTTTATATAAGGGACTTGAATATTTGCAGATTTGGGTATCTGCAGCAAGGTGGGTGGGGTCCTGGAACCAGTCTCCCTCAGATACCAAGGGACAACTGTATACAAATGGAATCACACAGTATGTAATCTTTTGAAATTGGCTTTTTTCCCTAAGCATAATGTCCTTAAGATCCATCCAAGGTGTCGTATATCAATAGTTCATTCCTTTTTATTTCCGAGTAGTATTCCATGGTCTGGATGTACCAAAGTTCATTTTACCACTCACCCAATGGAAAACATCTGGATTGTTTCCAGTTTTTGGCTATTACAAGCAAAGCTTCTATAAGCATCCATGTACAAGTTTTTCTGTGAACATGTTTTATTTTTCTGGCATAAATGCCTAGGAGTGCAATTCATGGGCTATATAAGTAATTGCATGTTTAGTTTTATAAGAAAGAGTCACACTATTTTCTAGAGTGACTGTACCACTTTACATTCCCATCAGCAATATATGAGGCAGCAAGTTTCTCTGCATCTTAGCCAGTATTTGGTATCGTCACTGTTTTTATTTTAGTCATTCTGATACATGCGTAGTGATATCTCGTTGTAGTTTTAATTTGCATTTGGGGGGGTCAGTCTCAGCCTACCAATGGTGATGCTATTAGTTAGAAATGCCTGGGGGCACTCACCTGGGCCCTACTACTTGTGGGTGAGCCCCAAGGACATTTCCCTAACAAGAGCCAATGTTGTGGCTGGATCGGCTCTCGTGGTTCTTAATTATGATTGCAAGACCATCAAGGAAATTTAGAAAAACGAGGTTCATTACTCATAAGTCCTGGATGGTACGTAGCACTCTGAGGGCCACACAGAGAGGTCATGGGGAGAGAGAGAGAGAGCATGTGAACCTGGGGTTCTGCCTTTATTGGGGATGAGGGTGGGGTGCCCAGGATTTCACGAGTTCATTCTTTATTGGTGAATTTAAAACATAAGAGTGGGAATTAAAGCATAGGAAGGGAAAAGCAGGGTCACGCATCCTTTCAGTTATCTAGGTCGCCCAGAGCTTTCTAAAAGGGGAACTACAGGAGTGGGACAGCCTGGCTCTTTATCTCATTGTGTAGCTGGCAATGTGTTTATTCAAGATGAATGTTTTTGAAACGGATGCCTCAGCAATCAAAAGCTTAATGACAGGCACTTACATTACAATAAAAAAGTTAATTATTAAGCACTTACACTACAATTTTCCTAATGGTTAATGACGTTGAACATCTTTTCATGTGTTTATTTGCCATCTGTCTATCCTCTTCAGTGAAATGAAGACTTTTGCCCATTTTCTAATTGGGTTGATTAGCTTTTTGCTGTTGAGAGTTCTTTATATATTCTGGATACTAGTCCTTTGTTGGATACATGGTTTACAGATGCTTTCTCCAAGTCTATACCTTGTCTTTTCATCCTCTTAACAGGGTCTTTTGCAGAGAAAATATTTTTAGTTTTGGTAAAGTCCAATTTATCAAATTTTTCTTTTATGAATTTTATCAGTTTACTATTGCAGCTATAACAAATTACCACAAACACAGTGGCTTAAAACAACTAATATATTATCTTACAGTTCTGGAGGTCAGAAGCCTGAAAAAGGCTCTCACCAGGCTAAAACAAGGTTTTGGCAAGGTTGCATTCCTTCTGGAGGCTGTAGGAGAGAATTCATTCCTTGCCTTTTCCTGCTTTTAGAGGCTGTCTGAATTCCTTGGTTCATGACCCTCCTCCAGCAAAGGTGTCACTCCAACCCCTGCTTCTGGCATCACATCTCTTTCTCTGATTCTTACCTTCCGGCCTCCCTCTTATATGGACCCCTGTGATTACATTGGGCCCACATAGATTATTCAGGATAATCTTCCCATCTCTTAATCATATCTGCAAAGTCCTCAGCCACGTAAGGTGCAAATTCACAAGTTCCAAGGATTAGGACGGGGACATTTTAGGGTCAACCATTATTCAGCCTACTACATGGATCTTGTTTTTGGTGTCATGTCTAAGAGTCCTTCACCAAGCTCTAGGTCCCCAAGATTTTCTCCCATGTGTTTTTCTAACATTTTTCTAATTTTACATTTTATATTTAAGCCCATGATCCATTTGGAATTAATTTTTGTGTAAAGTATAAGGGATTAATAAATTTTGACTATGTATAAAATGCCACCCTGAGCAAATAGAACCATTGTACTTACTCACAGAAGGCCACCAAGATGGTTCATCTCTTTCAAGTGTTTTCATTGACAGTACCTGATTAAAAACAGAGACAGCACACATGCCAAAAAAAGGAAACTACAGAATAATATCACCTACAAACAAAGATGTAAACCTCTTAAATAAAATAAGAATAAATTGGATTCAGAGTTCCCTCAACAGAATGCTCCACCGGCAAGAAAGATTTATCCCAGGAATGTAAATATGGCTAAATATTAGGAAATCTATTCCTAGGACACAATAGGTCAACAGAGAAGAACTGTATGGTCATCTTAATACTTGCTTAAAAAGCATAAAATAAAATTAAATGTCCATTCTTGATTAAAAACTCTTTAAAACCTAGGAATACAAGATACTTCCATAATATCATAAATGCTACCTATCTCAGGTCAATAGCCAGCATCATAAAATGAAACCCTATAGACATTTCCTTTAAAATCAGAAACAAACCAAGAATGTCTTTTGTCAACACAGTTACTTACTACTATTTTCAGATTCCTGGCCAAAGCAATAACAAGTAAAACAGAATTGAGAGGAATAAATATGGGAAAGAAGGCGACAGAATTATGTTTAGAGGTGATTCCTTTCTTATCACGACTAAAATCCCCACTGTAATACCCAAACTGCTATTTACACTGATACAAATTCAATTGATAATAAGCTGAGGTGTGGGTAAACAAGGAGAAGAATAAGAACAGGGTGGGAGGGGTAGGCAGGGATTCAATTACATAAGGTCTTGGAGGTCATCGTAAATATTCTGAGTGAGATGGGAAACCGCTGAAAAGTTTTGAATGAGGAAGTGACAATATCTGGTCCCCTTTATCACTTTTTTTATCAGTTTTCTTCAAATTTGAAAAAAATTTCACTTTCCCCAATATATGAGAAAAGAAATGCCAAATCAATAAAGAATTGAGACTATAACTTAAAATTGAAATATGATATTTTGACTCCATTAATGCATAATGAGCCAAGCAATAATGTGGACAAAAACATTGTCTCTCTTAAGAACACATAAAAATAGGCAGAGAGATCAAAAGAAAACATTTCATCCTGAACAAAGTACACTTCTGTTTTAAGAGCTACAACAAGAGAAATTTTACTACGATATCAGAATTGGGGGAGAGGTAATCTGCAGGTCCTGGCACAGAAACATTGAAGGAGTTCCGGAAAAGTTAATTGAAATCATTGAAGAGGAAGGCTACTATTTCCATACAGGTGTCTAATATCAATAAGAGGGAATTTTTGTAATCTAATGCTGTCACAAATCTCCAATGTCAAGAAATATAAATCAAGACCTGGCTATAAAGCAGAGGTGGTTGAATTGTTAGGTCCTCAAAGGAACTCAGCCATGAAGATTTTATTGAAATAGGAGAGCAAGGGGTCACTGTTCAAGTTGCCATAGAAATTACCCCTCTCTAAACATTTACCATGTGTCAATATGCAGCTCACTGGCAACAAAAACTTTCCAGAAGTATGACTCTATTTTAAAATGCACTTGGAAGGTCATAAGAGTAATAAAGAATGCCTATGTTCACTTGATATTTAGCAGAAAAATATGACATCTTCATGCCAAACTTCAAGGACTATATTTTCTTTTTTAAAAGATTGGGATATACTTCACATACCACAAAATTACCCTTTTAAAGTGTACAATTCAGTGGTTTTTTCGTATATTCACGATGGTCATCTTAGCCCAGCCCATGAGTAAAAATAACTCCCCAAGAAAGAAGCATTTTTAATGTAGCATTAAAAGCATTTTTAATGTAGCATTTTTTTAACATCTTTATTGGATTATAATTGCTTCACAGTAGTGTGTCAGTTTCTGCTTTATAACAAAGTGAATCAGTTACACATATACATATGTTCCCATATCTCTTCCCTCTTGCATCTCCCTCCCTCCCACCCTCCCTATCCCACCCCTCTAGGTGGTCACAGAGCACCGAGCTGATCTCCCTGTGCTATGCAGCTGCTTCCCACTAGCTATCTGTTTTACATTTGGTAGTGTATATATGTCCATGCCACTCTCTCACTTTGTCCCAGCTTACCCTTCCCCCTCCCCATATGCTCAAGTCCATTCTCTAGTAGGTCTGTGTCTTTATTACCGCCTTACCCCTAGCTTCTTCATGACTTTTTTTTTTCTTAGATTCCATATATATGTGTTAGCATATGGTATTTGTTTTTCTCTTTCTGACTTACTTCACTCTGTATGACAGATTCTAGTTCCATCCACCTCACTACAAATAACTCAATTTCGTTTCTTTTTACGGCTGAGTAATATTCCACTGTATATAGGTGCCACATCTTCTTTATCCATTCATCTGTCGGTGGACACTTAGGTTGCTTCCATGTCCTGGCTATTGTAAATAGAGCTGCAGTGAACATTTTGGTACATGACTCTTTTTGAATTATGGTTTTCTCAGGGTATATGCCCAGTAGTGGGATTGCTGGGTTGTATGGTAGTTCTATTTGTAGTTTTTTAAGAAACCTCCATACTGTTCTCCATAGTGGCTGTATCAATTTACATCCCCACCAACGGTGCAAGAGGGTTCCCTTTTCTCCACACCCTCTCCAGCATTTATTGTTTCTAGATTTTTTTTTTTTTTTTTTTTTTTTTTTTGCGGTACGCGGGCCTCTCCTGTTACGGAGCACAGGCTCTGGACGCGCAGGCTCAGCGGCCATGGCTCACGGCCCTGGCCACTACGCAGCATGTGGGATCTTCCCGGGCCGGGGCATGAACCCCTGTCCCCTGCATCGGCAGGCGGACTCTCAACCACTGCGCCACCAGGGAAGCCCTCTAGATTTTTTGATGATGGCCATTCTGACCGGTGTGAGATGATATCTCATTGTAGTTTTTTTTTGTTTGTTTGTTTGGTTTTTTTTTTCCGTTTTTTTTTTTTTTTTTTGTGGTACGCGGGCCTCTCACTGTTGTGGCCTCTCCCATTGCGGAGCACAGGCTCTGGACGCGCAGGCTCAGCGGCCATGGCTCACAGGCCCAGCCGCTCCACGGCATGTGGGATCTTCCCAGACCGGGGCACGAACCCGTGTCCCCTGAATCGGCAGGCGGACTCTCAACCACTGCGCCACCAGGGAAGCCCTCATTGTAGTTTTGATTTGCATTTCTCTAATGATTAATGATGTTGAGCATTCTTTCATGTGTTAATGTAGCATTTAAAGCATTTATAATGTAGCATTTTTTTAGTGTTTTATTTAGTGTTTTGTGTTACATAGTTGATAAGTATATTTTAAAAACATATATTTGGGGGCTTCCCTGGTGGCGCAGTGGTTGAGAGTCTGCCTGCCAATGCAGGGGACACGGGTTCGTGCCCCAGTCCGGGAAGATCCCACATGCCGTGGAGCGGCTGGGCCCGTGAGCCATGGTCGCTGAGCCTGCGCGTCTGGAGCCTGTGCTCCGCAATGTGAGAGGCCACAACAGTGAGAGGCCCGCGTTCGGCAAAACAAAACATATATTTGGATTTTCTTTTCTTCATTTATTTTCATTATCAATTTTGGTATTTTTAACGTCAGATGAGTTTTCAGGAACAAATTACAATGTATTATACTGCACCAGTAGGATATGAATCTACCTTATGACAGCTTAATGACTGAACTTGGTCCAGGAACCAATAGGTTACAAGTTATTTGCAAACAATATGATTGTTTAATTTAAAAACTCAAGAGAATAAACTAAGAAATTGTTAGAATTGATAAGAGAGTTCAATTAAGTGGCTAAATACAAGATAATATATGCAACAATCAAATTTTCCTGTATACTAATAATAACCAATTCGAAATGTTAAAGAGAAAAACCACAGACCCAAATGGCATCACTTGTGCTAAAGGCCACGATGCCAAAACTAACCTAAACCCATGATAGCTAACCTAATTGCAGTTTTGACCTTCCCCAGGAATGTAATCTTAATCAACCAGTCCGGAACTTTCTGGTCAGCACCAATGAGGTAACCCCTCACGTGGGCCCTCTCTATCTGCCCCACGCCCCCCAAGAGTAGGAAGAGGCAATCTGCTAGTTCCCTTCCTCACAAAAAGAAGATGTCTTGGGGGCTTCTCTGGTGGTACAGTGGTTAAGAATCCGCCTGCCGATGCAGGGGACACGGGTTCAAGCCCTGGTCCAGGAAGATTCCACATGCCGCGGAGCAACTAAGCCCGTGCGCCACAACTACTGAGCCTGCACTCTAGAGCCCATGAGCCACAACTACTGAAGCCCACGTGCTACAACTACTGAAGCCCACATGCCACAACTACTGAAGTCAGTGCACCTAGAGCCCATGCTCCGCAACAAGAGAAGCCACCACAATGAGAAGCCCGCGCACAGCAACGAAGAGTAGCCCCTGCTTGCCACAACTAGAGATAGCCCGCTCGCAGCAATGAAGACCCACTGCAGCCAAAAATAAATAAATAAATGAGTGAATGAATGAATAAATAAATACATAAATTTATAAAAATAAAAAAAGAAGAAGATGTCTTGGCCCAAAATAACCCTTTCTTTTCTTTTCTTTTTTTATTTTAAATATTTATTTGGCTGTGTTGGGTCTTAGTTGTGGCATGTGGGATCTTCATTGCTGCATGCAGGATCTAGTTCCCTGACCAGTGATTGATCCCAGGCTCCCTGCATTGGGAGTGCGGAGTCTTAGCAACTGGACTACCAGGGAAGTCCCCACCCTTTCTTTTCTTTTGCTAATGACTTCCTCTCCCCAACTTCCTTTCTATAAAAGCCTTCCGTTTTTGTACGGCTCCTGGGAGGTTCCTTCTGGTTGCTAGATGGGATGCTGACAGATTCATGAATCATCTAATAAAGCAAATTAGATCTTCAAATCTACTGGGTTGAATTTTGGTTATTGATAGGATTTAGAGTCTCTGTGCTTACAGTTCCCTCATGGTCTCTTCCCTTGGGAGAAAATGGAGGGGGTTTCCTCAGGGCCTACGAAGATTTGTCCTTGACAGTGGTGCTTTCTAGGCCAAAGCAAGACCTCGACCCAATGGCAAAACACTATTGTCTGAGTGCACAGCAAAATCAGTGGCCAAGGTCCCTCAGAATTTGTTGAGCTGAAGAATTGAATAGGGTCTCTGCACAGACATCTCTGAACAGGCTTTGTTCAAGAGTGCCACAGGCCCAAGCTCACATCTCTCCTGTGGCTGCATAACAAGAGGGTATCAAGAGGGACAATGCAAAGAGGTCAGAGGGAATACAGATGAGGGGCAGGGTTCCTTGTTGGGGGTGGGAAGAGACCCTCAGACTTACTGCTGCCCCCAGGTCCAAGGTTATCACATGGATCCTCCCACTTTTTATGCCTCCACAAAAACCACCACAGTGTCAAGGCATAATGACTGAGGAAAAACTAAGAAATTTTAAGAGCCTAATCTCTGGTTCTCAGGACCTGGTGCTTTTTCTCAATAGGCAGTTTGCCTTTTTTCCACAGTAACTGGAAGAAAACTGAGTTTAGGGATTGCCCAGAACTGGGAACTTGTGAGTCAGAAAACAGAGCAGTCATGCTGATAGCTGGAGGGGGACTCCACCCCCTTGACAACCCAACAGCCTGGAGACACAGCCCCAAAACATCTGTGCAAACAAGTCCTCCCTAAAGACAAGCAGAGTCTGGGAGATGCCTCACTTCTTATCCCCAAGATCTCTCCCACCATATGACATATACAGAGCATCACAGCACACACTGTTCCTAGAGGATTAGCAGTTCAGCAAATGTGTCAGCATGAATTGCTATCTGTGCCACGTCACTCAGGGCTTTTAAACTGTCACGACACTATTCTTTTGCCATTTCAACAAATGTTTTATGGAGCTCCTACTATGTGACAGGCACTGCTCTAGATGCTAGGATTGGAGCACTGAGTAAAACAGAGACCTTGCCCTCACAGAATTTACATTCTAGTTAGGGGAGGCAGATTAAGCAAGCAAGCAAGCATCTTCAGATAGTGCTAAGTGCCATGAAGAAAAATAAAGCCAATAAGGGACCAGTGTGTGATGCGGAGTCCTATTTCAGCTAGGGTGGTGAGGGAGGCCTTCCCTGGAAAGGTGTTGTTGGAACAGACATTTGAATGAAGTGAGGCATCCAGTCACATTAGCATGGGGGGGGAGAACAGTTCTAACAGAGGGACCAGCAAGGACAAAGAGCCTGGCATGTTCAGGGAATAACAAGATTGCCTGGCAGACATAGAAAACAAACATATGGTTACCAAAGAGGAAAGCGGGGTTAGTGGGAAGGGGGTAGGGATAAATTAGGAGTTTGGTATTAACAGATACACACTACTCTATATAAAATAGATAACTAATAAGGACCTACTGTATAGCACAGGGAACTATACTCAATATTTTGTAATAACCTATGAGGGAAAAGAATCTGAAAAAAATAGATATAGATGTATATATAACTGAATCATTTTGCTGTACACTTGAAACTAACACAACATTGTAAATCAACTATACTTCAATTTAAAAAAATTTTTAAAAAAGATTGCCTGGTAACTGGTTGAAGCGGAATGAACAACAGGAGAATGAAAGATGAGGTGACAGAGGTAGACAGGGGCTAATCAAGTAGGACCTCATAAGAAAATGTGGTAGCATTGGATTTTCTACTAAGTGAGATGAGGAGTTGTTGGAAGGTTTAATTTGTTTTTTTTAGTGTGAAAAATTTTAAACACATATAAAACTAGAGAGAATAGTAATCATGAACTTCCATGGAAGTTCTGGATTCCACAACTATTAAGATAATGCCACTTGCTTCATCTATCCCAACTCTTTTTTTTTAAGCTGAAGCGCTTTAAAGCAAATTTCACCCTTATGTATGGCACATCTAAAAATTATGACCGGGCTTCCCTGGTGGCGCAGTGGTTGAGAGTCTGCCTTCCAATGCAGGGAACACGGGTTCGTGCCCCCGTCCGGGAATATCCCACATGCCGCGGAGCGGCTGGGCCCGTGAGCCATGGCCGCTGAGCCTACGCGTCCGGAGCCTGTGCTCCGCAATGGGAGAGGCCACAACAGTGAGAGGCCTGCGTACCACAAAAAAATAAAAAATAAAAATTATGACCATTATGTAACAATAAAGCCATTATCACACCAAAAAAAATTAACTATGCTTCCTTAGTATCATCTAATACGCAGTCCACAGTCACATTTCCCTCCTTGCCTTCAAAATAGTTTTTCTTACAGTTGGTTTATGATGTTCCATCAATTATTTTAATCTAGAGCGGTCCTCTCCCCCAACCCCCCACTTTTTTCAAACCATTGACTTATTGAAGAAACTAGACCATTGTCTTATAAAAAGCCCATATTCTGGATTTGTCTGTTAGCTTCCTCATGGCGTCTTTTAAGTTGTTCCTTTATCCTTCCTATTTTCTGTAAACTGGAAGTTAGCCAGAGGCTTGTTTAGATTCAGGTTCAATTTTGAAAGTAAGAGTACTTGATGGGTACATGCTTCACATTGAGGTTATCCCCCCTTTAGTGCTTCTGAGATTAATCTGAAGTGTGGGTGGCGATAGCCTGATCTTTTCATTGTAACATTCCACATCAACCTTCACCTCATGGTTACAGCAGTCAGTGATGATCGTTACATGTCACAATTAATTTCATCAGAAGTTGTACAAGGATGTTTTTCTATTTCTATCATCCCGTCCACACTTATTAGCTCACATAATGCAGTGTACTGATAAGCTTCACTTCCAACTCTACCCCCTCTAAACTTTTCCTTCCCTGTCTCTACGGGGAAGGTTAATTTGGTTTTTTTTTTTTTCCTTCTAGAGTTCTTTTTCCAATTAGAAGCATTTATATGATATATTTGTATGTACACATATATATTCATATCCCTCCTCTTCTTGACTAAAGGTTGCATAGCTGTATATGCTAGTCTGTATCTTACTTTTTTCACTTAAACTATATCCTGGAAATCACTTCATGTCTGTCTCGAGATCTTCCTCATTATTGGTTTTGAGCAAGGGAATGACAAAATCTGACTTATAGTTTAGAAGCCTTCCTCTAGCTGCCTTGTAAAAAATAGAATTTAAAAGGACAAATACCAGACTTCCCTGGTGGTGCAGTGGTTAAGAATCTGCCTGCCAATGCAGGGGACACAGGTTCGATCCTTGGTCCGGGAAGATCCCACATGCCGTGGAGCAACTAAGCCTGTGCACCACAACTACTGAGCCTGTACTCTAGAGCCTGTGAACCACAACTACTGAGCCCACGCACCGCAACTACTGAAGCCCACGTGCTTTGGGGACCCGCGTGCCGCAACTACTGAGGCAGTGTGCTGCAACTACTGAAGCCCATGTGCCTAGAGCCCGTGCTCTGCAACAAGAGAAGCCACCGCAATAAGAAGCCCGAGCACTACAACGAAAAGTAGCCCCCGCTCACTGCAAGTAGAGAAAGCCTGCACGCAGCAATGAAGACCCAATGCAGACAAAATAAATAAATAATAAAATAAAATAAAACAATATTTTTAAAAAAAGAACAAATACCAAAGCAGAGAGGTCATTTAGAGGCTGCCATCTTGGATCATGCAAATAAAGGCAACACCTTAGGGATGGAGGGGCCTGGGCCCCTGACAACTTCACTGAGTAGCCTGGCACAATAG
The DNA here is from genome assembly GCF_039906515.1 of Pseudorca crassidens. Lineage (NCBI taxonomy): Eukaryota > Metazoa > Chordata > Mammalia > Artiodactyla > Delphinidae > Pseudorca > Pseudorca crassidens. The sequence continues at coordinate 73,174,150 of NC_090317.1, read as the reverse complement.
CCACTTCATCTTTGGGTCTGAAAGAGAGAGAAATAGATCTTTATCTTATGTAAACTACATTTTATTTTGGATCTCTGTCACATTCACTGAACCTACATCCTAATTAACAAATCATTCTTATTCTAACATGCTCTGATTATTATGACTGGAGTCAAGACAACTGGCTTCTTGTCTTGACTGTATTGATCATGTGACCTTGAGCAAAGAAGAGGTGAGAGAGTGTTCTGGATAGAGGAACAGCATGAGTAAGTTTTCAGAGGCTGTGTAATTTGGCTCTTATCTCATAAGCAATAGAGGACCCCTGAAAGTGGTAGTACAGAAGGAATTCTCAAAAGATTAAGTGGGTAGTAGTATAGAAGGGAAGAGAAACCAGAGACCAGGAGACCAGAATAGGAAGCCAGCCCTAGGCCTTGCTTCTACCCAACACGTAGCCATTGATGATCCAAGATAACTTATTTCCTCAGTGACTTACCATGGTTAACCTTACCACCATCCTTCTAACTCCACTTCCTACTATTTTCTCTACTTGTTGTTAACTCCACTCCAGCCACAAGATCTGCTTGCTGTTCCTTGAATAAATTCCTTGAACAAGTATGCTCCTGCCTCAGGGCCTTTGTATTTGCTGTTCCCTCTCTCTGGAATGGCTCTTCCCCTTGATAGCCACATGCCTTCCCCGACCAATCTACCTAAAATGGCAGCCCCATCCCCATCCCCCTTACTCTGATTTCTTTTACTTCACAGAATATATCACCATTTGGCACTATATATTTATTTTGTTGTTGTTGTCATCCCTCCCTGGAATATAAGCATCATGAGGACAGGAACCTTGTTTAGTACACTGCTGAAATCCCAGCACTTAGAACACTGTATACAATAGTTGGCACACAATAAGTATTTGTTGAATGAACGAATGAGATATAAAATAGATTTTACTTATGTCATTCTATGAGTAATTGACTTTAAGAAATTTTAGAGAAAACATGAGGCTAAAGAGGTGAGGGGGGAAGGCCTAGAACGGAACACTGAGCCCTGAGGCTAAGAACATGGAGGAATGAGCTTGAAGAGGAGATAAGAGGCTTAGCCTAATCCCATTTACAAACTGAAAAGCACTCAAATCGACTTTTGTGGCGATTTTAACGTTTTCTGTAAGTAACTAAACCTGCTATTTTTGCATCTCTGTCTTTTTCCCAAAGTTATTAAATTTTTTTAAGAACAACAAACTTTTAAAATTTTGGAAGCAAGTATAGAAAAATATCTTCATATTCTCAGATGGGGAAATTTTTATTAAAACAACGCACAAAGGATTGATACATTTACATTAAAACTAAGAACTTTTTAAAATCTTTAAAGAAAGAGAAAAGACAATCTACAAATGAGGAGAAAGATCATTCAACAAATATTATTGAGCACCTACTATGTGCCAGGCACTGTTAATGGTCCCTAGGATAAATTAGTAGACGAATCAAAACAAAATCCCTGCCCCTAAGGAACATTCTATTGAAATGCATATGTTGATTAAAAGGGGCCAGGTACCATCCTAAGTACTTTACATATATTAACTTATTTAATTGGCACAGTAACTCTGTGGGTTAGGTACTCCACGGATGAGAAAAATGAAGCTCAAAAAGGTTAAGGAAACTGAGGCACAGAGAGGTTAACTGCCTGAGATCACACAGTTGGTGAAGGGTGGAGCTGGGATTTGAACCCAGTCTGGCCCTAGAGGCCAGGTACTCTATTCCTTATTGTAAATTGGTATACTGACACTCACAGCACCCAACTGACAAAGGATTAGTATATGGACTGTGCCAAGAGCTCCTACATATCATTAAGTAAAAGATAACCAATAAAAAAAATGAGTAAAAGACATAAGCAGATATTTTCCAGAAGAAATATGGCCCATAAGTATAAGAACCGATGCTCAACTTCTTTAGTAATTAGGGAAATACAAATTAAAACTGCAACAAGGTAGCATTTGACACTAAACTGATTGGCAAGAATTTAAAAGTCAGTTAAAGCCAAGTGTGAGGATATGGAGCAATGCGTACCCACACTCTGCTGAAAGCATATGATATAATCACTTTGGGAAACAATTTAGCATGTCCTAGTAAAACCAAATCTGCACAGAACCTATGACTCAGGAGTTCCACTCCTAGGCATATACCCTAGAGAAACTTTTACGCATGAGCCCTACAAGACATGGATAAGAATGTCCTAGAAACAGGGTTCATAATAGCAAAAACAAGCTGGAAACAACCCAAATGTCCATAAATAAGACCGTGGATGAATAAACCATGGTACATCCACCCATATTCATACAATGGAATACAAAAAGCAAAGCTACATATGTCAACAAAGATGAAACTCAAAATCTTAGTGTTGAGTGGAAACAATCAAGTTAGAGAGAAATACCATATATATGTGTGTATGTGTGTATATACACGCACACATATATACACAAAAGTAGGCAAAACTAAACAACATACGTGATAAAACTACAAATAAAAGAAAGGGAATGACAGACAAACACATCAGCACAGAGGTTATTCAAGGTAGGGGAGGAGATGAGGGGAAGGAGATTAGGGAGAGGCACTCAGGGGCCTTCGAAGCTACTGGTAGCATATTATTTCTTTAGCTGGGTGGTAAATACATGTGTGTCCTCATTATTATATAAATATTAGTTATTATATATTATAATTATAAAAATGAATAATATAGAACAATATATCATAATAATGTCTTCATTATTATTTCAATTCTTTTATACATATGATACATCTCACAAAAACACGAAGAAAAGAAAAAGCAGACCCCTAGCCGATCTGAAAAAGATTATATATTCTTTTCAGAAACAAGAAGGTTGGGGAGGAGCAGGAAGGCCATGCCCATTTCTGCTGGTCCCCCCGTTGCTCTGTGTAGGAGCTCTCAGTGTTAACTGGGTGTTAACTGGGCTCCAAAGACTTCCTCTTGGCTCCCCACACTTGGTCTGTGTCCAGTCCTTCCCCAGTGATCACAAATGAGCAGCCCTTGGGCCAAATCTGTCTGCAGTTGTGTTTTGTTTAGACAATCCAGTTATTGTCATTTTAAAAATTTTAAATCGTTCAGAAAAAGAGAACCCACATACATACATATGTACCTAATTCCTATAGAGAGAGACAGATAAAATAAATATGTGAAATACTGACAATTGTTGACTTGAAGAGGTAGATGATATACGGGTGTGTATTATACTATTCTTTCAACTATCCTGTATGCTTGAATTTTTTTTACAAGAAAAAGTTGGAAAAACTAACTTTGAAGGCCTTTAGAAGGAGCACGCCCTCTCTAGTTCACCACAATCCCCACCATTCCCTATTATAACTCTCAGTCTGTTCCCTTATTTCTAGTACCCCTGGTTCCTAGAGACATTTGAGTTTGCAACTAGTAGCTCAGCTTGGAGGGCTTGGCCCCTCTTCCATCTCCATGTCTCCTGCATGTATGTGGTTTGTTCGGCCATTCCCACAGGCCGAACAAACCTTATGCAGAGAGGACAACACAAGCTGATGTAATTCCCCACTACCGTGCAGTAGGGAGGGAAGCCCTCTTCACCCACCTCCCAGCAGCTACAGAAACTTCAGCAAGTGTACTCTACCTTATAAGACAAAGGTGGGGCCTTGAAAAAGACAAGCCACACCAGTTAGCTTCTCCTAGATGATAAGATGAAGAATTTGATGATTCTTTATGACTCTCTGGCATCAAAGGTGAAAAGGATGGGGAAGGAAAATCTTCCAGCAACATCAGGGGGCCTGCGAGGCAAACAACTATACCAGGGATATAAAGTATGAGATAAATGTGCCTGGACTTATGAGTTAAAAAGAATCCCTTGAGGGTGCTTAGGCACCAGTTTGCAACGAATAAACCGTTCCTCTTTAGAATGATCAGTGCTTAGTCTCTCAGAGTCCAGTGGCATCGGGGAAACTGAAGCAGCTTCCTAGTTAGCATCTGCCCAGCCATGTTCGGTGATATGACAGGTTCTTTCTTTGCAAACTCTGGTTTTCACTCCCACTGCACTAAACAAATCCATGATTCCTGCCACCCACAGTTTGGCTATTTCTGCACACACCACACAGCATGAATTCATCCAATTGTTTAGCAGCAAAACAGGCTTAGAAAGGAATAGGCAGATAGCTAGAGGCAGGCAGTGCCACTTGAGGGATAAGGCCATTTTGGAATGGCCTTGCCTTTTGGTTTATTCTTGCCTTGACCTCCACACCTTGCTGACTTCCCGGATCTTAGAACTTCAACTCGTTTCTGATATCCACCTCTCCATAGGACCAGGCATCAGCTTTAGGGAATATTGATGCCCGTCCATCCTTCCCCATGACCTACTTTGGCTATTTGCCATCCACATCCTATTGTGACAGAACTCACCTAAGGATTTGATGCTGCGGTCATGAATCCTTACCAGGTCAGGGACTGAAGATAAGGAAAAGAACTCTATTACCAAAGCTGTAGCATCAAGACGATACCTTCAATATATAGAATGGATAAACAACAAGGTCCTACTGTGTAGCACAGGGAACTGTATTCAATATCCTGTGATAAACCATCATGGAAAAAAATATCAAAAAGAATATATATGTATAACTGAATCACTTCGCTGTATAGCAGAAATTGACACAACACTGTAAATCAACTACACTTCAATAAAATAAACTAAAAGAAGAAGAAGAAGAAGAAGATACCTTCTGATGTCTGAGAAGGAAGTGAAGGCCAAGACCAGACAAGTAGCTGCTAAGTTGTGACACAGGGGCAAGACAGTACTTCTCATGTGTAGTGCTTAAGAGAGCAATTCCTACTCCAAAAGTAGATAGATAAATAGATAGACAGATAGATAGATAGATAGATGATAGGTAGATAAATAGACGATAGGTAGGTAGATAGATAGATAGATAGATAAGAGGGAAGGGGGACATCCATAAACAATGAGAGTGTGTCATCAACCAAGGATTACAATTAGTACAATTCTGTGAGGTCGTGTTAAAATAAAAAAGGGTGAGGGAAGAAAAGAAAGGATCAGTGTACTTACTAACAATCAGTTCTCACATTCCCAGGTTTCCTAATTTCTTTGATACAATTCATGGTGACCAGGACCACCCACATACCAAGGAAGTCTCTGGCCTAGGGAATTGCAATCACTCTCATTCTTAGTTCAGGTGAGACTAGATTAAAAAAATTTTTTTTTCTCAAAAAGAAAAGAAAACAATATGAAAGCATAGAAACCAACGTATTGATACAACAGATTTCTTGTACTGATCTTTGCCAGATACAGGCTGATCTCAGTGATCCACACCTTTCAAGACCCTTTTTTTTTTAATTTTTATTTTGCGGTACGCGGGCCTCTCACTGTTGTGGCCTCTCCCGTTGCGGAGCACAGGCTCCGGACGCGCAGGCCCAGCGGCCACGGCTCACGGGCCCAGCCGCTCCGCGGCATGTGGGATCTTCCCGGAACGGGGCACTAACCCGTGTCCCCTGCATCGGCAGGCGGACTCTCAACCACTGCGCCACCAGGGAAGCCCCAAGACCCATTTTTCTACACTTCACCTCAGCCCCGGACTTGGCTTGTGTTTAAACGCTCCTGAGCTTGAGCGGAGGTGAAACTAAGCAGCAGCCCTGCCAGGTCTAGTATATAGGGGGCCTTCAAGAAACCTGTTTCCTGAGCTGTTTGGAGAAGAGGGTCAAGCCCTTTCTTCAGACCTAGTCATTTCCTGGCAGAGAGAGGCCGACTCTACTGACCACACTACCTGGTCCCTGGACCTCACCTGGGTTAACTGAGGCTTGAGGAAGTGGTCCGCTTTTTGCACCAGTAAATCCTAAAAACTGCTGGGAAAGAGGAAGCTGAGCAGTGCCCACTGAAGGGGCTGCGGGTACGTGACGGTTTCTGATCAGTAACCTTTCACCTACCATTAAAAGACCTAGAAGTCTGACCAGATAGTGAAAGAGGCATGTCTAAAAATTAGTGCTTCCTCCATAATAGGAGATTGGTTAAATGAATCATGGCATATCCATACAATGAAATGACGATGTGATAGAAGAAAATTGACATGAAAAAAATGTCCATCATATACTCTTAGGTGAAAAAACAGGTTACAAAACAGTACAGAGAATATGATTTCATTTTGATTAAGAAATTATACATATAACTAACATTTATTGAGCTTTAAATATGAGCATATAAATAAACAAGGCACTGAAGAAAAAGCTTTACATTAATTACTTACCCTCATGACAACCCAATGGTATCGGTAGGTATTTACTCATCTTTTAGAGATGAGGAAACTGAGGCACTAAGCAGTTAAGTAATTTGCCATAGTTCACTTAAGTGGCAGAGCTGAGGTACAGACTGGGATCTGTTGGACTCAAGAGCCCAAACTCTTCACAGTGACACAATATTTATCTCTATATTCATACAGGAAAAAGTCAAGAAAGAGAGATACCAGGATGTGAACAGTTAACAGTTGTTATTTCTGGATTGTGAGATTATGAGTCACTTTTGTTTCCTTTATGTTTCCTTGTGTAGTCTGAAATTTTTATGAATTACATGGATTATTTTTATAATCAGGAAAAATAATAAATCAACCTCCATTTTGAAAAACGCAAACAAGCCATTGTTTCTAACCTGTAAGCAGCAAACCACTGTGGGGGGCAGGGAGTAACTTAATTATTACAAGCGTTCTGGAAATTCCTATATGGCCCAAGCACTGTCTAGAATGAATAAAAAATATGCTTACACATATTTTTTTTTCAAATGTCACAATGTATACTGTCATGATGTATAGCCATAGTGCTTTCGTTGGTTATATATTTCTCAATCAATGGATATTAAAAATACAACTATTATTATATGGAAGTCTATGACATTTTAAATATTAAAATTTGAAAACAAAGGATGCGATCTGCTGTTAAAAGAAAAAAATATGTGTACAGATCAACACTCTGTAGCTTGAGTGTCTTCTCAACAACTGACCTCTTTTTTGGGGGGGGTGAGGGAGGTGGGAGGAAATAAAGGGGAAAAACTGAAAATGCACAAATTATTAAAAGTTAATCTAGGAGCAGTCCTGAGGAAGACAATTTACAAGGACGAGAGGGCATGGAGAGGGAGTTAATGTCGCCCCAGAAAATCCTATTCTGGAAAGACAGAATGCTAATCTCCCCTGTATTGCCAGGGGCTAGTCCTCACCTTCAAGCACAGGGATGTCAGCACAGATTGCAGGAGACGCTGTAATGCCTGAATGCTCAAGCTTGCTACAGGGCTGGGCTGATATTCAATTAGCAGGAAGAGCTGGAGTGGGGACAGCCCTCCAGGTGCAGAGAAGGCAAAGTATGCAGAACTCTGTCTTTTGCCAAACCGACTCAAAGGTCAACACTTGCCTTCCTTGCTCTCATTCTTCTTTTCCTGTTTTGTAATGTGCCCCTTGTCCTCTATTTCTGTACAGCCTTTTGTCCCCCAACTCATGTCCCCAGGACACACTCCTCCATAGGACTCCTGTGATTTCATTACCCAGAAGAAACCACAGACCTCAAACTAAGATACTCACTCACTGATTGTTTATTTAATACTGAGGGCCTAGGACTTTCCAGGCATTATAGGAAGATGCATTTAAAAATAAGATATGGTCCATATCCCTTTAGAAGCATACCGACTTCAGGTGTGAAAATCAAACAAAAACAAAGAAAAAAAAAACAAAAAAGTCAACAACTCAGTTTGCTTCATTGGGCATGAAGTTATAACAAGGTAAGAGATGGGAGTCAGAAAGAAGAATGAGGGCTTTGCTGCCCCCCCCACTTTGGCCTGTACGTGGGGCTCACCCCTGCTCATGGGAGGTGGTGCTGCCGTCTGGAAGACAGGCTAACTCCAAGGGAGAACAGTCTTTGACAGGTCAATGGCAGGGGGAAAAGGAGGGTAGGAAGTGGGATTGTTCTGTATTAAAAGTAAATGAAGGGGCTTCCCTGGTGGCGCAGTGGTTGGGAGTCCGTCTGCCGATGCGGGGGACACGGGTTCGTGCCCCGGTCTGGGAGGATCCCACATGTCGCGGAGCGGCTGGACCCGTGAGCCATGGCCGCTGAGCCTGCAGGTCCGGAGCCTGTGCTCCGCAACGGGAGAGGCCACAACAGTGAGAGGCCTGCGTACAGCAAAAAAAAAAAAAAAAAAAAAAAAAAGTAAATGAAGATCTTGCTGAAGGGCTCAAACCTGAGTCTGATCCAGTGTTTGAATCCAACTGCCAATCTGGGGGAAATACAGACACGCAGCAAGCGAAGTCCAGGCTGTAGGAGATTCTCCAGGTCAAATGTGGGTTGTTCAACAGATAAATGATCAGGAAAAGAAAGGGATGGAGGGGGAAGCTGGAAACTAAAACAGACCTAAACTCTTACAAAATGCCAAGGTCATAAAAGACAAGGAAAGACCAAGAAACTGTCACAGACTGGAGAAGACTAAGGACACACGATGAGTAAATACAACATGGGACTTGATGGCACCCTGGAACAGAAATGGACATTAGTAGAAAAAAACTAGTGCAATTCGAATAAAGTCTGGAGTTAACAGTAATGTTACAATATTGGTTTCCTAGCTGTGATAACTGTACTATGGTTACATAAGACGGTAACATAAGGGGAAGCGGGATGAAGGGTATAGGGAACTCTCCGCACTATCTTTGCAACTCTCCTATCAATCTAAAATTATTCTCAAATAAAACGTTTACAAAAAAGAAATTTTAAGGGTTATAATAATCTTTTTAATGGACAAGACTAAACCATAGTCATTAGGGAAGTGTGTTTGGGTAATAAAACCATAGAAATGCAAGGGAACGATTCCTCTAAATGTCAAAGATAATGGTTACTTTGGGAGGAGAAAGAGAGCTGTGACTGTAATAGGGCACATGGGAGGCTTCTGGGGTGGGTGAAAAACTTCTATTTCTTGACCTAACGGTGGCCACAAGGTATTTGTCTTATAATAATCCATTAAGCCATATTTGTTTTAGGTGGTTTTCTGTATCTGGGTTTTATTTTACAATGAATAATTAAAGAGAGAGACTTAACAGACATAACATCCAAATAAAGTCAGTGGACCTTGTTTAGATCCTGATTTAAATTAACCAACTATTGGATTGGCCAAAAAGTTCGTTCGGTTTTTTCCATACAATGGTTCTAGTAGCACTTAGTTGTCTTTAACTTCATTCGAAACAATTTTGTTAGATTGTATTGTGACAGCTGTCATATCAGCGTGCATTAAAAAGAAAACTTACCAAAACTGGTGAATTTTTGTGTAGCTATTTTGATATTGAAGATGGAAGAAAAAAAGCAACATTTTGGGCATATTATGCTTTATTATTTCAAAAAAGGTAAAAACGCAACTGAAACACAAAAAAAGATTTGTGCAGTGTATGGAGAAGGTGCTATGACTGGTCGAACGTGTCAAAAGTGGTTTGTGAAGTTTCGTGCTGGATATTTCTCACTGGACAATGCTCTATGGTCGGGTAGACCAGTTGAAGTTGATAGCGACCAAATCGAGACATTAATTGAGAACAGTCAACCTTATACAACGCGGGAGATAGCCGAAATACTCAAAATATCCAAATCAAGCGTTGAAAATCATTTGCACCAGCTTGGTTATGTTAATCGCTTTGATGTTTGGGTGAGTTAAGTGAAATAAACCTTCTTGACCGTATTTCCGCATGCGATTCTCTACTTAAATGTAACGAAAACGTTCTGTTTCTAAAACAAATTGTACAGCAGAAACTAACACAACATTGTAAAGCAACTATACACCAATAAAAATTTAAAATAAAATAACATGATTATAATAAAAAAATAAATTAAAAAATAAATTGGGATGGGCGATGAAAAGTGGATACTGTACAATAATGTGGAATGGAAGAGATTGTGGGCAAGCGAAATGAACCACCACCAACCACACCAAAGGCCAGTCTTCATACAAAGAAGATGATGCTGTGTATATGGTGGGATTGGAAGGGAGGCCTCTATTATGAGCGCCTTCCAGAAAACCAAATGATTAATTCCAACAAGTACGGCTCCCGATTAAACCAACTGAAAGCAGTACTCGACAAAAAGCGTCTGGAATTAGTCAACAGGAAATGCATAATATTCCATCAGGATACCCCAAGACTGCATGTTTCTTTGATGACCAGGCAAAAACTGTTACAGCTTGGCTGGGAAGTTCTGATTCATCCGCCGTATTCACCAGACATTGCAACTTCGGATTTCCATTTATTTCAGTCTTTACAAAATTCTCTTAATGAAAAAAATTACAATTCCCTGGAAGACTGTAAAAGGCACCTGGAACAGTTCATTGCTCAAAAAAGTAAAAAGTTTTGGGAAGATGGAATTATGAAGTTGCCTGAAAAATGGCAGAAGGTAGTGGAACGAAACGGTGAATACGTTGTTCAATAAAGTTCTTGGTGAAAATGATAAATGTGTCTTTTATTTTTACTTAAAAACTGAAGGGGGCTTCCCTGGTGGCGCAGTGGTTGAGAGTCCACCTGCCGATGCAGGGGACGCAGGTTCGTGCCCCGGTCCGGGAAGATCCCACATGCCGCGGAGCGGCTGGGCCCGTGAGCCGTGGCCGCTGAGCCTGCGCGTCCAGAGCCTGTGCTCTGCAACGGGAGAGGCCACAACAGTGAGAGGCCTGCGTACCACAAAAAAAAAAAAAAAAAAAAAAAAAACTGAAGGAACTTTTTGTCCAACAAGTATAAAAAGACATTTGTATATGGACTGGATATTAGATATTATTAGAGGAGTATTAATTTTGTTAAGGGTGATAATGGCATTGTTATTATCGAAGAAAACATCCAAATTTTTGTAGATGCATAGTGAAATTTAGGGGTGAAATGACATGATGTCTTAGAATTGCTTTAAAATAATCCAAGGGGGGAAAAAAGAGCTGGGAGATAGATGAAACAACTATGGCAAAATGTTAATAGCTGTTGAAGATGAACATAAAACATGAACACAAAAATGAAAATTTCTTGCATTCTCTAGTTTTGTGTGCGGGGGCAAATTTTTATAATAGAAAATTAAAAGAGGGGGACAGCCTCGAGCCAGGCTGCCTCAGGGCAACGGCCGCAACAGATATCTAATCCCAGGTGCTCCCCCCGCCCCACAAACCCACAGCGCTCCCTTCCCACCAGCCATCTCCCTGAGGTCACAACCCCAGCAGTCTCAGAGTGGCCTGTGATGTGAGGGGTGTTTCCCTTCTCTGGACCTCTGCGTCATTAGGACCAGATAGCAGCCCTTCTCACCTTTTCTTCATCCTTATGTTCTAGTAATACCAGGAAAGGGAATCAAAGGGCAAATGGGCAAGGCCCAGAGCTCAGAACTGATGGGGCAGTCCTTACCACTCCAGAGTCTGCCCCCTTCAGTGGGTGGTAGATGTGGGGCTGGACAAGGACGGGACAGGGAGATGAAAATCCTCATAACTATATGCATTCAATATCGGGTGAGCTTCCAGAGGCTAGTGGTACCTTTGGTTGGAACACCGTTCTGGGATCTTCGTCTCCTTCAGGCTCCTGGGCATCATGCCTTGTTTCAAGCAACCTAAGCACTTCCAGAGTCTGGTATTTCTGTACTGACCCCTGAGCGACCTTGCCATATGTGTGTACTGATCCAAGAGAGCATGGCAAGAAGCCAGAGTCAGAGGCCAGGACCAGATCTGGGGTGACTTTTGTGCTCATGGGAAGTCTCATCTCTGGCCTTTGATCATCTCAGTTGGTACTACAGAGTAAAGCCAAGGAGTCTCAAGTTCCCCGAGTGCCCTGGAGAAGGAAGAGATAGAGTCTCAGGGGCAGAAAGGACAGGTGGAGGTGGGAGGTGGAACAGGGTCATGTTGCTTATGAGTAGATCTAGCTAGTTTCAACCACTTCCTAACCCTCACTATCTGGAGAGGAGAAATGAGGGCCATGGAATAAGCGTGATATGTCCAAAATCTTAAGGAAGCATGGGGAGTGGGGCAGAGGAAGCATTAGCATTACAGACTTAGAGAAGTATCGCCTGTGTTTGAACCATAGAATTTTCCATTCTGGGAGGGGAGTGGTAGTAGCATGGTGGGAGTGAGGGGAGACAGAGATAATGGAAGGAATGGTGAAAGGGCAAGGGGACAAGAATGGTGTACGGGGAACAGTAGAAGGCTGCAGATGCTGTATGCACGGAGTATGGGGAGATATAGACAGTATATGGACAAGGGAGGGTGAGCTAGTGTTTTAACAAGAGTTCAAGGATGATGAATAGGGAGGGAGACAGGAGACAAGAGGGAAAAGACGGTGGATGAGTGGAAGCAGTGGGGGAAAAGCTGGTGGCAGGCAGGGACCAGGAGTAGGGGGATGGTGAGAGGGCAGGTAGACGGGGATGACAGGTAAGCAGAGAAATAGATCTGGAATGTATGGTAGATGATAGAGGAAAAGTTTGAAGGACAAGTGGACATGGCTGATGGACAAGCAGGAGCTGGATTGTGCAGAAGGCCAGGACCAGGGCGCTTGGAGAGTTTGGAGGGCTCTTAATAGGGCTGGACATGGTCAAGTTCGGCTGGCAGCACAAATTTGGTCTGATCTGCTCCCTCATCAGTTTGGATCTTGCAACCATTGTCCATTTACCTGCTGTTTACATCCTAGTGGCCGCTACCAGCCCTCTACTTTGCCTGTTTTTTCCAGGACTGGAAGACCCCAGAGCAAGGTAAGACTCATGGACCTAGAAAGAACAGTACTGAAGAATGTTCCACCTCAACCTGTAACCAGGCAGTCCCACTTACCATGCCACAGGCCTCTCATCCAAGTTCTCAGAGCCACAGGAGCTAGGCCAGCCAGGACCATCCTGGGGTCTCTTCCTTTTCCCTAGCAGAGCCACAGTCCCTCCAGGCTGCTAGGGAAGCACTGGGTGAGCGGGAGGGGTGGGCTTGGCACACACAGACACCATACCCTACAGATATTTCTTTTTTTTTTTAAAGAAGATGTTGGGGGTAGGAGTTTATTAATTAATTTATTTATTTTTGCTGTGTTGGGTCTTCGTTTCTGTGCAAGGGCTTTCTCCAGTTGTGGCAAGCGGGGGCCACTCTTCATCGTGGTGCACAGGCCTGTCACTATCGCGGCCTCTCTTGTTGCGGAGCACGGGCTCCAGGCGCGCAGGCTCAGTAGTTGTGACTCACGGGCCCAGTTGCTCCGCGGCATGTGGGATCTTCCCGGACCGGGACCCGAACCCGTGGCCCCTGCATTAGCAGGAGATTCTCAACCACTGCGCCACCAGGGAAGCCCCCCTACAGATATTTCTATCTCAGGTGGCAGGTGATCAGCCTGGGTAAGGAACTGGTGTGCCTGGACCCGCATCAGGGACTATTTTCCCATTTCTGTAAGTGTCTCTTCCCCAGCGTCTCTCACAGTTCTCCAGATAGTAAGCATTGATGCCAGATGACTAGGGCTGTCCATAAGGAAAATGAGCATCCCAGAGAAGTCTCAGTGCAGGCTAGACAGACTTCAGGGTCCAACATTGCTACTGGGCTCTCACTACCTTGCTAGTACTTAACTATCACTTCTAAGCAGCCCCAAATCCAAATGTAGAATTCTGGTTCCTCGTCCAGCTACACTAAAGTTGAGAACTTTTGAGAAAGGGTTTCCACCCACAGGAAATGTAACTGATGTTTTTTCATCCATTACTCCACTGACACTTCACAACAGCCCTGCCAAATAGGTATTACTATCTCTAGTTTATCAATGAGGAAACTGAAGCTCAGAGAGATTAAATAACGTGTACAAAATCATGCAGCTAGTGAGTAACAGATCAAGGATTCAAAGCCACATCTGGTTATCTGACTAAAATTGCTATTCTCTCTACTACTCCTCATCACCTCCTTCACCAAAACACTGGCTTTCATCACATGAATGAAAGAGAACAGAGGTCTCAGGTGAAGCATTTAGCGTAACCAGTTAGGGATTGTGGGATGCAGTAGTAGAAAATGTGGGGAAAGAAGAAGCTCAGATGTACCATCTCCTTCACTCCACATCCAGGTTACCCTTACAGGTAAGCCAAGCAGTGAGTAGCCAGTGTAGTAGAATGTGAGATATGCTGGACAGGCCTACTTTCCTTCAAAATATCTTTCCAATGCCCTCCCAGCCTCCACTGCTCCTGAAGTACCCCTAGATCTTTAGGCTCCTTGAGCTCTGTGGCCTCTTAACATGGAAATATTCCCAGGAGAAGAAACATTAAGCTGAATTACTGCGTGTAATTATTCAGAAAATACTTATTAAGCACCATTTATTAAGCAAATGGGATGATAAAATAACAAATATTTATATTTGCTTAGCTGTCTAGATTTGCAGAGTCTTGCCACAATCTGGAGTACCTAAAGCTGAGATTATGATCTTCATTTTACAGATGATGAAACTGTGGCTCAGAGAGTCTGAGTGACTCACCCAAATGACATACCTGAGCCCCACCTTGATAACTAGGGCTCCAACTTGGTTCTTCTGATTTTCAGTTCTATGCTCTTTCCTCTCTATCACAGTAACTCAAGGGGTTTACAGGTAGGAACTCAAAACAAGCACACATAAAAACTTAAATAACAATTCAGGATAATAGTATAAGTGATATCAAAAGACAATAAAAGTGTCAAATGACTGATATAGATAATAATTACTGGAGGGATGACCAGGAAGGTCACTGTGGGTAAGAGTCAGCAGAGAAGACCTCCAAGAGGAAGTGGGACTTAAGCCTGGCCTTTGACACTGGGTAGGAAAAAGACAGTGGGAAAATAAAGGGAGGGCATTCTAGAGTATGGGAAAGGAAGAATAAAGGTGGAGAGGTGAGAAAGCGAAAGTCTTATTTGGAAAAAGAATGAGGAGATCAAAGTAGCTGGAGAAGAGAGATTTGTACTGGGGAGGAATGGAAAATAAAACTGAAAAAGTGCTCTTGAATTTCTTCTTTTTTTTTTGGACACAGCACAAGCTTTGACTAAAAAATGGAGAAACGAGAACTAAGTTCACAGATCAACTTCTCATCCACCTGGCAAGAGGGATTTAATTTTAAAGAGTAAAGACAAAGGGAGCAGAAGTGAGACTAATGATGGGGAGGCATAGGCATTAGTGCTCTTGAATTTCTGACAAAAGGATTTCAACATGTCTTGTAGACAATGGGGAACCATGAAAGAGTTTTGAGTGAGAGAGTGAAACTGAAAGCAGTTTGGGGGCCAATTAATCTGGCAATATGCACTGTATGTATTGTGCTAGGAAAGACTGGCGGCAAGGAAGACCAGTTGGGAGGCAGTGACAGTCAGTCAGGGAGAAGGTGACAAGAGCCAGTATTAGAATGGTAGCACTGGGACCATAAAGGAAGGCCAATTATAATTGACATGATGAAGGAAGAAATGTCAGAATCTTGTGAAATAGGGAGGGCAAAGAGTCAAAGTTGCCTGAGTGTTTTCAAGCCTAGGTGACTTGAGAAAAGAAGATGCCATGAACACAAATGAGCACGACAGGTAGGGAAACTGGTTCAGGGAGTTTAGTTTTTGACATTTTGGGTTAGAAGTAACAATGGAAGATCCAGTGAAACTATCCAGTGGGCAACTGAAGACATAGAGGTGGAGCTTGGGAGAAAGGTCAGACAGAACTGAGTTGGCCTGGTGTAATGGAAGGAGCTCTGGAATTCAGGGGTCCTGGAGCCTCGTCTCTGCTCTGCCCCTAATTTACTAAGTCATGGGCAAGTCATATCTCTGGGCCTGTTTCCTCCTTTGTAAAGTGAGGGGGTGCCCCGGCCCTAGAAGATTTCTGAGATACTCTCAAGGACTATGAGTCAACTGAATTGTATTCACATGTATATATGTTCTCTCCAAGAGAAAAATCAAGGCTCAGATGAGGGGAGGGGATTAAATAATCCCCAAATGCTATGACCATGACAGATCTTGGAACTCTGTTTACTTAGGGAGTAAAAGAGAAAGAGAAGAAGTAATAAGAGAGAGTAAAGTAGGAAGAGAGAAACTTTAAAGCAAGGGGATAAAATAAACTAAAGTTAAAAGTATTACAATAAATGGAAGAAATAGTTATATCAAATATGACAAAGGGTTAACATGTACGTTAAATAAAAATACATTTAGATAGATAAGAATACCACTAAGATACCAATTGGAGAAGGATATGAACAGAGAGTTCACCCAAGAGAAAGTGCAAATAGTAAACATATGGGAAAGTGTTCAATCCCATGAGTAATCAAAGAAAGGAATTAATAAGTTAATGTTTAAGCCATCCAAAGAGATTTCTAATAAAGTCCAATGCTGGGGCTGCAAGGGAACTGGAACACTCGCATGTCATTGTGGTGTTGAAAACTGTGCAGTCCTTTGGGAAATCAAGCTCTATAAAAACATTCATGCTCTTTGATCTAGTAATCCCACCCCTGGGAACTTTTCCTAGGAAGAGGATTACAAAGAAGAAAAAAGCTATATGCTTTAAAATATTCAAAGCACAGAAAAATTGGGAGTCGCCTAAATGTCCAGTAATAGGGGAAGAGTCAAATAAAATATAATCTACTGATGGATGTAATTTTATGTGGCCATTGAAATGATAAATATGAAAGACTGTAACACAAGAAGAGTATCTGCAATTAAGCTTTTTAAAAGAAGAATTAAAAAATATATGTATACTATGATTGCACTTATATAAACAAATATATATGTATTATACAAATTGGAAAAGCACAGAATGTGGAAAAATAAAAACAATTGTCTAGGGTTGGGAAGTTGAGGTAAATATTTTCTTTCAAATTTTGCTTTAATGTTGTCATAGTGGAATTTATTAATGTGGCTTTTATAAAAAGTTTTAAAGAAGATATGCAACAGGGTCAAGCGAAGCAGAGAAGTCAAAGAGGATGAAGGCAGAGAAAAGATCATTCAAGGTTTTGCTTATGAGGCAATTTGTGTTCTAGGTACAGAAAAGTGTAGGAAGGAAACCAGATCCAGAGGGTTAAGGGGTGACTTTGTGGTGAGGAAATGGGATTCATGGTACTCTTTCCAGATATTTGAGAGTGAAATGAATAAGATGAATAGAATTTGGTTTTTGTTTGTTTGTTTGTTTTAATTTATTTATTTTGGGGTTGTGTTGGGTCTTTGTTGCTGCACGCGTGCTTTCTCTAGTTGTGGTGAGTGCGGGCTACTCTTTCTTGTGGTGTGCCAGCTTCTCATTGCAGTGGCTTCTCTTGTTGTGGAGCATGGGCTCTAGGCACGCGGGCTTCAGTCGTTGTGGCTCTCGGGCTCTAGAGCCCGAGGCTCAGTAGTTGTGGTGCACGGGCTTAGATCCCGCAGCATGTGGGATCTTCCTGGACCAAGAGGGCTCAAACCCGTGTCCCCTGCATTGGTAGGTGGATTCTTAACCGCTGCACCACCAGCGAAGTCCTAGACTTTGTTTTTTAAGACTAGATGTAATCAGTTACAGAAGAGACTGAAAATGAAGAGGGATACACAAAGGAAAAGGAAAGAGGGCCACTTCTTATTCTGGGACTGCAGGGAAGAAAGGGAGAAAGACAAAATGAATATAGTAGAGTTATCGTGAATGAAACAGAGGGAAGCTGACATATTAGATTTTCTCCGTTTTTCAAGAGGCAAGGTAACTCTTTTTTTTTAACATCTTTATTGGAGTATAACTGCTTTACAATGGCGTGTTAGTTTCTGCTTTATAACAAAGTGAATCAGTTATACATATACATATGTTCCCATATCTCTTCCCTCTTGCGTCTCCCTCCCTCCCACCCTCCCTATCCCACTCCTCTAGGTGTCACAACGCACCGAGCTGATCTCCATGTGCTATGCAGCTGCTTCCCACTAGCTATCTATTTTATGTTTGGTAGTGTATATATGTCCATGCCACTCTCTCACTTTGTCACAGCTTACCCTTCCCCCTCCCCATATGCTCAAGTCCATTCTCTAGTAGGTCTGTGTCTTTATTCCCGTCTTACCCCTAGGTTCTTCATGACCTTTTGTTTTTTTCCGTAGATTCCATATATATGTGTTAGCATATGGTATTTGCTTTTCTCTTTCTGACTTACTTCACTCTGTATGACAGACTCTAGGTCCATCCACTTCACTACAAATAACTCAATTTCGTTTCTTTTCATGGCTGAGTAATATTCCATTGTATATATGTGCCACATCTTCTTTATCCATTCATCCGGTGATGGACACTTAGGTTGCTTCCAACTCCTGGCTATTGTAAATAGAGCTGCAATGAACATTTTGGTACATGATTCTTTTTTAATTATGGTTTTCTCAGGGTATATGCCCAGTAGTGGGGTTGCTGGGTCGTATGGTAGTTCTATTTGATAGAAAGCCCAGAGATAAACCCACGCACATATGGTTACCTTATATTTGATAAAGGAGGCAAGAATATACAGTGGAGAAAAGACAGCCTCTTCAATAAGTGGTGCTGGGAAAACTGGACAGGTACATGTAAAAGAATGAGATTAGAACATTCCCTAACACCATACACAAAAATAAGCTCAAAATGGATTAAAGATCTAAATGTAAGGCCAGAAATTATCAAACTCTTAGAGGAAAACATAGGCAGAACACTCTATGACATAAATCACAGCAAGATCCTTTTTGACCCACCTCCTAGAGAAATGGAAATAAAAACAAAAATAAACAAATGGGACCTAATGAAACTTCAAAGCTTTTGCACAGCAAAGGAAACCATAAACAAGACCAAAAGCCAACCCTCAGAATGGGAGAAAATATTTGCAAATGAAGCAACTGACAAAGGATTAATCTCCAAAATTTACAAGCAGCTCATGCAGCTCAATAACAAAAAAAACAAACAACCCAATCCAAAAATGGGCAGAAGACCTAAATAGACATTTCTCCAAAGAAGATATACAGATTGCCAACAAACACATGACAGGATGCTCAGCATCACTAATCATTAGAGAAATGCAAATCAAAACTACAATGAGATATCATCTCACACCAGTCAGAATGGCCATCATCAAAAAATCTATAAACAATAAATGCTGGAGAGGGTGTGGAGAAAAGGGAACCTTCTTGCACTGCTGGTGGGAATGTAAATTGATACAGCCACTATGGAAAAGAGTATGGAGGTTCCTTAAAAAACTACACATAGGAGGCAAGGTAACTCTTAAGAGGTCATAGGGGAGGATGAAGTTGGGGTCTTGAAAAGGTAGAAAATACAGGAAAGAGTTGCTCTGGAATGTTCACTAGGAACTCAGCAGGCTAAGGGGAATGGGGGCTTAGATGAAGTTCTAACACATCAAGTTTCAGTGGGTCAAGCCAGCCTTGGGCTCTGACTTCACCTGCAATCCCCTCTAGTCCTAGGAGAGAGAAGACTGGCCCAAGGTGAAAGTCAAGGTGTTTAAAATTAGAGTGTGAGGGAAGGTGGCCCAAAAGTAGCAGACCACAAAGTCTGGGCAGTTAGCCTCAGTTAAGCGTAGGGGACTTCAATGGACTGGAGAAATGGAAGAGCCTGGGTCAGGTGTGATGAAGAGAGCAACTTTGTTAGGTGGGGCTGGTGGATAGGAGAGGTGATAGGTGAGGAGACTGTGGTCATCAGAATAAAAGGGAGCGAGTGCCGATGAGGAACAGCATATGAAACAGTCTAGGCAGTGGCCATGAGACTGGGAGGCTAGTAAGAAGAAGGCCAGTTCATTAACTCCTAGCAGAAGGGGTCCTTGATGTCTAGAGAGGAAGAGGGAGCACTTACAAGAATGCAAAGGGGGACTCAGGGGCAGTGAAATCATTTTTTTTTCTGCAGACCAGCCCTAACTTTACTCTCCAGAGAGACCCTTAGAAGCCAGGAGACAAGCAAGGGATCAGAGCTAGGTCAGCAAGAGTGGGGCAAAAGGAAAGGAAGGCTGGAGACTCAAGAGACCAAAGGACTGCAAGGCAATTTTAGAGAGGATGCCTGGAAGTGTAAGCCTACCCTTCTCACGAATGCCTTCCCAGAAACTCTTACTTCCCAAGGCTTGGGAGTTAGCTCCCCAAATTCCACACCCCACCCCCACTCCTGGAAGTCTGTAAGCACTAAGATAGTGCTGGAGAGGAGTGACTGGATGGGAAACTCTGAGGGGAGCTGTCCTAGTCCCAGCGCCTTGCCCTGTCCTCGAAGTCCTAAAACCTGATCTGAAAGAGCTGGTGACAGATTTATCTTTATCTAGGGCAGGAGCTAGAGAAAGGGGAGAGACCAGTGGAGAGTCAGCTCTGGGCCTCAGTCCTTGTCAGCACCCCAATCTCTGCACAAACCTTCTCCACCCTTTGGTGCTGGAACTTATGCCATAGACACGAGAGCTCCTCCCTTGCGTTCTGAGCCATCCACTCTGCCTTTCATTAAGTACAGGAGAGCTGTCAAATATGTTCTCAGCAAACCTCATAAAGAAGGGCCAGTCCCATTCCTGTTCCAAAGGCCATTATCAGCTTGGGTCCTGCCCCCTGAGGCTCCTCAAGGTCCCCACCCCATGGGAAGACTCAGGGCTCCCTCTCTACCTCATGGCTACCCACCATTCAACAGGGCCATGCCTCTAGCTGCACATGGGGACCCTGTCAGGCAGGCTCTCTGGGACGGTGCCCTAGTTCAGCGCCTCGGTAGACAAGACTATCCTGTCTTCCAGGGGAAACCAGGGAGTGGGTGTGGGCACTACATATGTCACTTCCCAGGCATTTGTGATATGCTGGTGCCCCCACTTCCTGATTCTGGCTATCACTGTCAGATGAGTCAGGCCAATACTGAGATCACCCCAGCTTCTTCACCCCTCCAGTTAAATGCTCTGGTCTGGCTGAAGGAATGCATGCTATACAAGGATATGGGGGGAGAGGGCAGGAGAAGGAGGGCTGGGGAAGATTTCCAGCAGCCTTGTAGGACCAAGAAACAGGACCAGTGGCCCCAGGAAGGGGACAGAAACAAAGAGAAAGAAGTCGAGGACGAAGAGTGGCTGCTAGTGTCTTTGGCTAAAAAGGAGAGGGCAACTGAAGGATTTAGGAGAGATGGAGTCACACGTGATTTCTCTGGCTCCTCCTAAATCTCAGGGTGAGGGCCTCTCTCCAGAGCTCAGAAAAGAGGAGAAAGCAGCCAGATCGGGTGTCACTATAAGGTTCCCTCCCCTCTGCCCTGCACTCACCCCCTTTCCTTCACTTCCCGGCTTCCGTTACAATCTATCTGCCCAAGCCGCCATCCTGGGGGGTGGCTGTCCACCTGCAGCTGCTGTCCTCAGGCAGGGACACCAGTGCCAGAGAGGAGGCAGCTGTGGGGAGCCGGGGCCTGCCACCCCTGCAGAGCTGCCGGAGCTGACGTCAATACTTGTCCCCAGTGAGCAAATAGAGCACAGGATCCAGGCAGCTATTGGCACTGGCCAGAGGCCGAGTCACTTTATAGACCATGTTGATGATGTTCAGCACCCAGCAGTCAGCTTCCAACAGCCTTGCATGTAATAAACGGTGCGGGTGATGTGGAAAGGCACGAAGCAGACAGCAAAGACAGTCAATACCACAGCGATGGTGCGCAGCGAGCACAGACGGGAAGATGACTGGGCAGCCCCTGGCAAGGGCCGTTACAGGCGCTGGGCCATGAGCCCATAGCAGACAAGAGTGACCAGGCAGGGCACGTCAAAGAGCAGCCCCATGACTGCCGAACTGAAGTGCACGTAGTGGTCAAACTCCTCAGGCCGGGTGGTGTCGTGGCACAAGATGATGTCCCCCTTAGGGCTGGTGGTGACAAAGAACAAGTTGGGCACGAGGCAGCCAGCTACGACCAACCAAACTGCCAGGCAGAGAAGGCCGGCAAGGCGCGGGCAGCCCCAGCGCAGCGCCTGCAGCGGGTGGCAGATGCCCAGGTAGCGGTGTACGCTGATGCAGGTGAGGAAAAGGACACTGCAGTAGAGGTTCCAATAGAAGAGAAAGCGGATGAACTTGCAGAGCCCAGTGCCAAAGGGCCAATGGTTGCGGGCTACATAATAGTAGACGAGGGTGGGCAGCGACAGGACGTACAAAGTATCTGACAAAGCTAAGTGGAACATGTAGGTGGCTGTCGCGTCCCACGGTCGGAGGCAAAAAAGGAAGAGCCAGGTGGTCAGGGCATTGAGGCCTAGGCCCAGCGCAAACACAACTGCATAGCTCACGGGCAGCAGGATAAACTTGAACTCCTCATTAAACCGGCAGTCCAGCTCCAACTCACTGTCGTCAGGATCTGAGTGGGGGCCTAAGGCTGTGAACAGTGAGGACTCCGTACTGGTCATGGTCCCCCTAGGGGTGGAAAGGGCAGAAGTGAGGGTGACCAGATTTCCCTGGCCCCCCAGCCCTGACCTGGGGCAAAAATGCAGAGAATGGGGAGGGCAATGGTTGAAGCACAAGGGCGAGTTGAGAGGATGCATCTGGGAGTAACCCGGGTCAGCCTGGCTCCTGCCAGAGCTCCCTCGGTCCAGCCTGGGGAATAGTAGGCAGCAGGCAGTGCCAGGGCTCAGGAGGGCAGTCAGTGGGTTTGGGTCGTTCTTCTGAAGCTGACTCTGTCCTTCAGAGCTTGGTTAGCTAAAGGGGGTCAAGGCCTACCAGGACTATCCAATGTAGGAAGATACCCAGACCCAAATTGTCTCCCAACTTATCACAACAGCTGTGTCCCTGTGAAGAGGGCATCTCTCCATACAGTAACTTCTCTCCCCTGGTCCCAGTGTGTCTGAACTACAGTGATCTCTGATACCTTCTCCCAGCCTGGGCCAGCCCAGAAACCCCATCACCACCCTTTGCCAAGAAACTTGGCACATCTCCTACCTGCTCCCCTTGAAGCTGAGCCCAGCTGACTCTGTCACCCTTCCCCTTGGCAGCCAGAGGGCATATCCAAGGGGGCGGGGTTGGGCGTGGGACCTGTACCTCCTCCCTGTCCTGGGAAATCGTTAGAGCTAGAAAGGCCCATCAAGATTATCTAGTCCCACCCACTCAGTGCACCATTGGGAAACTGGGGCCCAGTGAGATGACTATTTAACGGCTCCTAAACGACTGTAGGAGAGAGTACACAAGGAAACGTCCAAGTTGACAGATGAAGAGCCAGGCCACTGGAGATAACTAAAACTGCAGGAAGATCATAGAAATCTGTATGAGCAGAAACATGGAAAATGAATGTTAGCATGGATAACACATCAAAAGATTTTAGGAAATCTAAACTACTGATATAAATCTTAACTCCATGTGCATATAATTATAAGAAATCTGTATATAGCACTTACTACATGCAAGGCACTGTTCTAAGTGCTTTGTACTTATTAATGGCCCCACAGGCTCTCTGTGATGTGGGTATCATGATTGTCCCTACCTCACTGATTAGAAAACGAAGGCACAGAAAGTTGAAGTGTTTTGCTAATTAGTGGTAGAGTCAAGATTTCAAACCCAGGAAGGCCAGCCTTTGAACCAGGCTTTAGCAATCCATAATTGCTATGCTTAGTGGCCTCTCTAAGCCACTGGCCATAATCTAGGAAAGGATAAGCAAACATGTTCTGAGAGCCTATTACGTGCTTGGACCAGTTCTAGGCACTGGTAGTTCACTAACAGTAAACAAAACAGGCAAAACCTCCTACTCTAATGGAGCTTACATACCAGTGGGAGGGAAAAGATAATAAAATTAACAAGTAAAATATATAGATCATGATCATTGTTATGGAAAAAAGTAAAGGAGGGAAAGGGAATAGAGAGGGTTTCTGTTTTAAATATTAGGGTGACTTTTGAATAAGGACCAGATGGTTGTGAGGAAGAGGAAACATAGAGAAGAGGTCAGAGAGTTTGGCACAAACCAGATCATGAAGGTCCTTGGAAGCCATTGTGAGGACATCTTGGCTTTTACTTTCAGTGACTGGGAAGCCATTGAGAGTTTAGAAGAGACAAGTATCAGGATCTGATTCACATTTTGGAAAGATCCCTGGCTAGCTCTATGTTGAGAATAGACTACAGGGCTAGGGACACAGGAGGAAGATCAGATCAGAGGCCATTGCCAATAGAGATGATGGCGGCTTGGACCAGGCCGGTGAAGGTGGTGAGAAGTGGCAGATTCTGGCTAGCTTTTGAAAGTAGAGACAACAATATTTACTGATAAGGGGTATAAGAGAAAGAGAGGAGTCACGAATGACTCCAAGATTTCTGGCCTGAGCAACTGGAAGAATGGACTTACACCATTGACAAAGATGGGGAAGGCTGTGAGAGGAGTAGGTGTGGGGAAACATGAGGAGCTCATTTTTCCACCTGCCAATTTCAAGATGCCTATTATGCATGTAAGAGGAGGTGGTGGGGAGGTGATTCACTCCTCCTCAAGGGTGCTAGCCCACATGCTTCCCTTACAGACTCCACCCCCTCCTACATACCACCCTTCATCTCTCTCTATCACCCCAGGAGACCCTGGTCTGAATACAGCCAAGACAGTACAGACACCAAGCCTAGATGTTTGAGAGCCTAGTGCTAGGGAACATGGAATTGTCAGGAGCTCTGGGCCTAAGGCTCCTGGGGCTAACTAAGTCTCCGTGATTATGGAAGTCTTAGGCACAGGAAGCAAGCTCTGGGCCTGGAGGACTCTGAGGGTAAGGTGGGTAGTGCTCTTGGGGAGGGGGAGCAGGCTGCAGTAGAATCCAGTCTGAAGGGAGCTGGGAAACAATGGGGACTCTGAAGTGATCTTCAGATCCTGAGAATGTTGCCCAGCTGGATCCCGGGAGTGAGGGGAGGAGGCAGGGCTGTAAGGGAGGCTCTAGAATCTGGAATCTAGATCTCTTGGAAGAAGCAGAAACCTAGATGGGGGAAACCTGGAGATCCTTGCCCAGTGAGGGTGTGGTGGATAGAAGGTAGGCGTGGAGAAAGCACTCATAGCCTGAATCCTGGACAGCTGATCACTGTGATTTTGCACAAAAGGCTCAGGTGTTTGGAGCCAGACAGACCTGAATTCAAACCCTTGTTCTTCCATGTATTAGTTGTGTCACCCTGGATACCTCTTCATGACTGAATTTCCTCATGAGTGAAATGGGGTCAATAATACCAACCTTTTAGGGTTTTCTGAATACTGAATTGGTTAATAGATGTGAAAACACTTTGTAAACCGTAAAATGCTGCTAATCTGTAAAGTACTTTGTATTATTTACTTTGCTCCCAGGGGTGAAGCTGGCCTCTTCAGAGGAGGACAAGTGTGATCTGAAGCTTGGCATACACCCAAGGGGACATTCCAGTGTCCACTAAACTAGAGAAGCCCCAGGAGGAGCCAGCTTCCTGCTCCTATTGCTTCAAGCTGGTTTAGCTCTGCCAGGTTTCTGCCAGTCCCTGGACGCAGCTGCAGCTGCCAACGCTGCCACCACTGCCGCCCAGTGGCTACTTCAGGAAAAGCCCTCTCCCAACATTCCCCAACCAGAAGCTAGCTTCCGCTGACGTCACCTGGGCCAAAAGGAATGCATGCCTTCTGAAAGGCTGCAGACCAGACCCCTCTCTCCTGTGAAACTCTTCCTCACTTTCATTTCTGTGACTTTACTCTGATTCTCCTATTCCTCTGGATGTTCCTTCTGACCCCTTCCCTGGCTCCTTTTTGTCCTCCTTCCTCCAAATGTGACCCTTCCGCAACACTTACTTCCAGATCTCTTCTCTCCTCTCCTCCTTCTCCATTCCTCCACTGTTTCTTTCTCTCTCCTTCTCTCCCTCTCTCTCTCCATCTACTCTCATGATTTAACTTACAAGTTATGAATAATTATAATAACCAATGAGATTCCAGCATACAAATCTCCCTCCGATCAAAATTTCTCTTCAATTGCCTAGGTTTTCTTTATGAAGTGAAAAGACGAGGTCGCCTGCTGAAAGTAAGGTGCAATGTGGAGTGGAATAAGACAATCCTCACAGGCTTGATGGAAAGGAGCAGTAACCTGAAATCCTTGACAATCCAAATTTACTAATAAAATCATGGGAAAGTGACTGGTTCCATATAATTGTACCCAAGTTAGTGTTGTCCAGGTGTCTTTTCTATAGCGTTCCCTTTTAGTCTTTCTAAATGTCTGTTCTTTATCTCCAACAAGGCTGTTAACAACTTTAGACTAGAGACCAGTACCACTGTGTCCGGTACCTAGGACAGCAGGGGAAGTCTCTGTTTCTACCATTTGATTTGTCTGCCTCCTCTCCATCCTCCCGCACTGAGCCAGTACCGTTGTGCAGATCCCACTTAACTCTGCTGGTATGCTGTCAGCTGCAATAACAGAAAATGCCAACTCAGTTGACTTTAAAATAAGGAAATGTATTGTCTAGCATCTAAGTCCAGGAGCAGGGAGTTTTCGAGTTGATTAATTCAACAGTTCAACGATGTCATTCAAAAAATCCTGATTCTTTCCATCTTTCTGATCAGCACCCCTCAGCCTGCTGCTCAGCAACTCTCATGGTCACAAGGTGGCTGTTGCATTTTAGGCATTGCATCCAAACATGGAAATACCACTGACAAAAGGAGAGGAAGGCCTCTCTTCCTGTGTGTTTATTTTTATCACTCAGGAAACCTTTCCCAGAATCTCCCTAGCATGCTTCCCCCCATGTCTCAGTGGCCTGAGTTTCATCATGCCTATAACTAAACCAACCACTGGCAAAAAGGATGAAATGACCATGACTGGCTGAGAGGAGCAGAGAGCCAGGTGGAGGAGGGTGGGGTACATAAAAAAGTGGGGATTCTGCCCACAAGAAGGAAGGGAGAGATGCCTATTGAGTTGATAAACAATCCTGTCTGCTAGGATCCCTTATGGAATAACCAGCCCTTCCTCACTCAGCTATCCGGTCATCACTTCCAAACTGGAAGGACTGTCTGGGAATATCACTGGGGTGTGCAGAGTGAGGGTGGGTAAGGACCTGAAGATACCTCTCCCATCAATCTATCACAGGGGCCAGACACTTCACCTTTAGAGAGGCACTCCTTTGCCTTCTTACTCTTGCCTCCTCATAAAATGCAAATACTCTTGATCAAAATAAAACTATGGTGTCTCTCTTTGGGAGACTACTAACTGGAAAGGGACACAAGGGAATTTTGTGGGGAGCTAGAAATGTTCTATATCTTGATCTGGGTGGTGGTTACATGTATGTATACATAGGTGTAGTAGTTTCTTATTGCTGCTGTAAAAAATGACCACAGACTTGGTGCCTTAAAACGCCATTTATTCTCTTACAGCTCTGGAGGTCAGAAGTCCAAGATCAGGTTCACTGGGCCAAAATCAAGGTATGAGCAGGGCTATGCCTGAACTGTGACAGCCACTCGGCAACCATGAGGGACTATAGGGAAGAATCTGTGTCCTTGCCTTTTCCAGTTTCTAGAGCTGCATTCCTCCATCTTCAAAGCCCAGACATAGCATCTGGCTGCAGTCCTCATATTGCCTTCTGTCTCTGCAGTTAAATCTCCCTCTATATCCCTCTGCTTCCCTCTTATAAACAGACTAGTGATTACATTTAGGGCCCGCCCGGATGATCCAAAATAGTCTTCCCCTCTCAAGATCCTAAATTTAATCACATCTGCAAAGTCCTGTTTTGCCATATAAGGTAACATTTATTGGTTCCAGGGATTAGGACCTGATATCCTTGGGGACGCATTATTCAGCCTTCCACAGTAGGTAAAAATTCATCAAGCTGTGCAATTAAAATTTGTGCATTTTACTTTTGCTAAATTATACCTCCGGCAAGAAATGCACATACTCCAGGAAAAGAGAGAATGGTTTAAGTTCAATCATAATAATGAATTAAAGGCCTATGAGATCTACCTCCTGTTGAGAGTACCATGGGCCTGAGTTGAAAGAGGGGCTAAGCTTCAAGTGTGGGTCTGAAGACAAAAATGGGTTGAAGCCTAGTCCAAAAGTACATTCATTCTGACTTTTCACCTTCTCCATAGACACCAACCTTCTCTGCAGAGTCTGGGCTTCTAGCTGTAGCTGAAAATCCCTGAGAAGGAGAGAGTTACAATGACTAAAAGCCAAGGCCCTGGGGTGCATACTAACAAGGAATGGCAAAGGCTAACTCGGTTATTTGGGCAAAGAGATTATAGGACAGCTAGCTCTCCAGTGCCCACAGTGGGGGGTGGGAGATAGGGAAGGCCCAGCCCCCTGAGCCACGGACATAGTCACCCTCTGAGGAATGGACACGCTGTCGTGGAGGGTTGAGGGCTGCATCTATGGATAGATACTAAAGCGCAGCCGGCACTATGGTGAGGTGAGGTGGTGTAGGGTCCTGTATCCCCAGAGCTTGGATATCCTGTCTCTACATCCCCCATGTTCATGAAGCCTGGGCCTGGGCCCTATGAGAAGGACATCCAAGAAAGGAAGATTACTTTTGTTGCTACCACTGTGGGGAGTCCTGGCAGCTGCAGGACAGAAATATCTCTAATTCCATGAGTGGTCATATGAGGCGAGGGAAGCTGCTTAGAGCCTATAGCGTGGACTTAGTTTTAGGGATTGGAGAGAGTCAAGGGCTGGGGGGCAGGAAAGGTTTACTTCAGGTGGGGGTGATATAGATGTCAATTGCTTTTTCCATCCACAGGCAACATCCTGCCCAGAGAACCTGCCCCTGGGCCAAGAATCCTTTGTTACCTTCCTCTCCAACAAGAAAAGAAGTTCAAGGCTCACAGACATGTGCACACAGCTCAACACACTCAGCCTCCCCTGCCCTACCCGACCCGCATGTACGGGAGATTGACTCCTGCTGTGCACATAAGCTGGGATAATCGGGTCTCTAAACATCACTTCAAGAGTCCCAAGTCCTAAGGAGTGGGGGGCTGGGGAAGGGGTGCTCTTTCCCATACCTTTGGCTTTTGTGTGGCCTGTAATAGTTGATCAAGAGATATAGAAAGACTGGAATGTGACACAAGGCTCTCCTTTCAGAATCACAAAGGCCTATGCTTTGAGCCCTCCTATTTCTATCTCTCACATTGCTTTTCTTTTAATGTCCCAGAGTCCCCTTTGATCCCGGTCCTCAGGTTCAAGGCCTCACAAGGCCAAAACCTTGTAGTTCCCTTTCTCAAGCTCCCCTGACTTTAACACCATCAGATTCAACCCCTGACTCCGGCCCTGTCCCAGCAGCAAGAGCCTGCTAATCTTTTAGCCACTAATCTTTTAGCCACTAATCTGCTTTCCAAACTCTTGGCACCTGAGCTATTTATAAAGCAGTATTTCATGCCCCCCCAGAACCCTATTCTTCTCCCCTGACCCCCACCAATCTAAAAACTCAGAGGACCTTGGGTATAAGAGGTTGGGGAGGCGAGCATAGTGACCAGAGCTGGAGACGGATGTGAGCTTCATCTTCCTCCCCAGGTAAGAGTCCAAAGTCTTCTATTTCCAGCCCATGCTAGGCCCCATATTCCCTGCCCTTAGCACCCCCATCAGTATATCAAGAAGCACTTGAAGGGCACCTTTCCTGACACAGCTGACAGGCACTCAGGCTGAGAGACCCTGGGGGAGACCTCTGGAAGCTCCCCTAAGTTCACCCCTCAAGCCAGATCTAATACACATCAAAGAAAAGCATTAGAGAGACATCTTCCTCTCTCTAAGTATCCCTACTCCAAGGCTTAGCACCTGGGGACATGGATGGAGATAAGGGTGGGAAAATCTGGGGAGGGTGATGAGAGCGATGAATAGGTTCAAGGAAGGCTTTCAACCCCCATACAGGTTTCTGCCACCAACAACCACGAGCATTAGGGTACCAACCTTTTCTCTCCCGCAAATTTCTCCTTTCTTAGCTGAGTGTTAAGGCCACCGTGAAGTGAACTCAGGATCAGAATCCATTGCAGGAGCAAAGCCAGAGTCTGGGTTTTGTTCATTCATTCATTCATTCATTCGTGTATCTAACAAACATGTCTTGGTGCCTACCGTGTGCCAGGTGATGTTCAGACTCATCCAGTCCAATTCTCCTCATACTTTCCTGGATGGAGGCCTTTCTCCAGACAAATTTCTTCTCTCAAAAGGCTCTCAAGAGTGCCCCAGCTATTTCAAAAAGCCTCTCTCTTTCTGGAGAAAAGACAGTATGGTTAGTCAACAATTCATAAAAACTAGGGAAGGTTTTTTCCAATGTCCAGGATAGTTGAGATTATGGCTGAATAAGTAACCTTGGCACGAGGGAGAATAGGAAGCGTGGATGGTGGTGAGGTGTCTATCTAAGAAGAAAAGGTTTCATCCCACTAGGTGTGTCTGGATGGTATACCAGAGCCAGGTAAGGAGAATAGGGACCAAATGATTGAGCCTTCCCCCTTCTTTCCCTTTTGCCAGAAAAGGCTCAACAACAACGCCATGGCCAACATATCCAGGTAAGTAAGAACTCCTAATTCTCTGAATCTGTGACTTGTCACTTACCCAAACCCAAGTACTTGCCTTTGGGGTGAAGGGGTTTGCAACCTCTCCCCAACTTGTGTCTTGGACTCTATCCCAACTGCCTCCACCTTTGTGTCATTTCGCTCTCCCTGGCCCTCTTCTTTTTTTCTTTTCCAGCTCCTCCCCAATCCCACCAGTAAGATTTATTTATTATTTATTTATTTTTGGCTGCGTTGGGTCTTAGTTGCGGCACGTGGAATCTTGGTTGCGGCGCGCGGACTGCTCTCTAGTTGTGGCGTGTGGGTTTTCTCTTCTCCAGTTGTGGAGTGCAAGCTCCAGGGCACATGGGCTCTGTAGTTGTGGCGCACGGGGTCCAGAGTGTGTGGGCTCTGTAGCTTGTGGCACTCGGGCTCTCTTGTTGAGGCCCGAGAGCTCAGTAGTTGTGGCACACAGGCTTAGTTGCCCCAAGGCATGTGGGATCTTAGTTCCCTCACCAGGGATCGAACCTGCGTCCCCTGCATTGTAAGGTGGATTCTTTACCACTGGACCTCCAGAGAAGTCCCTGGGCCTCTTCTTCTAATCCTAGAAATATTTCCTTTTCTCCCCCACTTCCCTTTCTCTTCTTCTCCCCTTCCCTTCTCTTCCAATCCCCCTCCCTATCCTCTGATTTTCTCCTCATAGGGTATTTAAGAAGACCTGCTCCAATGGCAAGGTGAGAGAACCTGGCCCAGCTGGGCAAATAAGAGGGCAAAAGGGATAGGTGGGTACGTCCTTCAAGGTCTCAGGGGTTTGGGTTGGGGGCTTCAGGGGAATCTTTTCAAAGATGATTATGAGAATAACATGGGAGGTTGTTCCACAACAGCTCTCCATCTACCTGGGGAAACGGGACTTTGTGGACCATGTGGACATGGTGGAACCCATTGGTCAGTGAGTCCAAAAAGGGAAAGAGCCCGGGGAGAAGGGAATGGGGGTGAGGGAGTAAAAGAAAGCCAAGAAAGGACCATGCAGAAGAGGAGGCCAATTAAAGAGAAAAATGGGAGGAACCATTCAGGGGTCAACTTCTGTTTCATAGTCTGAGGACCTTTCCTGACCAGAGGGCCATCTCTCCCCCTCTCCACAGATGGTGTAGTCCTGGTTGACCCTGATTACTTAAAAGGTCGAAAGAGTAAGTAAAAATCCTTGTTGGTCTCTGTATGTGCCAGGAACCCCAACCTAAAATGTTACACATGCCAGGCAAGTAACCTGAATGAGTGGAGTGGACGTGTGGACCAGAAGGGTATAAGAAAATATAAAAGTAGTGGGAACTGTGAATGTCTTGTCTGGTGGAGGCTAACCACTGAGAATTTCAGCCCAGTGTGGCCAGATTTTCCAATTGTTAAAGAGGAACTGGAAATGAAGCTCAGAATACAACCTTGAGAGGCCCAAAGTCTGAAAAGATTCTAGTGCCCCTTCCCCAAATGATATTCAAAATAGATATATTTCTAAACATAAATGAAATTTTGTTTTTCAAGATCACACAAAATTTACATGTGTGCTGAAATTAAGTCTTTTTCTAAAATTTCTGATTTTCTCCATTACTGTTGGTGGTGCCTCTGCTTAGGCTGCCCATGGAAAGATCCAGTACACCAGAAATCCATATTTTAATGCAAATTTCCTGATTTTCAAATGTTGGCAACTAATTAAAAGATTTTTAAAGGCCTGGATAAATCAAAAAACTTTATTTTTCCATAGGCTGGATGTGACCTTCAGCCTGCCACTTTGCATTTGCTTTTTCCTTTAATTGCATATGTCTTTTCATATCTCCTTTGTGTAGGGAAACCCATTTTTTCCATTAAAAAAATCCCAAACAAAGAAACAAACAAAACAATAACTACAGCAAGTAACAGCAAGCGACATTGCTCTGGCCACAGGATTATATATCCAGATTACACTGAAATATTGTTTTGCCACTTTTTTTTCCTTTTAATTCTTACGCTGTGATCCAATTAGACTGAAAATTGGGTTTGATTTGAAAAAGGCTCAGAATAAATTGATGAATACTAGTTCATATGTAACCTTTAGATACTGTGGAATAAACCAGACTTAGTCGCTCAGATTAAACAGTGCAGATAAGCAGTCCACCCAGTTTTAAATAGCAGAGGAACTTTGGGGTATGGCCAGTAAATTAACCAACTTATTTAAGACTCTCAATTACTCTGTAGTTCTAAAACCTAAATCATTTTTTCACAGTCCTACAAAGTCTTCAGAATAACCTACAGAAAGAAATCTTTAGTTGAATAAATGCATGTCAATCCAGGAATAAGATGTGTTTTTTCCTTTAATTCTAATCTTCTTCATGTCCCTTAGTAGTTTTATATTATTATTCATTTAAGTTGTATATATTTAAGTTTATTCCTTAGCTACTGTATATGTTTTGTTACTTTTATGAAGATAATCTTATTTGCATCATATTTTCAAATATGCTTTTTTTTTCCTTTTGAGGTGCATTTGTTGATGTGAAATATGCTTACGCTACACCCTGAATGAAAAAGGCTGGTTGTAGGGCAATATATGTGGTTGTGCGAATGAAGTGCGGTTTAACAAAAATTGATGTGGGATCTCTCTGTATTATTTCTTACAACTGCATGTGATGATCTCAAAATAAAATCTTTCATTTAAAAAAGGCAATGAGAGAGAAGTCAATAGCTAAGGTGGCCTTATGTTTAATTATAGAAACAAAGTTGGGAAGCAAATGCAACAGAAATTAACAGCAGTTATCTCTGGAATATGATGTATGATGGCAGGGCTTTGATTCTCTTTGTGTTTTCTGATTGCCACACAATTAATATGTATTGTTTATATAATAAACACAAATATAAATTAATAACTTTAGAATAGATGTTGAATTAAAAAAAAATAAAAACAAGCTATTTCCTAACACGCTAAAAAAAGGATGATTCTAAACTGCCAGAGAGCCAATAAGGTCTTGGGGGTGGGGTGATGCCCTCCCCACATGCCACAGCGGGATGTGACAGAACAATTCATCTGATTAACACCTTTACCTCAGGGGCTATTAGATACCCTTCTGCCTGGTCTCACCTGATCTTTTTCTGTCTTATTTCTCATCTCTTTCATTTCCTCCCTTCCATTGCTTCCTTCCAGCCACCTCTTTTCCTCTTTTTCTCATCTTCTCTGTTTTTTCCTTTCCTTTGACCCCTCTTTCCTTTTCCTTTTCTTTCTCTCTCCCTTTCCCACTTTTATTGGCATAATTGGGAACCAAGGTGAATTTAATTTGTTGTATCTTTTGAAAATTGTTAAGTTTGTCTTCATTGTAGAAATATTAGAAAGTACAGATGAAGGAGAAAAAGACTGTAATCCTCTCACCCAGAGATAATCACTAATATTTCACTTCATATTTTCTGAGCAAAAATATCTATATTTTTATTAAAAATACTATATTATAAATAACATTTTCTAATCTTTTTACCTATGCAATATGTAAAAATCTATAAAGTTTTAAGTTGTCTAGTAGTATATTGTATGGGTGTACCATAATATATTTAGCCAACTTCAATCGTTGGACATTTTTTGCTATGATAAACAACCCCATAAAGTACATGCTTGTATGTATTTCTTTTCATACTTGTCCAATTATTTCTTTAGACTAAATGCCTAGAAAAGGAATGAATGACCAAAGGGCAGTCACACATTTTTAAAGGTTTCTATTGCCAAATTGCCCTTTAAAATGGTTGTACCAATTAACTCTCCCTCCTGCAGGGTATGAAGTTGCCCATTGCCCCAGTCATTATAAACACTACCATTATCATTACTTTCAGTCTTTGTTGTATCTTTTGAATATAGATTCATTTTCTTTGCTTGCTCGTAATTTTAAAAGCAGATAATCTGGCTGTTTGTTGTTTTGATCTCTTAAAAACACAAAAATGACTTGCTTTCTACTAGTGTGTGGCTCTTGGTAGTTTTCTTTTCTTTGGGTCAGGGCTCCTGATTAAAAGTAAGATTCCCCACCCCTGTTCTAAATCTTTCCTTCCCTCAGTCTCTGTCACTGTCTTTGGACAGCTATCTTTCTGTACCCCATCCCACACCACTAGTGCACTCAAGTGACTTTCTATTTGCCCCTAATCTGAGGTACTAGCTGCAATGCATAAGTTCATTTATAACTGTTCCACTTTTCTAATATTCCCATGATCGTCACCATCATCATCCACATCTAATTTAAATTTCCAAAGGGATTTCTCATACATCAACTCCTTACAACCATCCTATGAGTTAAGTTGGGCACATACGAGACTGGGCTTTGGAGTCAGGCCTGAGTTGAAATCCTGGGTTGTCACTTAGCTGCTCTGAGCTCATTTTCTCTACCTGTAAAGTGGAGGTAATAATACTTCAGAGGATTATTGTGAGGTCCAAATAACATATGTAGAGCTCTCAGTGCAGTCCTATTATTGACAGGTGAAATAATTGAGGCTCAGACAACTCGAGGGACTTATGCAAGTCATATTCAAGCCCAAGTATTCTGACCCTAGAGAATTATGTAATGAATACCCTGTACTCACCACCTAGCTTTAAAAAGAATCACAGAATCAAACTGAAGTCTCCTGTGTATCCTTCCCTAATCCCATACTCCTTCCTCCCTCCCTCCTTTTCTTCCTGCCTCCACCACAGATAATTACTATCCTGAATTTGATGTTTATTACTCCCATGATGTTTCTATACTTCTACTCTATATTTATATATCAGTGAGTGACTTTGGTACTGTTCTACATGCTTTTCAACTTTACGTACATGGTATCAGATTGTGCATATCATCGTGCAGCTAGCATTTTTTACTCAATAGTTTTTGAGACTTAACCATGTTAATACATGGAGTTTAGTTCATTTATTTTAACCTCAGTTTAGTATTCCATGATATGAATATACCACAACTGTTTACCCATTCTCCCATTGATAGGTATTTAAATCATTTCCAATCTTATGCTATGACAAACGTTGACGCAATGAACATTCTCATAGGTATCTCCTTATAGACATGAGCAAGACTTCCTCTAAATTCGTCTTAGATCATAAGATATGAGAAGATTCAGCTTTACTGGATAGTGCCCAACAGTTTTCCAAAGTGGTTGTACTGATTTGTTAGCAATTTTTTTTCTGCATTCCCTTGACCAACTACAAATCTCTAGGTCCTTGAATTTTCTATTGTATCAGTCTTAACATCTTACTGGTTTCCTCATTAATTGAATTGTCCTCTGTAAAAAAATAAATAAATAAACCTAGGGACTCTGCGAGAAAAAAAAAAGTGGTTGTACTAATGTATATTCCCACCACAGTGTGTAATGAACCCCATTGCTCCACATCTGGAGCACTGCTCAACACATAGTGCTGTCAGACTTTAAAGTTTTTGACAATATGATGGCTGTGAAGTGTTATCACATTGTGGGTTTTTAAAAATTATTTATTTATTTATTTGGCTGTGCTGGGTCTTAGTTGCGGCATGCAGGATCTTCGTTGTGGCATGAGGGATTTTTTTTTAGTTGCAGCATGCAGGATCTTTTAGTTGCGGCATGTGAACTCTGTTTTTTTTTTTTTTTTTTTTCCCGGTATGCGTGCCTCTCACTGTTGTGGCCTCTCCCGTTGTGGAGCACAGGCTCCGGACGTGCAGGCTCAGCGGCCATGGCTCACGGGCCCAGCCGCTCTGCGGCGTGTGGGATCTTCCCGGACCGGGGCATGAACCCGTGTCCCCTGTATCGGCAGGCGGACTCTCAACCACTGCGCCACCAGGGAAGCCCCATGTGAACTCTTAGTTGTGGCATGTGGGATCTAGTTCCCTGACCAGGAATCGAACCCAGGTCCCCTGCATTGGGAGCACAGAGCCTTAACCACGGGACCACCAGGGAAGTCCTCTCACTGTGGTTTTAATTTGTACTTATCTGATTATCATTAGACTGGACATGTTTTCATACCTTATTGGCCATTCTGTTTTGCTCTTCTGTGCAGAGTCTATTCATAAACTTTGCACACTTTTATATTGGGCTGTTTTCATTTTTATTACTGATTTGTGGGAGTTCTTTATGTATTATGAACACTAAACTTTTGTTTGTTATATGTGTTGCAAGTATTTCCTCTCAGGCTTTTGCTTGTTTCATTATTTATAAAGACACTTAATGTAAAGAACTTTTAAATTTTACTATAGTCAAATGTATTGATCCTTTTCTTTATGGCCATACTGTTTTGATCATATTACATTGTCTCTCCATGTCTTCCTCTGAGCTATTTAAGATCTCCTTTCCCCCTCAGGTCTGACAGGTCACTCTCTTCCTCCTTTGCCTGCAGTGTTTGTCATGTTGACGTGTGCCTTTCGCTATGGCCATGATGACTTGGATGTGATTGGTCTGACGTTCCGCAAAGATCTGTATGTACAGGTCCAGCAAGTGGTCCCAGCTGAGCACAGCAGCCCCCAGGGGCCCCTCACAGTCCTGCAGGAGCGACTGCTGCACAAGCTGGGGGACAATGCCTACCCTTTTACCCTGCAGGTACTGACCCCAAGTCCCGGGTAAGGCTTCCAGGGAAGATTAAGAAAGGAAGCTAAAGAAGGAGAACAGAGGAAAGGGGTCCCTGTTTCTTCTGTTTGCTGACCTCCTTCTGATCTTTTAGATGGTTGTCAACCTGCCCTGTTCGGTGACACTGCAGCCAGGTCCTGATGATACAGGGAAGGTGAGGTCTGGGTTCTGAAAAAGAGGGACAGGGGGATAAATGGACAAGACTAGAGAAAGGGACAGTTAAGGGACGGGATCAGACATTTCCTTATAAACCCATGAGGAAGGGAGGGGTAGTGTCAGAAATGAGTTCTTCTTGCTCTTGCCCCTTTGCAGGCCTGTGGTGTTGACTTTGAAGTGAAGAGTTTCTGTGCTGAAAACCTGGAGGAGAAAGTCTCCAAGAGGTATTTCTTTGGTCCTCTCCAAAATCCCTGCCTCCGGCCTGTGCCAGAAAACAGATCTTGCTCTCAGGACAGAAACAGCCCTACTTCTAACCTCTGTAGCACTGTCACCACCAACTCAGATGCCCAGTTCTGATTTCCCTCTGACTCCTCTTCTTTGCTCTAGGGCAAGGGTCAGCAAACTTTCCTGTAAAAGGCCAAAAAAGAAATATTCAGGCTTTGTGAGCAATGTAGTTTTTGTTGTAACTACTCAGCTGTGCCACTGTAGCATGAGAACAGCCATAGGCAGTACGTAAATGAACGAGCGTGGCTTTATTTATGGACACTGAAATTTGAATTTTACATAATTTCCACATGTCATGAAATATTATTGTGGATTTCTTTTCAACCATTAAAAAATGTAATAACCATTCTTAGTTTGCAGGCCATACAGAAACAGGAAGCAGGCCAGATTTGGCCACTGAGCCATAGTTTGCTGACCTGTGGTCTAGATACCTACCTTGAGGGTCCAGAGGAGTTCTCTGACAGAGGCCTCCCACCACCTCCCCTCCCCAAGCAAGGACTGGGCTATGGGGTTAGCATGAGAAAGGTCTGTGGGTCCTAAGGAGACATTCTGGCTG
This sequence comes from Pseudorca crassidens, assembly GCF_039906515.1. Lineage (NCBI taxonomy): Eukaryota > Metazoa > Chordata > Mammalia > Artiodactyla > Delphinidae > Pseudorca > Pseudorca crassidens. The sequence continues at coordinate 73,136,311 of NC_090317.1, read as the reverse complement.
TCCCCTTGGCCTCTACTTAGAGACTCTGTGCGGCTGGTGATTCGGAAAATCCAGTTTGCACCCCTGGAGCCAGGCCCTGGTCCCTGGGCCCAGACTGTTCGCCGCTTTCTTCTGTCAGCTCAGCCCCTACAACTCCAGGCCTGGATGGACAGGGAGGTTTGTCACCCCCATTTAATGCCCCCTACCTTGCAACCCCTCTGACACCCTTTCTTCATTGATCTCCTACTTGGGAAGACAAGGGTGGAAGCCAGGGTGACAAAAGCACTGAGGAAACAAATTCTAGGCCTTGATCTGGGTGTTCTCCCTCCAGTCTTATAATGGGCCTCTCCTCCTGCTTCAGGTTCACTACCACGGCAAATCCATCACTGTCAACGTTTCCATCAACAACTGCACCAACAAGGTCATCAAAAAGATTAAGATTTCAGGTGAGCTTCTTTTCCTATCCCCCGCACCTGGTCCCAAATCCAGAGGTCTTTTTCCAGAACTCTGCCCCACTTACCCAGTCTGCATTCTTCTAGGCTTTCCCTCCATTGCAGGCTTATCAGAACACGTATCTCTGTTTGTCCATATGCACATCTTAGTATATCATGAGTAATGTGCCCGTGTACAAGGGCAGCAAGTTGGGGTCTCGAGGATGACTGACTAATTGTAGTCATGTGTTTTTCCCGGCTCTTCAGTTGACCAGATCACAGATGTCATCCTGTATTCACTAGACAAGTACACCAAGACTGTGTTCGTTCAGGAGTTCATGTGAGCTGGCGCTGGGGCCTGGGTCAGAGAGCCAAGGGATAGGGTGGTGGGACGAGGGCCGGGGTCTGGAGGCAGAGGAGGGTGTTGGGGAAAGAAGGAAGTGGAGAAGAGCCCAGGACTGAGGAACATCAAGGTGAGGGTTGATGTGGAAAGAGGGAGGGATTCTCAAGAGAGCTGGAGGGGGGATACCACAAGAGGATCATCAAGTCCTGAGAGAGGGCAGAGGCATAAGTATTTCCCACCAGAGTGAATTGTTCCCACTCTCCACAGTCAGACATGCCAGCTCTCTTGGATACTCCAGTAGTTTCATGGAATCGTGCAAAAAACTCTTGGGAATGAGAATCACTTAGTTGGCAAGGCTAGCTTAAGTTCATCTCTTCTTTTCCTTTGAAAGGGAGACTATAGCTGCTAACTCCACCTTCTCCAAGAGCTTTGCAGTAACCCCACTCCTGGCTGCCAACTGTCAGAAACAGGGCCTGGCACTGGATGGCAAATTCAAGCATGGTGATACCAATCTGGCCTCTAGCACGATGTAAGCTCAAATGTAACTCCCAACCTTCATTTTCTACCCCCAACCCATTCTGTGTGCTATATGTACAGTTATGAGGTTTCACCTCCAATGAAGCCTACCTGTTTTTAAAAATGTCCCTAGGTCAGTGTTCAGAGCTGCCTCCAGGCAAGAGGGCTGACAGTAAGCTAAATAATACCCATGGGACCAATGGCAGGCTTAGGTCATAGGCAACAAGAAAGGAAAAAGTGGAAAGGAAAAATTCCTTATGTTGTATAATATTTCACAGCTCATAAAGGTCTTACGTATGGTACTGTTATCTTCATAAGAATCCCATTAAAGTAGGCTGGATATGTATTCTTATTCTACTTTACACTTAACGACCCTGAGGCTCAGAGAGATGAAGGAACTTGTCCAAGCTTGCGTAGCTAATAAGTGGCAGAGATGGAAAAGATTCTATCACATGTCATCTGGCTCTAACACTGCGATCTCTACAGCAGCTACTCTCTAGTGAAGATAGAAGTTCAATGCAAGACAGATGAGAAATGGAGAGAAAAGAGGACAAAAAGAAGAAAAATATGATAGGAATTGACATAATTCTACCAAATCATTCATTTGGTCCTATGCCTAACACTTGGAGGCCCTAGTGTAAGATGTATCTCCCACCAAAAGCCATCTGCCACCATCTAACAAGCATCAATTCCCACTGCCTTTCCCTATGCCTTATCAATCATGTTGCTATGGACTATTATTGCTTGAAAGAGCCTGAGAAATCATACAAACAGCATTATTTTACAGATAGAGGATCAGCATCCCAGGGCAATGAAGAGACTTTCCCAAGATCATATAGTTTTCTGTGCCTTATTTTTCAATCAGTGGGTTTTCATTGAACACCTGTTACATGCTTATTCCTATGCTAAGCAATGTGGGAGGATACAAAGACGTTTAAGACAGTCTCTGCCTTCAGCCAATTTACAGCCTAAACGGAGAACAAAGAGGAATTTAAATGCAATCTAACAGTTAAATGTTAGTACGTGTGGTTCAGACTACAAATCCAATAGAAGTTAATAGAAGCCAGCACAGCTGGAGAGGGCTTCCTAAAGGAGACAGAAGGAGCTAGAGCTTGAAGAAGGTGTTGGATCTGGATAGCAACAGAGGAAGAAAAGAGTGTTCCGGGTTGGGAACATAGCCTGTGCAAAGGCTAGAAGGTAGGAATCTGCATGGCACGTTCTGATGATGGAGAGAGCATGGGTCCACTTAGGTTGTATCCCAGGTGTTAGGGAGTTAGGGCAGGAAGGTTAGATTGTTAAGGGTCATGAAAGCCAAGCAGTGTAGTAGTCATATTCAGAGAGGTAGGCTCCTGAGCAGAGGGTGACCTGGTAAAACTGGATCTGAGGAACAGAAGTGTGGTCCCAATGAGTAGGAGATCAGAGCCTGGGAGCCCTGTCAGATGACAAAAGGTGCACTGAATGAATTAACCCCCAGCCCCTCCCCTCCAAACACACAACAATGAATACTACCACCTCCAGTCTTCGACCAGGAATGGACAAGGAACTGCTGGGGATCCTGGTGTCCTACAAAGTCAGAGTCAACCTGATGGTGTCCTGTGGAGGGTGAGTAAGAGTGCAGGGTCTGTCTGGGCAGGGGCTGGGGAGCCACTTCTGTTTTCCTCCCAGTTGGACTGACCCACTCAAGCTATTCCCCACCCCTTCTCCTGGACCAGTTTCCCAAACCTGTGAGCTCCACGAACAAGCCACCTTCCCTTCCAGAAACCCATTCTGTGGTTGAGTTGGCCTTACAATCCTTCATTCCCCTGCAAAATTAGGTTGCTACTAACCATTTCCAGCTGCTAATTTTAGGGTGTCATTCTACCCTCAGCATCCTAGGTGACCTGACAGCCAGGTAAGACACTGTGGGGAGGGGGAACTGGGGCAAGAAGGGGAGGATGCGATCAGGAGACCAAAAGAATGACACAGGAGAATCTAAGGGCATCCCAGGACTGAAAAATTGAGGGAGAGGTTCAGGGAGTGGCCTTGGAGGGAAATCTGTAACTCTACCTTGGGATCCTTGCAGTGATGTTGGCGTGGAGCTGCCCTTGATCCTGATGCATCCAAAGCCATCGAACGGTGAGTGACCAGGTGGGACTCACAGGAACAGTGGTCCCAAGGGTTGGGGACCAAGCAGTTCTGATCTCATGAATCGAGGACTGGCAGTTTGGGTAGAGATTGAATAGCAATAGGTAGGTTGGGTGTCTAGGTTTTCAGGGGAAGTTGTGTGTGTGTGTGTGTGTGTGTGTGTGTGTGTGTGTGTGTGTGTGTGTGTGTGTGTGTGTGTGTGTGTGTGTGTGTGTGTATTGTGTATATGGGAGGGAGAGGGTTAAAAAGGGAGAGGAATGAGTAACAGGACATTTCTTCAGGGAACTTATCAGCTTCAATCCATATTTCCTTCCCTCTCCATGCTTGCTACAGAGGCTGCTAGGTAAGAAAATGTGAGGCCTGGAAACCTCGCCCCCCTTTCCCCACTGCCACTCTCCATTTTATGACGATGGAAATGGAAAAAAGCTTCCCTGGAGTGTTGCTTTCAATAGGTGTGCAGTGGAAACATATGGTTTAGCTTCGTGTCATAGTTCAGTGCTTTTCATACGCCCCCCTCTTTCCCGTTTTGCGTCCCCCGCCCTCCACCTCCTGCTCTTCTCCCAATCGTCCTTCCCCCTCATCCCTTCCAGTTTTCTTTTTCCTTCCCCCAGCGCCTCCTCACCCTAACTTCTCCCGTCTTTCATTCTCCCATCCCTTCCCTCCTTCCCACCCTCCATTCTTATTTTCCCTCTGGCCCTCATGGGGGCTTTTGTGTTGGCAGACTGGGGAGGACACAAAGGAAACAAGCCAGTGTGATCCAAGTGGGGCGGGGGCAGCTGAGAGGCGGTGAGGATCGGAGTTGGGAAACAGGGAAGGGATCACTTCTCTGGGATCAGGAAACGGGAGTGGATGTGGAAGACGCTCACACAGCTGTTCCTAACCCTCCATTTCCCTCTGCTGCTTCTGCAAGCTCTGAGGACATAGTCATCGAGGAGTTCGCTCAGCAGCAGCCCGGCAGAGAGGAGAGCCAGGAGGCTTTGGCGGCTGAGGGGGATGAGGGCACCTGAGTGCCTGGCTCGGGTGCCTCTGTGTGGAAGCCCCACTGTAACACTCTAATAAATCAGCTTGTCCAGATGCGCCCGCTGATCGCTTTGGTATCTCCTCCTCCCGCAGGAGGGTAATGGAACTACCTAGAATAAGCCACCTCCCCACCCGCCACCCCACATTAGTGATTACATCTCCTGCAGCACGTGCTTTTCCTCTAAACAACCCTGACTTCCCTCTGGCAAGGCCACCTACCCCTGAGTCCTTCAACTTTCCTTCTGAGCCCTGGTCACCTCTGCCCCCACACCCAACTATCCCACTCCTACCTCGGAGCTGCGGGCAGCGCCTGAGGGGACACAGCCCTGAGACCAGCCCTGAGGGCGACGCTGATGGTTGGACAGAGTGCCATGTGGCCCCAGGAAGCAAGTACCACCCACCTGCCAAGCATACAGCACACCACAAGGCCCACAGCCGAGGCACCCAAGCACCAGTCTCTGCGCAAATCCAAACACTGCAATCCTTGGGGGTCAGAGCAGCGGGGGTCTGGGTTGGGCTTTGGGAACAGGAAGGTGTGATGGTATGGAATGGAACGGGGGGTTCTCTGGGGAATCAACTTCCTCCTCGCCTAGGGTGACACTTGACCTACTTATCATCACCCACTTTATGTACAACAGCTTTGAAGGCGCCTGCTTGGTGAGCCCACCGCCAAGGCATCACACAGTACATTTTTGCCCCCTTCTTTGGTCAACTTACCCAGGGATTCTTCTCCTCAAAGTTATCTATTGTAAGCGTTGAAAAGCTGAGCCAGGACACTTTTCAAGAGCTATTCTCCACTTCCGGGTCTAACACTGCCTGGTATTGGGGGTAGAGGAGGGGTTTGCAGGAGACCTTTGGAATTGACTTTCTAAGATCATGTACTTGGAGGACTGAATAGTGAGTGTTCACTCTCATGCCACTAATCCGGTACCTCAATCACTTAGGCCTATTCATCACAGTAGGGTAGCACCACCCCACATTACCTGTGGATAAAGGAGAAATAAAATGTGAAACCTCCCCAAACTACCAAATCCTGTGCTGTTTCTTATTCTGTCTGCCCTCATCTAATCTCCAGCTGTAACAAAGTCCAAGTAGCCTTGAATTCTTAAATCTGCTGCTCTTTAGGGTCTTCCTTAATCAAAATAGTGTATTGAGATCGGACCTGTCCTAGGATGGTAGGCACTTGGTTTGTGGCCATAGCAGCCACTTTTCAGGAACACAATTTCCTTGACTCTTTTTATGCCTTTATTAAGTTCTAGCCTTTAAAAAGCTAGTTTCTTTTCTATCTTTCTCCACCTTCTTTCTAAACATTTGTTTTATGCAGGTTCAGCTGCAGCTATGGAATGCAGCTGGCCAGGAGAACTTTTGCAGCCTAATTCTAGCAACATTCATGATTCAACTATTGCTGTGGTTGTCTATGACATCACAAGTGGGAGTTATGCCATGTTTTACTTGAAAAGGGGATTGAGGGAAGCAATAGAGAGGTTGGTAAGACTAGCAGAGAGGATTAAAAAATACAAGCATTAGAGCATAAGAAAAAAAAAAGACTAGGAGAAAGACAGGTATGTTATTTTCTCCAAATCTCTACTAAATGTTTCAACTCTCTGCAACACATTGTCCTGTAGACATCAACTTTTTCAAGGAAACAGATAAGTGGGTAGAAGATGTACTGGCAGAGTATATCATCATCATGTTGGTGGGTAACAAGATTGATCTGAACAACAAAAGGAAAGGTATAACTGCAACTGCTTCTGGCATACCTAGAGCTCAATCCCAATGGGGAGGGTCTACTGTGCTCTATTTACTTGGGAGGAGTTACCTGTGTCAGGGATCAGAAAGGTCATGGGTTCAGGGCTTCGAGGGCTCCTGGTCCTAGGGATGCATCTTTACGCCTCAGAAGGATCTATCCCTATCCACTAACTCTGGGTCAGAAGGGGGTCTTACCACTATCTGGTCCCTTGTATCATTTCTCATTTGTCCAGACAAGTCTCTACCGAGGAGGCAGAAGAAAAATCCAGAGACCTCAATGTGATGTTTATTGAGAACAGTGCCAAATTCACCACTGCTTATTCTTTTGGATAACCTTGGCTTGTCCTATCGTGGGGGTGGGGGTAAGGTTCATCTCCCCATCATGCAGTGCAAAGGCCTGGAATCATATCTCTAAACCTGACCTTTTCTCTTTCTTTTGCACACACACACACACACACACACACACACACACACACAGGGCTATTCCATAGCATGGCTTCTGCCCTCACTTCCAGAGGTAATTCCTCTCCACTGAAGGAAGACGAGAGTATCCTTTCTCCCAGCTTTGCTGGGGTAGGGAGGGTACAAGCAGAGAAGGCAAACTTCCTTTGCTGAGTTGATGGCCAGGCCAATTTTTCTGCCTGACTGATACCGAAGGGAAAATGGGACTAACTTCAGCCCAAAGCAGCTCCCTGGTTTGCCTTTAGGTGAAAGGGATCATAAGATAAAAATTCCTTTTCTGTATGTCCTAGAAGATGCCCCTGGGAGTTGAGATTTGACCCTAGCCACTTTATTACCTTCCTTCCTTACCACACACTTCAGTGCTGAAATCCAACTGGAACCCTCCAATGAGTCAGGCATCAAAAACCATTGTTCCTGTTGATAGCTTAGGTTATCTCTCTGCCTAACATGATCAACTTACTGCATTTGGGCTTCCCAGTACCAGTCCTTCTCCCCCAACCTCATGTTTATGGTTTAAATACTTGGCCACTTACTAAGCTCTTGTTCAATTCCTAGGCTTAGGAGTAAAACGGAACCCCTGAAAATGCTATCACTTTCTCTTGACCACTTCTCACAGTTACAGGGTGGAAAGTTCTGACAGAGTCCAGGAATTCCACCTGGCCGTCTCTGACTGCTAAAACACATCTATAGGGGATGCAGTTCTACAGCAGCTGGGATACCTCAAAGATTGATACAGTTCCTTCTCCATTGTTTTCTTATCTCACCCTCAATAAATGACTGGTCCTTTCACCTCAGCCTCTTATTGTTTGCACCTTGTCCATGCTCTGCCTACACCTCCACAATGCAGTTGCATCATGCTGGTGCCCCAACACAGAACCATTCTAAATACCTCAAAAAACCAATTTAGGGCAGGATTTTTGCCTCTTAGGCCCATGGCACCTGGCTGGGACTTTTTACCCTGTTTACCACACTTCTTCGATGAGTTGTTTTAAAACCTTTTAACCACAGACAGTTGGGAGAGTCTTGGACCTCAACATTCAGTAGACTCAGCCAATATGCCTTTGTGCAAGTATCTCAGCCTCTAGCTTCTTACTCAGATGGCCACTGGGGGGCAGCAGAGCAAACAGGAGCATAAATTCTATATGGGGGGATTTCCCAGGAAACACAGAGACAGCTAGATGGATTGTACCTCCAGCTCTGCTCACTAGGATGTTGCCACCTGACAATAGCAGCGAGCCTCTAGAAGAGGTACCATAGTAGAGCTGGGGTGGGATTTATAGGAAGAACCAGAACTTCCTCAAAGAGATATGTTACTACTATTTAGAACTGTTTCCCATATTTGAAGACTTATTCCCCTTATTTTAAAATCCATTAAAAACAAAAAAGAAGCATGGAAACCCTGGGTGATTACTGCTTCGCAGAGTTAGTAAATTGGTTGGTTTGTGCAAAATTTGGAGAGAAGAGAGTAGAGTGGCAAAGTGGGTTAACTGTGGCAACATGAGTAGAAGTGGCACTGCAAGTGCAGAGGGGCAGCCTCCTAATTGTATTGTGATTTTTTAAATCGAGGTATAGTTGATGTACATAATTGTATTGTGACTTTGAATAAAAAGATCTTTAAGTACAAAATAATAAAAAAAGAAAAATAAAAATTCAGACATCCAGGCTCCACCTCAGATCAATAGAATCACTCAATGGGGGCAAGGGCCTCAAAGTATATATTGAAGCTTCCCAGGATTTTTTCAAGGCAAATTCGGGACTTTCATTATGGGGTACAACTTCGCCCCATACCTCATTAGACAACTTTCTATTCTGAACGGGTATTGTGAACATGCCAATGGAAATGGCATAAGGCGTGGCCTGGAATCTCTAACAATGGATTGCTAAGAACATAGCAGAAGGTTATTTGGGGGCTGGGGTGAAGACAAGGGGGAAATCAGCAGTCAGTACTACTCAACGAACCAGGTGAAAATTGGGAAGCAATTTCTTACTGCTGTCCCTGAAAAGAAATGCATCCAAGCCTCTCCCTTAGTTTATGTTCCCGATGAAAGAATCTGGGAAAAGAGAAGACAGAACTATATTAATACTGCCCCCTGCAGAGAAATGGCCACAGCTCATGGGGGAAGGGGCACTGTTTCCTCCAGTACCCCCTCACCCTATACCATTCCTCAGTTATACTGTAGATAAGCTTCCTGGGTCTCCCTAATATTCTGAGAGAGATAATTGTGAAGTACATATAGTGTTGCTCTGCTGCTTCTAGTGGCTCTTCTCTTTGGAAGAGCTTCTATTTTTATCTCGAAGGCATTTAACACCCAATCAGTATCATCCAAATCAGTATCAAGCAACATTTCCTCAGCATTGTGTTTTACTTTTTTGGAGAGAGAAGACAGAAGGAGGGAGTGGGGGAAAATGGGGTTCCACTGGAGTCTCCAAAGTGTATGACTGGTAGCATAAGGATGGGATGAGATGGCCAGGCAGATTAGGTGGGAGGCCCCCAAGATTTGTAGACGTTAATGAAAATGACATGACATATGTGGAATTGCCTCGCACATGGTATTCAATAAATGTCAGTTGCCTTCTCTAGCAGGGTTCTCCACAGGCTAAGCGATACCTAGACATCATCATCCTTCTAGGTGAAGCCCACCTAGAAAACTAGGGAACTCAAAGTGCAGTACAGGTGGGATAATGCAGTTGGCCAGCTGGCTCAGGACAGGGCCTCGCTGTCTCCCCATCCTCCCTACTCCACTCTGCCAGGGTGGGGCTGAGGGTAGAGTTTCCCAAGTGGCTTCCCTGAGGCCTAGCTAGCTCGTCCTAGAAGATTCCATGTGGAGGGCTGTGGGTTGCAACTCTCTAGTGCACAGTCCTCTCTTTCTGGCGGTGATAATCTGGGGGAAAGAAGGAGGAAAAGAGCAGGTTATTTTCCAGCCTGAGCTCCCAACTCCCCATCTCCAACTTGTGGGGCCTCCAGTAATTGGTATTTAAAGAGTTCCTACCGAAGGCCCCGCCAGGTAAGCAAAAAAGAGAGCGGCACTTACTATAGGGAAAGAAGCGGACACGCATGCTGATTTCTCGAGCTGTCTTTAGGATCTCAACAGCCTGGAAGGAACACAGCAGCTTGTACAAATGAAGAGATACAACCCAGGACAGAATCATAACAGAAGGAATGTAGTTTGCCATTCCAACCTTCTAGGTCACTAAGAGCTGCTTCCCTCTTACCAAGGAGAAATTCTTTCTTATCAAGTTACACATCAGGCTAATCTTATCCACTGTGTCCTACCTGGGATGGCTTCTTGCCTCACCACAGCCCAGGGTGCTGTGCTCACCTTGCTGTGCTCAATATCTTGGAAATCCACATCATTCACAGCTAGGACTTGGTCCCCTTCCTGAAGTCCTGCTCGATGTGCATCAGAGTCCGGAATCACCTGTTGGTAAGAAGAGAATATACATGATCAAGGTGGGATAATTTCAAAGAATGTAAGTGAATTAAGTGCTATTCAAATGTAAGGTACTATCGGTTGTGTGTGTGTGTGTGAGAGACAATGCAGGGAAACGGTGGCTTGCCAGGTGGGAAGTTTTAAGTGGGCAAGGGTAACCCCACTATGCCCCTTCTATGAGTCTACTAAATCATCCCTCTCCCCAAGCCTTGGGACATCAGGGTTCTGCAACCTGATAACTTAACAAAGGGAAGTAGCTATCCATATTGCCTACCAGGCACACGCACCTTGGAGATGAAGATGCCTAGCTGGGAGGCCTTTCCTCCTCGGATGTTAAATCCCAACTGTAAGACAAGAGCACAGAATGGGGGCTCAATACAGACCACAAACACAAGAACATCTAGTGGCATCACTGTATGATAGCTTGCCTTGTGTCCCTTAGAGAGAAGTCAGAAGTTGTGGAAGTGGCATCTCAGCTTTTCTGCCCATAAGAGTAAGTTTCTTTACCTCCTTACCTGCTTCCCAATCCGTCCCCCAACCGTGGCCAACTTCAGGGCCTGGTACGGACAAATCTCGCCTGGAATAAGAGGCAACTGTTCCATAAGCTCACCTGAGCTCCAGGGGGCTTCTTCAGTGTGATGATACGGGGCAGAAACTGGGTCAACTCATTGTTGTAGTCTGGGTGGTATACCCTCTGCAAGACACAGCAACCCCAGAAATATTACTACCAGTCTTACTACCTTCATCTAGGACACAACTGCATCACCCTGAAGCCAGGAGAAGGTGAAGTCATGGACTTAGTTTAAGTAGAACAGATAACACTGTCCGAATAGGTAGACGGATAGCAGTGGGGAAATGCTAGCCACCCAGTAGCTCCCCACTTCTTTACCTTGACAAAATGGAAATCAGGGCTCTGAATTTCCAGAATTCTCTGGTGTAAGTGGACTCTGGCAGGAGGATTCCATAAGAAGTTCCCAAAGGGCCCAGTTGCTCAGAATCTAACTTCTGGCTAAGATTCACTCTCCATTGAGCTTTCTAACCCTGCCATCCTACCTTTCATATATCATCCCTTGCCTATGGGGAAAAAAAAATCCCTTGTACAGATGGTTCCCACCTCATGAGGAGGAATCCATGCTGGGGGATTCTCATAGGCAGGCAGGAAAACCACCGGGTAGTCATCATAAGGAATCCGGCTGTCCATCTCCAGCAAGGCCCTGAAATGGAAGGGTGAATCAAAGCTGACGAAAATGGTTCAAAAGGGATAGCAGCCCAGCGAGTTTCAGAAAACAACCCCAACCCATTCCAAGGCTGTCAGTCTCTAGGCCCGACCCACTTCTAGGAAGGTGATAAACATTTTGGGAGAGAAGGAAGAAAACTATCAACTTGGCTGAATATCTGGACTCCAAGCAACCTGTTAGGTACACTATAGAAATGATCTCTTTTCTCACAACAATCCTGCAAAATAGATGTACCGTCTTCATTCTAGAGAAGAGGAAATCAGGAACGCGTCTAAAAAGATCTGACTTCTTTGGAAATTCAAGGGAGTGCTGACTCCAACTACCCACAGGGACTCGGGGCAAGGTACCACCCCACATTCCCTAATTGGATCAGTAATGGTGGGGGTCCCCAGATCGGCCCTTCCTTTACCACCAGACACCTTCCAGATACCCGTCCCGCATCGTGCCTGAGTCCTGCGCCCACGGCGCTGTAAAAATCTTCGTACAACCTCTCCCGCTGGCAGGCCTAAGGCGCCCCGTACTCCTCTCACCATCAATTCAGCCTGGGACCCGGAAGCGGATGCTCATCTGAGGAAAAGGGGCGGGGTCAGGGTGCGGCGCGCAGGCCCTCCTTCTCCCCAACGCGTCTTCCTGCGCGCGCCGTGTGCGTGCTCCACGCACAGTCTGTCTGCGCTCCAATTGGCTGGCGCCTCCGAGAGAGGTTTGAAACTTGGCGGTTAAAGCTGCGGTTGGGACAGGACGGCGGGAGACTGGGGAAGGGACGTGTAGTTTGGTGAGTTAAGGGGGCACACCTTAGCTCAGGATCTGCCTTTCCTGGTACCCTGGGGCTTTGGTTCTTTGTTGTCGTCTCCGCTGGGCTTCTCCTTTTCATTTCAGACGCCACTTCGCTCTCTTTAGAGGGTCGGCTGACTGGCAGCCCTGTCGTGGCAAAGTCTGAGGGACAGTGACTTTCCCGAGGCAGCGATCCCGCTGGGAGCGGGAGGCTGCCACCGTAAGCTACCGCTGACTTCCCTAACCCACCACACCCTCCGAGGAAGGCCGGAACTGAGGAAGAACGCCTTCCCACCCCTGCCAACCTACCAAACTTAATCAGCGATCATCTTCCCCCCCCCCCTCCGCAGAAACGGTGCCGAGGTAGGATCATGAAGGAAGAGGTGAAGGGCATTCCTGTAAGAGTGGCACTGCGATGTCGCCCTCTGGTCCCCAAAGAGATTAATGAGGGCTGCCAGATGTGCCTTTCCTTCGTACCCGAGGAACCTCAGGTGCGTAGCGAGTCCTGGGCCTGCCTCTGAAGAGCTGGGGCCAAATGGCAGTGAGGGGCGTGGTCTGGCCTTTCATTTTTTTTTCTTACTCCTTGTCCCTTGCCTTCTCTAGGTGGTGGTTGGTACTGACAAATCCTTTACCTACGATTTTGTGTTTGACCCTTCTACTGAACAGGAGGAAGTATTCAATACAGCAGTAGCACCACTCATAAAAGGCGTATTTAAAGGTGAGGCTGTTTGATTCTTCAAACTGTTCTTGAGCATACACTGTGTTAGGCACTGTGATTGCGTGCTGCCAATACAGGAATGGATGAAGCATGAGTCCTGCCTTCAAAAAGCCCACAGCCTAAGAACTAACCCAATATCACTTGTACCCTTGAAACTAGTTTTATACTATATTTGCTTTCTATGGTTCTGCTCATCTTTGACTTGTATATGTTTCTGTTTGTTCGTCCTGGAACCTCATTAGATTCTAAGCTGTTTGATGGGTGCTGATGAGGATCTACTTGAGGCCCAGGCACTGCAAAGCCTGTTGAGGGATTCAGAGATAAATAACTTAGCTTCTGGGCCCTGGAAGAGTTCAAAGTCCAGGGGTAGGAGTGGAAATAGATGACTACATACATACTTTTTAAAAAATCTTTTTATATTTTATTGACATTTATCACTTGTGTTTTTTCTTTTGTGAATTTTAAATTTATTTATTTATTTGGCTGCGTCAGGTCTTAGTTGCAGCACACGGGATTTTCATTGCTGCGTGCAGGATCTTCGTTGCAGCATGCGAACTCTTAGCTGCAGCATGTGGGATCTAGTTCCCTGACCAGGGATCGAACCAGGGCCCCCTGCATTGGGAGCGTGGAGTCTTAGCCAGTGGACCACGAAGGAAGTCCTCATACTTTTAAATACATTAGAAATATTAAACTTTTTGCTCCTATCTTTAAGAAAAAGTATTTTAAAAGTTAAAACCTTTGAGATTTCCTAAAGCCCCCGAATACCCTGGCCAGTTAATAATCTTGATTACAGAAGCTAAGGCTTTAGTGTTATTGAAGACTATGGCAAAGTTCTGAAGAAGGGAGCAGTGCCTGAGAGGTGTCTAGTTGTTATTCTAGTACAGTGGTTATTCAGGATTCAAAGCAGAGGGCTATTTAAAAGAAGTAGAACCATGGCATACTAGTCCCTTAAAGTTGAAAGGGATATTTGTACATCATCTAGTCTAACTTTCCATCCAAAGAAAAATACTTTCTAGCAATATCTCTAAGTGAACTTCCAGCATCTGGTTAAAATTTTTTTCTTTGACAGGGATATCACTGGCTCATAGGGTAGTCCTGTTGATTGGTTTTGGACAACTCTAATTGTTTTAGATTGTATTGAGATGAAATTTGCTTCCCCATAATTTCTGCCCAATGATGTTAGTTCATCCCTCTAGACAAACAGAAGCCTTCTTCCGAGCAACAGCTATTCACATTTTTTTTTCACTTCTTAAAATGATGTCATGGCTCAGGACACATTGAATACTTTGTTTCAAATTTTTAAACTATTAAAGCTGTAATCTCAAACTTACAGAAATGTTGCAAGAACAGCATAAAGACCTTTTTTTTCCTGAACCATTTGACTTGAGTTGTTGACCTGATGGCCCCCGAATACTTCACTGTATATTTGCTACAAACAAGAACTTCTGTCCTACTGTCCTATGTAACTACAATACGACCATCAAAATCATGAAATTAGCATTGCTACCTCACTACCATCTGGTCCTCAGACCTCATTCAAGTTTCACCAGTTGTTCCAATAATGTCCTTTGTTGCAAAAGGATCTAGTTCAAAATCGTATGTTACGTTTAGTTGTACTACTTCTATAGTCTCCTTTATTATAAAACTCCTTCAGTCTTCTTTTGACTTTCATGATCATGACACTTTTGAAGATCACAGGCCAGTTATTTTGTAAACTGTTTTTCAATTTTGTTTTGTCTGAAGTTTATGATTAGATTCAGGTTGTATCAATATATCTTTAGCAGGAATATCACAGAAGTGATGCTGTATTCTTCTCATTGAATTCTATCAGGCAGCACACAATTTTGATTTGTTCCATTACTATTGATGTTCATTTTGATCATTTGATTAAGGTGATGTCTGCCAGACTTTTCCACTCTAAAGTTAATCTTTTTCCTATTTACATATTTGGAGGACCATTATTTGATTCTAAGTCTCTTCTAATTAACCATCCCTCCTTTCCTTTAGCCATTCCTAAAAAAAAATATGGTATCCAGACCCTTCATTATCTTGTTATCTTCCTCAGAATGTACCTTTCACAGCTTAGTAAGAACACTATAGTTCTACTTTAGTATTCTTAACTTGGGAAACTATGAGAATTATAGTCTTTAGAGGCAGTATAAAGTAGAAAGTGATTCCAATATCTATGTGTTTTGTTAACATTGCTCTCATTTGCAGAGATAAAACCAGTATTTTTCAGTCAGGTCAACAGCACCCTGAGTTTTTGTAAAAAGTACTGAAACTTGGTTTCCCCACTTATTACTATATATACATATCTGTGGTATTACAGAAGATTATGGAATATTATTCTCTTGTCCCAGAGTCATGCCAGGTGATATTAGCAATCTATTACAGTGAAAATCTCAATTTAACATCTTAAGATCTTCCAGAACATCAAGGTCTTCATTTAGGTGAATAAGTTCTTTCAAAAAGAAAAAAAAGCAAAGGACATATATCACATTGAATCATACTTAAATGATGACATTTCTATGAGGAGCCTGATAATACGGTCCAAATGCAGTCTGAGAATTCATATAGGGAGGGATGCTTTCTTTGACTGTAAAAAGCAACTTTGTTGCCTTTTCAAATGAAGACTCTGTTAATCGAAGAAATACAGGTTGGAATCCCTTCTATTTGCAGCTTCTAAAACTTTCATTTAATTGCCCTAATTTAGAATTGTTCCAAGTAGAGAGAAAGTAGAATTATAAAACTCTGAATGACTTTTAGACAGTGACTTGGCCACCTTCATTATCTCAGTCATATCTTTAAGTGTTTTACTTCCTAGCTTTTAAGGGCTATCAAGAGAGGCACACATTCAGGTTTGATATTTTTCTTCTTTGCTTATTTGGAGTAGTGCAAAGTCATGGCACTCATATAACTTTTCTTTGTGTCTGACATTCCTAAGAGACCCTTGTGTTTAGAGAGCAGTCTCAGTTTTGTTACAAGTAATTGCTGAAGGAAGTAGAGTGTACTGATTGGTTGAAAATATTTGAGCATCACCGCACATGTGACTTCTATTTTGTCAGGATACAATGCAACCGTCCTGGCCTATGGGCAAACTGGCTCTGGAAAAACCTATTCGATGGGAGGTGCATATACTGCAGAGCAAGAAAATGAACCAACAGTTGGGGTCATTCCTAGAGTAATACAGCTGCTCTTCCAAGAAATTGATAAAAAGAGTGACTTCGAATTTACTCTGAAAGTATCGTACTTGGAGGTAAATGATTTATCTTTAATTATTCTGAATTCAAATTTATCTTTGGGTAGAAAAATAAATACAAATCAGGTTTTTCCTGGCATGACTCAAATGAATAAATTGCATTTTTAGTAAATTGCATTTTAATAAATTGATAGAGAAAACTCACTGGCTCAGTTGGATCTGGCTCCCACCCAGTTCTTTCCCTGTTGTCAGAATAGTCTGTTTAATCCGATTGTTAGAGGAGTTGGCATTCCCATATAAAAAGATAATAGGAATCCTTTAATTCCAGTTTGGCCTCTATTATTGATTCCCTGTAGAGTCTGTAGAAAAATATTTGATATCCCTTTAGTGTTTCGAGGCTTGAGTGATAATGTTGCTACTCCATGAAGAATGTTATAAAAATTGGGTGAAGTATTGAGCTGTGTAAGTGATGACAGAGTGTTTATTCAACAGATATTTATTGAGTACCTACATGTTACAGGCCCTGTTCTAGGTATTTGGGATATATCAGTGAACAAAACAGATAGAAGTCCCTGCCTTTGTGGGTATTTTCATTCAATTATATATCAGTATACAAGTAGACTGACCAGTTATATCTAACCTCATGACACCAGAAACACATAGTTAGGGAACTTATGGCTTCTGGGAAACTAGCTGGTTGATTCCATAGCAGTGATAAGATGTCTTATCTTTAAGGAGCAATAATTAAATGTATATAATTTAAACATGCAATTATAAATAGTATGTGAATACTTCATCCTGAAGTTGAATCTCAATATGTTAGTTGGTATAGGAGGTATAGAGGTGGAAGATGGGGAGTTAAACATCATTAAGATTAACCTTCTTGAAACTCTTGATTAACCCAGTTGTGGCCAAGGTGACCAAATGTAAAAATAACTTAGGAACCTGCTATATTAAATAGTAGCAACAGCAATAATAGCAAACAAATGTGGTGCTTACTATGTGCAAACACTGTTTTAGTACTTAAAGTTCTGGTTGTTGTTGAAATATTGGTTGCTACCTCTCCCTTTTGCTTCCCACTTCCACCCTCCACTAAGGACCCATTGCTTACATTTTAACAAAATTGGTGAAGGTGATGTTGTCATGACACCATCAAAGAACTGAATTTGGGCACCCATGTAGCTTTCATCGTGTCTGCTATTCCTGAGAAACACTCTCTCAAGAGAGCAGTCTCAATTTTGTTACAAGTAATATGTGAATTTATTCCTGTGAGTATCAAATGGTTACATGTAGTGTTAAAATCCTTTTCTTAATTATAAAAATAGTATGTTTGTTGCAAAAAATTTTTTTAATACAGAAAGTCATAAAGAATTTTAAAAATTACCTGTGGTCCCACCACTCCTCAATTACCACTGTTAACATCTTGTTTTTACCACTTTGTTTTCAACAATACCAGATTTACAATGAAGAAATCTTGGATCTTCTGTGCCCATCTCGTGAGAAAGCCCCTCAAATAAATATACGGGAGGATCCTAAGGAAGGCATAAAGGTGTGTTTTTCTCTCATTTGATGTTATTTTAAAATGTTGGCCACTACTAAAGTTCACACTCCTTTTATTTGCCACTGTGGTTTTAAATCACTACTAACATCTCAGTCCTTCAGATTTTGTGTGGTCCTAATTCCCTTTGTTAACCTAGAATTCCTAGATGGGAACTTTTGTGGGGAAAGAAGTTTTATCACCTTCCTATTACCTCTTGAAGGAATGCTAATATCAATTAAATATTTATTGGCTATTTACAGAGTTCTGAGGCTGGGCTGTCCAGTATGGTAGCCACTAGCCACAAATGGCTATTTAAACTTAAATGAACTAAAATTGAATATAATTTGAAATTCAGTCCCTCAGTTACCAGCCACATATCAAGTGCTCAATAGCTACGTGACTAATGGCTACTGTATTGGATAGCATAGATATAAAACATGGTCATAGTAAATTCTGTTAGACAACAATGTAATAGACATTGTGCTAGATCTCTGGAATGATATTTAGAAAGTAAGACGATACAAAAATTTTAAATTTATAAGTACCATAGGAAGAAGAGATCGCTTATTTGAGAGGCTTCCATCACATGGTATAGATGTAGGCTGAGGAGCTGTAGCTGAACAAAGTTTGAGGCAAGGTTGGGAGTATTGTATATGGGAGTGGACCAAATCCAGGAGCCAGTGTTGAAAACAGGCAGAGCTTGGTTCTAGCAGCAGCTTGAGTATTCAGGAGTGGGAGAATTTGAGGTGGGAAGTAGATGAGAATAGGGTAGTACAGACTTAGGAAAACTCGGTAAAATAATACTTTATCCATCTTTCTCTCCTTCTTCTCTTCCCTGCAGAGAAAGCTGAAATTTAGGGTGCAGGTGCTTGAGGGGCAGATGCCTATGCTACAGAAATATTTTTCCTTCTGGGTCGTTAGGTCATTAGCCAGGCACTAAAGCAAGGCTTGAAGAATCAGACTTATTTTGAAAGCCTGATAAGCGTGGGTTACAGAAAGACAGTTTGGATAGTGGGGATAAGAAACCTGGGTAAAATGCATGCTGTCACCAGAAAGAATGTTGGTACTGAGCCGGCTCTTGACCCAGTACTAAGATCTTTTATATGTCCTATACCAAGGCAGGAATTAAATCCCAAGCACTATTTGAGGGAAAGTTTGCAATACAGAGAAGTGTTAAGTTTCTGACTCAAATTGGGAAGGGTAAGGACAAGTTTGTGAGCACTCTTCAGTTGGGATGGATGGAATATAAGTAAGTAAAGAAGTAAGGTTATTCTTGTAGTAAGGAATAGCTTAAGCAGGAAAGCAGAAAATATATTCCTGGGGGTAATAAGAATAGATCGGTCTGTCTGCATTAGAGGATATGGGTTGGGAAGTAATAGGAGGTATGTTAGGACCAGATTATGAAGCCAGGCTAAAGAGCTTAGTTTCTATCCCTGTGAATAGTATGTAAGCTACTTAATACTTCCAAATGAAGGATTGCACTGGCTACTTTTACCAAGTTTTTATCTTACGTGTATATCTCCGACTAGGTTAGCTCCCGGGAGGTTAGGAGAGTATCTTAAAATCTCTTTGTACCCTCATTATCTAGCATAGGGCTTAGGAGTTTGGTGACATTTTAGGAAGCAGGACTTTCGGAAGGCTAAACAAGAATGGATTGAAAAGGAGAAAAACTAGGATGAGGAAGGAAAATTTAGGGAAATGTTGCCTTATTTTTCAGGCGTGAAGTAATATGGGCCTGGATTAGGCAGGTAGATGTGGAAAGGAAAAGGAAACAATGGATTCAAAAGAAGAATGACTGGGAGTTGGTGATAGGTGAGATATGGGGGAATAGCAGGAATTAAAGGCGAATCTGAGGTTTTGAGAATAGCGATCTTAGTAGAAACGAAGAAGTAGTGGAGAGAATCAGTATTGGTGGAAGGAAAATGAGTTTGGTTTCATAATTTACTGATGTCAAAGTGTAAGTAGCAGGCAATTTGAAGTATAGGACTAGAAATTAGGGCCACAGATATAGATTTGGGAGCTATGGGGTAATAAAATCATAGCATATTGAGGCTAGAAGGGACTTCGTAATCATCTAGTTCAATCTCCAGAGGCTCCAGGAAATTTTAACTTGTACAAATTCTCCTGGGTAGATACAGTACCAAGCCTAGGACCCTGTTTTCCTGGCTTCCTAATCCAGTGGAAATTGTACCATGCTATTTTCCCTAGTGAGTATGAGGTATAAAATGGGTCCAAGATATAGGGAGGAACACAGGGCCACATGGAGGAGAATGTAACAAAGAGAAATAACCATAGCTATTTGTGTTGCCCTTGCTGTCCTTAGGGCCAAAACTTACCTTCACTTGGGGCTCCCTGGAAGGCACATATCCATTGCTACCATAAAATCTAGAGGTCTTTTGTAGCTCTAGTATTGACTGGCATCCTTGTTTTGGAGGTACCCAGTGAAGACTGGAGACCTTGGTTTGCAGTGATCACAGAGTTGCTAGTTAAAACTGTCCTTATGGGACTTCCCCGGTGGCACAGTGGTTAAGAATCCAGCTGCCAGTGCAGGGGACATGAGTTCGAGCCCTGGTCCAGGAAGATCCCACATGCCATGGAGCAACTAAGCCCGTGCGCCACAACTACTGAGCCTGCGCTCTAGAGCCTGTGAGCCACAACTACTGAAGCCCACACACCTAGAGCCCGTGCTCCACAACAAGAGAAGCCACCGCAACGAGAAGCCCATGCACCGCAACAAAGAGTAGCCCCCACTCACCACAGCTAGAGAAAGCCCACACACAGCAATGAAGACCCAACGTAGCCAAAAATAAATAAAATAAATTTTTAAAACAACCCAGCCCTTATTACTGTGACTATTTATTGAGGTTCTACTGGAACATCAAGGCATTATTTTTTAAACCACCAATCCTTATATTTCTGATGAAGTATTTGAAGTCGAATCATAAGAGAGTTTTTTCTTTCTCTGAATTAGATTGTGGGACTCACTGAGAAGACTGTTTTAGTCGCCCTGGATACTGTTTCCTGTTTGGAGCAGGGCAACAACTGTAGGACTGTGGCCTCCACAGCTATGAACTCCCAGTCATCCCGATCTCATGCCATCTTTACAATCTCCATAGAGCAAAGAAAGAAAAGTGACAAGTAAGTTCAAGTTACAAGTAAGAGTCAAGATTTTTAACATTAGTTATACTAAAGTTGAATAACAGCTTGCTTCTTGATTTGAAAAATAACCAGACATCAGTACTCTGAGCATGAGTAATGAATGGAGCCATTTGGACTGATGTGAAAGAAAATGAGAACTGGCAGGTGAGCTTTGATACTCACCTACCCTCAAGCTTGTGTACCATTCTCACTTGTGTCCTGTTATCATCACAGGAATAGCAGCTTTCGCTCCAAGCTGCATCTTGTAGACCTTGCTGGATCAGAAAGACAGAAGAAAACCAAGGCCGAAGGGGATCGTCTAAAAGAGGGTGAGAATAATTAAGGCTACAGTCATAGATAAAAACTTCTAGTACTCTTACTGCTGTTGTTGGTGTCTTGACCGGAATATTTCAGGTCACATTCTAACAGTAACTACAATTCAAGTTTGAGGCTGATTTCAGAAACAGTGAAAAATTGTTTCTCTCCCTTGCACTCATTTTCTAATTTAGGTGTGAGATTTGGATCTGGTCCTTGGTTTGATTTCATCTGGCCCAGGCAAGTTTTAGTTTTTGTTTTGTTTTGTTACTCCCAACTACTTATAATTAAAATCAATATCCTGATTCTGTCATCCCAAGTATTCACTATCCTTCCCAGATGTTGTCACTTATAAACCTCATCAGCATGGTTTCCATATCTTCATTTAAGTGGTTGGATATAAATGATGAAGCTCCTAAGGCTAGGAGAACCCCATGGTATACACTATTAGAAACCTGCGTCTAGCATGATAATGACCTGGTAATCTGCATGCTTTGGGAATGGTCTTTCAAGCAGTTATTAATCTAGCTAACAAAAATTAACAACCAGCTCCCATTTCTCAATTTTGTACTTAAGGATCTCATAAAAGATTTTTTCAAATGCCTTGCTAATGTCCAGATATATTGTATGTCTACCATATTTTTCATAGCTACCAGCTTAGTAACAGTACAAAAAAGAAAGAAGGATTAGCCTAAATTGACTTTTTCTAAGTGAATTCAAGCTGGCTTCTAGTGCTTATTCTTCCATTTCTAGGTTCTTGCCAGCCATCTCTATAATAATCTAGAAGACTTATATCAAACTGACTGGTGTGTAATTTATGGAATTAACTTACCTCTCTTTTTTCGAAAATTGAAATTACATCTGCCCAGTCTTCCGGAACATCCTTCTCTGTGATTCCTCAAATATCATTGACATAGCTTCAGTGTTCTTGTTTGAAATTACTCTCAGTTCCCTCAGCTATAATTCATCTGGTCCAAGACATTTGAACTCTTATTAAAGTAGCTGAGTTCTTGCTTACTACCTTACTACAATGATTCTTTACTCATATTGGGCTTCAGTTCCCTCTTGGGAACTGAGAAGGCAGAAGCAGAAATAGTAATTGAGGAATTTTACCTCTTTGTCATTTATCATTATTATACTGCTGGCACAGGGCAGAGACCTATTTCTTCCTCATTCAGCTTTTTGTTCTGAATGTATTTAAAAGTGCCCTTTTTGTTCTATGTTTGAACTTTGAGATTTATCCTTCTTAAGACTATTTTTAAAGGTTCTTTTGCCTCCTCTATCTTTTTTTAGGTGTACAGTCTGAGGTTTTTTATTTTTTGTTTTTTAAATTTATTTATTTAATTTATTTATTTTTGGCCGTGTTGGGTCTTTGTTGCTGCACGCAGGCTTTCTCTAGTTGCAACAAGCAGGGGCTACTCTTCGTGGTGGTGCGCAGGCTTCTCATTGCAGTGGCTTCTCTTGTTGTGGAGCACGGCTCTAGGCACTCAGGCTCAGTAGTTGTGGCACACGGGCTTAGTTGCTCTGCCGCATGTGGGCTCTTCCCAGACCAGGGCTCGAACCCGTGTCTCCTGCATTGGCAGGCGGATTCTTAACCACTGCGCCACCAGGGAAGCCCTCTGAGTTTTTTTTAACAGCTTTATTGAGATATAATTCACATGCCATAAAATTCACCTGTTTAAACTGTACATTTCAGTGGACTTTTGTATATTCAGAGTTGTGCAACCATCACCACAATCTAATTTTAGAACATTTTCATCACCTCCAAAAAGAAACTCATACCCATTAGCAGTCACTCCCCATCCCAACCCCATTTTCTAGCCCTAGGCAACCACTAACCTATATTTCATACAAATGGAATCATATAATTTATGGTCTTTTGTGACTGTCTTATTTCACTTAACATAAGGTTTTCAAGGATCATCCATGTTGCAGTGTATATCATCACTTCATTTTATTGCTAAATCATATTCCATTGTACAGATATACAACATTTTTGTTTGTTTGTTTTTTGCGGTACGCAGGCCTCTCACTGCTGTGGCCTCTCCCGCTGCGGAGCACAGGCTCCGGACGCGCAGGCTCAGCGGCCGTGGCTCACGGGTCCAGCCGCTCCGCAGCACGCGGGATCCTCCCGGACCGGGGCACGAACCCGTGTCCCCTGCATCGGCAGGCGGACTCTCAACCACTGCGCCACCAGGGAAGCCCCAGATATACAACATTTTGTTTGCCCATTCATCAGTTGTATCCAATTTGACTATTTTGAATATTGCTCTGTGAACATCTATATATAAGTTTTTGTGTGGACAAATGTTTTAATTTCTCTTTAGGTATAACCTAGGAGTGTTATACGTGGGTCATATGGTAGCTGTTTAAATTTCTTTTAAAAAAAATTAATATGTAATTAATATACCATAAAACCCACTTTTTTAATGTGTACAATTCAGTGATTTTTTAGTATATTCACAAAGTTGTACAACTATCACCACAATAAATTTTAGAATATTTTCATCACCCCCAAAAGAAACCTATACCCATTAGCAGTCACTCATTTTTTTCCATTGTCCACCCCCCACCACCCCACCTCCAGGCAGTGACTAATCCTTCTATCTTTATGGATTTGCCTATTCTGGACATTTCATATAAATGTAATCATACGATATGTGATCTTTTGTGACTGGATTCTTTCATTTAACATCTTTTCAAGGTTCATCCATGTTGTAACATGTATCAGTACTTCATTCCTTTTTATTGCCAAACAATATTCCACTACATGAATATATTGAGTTTTTATTTATCCATTCATTTGTTGATGGACATTTGGGTTGTTTCCACTTTTGGTTTTTATTAGTAATGCTGCTATGAGCACTGATGTACAAGTTTCTGTGTGGATGTGTGTTTTTATTTCTCTTGGGTATATACCTAAGTGGAATTGCTCAGTCAAATGATAACTCTATGTTTAACTTTTTGAAGAACTGTCAGACTGTTTTTCATAGCAACTGTACCTATTCTACCTTCTTACCAACAATATATAAAGGATTGTAATTTCTCCATATTCTTAGTTTTATTATGTCTTTAATTATAGCCATCCTAGTGAGTATGAAGTGGTACCTCGTTGTGGTTTTGGTTTGCATTTCCCTGACGGCTAATAATGTTTCATGCGCTTCTTGGCAATTCGTGTATCATCTTTGGAAAAATGTCCATTCAGATTCATTGCCCATTTTTTAAATTGGGTTATTTATCTTTTTATTGTTGAGTTGTGTGTGTTCTTTACACATTCTGGATACTAGCCCCATATCAGTTATATTATGCTTCGCAAATGTTTTCTTCCATTCTTTGGGTTGCTTTTTCACTTTATTGAAGATGTCCTTTGAAGCACACATTTAAAATTTTTAGATGAATTCCATTCATCTGTTTTTTCTCTTGTTGCTTGGTGTTTGGCATCATATCTAAAAAATCATTGCCTAATCCAAGGTCACAAAGATTTACGTCTCTGTTTTCTTCTAAGAGTTTTATAGTTTTCAATGTTAAATATAGGTCGGAGATCCATTTCGAGTTAATTTTTGTATATAGTGTAAAGTGGCAGTCCAAACTTTAATCTTTTGCATGTAGATATTCAGTTATCCCAGCATCATTTTTTGAAAAGACTATTCTTTACCCATTGAATTGTCTTGGCATCCTTGTCAAGAAGCAATTGGACTCTCAGTTCTATTCCATTGATCTATATGTGTATCCTTATGCCATTACTACACTGTCCTCATTACTGTAGCTTTGTAATAAATTTTGAAATGGGGAAGTGTGAGGGCTCCAGCTTTGTTCTTTTTCAAGATTGTTTTGGCTGTTTTGGGTCCTTTGCATTTTCATATGAATGTTAGGGTCAGCTTGTCATATTCTGCAAAGAAGCCAGCTGGGATTTTCACAGGGATTGTGTTGAATCTGTAGATCAATTTAGGGAGTGTTGGCATCTTTCAATTCTTTCAAGTCCTTCAATTCATAAACATCAGATGTCTTTCCATTTATTTAGGTCTTCTTTAATCTCTTTCAATAGAAATTTTTTTTAATTTTCAGAGTACAAGTTTTACACTTTTGTTAAATTTACTCCTAAATATTTTATTCTTTTCAATGCTTTTGTAAATGAAATTGTTTTTACTTAATTTCATTTTCAAATTATTTATTGAGCTTTGTATATTGATCTTGTGCCTGCAAGCTTGCTGAGCTTGTTATTTCTAATAGTTTTTTTGATGGATTCTTCAGGATTTCTGTTTACAAAATCATGTCATCTGTGAACAGAGATGGTTTTACTTCTTCCTTTCTGATCTGGATACCTTTATTTCCTTTTCTTGTTTAACTGTTCTGG
The DNA here is from genome assembly GCF_039906515.1 of Pseudorca crassidens. Lineage (NCBI taxonomy): Eukaryota > Metazoa > Chordata > Mammalia > Artiodactyla > Delphinidae > Pseudorca > Pseudorca crassidens. The sequence goes on along the minus strand of NC_090317.1, from coordinate 73,110,983 downwards.
CTAGAACCTCCAGTACAATGTTGAATAGAAGTGGCGTGAGTGGATATTGTTGTCTTGTTCCTGATCTTAGGGGAAAAGCATTCAGTCTTTTACTATTAGGTATGATGTTAGCTGGGGGGTTTTCACAGATGCCCCTACCAGGTTGAGGAAATTCCCTTCTATACCTAGTTCATTGAGTGTTTTTATCATGAATTTGTCAAATGTTTTTTCATCATCTATTGACATGATCACGTTATTTTGGTTCTTCTGTTGGTATATTGCATTAATTGCTTTTTGGATGCTAAGCCATCTTGTATTCCTAAAATAAATCTAACTTACTGTTTTTATACCTTTAATGACTTTACTGGACTAATTCTACAACTCCCTATAGTTTGTGGTCACAGAAGTGTCTGCTCAGTTACTTTAGTAGTTAGCTAGTGATTGGTCTCATTTCCTTAAATGCCTTTAACCTATAACTCTTCCAGCATTTGCCTAGGGCTCTGAGTTTGTGTTGCGGCTTATTACCTTAAATGCTAAGGTTCTTTACAACTCTTAGTCTCTACTTCTTGAGCAGGGTCTCAAAGTCAGCCAGAGGGTACAAGATGAGGGCCTTTTAGGTCTTTACTGACATTTTTAGGTCTTTCCTGAGCATGCACATGGCTTTCTCCAGCAATATATCAGAGCTTTTTAAAGTCCCCAGTGGACTAGAGGTGGGATAGGGACGGTGGGAGGGAGACGCAAGAGGGAGGGGATATGGGGATATATGTTTACGTAGAGCTGATTCACTTTGTTATAGAGCAGCAACTAATACAACAATGTAAAGCAATTATACGCCAATAAAGATGTTAAAAAATAAATTAAATAAAGTAAAGTTCCCAGTGGAGGGACTACCCTGGTGGTGCAGTGGTTAAGAATCCGCCTGCCAGTGCAGGGGACATGGGTTCGAACCTTGGTCTGGGAAGATCCCACATGCTGCGGAGCAACTAAGCCCGTGTGCCACAACTACTGAAGCCCGAGTGCCTAGAGCCCGTGCTCTGCAACAAGAGAAGCCACCACAATGAAAAGCCCGTGCACTACAACGAAGAGTGGCCCCTACTTGCTGCAACTAGAGAAAGCCCGCACACAGCAACAAAAACCCAACACAGCCAAAAATAAATAAATAATTTATTTATTTTTTAAAAATATATTAAAAAAATAAAATAAAGTCCCCAGTGGACATTTCACTCCCCAGATCTTCCTTTTAAGTTTTCAGCCAGGCTCTTGTTTGACCATGGCTATTAAGTTGGGTGTGTATCATCACCAGATATTTTTCTATATACGTGTGTATATATATATATATATATATATATATATATATACACACACACACACACATTTAGTAATACATTTGTTATATGCCTTTTAAAATTTTGGCATTGCTAAATCAATTTATTTCCTTTTAATTACACAAGTAGTACATGAATCAATTCCTGGTATACAAACATAAGCAATATGGATGAAGATAAAATCCCCCTTGATTTACCACCTAATCCTAATCTAGAGGTAACTACTTTTACCTGCCTGGTGGGTAGCATTCAAGATGTTTTTCTCTGTATATATTTTTATTGGTGTTTCCTGTTTTTTGTTTGTTTGTTTTTGTTTTTTGCGGTACGCGGGCCTCTCACTGTCGTGGCCTCTCCCGTTGCGGAGCACAGGCTCCGGACGTGCAGGCTCAGCGGCCGTGGCTCACGGGCCCAGCCGCTCCGCGGCATGTGGGATCTTCCCACACCAGGGCACGAACCCGTGTCCCCTGCATCGGCAGGCGGACTCTCAACCACTGCGCCACCAGGGAAGCCCTTTCCTGTTGTTTTTAAAGATAGATGCTATCATACTGCATATATTGTTTTTCAGCTTGCTTTTATCTCAGCAATATATGTTTGAAATCTTTTTGTATTAGTATATAAGTCTATCTCATTTTTACAACTGCTATCTAGGATTCCACAGTATACAAAGTCTACCTTGTTTGTTTATTCCTGTTTTGACTGACATTTAGGTTGTTCAGTTCCTGGCTATTGCAAAATGATGCCTCAGTCAATAGCCTTGTATGTGATATACAAGTGAGAGTATTCTCTAGGTTATATACATGGAAGAGAAATTGCTAGTTTGAAGGGTGTACACATTTCAGATTTTTAAATACTGCTAAATATTGTCCTCTAAAATGTCTGTCCCAGTATGCACATACCTACAATATATGAGACTATGTTTCACTGTACCGTTGACAATATTGGATATTATTGACCTTTTTTATTTTCCCCTATCTTGAACATTGCATGTTATTTTTATAGAACTTGTATTTCCCCAATTACTTATGAAATTAAGCATCTTTTTATGTTACTGGCCATTTCTCTTTCCATTTCTGTGAATTCCCTGCTCATACCCTTTGTTTTGGTTTTTTTTCTTTCAGGTTGACTTTTTCTTGTTTTTCTTGTTATTTTTCCTGTTGACTTCAGGAGTTGTTTCTGTATTCTAGATATTAATCCCTTGTTGCATATATTTTTCTTAGTCTCATTTTTTAACTTTTTTAATCTTTCGATTCATGTCTTATGTGTGTATTTCTTCCTATATACTTTTTTCTTGAGGTAAAGTTTATACGCAATAAAATGCCCATATTTTAAATGCTCAATTTCTTGAGTTTTGATAGTTATATGCCCTCATGTAAATACCAATGAAAACGTGATAAAAAACATTTCCATCTCCCCTAGAAAGTTCTCTTGTGTTTTTTCCAGTCAATCCACCCTTCCCACATTCCACTTTAAGCAACCACTTTCTGACTTCTATCACCATAGATTAATTTTACATGTTCTTAGACTTCATAGAAATGGAATCATATAATTTTTTCATGTGTCTGGCTTCTTTTGCTCAACTTAAGATTTTTTGGGCAGATTTTTTTCATGTTCTTGCTTTGATTAATAATGTGTTCCTTTGTACTGCTGAGTAGTATTCCATTATATGATTATACCACTATTTGTTCTTCAGTTTTCCTATTGATGGAAATTAGGGTTATTTCCAGTTTTTAGCTATTATGAATAAGGCTGCCCTGAACATTCGTGTACAGGTCTTTTTGTTAACATACATTTTCATTTCTCCTGGGTAATTACCTAGGAGTGGAAGAGGTAGATATATGCTTAATTTTATAAGAAAGTGCCTAACAATTCTGTAATATGGTTTGTACTGTTTTATGCTCCAGCAATGTTATTGAAAGTTCCATCTTATCACAGCTTCATAAATAAAGATGTCTTAGAAATTCTAGTGGGCATCAAATACATCTCATTATAGTTTTCTGTTGTTTGTTTTTGTTTTGTTTTGCTGCACCACGCAGCTTGTGGGATCTTAGTTCCCAGACCAAGGACTGAACCTGGGCCACGGCAGTGAAAGCACTGAGTCCTACCTACTGGACCGCCAGGGAATTCCCCATCACAGCTTTTTAAAAAAATTTTATTTAAGTATAGTTGATTTACAGTGTTGTGTTAATTTTTACTGTACAGCAAACTGACTCAGTTTATACATATATATATTCTTTTTCATATTCTTTTCCATTATGGTTTATCATAGGATATTGACTATAGTGTGCTATACAGTAGGACCTTGTTGTTTAATATAATACTTTACATCTACTAATCCCAAACTCCCAATCCTTCCCTCCCCTACTCCCTCCTCCCCCTTGGCAACCACAAGTCTGTTCTCTATGTTTGTGAGTCTGTTTCTCTTTCATAGGTATGTTCATTTGTGTCATATTTTAGATTCCACATATAAGTGATATCATATGGTTATTTGTCTTTTTCTGACTTCTCTTAGTATGATAATCTCTAGGCTCATCCATGTTGCTGCAAATGGCATTATTTCATTCTTTTTTATGATTGAGTAGTATTCAGTTGTATATATGTACCACATCTTCTTTATCCATTCATCTGTCGATGGACGTTTAGGTTGTTTCCATGTCTTGGCTATTGTGAATAGTGCTGCTATGGACATAGGGGTGCATGTATCTTTTTGAATTATAGTTTTGTCTGGATATATGCCCAGGAGTGGGATTGTTGGATCATATGGCAACTCTATTTTTAGTTTTTTGAGGAACCTCCATACTGTTTTCCATAGTGGCTGCACCAACTTACATTTGTACCAATAGTGTAGGAGAGTTCCCTTTTCTCCACACCCTCTCCAGCATTTGTTATTTGTAGACTTTTTAATGATGGCCTTTCTGACCAGTGTGAGGTGGTATCTTATTGTAGTTTTGATTTGCACAAAAATTTTAATTTTGATGAAGTTCAGTTTATCGGTTTTTTTCTCTAATGCTTAGAGCTGTTGGTATCCTGTCCAAGAAACCTTTGCATACCCAAAGTGATGACGATAATTTCCTATGTTTTCTACTTGAAGCTTTATAGTTTTAGCTTTTACATTAGTTGTATAATCTATCTTGAATTAGTTTTTGGTTATAAAGTGAGATAGGGGTTGAAGATCATCCTCCACCCCCCCATGAATATCCAGCCCTTCTAGCACCATTTATTAAAAAGAAGGTCCTTTACCTACTGAACTGCCTTAGTATATTGGTGTATTGAGTTGACCATATGTGTGTGTGTCTATTTCTGGACACTATTCTGCCGTATTAGTGAATTTGTTTATTCTTAAACCTTTTATTTATTATTACTATTATTTTAATAAATTTTATTTATTTATTTATTTATTTATATTTGGCTGCGTTGGGTCTTTGTTGCTGCGCGCGGGCTTTCTCTAGTTGCGGCGAGCGGGAGCCACTCTTCATTGTGGTGCACGGGCTGCTCATTGATGTGGCTTCCCCTGTTGTGGAGCACGGGCTTTAGGCGTGCGGGCTTCAGTAGTTGTGGCTCACGGGCTCTAGAGCGCAGGCTCAGCAGTTGTGGCACGCGGGCCCAGTTGCTCCGCGGCATGTGGGATCTTCCCGGCCAGGACTCAAACCCATGTCCCCTGCATTGGCAGGCGGACTCTCAACCACTGCACCACCAGGGGAGCCCTATTTTTTATTATTATTTTTTAAAATTATTTATTTATTTATCTTTGGCTGCGTTGGGTCTTTGTTGCTGCGTGAGGGCTTTCTCTAGTTGCTGCGAGTGGGGGCTACTCTTCGTTGCGGTGCACGGGCTTCTCACGGTGGTGGCTTCTCTTGTTGTGGAGCGCGGGTTCTAGGTGCACGGGCTTCAGTAGTTGTGGCTCACGGGCTCTAGAGTGCAGGCTCAGTAGTTGTGGCGCACGGGCTTAGTTGCTCCGCGGCATGTGGGATCTTTCCGGACCAGGGCTCGAACCCGTGTCCCCTGCATTGGCAGGCGGATTCTTAACCACTGCGCCACCAGGGAAGTCCCAAACCTTTTAATAAATACAGTTCATCACAGTATATATTAATCTCTGGGAGGGCAAGTTTCACCTCACTTTTCTTTTATCAGAACTGTTTTGATTATTTTCTTGCCCAGGTGAATTTTAGAATCAAGTTGTCAGGTTCTATGAAAAATCTTTTTGGGATTTTTATTGAGAACTTAAATTCAGCTTATAGATTAAGTATAACTGAGCCTACCCATCCATGAGCATGATCTCTCCACATTTATTCAAGTCTTCTTTTATGTCTTTCAGTAAGCTTTGTAGTTTTCTTAATGTAATTCTTACACCACATATCCTGGTAGGCCTATTCTGGAATATTATAGTTTTTGTTGCTATTTTGAATACCTCGTTTTCTATTTTTATTTTCTAATCCTGTTTAAGAAAAGTATTAATTTTCAAATTTCCATCTTATATCCAACCACATGGCTGAATTGCATTCTTAGTTTCCCATAATTTGTCAGTTGTGTTTCTTGGATTTCCTAGGTAGGTATTCACGTTATTTTCAAGTACATACTTTGGCCTCTTCCTTTCCAACATTTATATCTTATTTCTTTTCATATCTTTTCCAGTGTAAGCTTGAATAGTACCAATGATAGTAACCATTCTCATCTCTTTTTTTCTTTTTTTTGCTCTAACCAGAACATTGCTAGTGTTTCACCTTAATCTACTGGCAGATAGCCTTTATCAAGTTAAGGAAGTCCTAGTTTTAGTCCTAGTTTGCTAAGAATTATATATATTTAAAATAAGAAATGATTATTGAATTTTATCATTGATTGGGCATTAATGAACATGTAGTTTTTCTTTTTTTCAACCTATTGATAGAATAAACTGTAAAAATAAATTTTCTGTCATTGAATCATCCCCAGTTGATCATGATAAATTACTCTTTCTGTACATTGCGGGATTCACATACTAGTTTCCAATTTAGGGCATTTATATATCTGTTCCTATGAGAGAGTAACCTATAACTTTTTTTTGTATGTATGCTCTCCTTGTTTTGGTTCGAAGATTTTGCCAAGTTTTATATATATATATATATATATTTTTTTAAATTTATTTTTGACTGCATCTGGTCTTCGTTGCTGTGTGCAGGCTTTCTCTAGTTGTGGTGAGCGGGGGCTACTCTTCGTTGCGGTGCGCAGACTTCTCATTGCGGTGGCTTCTCTTGTTGCAGAGCACGGGCTCTAGGCACACGGGCTTCTGTAGTTGCAGCACGTGGGCTCTAGAGCACAGGCACAGTAGTTGTGGCACACGGGCTTAGTTGCTACACGGCATGTGGGATCTTCCCAGACCAGGGATCGAACCCGTGTCCCCTGCATGGGCAGGCGGGTTCTTAACCACTACGCCACCAGGGAAGTCCCAAAAGATCTATTTAAAACTATACATTTTCCTCTAAGTACCACTTGGATATAATCATATAATTTTGAGAAATAGTACTCTAACTGTTCATTTTTAAATAGGAGATTTCCTTTTTAATTTCCTCTTTAACCTAAGAGTTAGGTAGAAGGTGTCTCTGTGTATTCTTTTGTTGTTAATTTCTGATTTATTGCATTAAGATCAATGAATGTGTGTGATTTCTGTTTTTTGAAATTTTGTCTGACTCTTGTTTGAGCTTTGTTAATATTCCATGTATATTTGAAAAGAGGGTGTTTTCTGCTAGGTATATAGTTCTATGTATAACTATTAGATAAACTCATTAATTGTATTATTCAGAGTCTCCATGTCCTGTCTTGTTATTTACTTAATATGCTATTTTCTTACATTATGACCAAGGATTTATCAGTTTCTCCTTGTATTTCTTTGTTTATGTATTTTATATATATATTATATATATATATATATATATACACACATATATATATTTTTTTTTTTTTTCCGGTACGCGGGCCTCTCACTGTTGTAGCCTCTCCCGTTGTGGAGCACAGGCTCTGGACACGCAGGCTCAGCGGCCATGGCTCACGGGCCTAGCCGCTCCGCAGCATGTGGGATCTTCCTGGACTGGGGCATGAACCTGTGTCCCCTGCATCAGCAGGTGGACTCTCAACCACTGCGCTGCCAGGGAAGCCCCCTGTATTATATATTTTTAAGCTATGTTGCTGGCTGCATAAAGTGTCATGGCATATATCTTCTTAGATGATTATATCTATTGTATCTGATTAATATTTCTTCACCTACTTTCTCTTTGTTAGCCCTTGCTTGGTATGTCTTTTTGTATCCCTTAATTGAAACCATGTATCTTGAGTTCATTCATTCATTCATTCATTCATTTATGCCCAATTGGGTGTTCTCTTTTAACAGAGGGTTTTATTCTACATGTTTTTATGTTTGTGTTTGGACTTATTCCTGACATATCATTGGCTACTAGCCCAATGGCCTACTCCTACTCTGGTACTACAACCAATTACCTTGATTGTTATCCCAAGGCTCCCTCTTGTTTGCTAGATCCACTACCTTCAAGTCTACACTACCCTTAGAGTTGGTGCCACCTTTTCATAGCAGTTCTCTCCTGTATATTTTTTCTTCTGTTAGTCCAATTCATCTGCTTTCAGTCTCAAGGATTTTGCCATTTCTGATCCACCAGTGATAGATTCAGAAGTGGCTGCTGGGCCATTCCAGATTGGTAGGTGGCAGATTTAATAAGCAAGGGAACTTAACATGAGGCTTGTGTTGGGCAGCTGCAAGACAAGTGGATCTCCACACCTGCCCACCAGAATCTTAAAGTTTATATAGAGGCTTAACTGAGTTTAGTCATGTACACTGTCCATATGGTCTCAATACGACCTTACTCTCTCAAGGCTGCATTCTTGAAAATGGCTCTAGCTGTGGGAATGGTGGACAGCACATAAGTTCCAAGGACAGGGAAGGGGATGAGGAGCCCCCAGATGCCCAGGTCCATTTCATGGGTCAATCTATGGTAATATCCTCTCCAGTATTACTGAGTCCAAGCTTGAACTGCTCGCTGCACAACAGGCCAATAAATAAAGAGATGCATTGTTGGGGCAAAGAATAGTGACTTTATTCGGAAAGCCAGCAGATCAAGAAGATGGTGAACTAGTATCCCAAAGAACCATCTTCCCAGAGTTAGAATTCAAGCTTCTCTTATACGAAAAGGAGTGCGTGTGTATGGTTGTTGCTACAAACTTCTTGGTGCCAGAATCCATTGATCTTGTAGCTGTCTAAGTAGGTCTGGTCACAGTGTTCCTATAAACCTCCAATAAGACAAATGGTATTCTCTGTTCTGCAACATTTTATCTCTATATGAATGGAAAAGTGTTACATCTTTAAAGGGCAGAGCCTTGAGAATGGACTATCCTGTATATTTCAGGCTATAAGCAACATTCTTAACTTGTAGCAAAAGCAATAGAATACAAAGGTTAAAGTAAAAGAAACAGATCCCTTATGGAATCAGATTTGTTCTTCCCCATTACACCATGACCTCCTCCAACATTACCATCCTTCTCCAGAAGTCTCTTCAGGTCTGGATGGTGTGATTAGGGCCAGTTGTCCCCTTCTGAACTGTGGTCTTTGACATAAAAGGCTCAGATGGGCTGGCTTTCAGTCACATGCCCACTCTGAACTACAGGTGGGGTCAAATACTCCACCCTCTCTCCAAGTAAACCCATAGATTGAGGGTTGGGGAGAGAATAATTTTAAGTAAAACGTGCTGTTTCCAGAAGAAGGGTCAAACTACACTGAGTAAACAAAAAGTATATGTGCCTATTAGCAGTAAATAATGGTTCATTCAAGTCATTTAGATAATTAAATGCCAAAAGTAGGAGTTGAAATTATATGTTCTAGGTAATAGGAAACTATTAATCATGGATATAAAGATCTGTTCTCAAAGAATTCTATAGGTTCTTAGAGGAAAGGCAGTGAGTTTATATTTTTTACCATTGTATCCTCAAAACTTAGAATGGTACCTGGCACAGAATGGCTGCATAATATATTTGCTGATTGGAGTTAATGTAACTGACTTGAACAATTAATTATCGGTCCCTGTGGGATACCACACAAAACTTTTCAATCTAATCTTACATCTTATCTTTCTTATCCACTCTCAGAATTTTAAACTAATTTCTGTATTATAATTCTATGTATGGTGATAAACAATATACCTAAATCTCCTGCCTTAACTGCTTCTCTGAACTTCTTAACCATAATGAAACTTTCCTTTTAGACTAGTTTTCTCACTAGTTCAGAATGTTTAAAACTGAACACATTACCAGTTCTCCAAAGTTTCTTTTTCTTTTCTTTTAATCTTTATTGGAGTATAATTACTCTACAATGGTGTGCCAGTTTCTGCTTTATAACAAAGTGAATCAGCCATACACACACACATGTTCCCATATCTCTTCCCTCTTGCGTCTCCCTTCCTCCCACCCTCCCTATCCCACCCCTCTAGGTGGTCACAAAGCACCGAGCTGATCTCCCTGTGCTATGCAGCTGCTTCCCACTAGCTATCTATTTTACGTCTGGTAGTGTATACATGTCCATGCCACTCTCTCGCTTTGTCACAACTTACCCTTTTTCTAAATATCTATTTAATATATTGCACCACCTTGTGTGTTTGGACTTAATTACAAAAGCTTGAAATCTAAAATCATTTCAGATCTCTCTGTGCTTGAACAAGTGTGAACTTGTGAAAAAGTTCCCCCAATTCTACTGCCTCACTATTTTTCATATCTGTGTTCTCCAGCCTAATCAGTTGCAGGAACTTAGTAGGTGCCTTATATAATGTCTGGATTATCAAAATAATTACCCTTGGGCTTCCCTGATGGCACAGTGGTTGGGAGTCCGCCCGCCGATGCAGGGGACATGGGTTCGTGCCCCGGTCCGGGAGGATCCCACATGCTGCGGAGCGGCTGGGCCCGTGAGCCATGGCCGCTGAGCCTGCGCGTCCGGAGCCTGTGCTCCGCAACGGGAGAGGCTACAACAGTGAGAGGCCCGCGTACCGCAAAAAAAATAATAATAATAATTACCCTTATTTTTCAGCTTTATTGAGGTTTAATTGACAAATAAAATTGCAAGATATTAAAGTGTACAATGTGATAATTTGATATATTTATACATTGTGGAAGGATTACCCCCCTTGAGTTAATTAACACATTGATCACTTTTTTTGGTGAGAGTATCTACATTTAAGTTGTACTCTTGGTACAATTATACAATACAGTATAATCAATTTTAGTCACCATGCTATACATTAGATTCTCAGACATTATTAATCTTATAACTGAAAATTTGTACCTTTTTACCAACATTTTCTTGTTTCCTCCATCCCCAAGCCCCTGGCAACCACTTTTCTGCTCTCTGTTTCTGTGAGTTCAGTTTTTTTTTTTATGTCCACCTATAAATGATATCATACAGTAAAAAAAAAAAAAAAGTGGCTGCCAGCTTTCTCACTTGGCAGCATCTTCAAAGACTTTTAAGAGCTCTCAAAGGAATTTAACTCAATTTCATTAGAGAGTTTTGCCCCTACATTCCAGGTTCCTTTTTTTTTTAACTTCAGAGCTTCAATTTCCTCATTTGTATAATAGGATTTGAATATATACCCCCACAAAGATGTGAGGATTAAGTGAACTCATATTGTAAAAAAATGTAACATAATTCCTAGTATATATTACCCTCTTAATAATTATTAATTCCATCTTCTGTGGTTTCACTTGCTCTGAGTGGTGGTTAATAAGGAATATAGGGGCCCTACTGATATTTATAAACAAGCTCAGATGAACTAAGACCACCTAGGAGCTTGCTAGGGTGATTGTCATCATTTGAGGTAGATTTTTGAGGGTGGAAAAGGCTTGTGGGAATGTGACTTGTACCAGCGGAATTAAGTTTTCTTTAGCTAACAAAATATCATTCCCAAAGCCAAGCCCCCCACTGTTAGAGGGAATCATTTTCTACCTATCAAGAGCTAAGAAGGTTGCTAGCCCCTCTAGGATATTTTCAGTGGGTGGATATGGCTCATCAGAATTTTGTTGCATATTGCATTACGGGGGGTGGAGGAAGGAGGTGTACTCAAGTGTCAGATTTGATTTATGAGGCAAAGAAGTTTATGACAAAATCACAATTGAGTCTTAGATCAAGTGGGAGATGCCTTTAGCTGAAAGGGAAGCCAGTGAGAAAGCAAGACACAGGTATATAGGAAGCAGACAGCAGAGAGAAAGATAAGGAGTTTGATTTTGGATGTGTCAGATTTGGAATGCATATTAGAAAAGTCCAGGAAGAAAGGGGAAATTCAGAACTAGAACTTAAAAGCAAAGTCTGGGCTGGAGATAAATATTTGGAATCTATGGGTGAGGTTGCCCAGAGAGAGTTTTGTAGAGAAAGACTAGATATTGAGAGAGCCAACACTAAATATTAATAAGGAGCACTAATATTTAAGAGTCAATAGTAAAGGAGCCAATTAAAGAGGTTCAAGGGACACAGGATAGTAGTAGCTAAAAAAACGAAATAAGAGTTTCTAGAACGAAGGGATTGTTACCTGTGTCAAATGTTTCAGAGTGGTTACATAAGATGAGGCCTGAAAAGAAACGGATTTGTCCACTGAGGTTTTTGGTGAAGGAATCAGGGCAGGTTGCATCAGATTGAGGTGTGAAAGTAACTACCATTCTGAATGTGGTGTTTATCTTTTCCATTAATTTCCTTATTCTTGTATCCCTTAATGATATGTAGTGGTATTTTGCCTGTTTCCAAACTTTTCATAAGTGGTTTCATAATGTATTTGTTTTTTCATCACTGATTTTTTCCTCAGTGTTATGTTTGTGAGATTCATCCATCTTGATCCATATAGCTCTGTTCTAAGCTTTTTTTTTTAACTAAAGTCTTAAATTTTCTTAGTATAAAGTCATATCAGTAAAACGAAAATTATCTCTTTGCCAATATTTGTTCCTGTTATTTAATTCTCTTATTTTTTGTTTATTAGCAAGAAACATGATGAAGGACACATCCTGCGCTTGTAAAGTTGCTTTCCTTGGGAGGAATCTAGTTTCTGATTTTAATTGGAATAGTTTTAGTGTTTTAATATTTGGAATGATAATAGCTACTGGTTTTGGTAAATGGTATCTAATTCTTTTAGTTCCAGAAAGTAAAGCTGTACTTTAATCTCCTTGACAGATCTTTTTTAAGCTAAGTTGTCTGCTTCCTTTCAGCAACTCTATTTTATAAAAGGCCTATTCTAAGCGTTCTGCTTGTTTCTTTTATTGGTTTCTGGGTCTCCTTATGTGTATTGTTATTTTCCTTTGCTCATTGGGGCTCGTCTAATGCTGGGGTGCCTTACATTGTAGCAGCTATGTTGAGTGGAAAAGCCACAGTGATTTCTGCCCATGAGCCAGGACTGTAGCAGCAGGCATGTTGTCAGTCAGCTTGTCACACTCTTGGGAGGCATCAAGAGGGGCCTCTCTATACTCTTGTTCCCTGGTGCTGTCCTTGTCTCAAGGTGGGGAGGACCCAATCCAACTCTTCAGTTTCTTCTCAGCATTTTCAGATCCAGGAAAACCTGGCATACTCACATAGGTAATATCACCTGTCCCCTAGGAGTTCATAGAGTCCTGCAGGCCAAGTCTTCACCAGGAACTGTGTTCCCATCCTTGCACTTTGGCTGTCCTACATCAGACCCCAGGCCAGTAGCCCAGAGCTCTCATCTGTTCCAGAGATGAAAAACCCTGCATCACCCCTTATTCTCAGGTCTCAGACCCATCCTGTGACCTCATTCTCTTGGCTGACTGCAGTACCTACTTGGCTCAAGAACAGAGTAGATGGATCAGACTTGGGAATAGAGGGGATCTGGGATGTCTTTAACCTACCATCTTCCTAAAATCCCTCTACATTTTTAAAATCCCCATGAAGGGATGAGATTATTCATTTTTCTAAAGTTTTTTCACTTTTCTACTATTATTACCAATTTGATAAGTGAAAAGTGGTATCTCATTTTCATTTCTGTAGTTATTAGTGAATTGAATATACTTTTATATTTATAGACCATTTATATTCTGGATTAAATTACCCATTCAAGGCATTTCTCTCCCTTTAGTCAGTTTGAGTGCTGTACATTTCTTGTTAAGTTTATCCCTACTTTTTGTTGTGACTTTGAATATAAAACATGTTCAGATCACTGCCAGGTAGATTATAAATAGATTACAGATGGATAACAGATAGATTATTCAATTGAAGAATAATATACATATAGAAAGTTGCCCAAATCATAATTATACAGTTTGGTGAATGTTCACAACGTGAATATACCCATCTAACTAGCACCCAGATCAAGAAACAATATTACAAGCATCCCAGAATTACCACCGTGCCCACTTCCAGTCTCTATCTTCCCCAGAGGGTAACCTTTGTGTCTGACTTCTTTCATCCAGTGTAAGGTTGCCAAAGAAAATACAGGATGTCCAGTTAAATCTGAATCCTTTTGCATGGAGCATATATATATATTAAAAATGATTCATCATTTATCTGAAATTCAAATTTAACTAGATGCCCTGTATTTTTTTTCTCTTGCTAAATCTAGTAACCCTAACTCAACATTATGCTTGTGAGATTCATCCATATTATTGCATGTAGTTGTAGTTCATTCATTTTCATTACTATACATATTCCATTGGTGAATATACCACAGTTTATTTATTCTTTGTACTGTTGCATGGGCATTTGGGTAATTTCCAGGTTGGAGCTATTATGAATAGTGCTGCTATGAATATTCTTGTACCTGCATTTTGGTGAACATGTACACAAATTCCTTCAATCCTGAATTCTCCTGTAACTGCTACCCTATCTGCTTCCCTTTAGAGTTAAGCTCCTCAAAAATGTTTACACTGCTTAGCAACACATGTGATTCACTCATACATTTTTTTGGTGAGATACAGCATACCTACAGAAAATTGCATAAATCATGTATATAGTTTATTAATAATTATAAAGTGAACACCCATGTAGTTACACTTAGGTTGAAAAACAAAACATTTCTAGCACCCATATATAGCCCTCACAGGTCACGATCCCCTCCCTTCCCTCCAGAGGTAACCACTCCTGACTCTTGTGGTAGTAATTACTTTGCTTTCCTTGATAGTAGTGCCACCTGTGTATACATCTCTAAACAGCATAATTTATAGGGCTGGCCAAAAAGTTCGTTCGGGTTTTTCCATAACATCTTACCAAAAACCCAAACGAACTTTTTGGCCAACCCAATAGTTTTCTTTACTTTTAAACTTTATATAAGTGGAATCATACTGTATGTAATCTTTTGTGTCTTACATCTTCCATTCAACATTGTGTGTGAAAAGTTCGTATGTTGCATATAGCTGTAGTTCTTTTATTTCCATTTCAGTATAGTTTTCCATTGGTATGATTATACCACTATTTATTCTTTCTACTGTTGATGGAACAACAGTTTCAGTTTCTAGTTTTTAGCTATTATCAACAATACATTCTTGTTCATGTATCCTGATGCATAAGAATTTTCTAAGGTATATACCTAGAATTACTTGGTCATAGGGTACATATACACCCAGCTGTCTTCCAGAGTATTCCAATGTGTGAGAGTCCTGTTGCTGAGCAGTCCCCATGTAGTTATATTCCCCATGTTCTGTCAGAATTTTAAATAGTTGCCAATCTAGTGGGTGTGGAGTGATAAACTTCACGTGGTTTTAATTTTCATTACCTGGATGACCGGTTGATCACTTTTTCATGTGTTTATTGACCATGTATATTTTCTTTTCTGTAAAATTCCTGTTCTATTCTTGCCCATTTTTCTATTGTGTCTGTCTCTGACTGATTTTAAAACGTACTTCTTTATATACTGTAGATTCTAGTCACTGTTCAGTTATATTTATTGCAAACCTCCCCGCCCCCACATGTTTTGCAGATACCTTTTCCTTCATCTCTGGCTTGTCTTTTCACTCTCTTTTCATTTATAATTCCTTTATATTATGTCTTCTTTAAGAAATCCTTTAGTACCACCAGGATATTCTTGAAATTATTCTTTATTATCTAATAAAAGCTTTACAATATTGCCTTCACATTTAAGTCTTTAATTCACCTGCAACTGTTTTCTGTACACAGAATGATGTAGGGGTCCAATTTTGATTTTCCATGTAAATACCCATTTATCCTAGCACTACTTATTGAAAAGTCCATACTTTTTTCACTGATGAGCAGTGCCAATTCTGTCATTTATTAAGTGCCCAAATGTAGCTTGGTCTGTTTTTGGGCACTCTATTCTCTTAAGTCAAATTAAGTTTTCCAAATCTATGTATATCTCCTCACTTATTTAGGACTTCTTTAATGTCTCTCAATAATTTTCCTTGTAGACATCTTATACATCCTTTGTTCCATTCTTCGGTAATTTGTAATTTGACTCTATTGGAAGTGATATTTTAAAATCTTTTTAGTGAAGTATAATATACAAACAGAAAAGTACATATAAGTGAATACCTTGCTGAATTCTCACAAACTGAAAAAACTCATGTAACCAGCATGAATAGAATCTTTTAAAATTTTATATTCTAACTTTGTTTTTGGCATATGGAAATAAAATTTATTTTCTAATATTGACTTTGTATCTAGGAACCTGATTCACTCTCTGTAGTCTATCTTTACCCACCTTACTAAAACAACTATGTAAAACATCACCAGTGATATATATATATTTTTTAACATCTTTATTGGAGTATAATTGCTTTACAATGGTGTGTTAGTTTCTACTTTATAAAAAAGTGAATCAGCTATACATATACATATATCCCCATATCTCCTCCTTCTTGCGTCTCCTTCCCACCCTCCCTATCCCAGCCCTCTAGGAGGTCACAAAGCACCGAGCTGATATCCCTGTGCTATGTGGATGCTTCCCACTAGCTATCCATTTTACATTTGGTAGTGTATATATGTCCATGCCACTCTCTCACTTCGTCCCAGCTGACCCTTCCCACTCCCCGCGTCCTTGAGTCCATTCTCTACGTCTGCGTCTTTATTCCTGCCCTGCCCCTAGGTTCTTCAGAACCTTTTTTGTTTGTTTGTTTCCATATATATGTGTTAGCATAAGGTATTTGTTTTTCTCTTTCTGACTTACTTCACTCTGTATGACACACTCTAGGTCCATCCACCTCACTACAAATAACTCAGTTTAATTTCTTTTTATGGCTAAATAATATTCCATTGTATATATGTGCCACATCTTCTTTATCATTCATCTGTCGATGGACACTTGGGTTGCTTCCATGTCCTGGCTACTGTAAATAGAGCAGCAATGAACATTGTGGTACATGACTCTTTTTGAATTATGGTATTCTCAGGGTATATGTCCAGTAGTGGGATTGCTGGATCGTATGGTAGTTCTATTTTTAGTTTTTTAAGGAACCTCCATACTGTTCTCCATAGTGGCTATATCAATTTACATTCCCACCAACAGTGCAAGAGGGTTCCCTTTCTCCACACCCTCTCCAGCATTTATTGTTTGTAGATTTTCTGATGATGGCCATTCTCACTGGTGTGAGGTGATACCTCATTGTAGGTTTGATTTGCATTTCTCTAGTGATTAGTGATGTTGAGCATCCCTTCATGTGTTTGTTGGCAATCTGTATATCTTTGGAGAAATGACTATTTAGGTCTTCTGCCCATTTTTGGATTGGGTTGTTTGTTGTTTTGATATTGAGCTGCATGAGCTGCTTGTAAATTTTGGAGATTAATCCTTTGTCAGTTGCTTCATTTGCAAATATTTTCTCCCATTCTGAGGGTTGTCTTTTTGTCTTCTTTAGGTTTTCCTTTGCTGTGCAAAAGCATTTAAGTTTCATTCGGTCCCATTTGTTTACTTTTGTTTTTATTTCCATTTCTCTAGGAGGTGGGTCAAAAAGGATCTTGCTGTGATTTATGTCATAGAGTGTTCTGCCTATGTTCTTCTCTAAGAGTTTGATAGTGCCTGGCCTTACATTTAGATCTTTAATCCATTTTGAGTTTATTTTTGTGTATGGTGTTGGGGAGTGTTCTAATTTCATTCCTTTACATGTACCTGTCCAGTTTTCCCAGCACCACTTATTGAAGAGGCTGTCTTTTCCCCATTGTATATTCTTGCCTCCTTTATCAAAATTAAGGTGACCATATTTGTGTGGGTTTACCTCTGCACTTTCTATCCTGTTCCATTGATCTATATTTCTGTTTTTGTGCCAGTACCATACTGTCTTGATTACTGTAGCTTTGTAGTATAGTCTGAAGTCTGGGAGCCTGATTCCTCTAGCTCCGTTTTTCTTTCTCAAGATTGCTTTGGCTATTCGGGGTCTTTTGTGTTTGCATACAAATTGTGAAATTTTTTGTTCTAGTTCTGTGAAGAATGCCACTGATAGTTTGATAGGGATTGCATTGAATCTGTAGATTGCTTTGGGTAGTATAGTGATTTTCACAATGCTGATTCTTCGAATCCAAGAACACGGTATATCTTTGTATCTGTTTGTATCATTTTTAATTTCTTTCATCAGTGTCTTATAGTTTTCTGCATACAGGTCTTTTGTTTCCTTAGATAGGTTTATTCCTAGGTATTTTATTCTTTTTGTTGCAATTGTAAATGGGAGTGTTTCCTTAATTTCTCTTTCGGATTTTTCATCATTAGTGTATAGGAATGAAAGAGATTTCTGTGCATTAATTTTGTATCCTGCTACTTTACCAAATTCATTGATTAGCTCTAGTAGTTTTCTGGTAGCATCTTTAGGATTCTCTATGTATAGTATCATGTCATCTGCAAACAGTGACAGCTTTACTTCTTCTTTTCCCATTTGGATTCCTTTTATTTCTTTTTCTTTTTTTGTGCTGTGGCTAAAACTTCCAAAACTATGTTTAATAATAGTGGTTAGAGTGGACAACCTTGTCTTGTTCCTGATGTTAGAGGAAATGATTTCAGTTTTTTGCCACGGAGAACTATGTTGGCTGTGGGTTTGTCATATATGGCCTTTATTATGTTGAGGTAAGTTCCCTCTATGCCTACTTTCTGGAGGGTTTTTATCATAAATGGTGTTGAATTTTGTCAAAAGCTTTTTCTGCATTTATTGAGATGATCATATGGTTTTTCTCCTTCAGTGTGTTAATATGGTTTAACACATTGATTGATTTGCATATACTGAAGAATCCTTGCATTCCTGGGATAAACCCCACTTGATCATGGTGTATGATCCTTTTAATGTGCTGTTGGATTCTGTTTCCTAGTATTTTGTTGAGGATTCTTGCATGTACATTCATCAGTGATATTGGCCTGTAGTTTTCTTTCTTTGTCACATCTTTGTCTGGTTTTGGTATCAGGATGATGGTGGCCCCGTAGAATGAATTTGGGAGTGTTCTTCCCTCTGCTATAGTTTGGAAGAGTTTGAGAAGGATAGGTGTTAGCTCTTCTCTAAATGTGTGATACAGTTCACCTGTGAAGCCATCTTGTCCTGGGCGTTTGTTTGTTGGAAGATTTTTAATCACAGTCTCAATTTCAGGGCTTGTGATTGGTCTGTTTATATTTTCTATTTCTTCCTGGTTCAGTCTCGGAAGGTTGTGCTTTTCTAAGAAATTTTCCATTTCTTCCAGGTTGTCCATTTTATTGGCATATAGTTGCTTGTAGTAATCTCTCATGATCCTTTGTATTTCTGCAGTGTCAGTTGTTAATCTCCTTTTTCATTTCTAATTCTATTGATTTGAGTCTTCTCCCTTTTTTTCTTGATGAGTCTGGCTAATGGTTTATCAATTTTGTTTATTTTCTCAAAGATCCAGTTTTAGTTTGTTGATCTTAGCTATTGTTTCCTTCACTTCTTTTTCATTTGTTTCTGATCTGATCTTTATTATTTCCTTCCTTCCGCTAACTTTGGGGTATTTTTGTTCTTCTTTCTCTAATTGCTTTAGGTGTAAGTTTAGGTTGTTTATTTTAGATGTTTCTTATTTCTTGAGGTAGGATTGTATTGCTATAAACTTCCCTCTTAGAACTGCTTTTGCTGCATCCCATAGGTTTTGGGTTGTGTTTTCATTGTCATTTGTTTCTTGGTATTTTTTGATTTCCTCTTTGATTTTTTCAATGATCCCTTGGTTATTTAATAATGTATTGTTTAGCCTCCATGTGTTTGTATTTTTTACAGTTTTTTTCTGTAGTTGATTTCTAGTCTCATAGCGATGTGGTTGGAAAAGATACTTGATACGATTTCCAATTTCTTAAATTTACCAAGGCTTGATTTGTGACCCAAGATATGATGTATCCTGGAGAATGTTCCCTGAGCACTTGAGAAGAATGTGTATTCTGTTGTTTTTGGTTGGAATGTCCTGTAAATATCAATTAAGTCCATCTTTTTTAATGTATCATTTAAAGCTTATGTTTACTTATTTATTTTCATTTTGGATGATCTTTCCATTGGTGAAAGTGGGGTGTTAAAGTCCCCTCCTATGATTGTGTTCCTGTCGATTTCCCCTTTTATGGCTGTTAGCATTTGCCTTATGTATTGAGGTGCTCCTATGTTGGGTGCATAAATATTTACAATTGTTATATCTTCTCCTTGGATTGACCCCTGGATCATTATGTAGTGTCCTTCTTTGTCTCTTGTAATAGTCTTTATTTTAAAGTCTGTTTTGTCTGATATGAGAATTGCTTCTGCAGCATTCTTTTGACTTCTATTTGCATGGAATATCTTTTTCCATCCCCTCACTTTCAGTCTGTATGTGTCCCTAGGTCTGAGGTAGGTCTCTTGTAGACAGCATATATACGGGTCTTGTTTTTGTATCCATTCCACCAGTCTATGTCTTTTGGTTGGAGCATTTAATCCATTTACATTTAAGGTAATTATCGATATGTATGTTCCTATTCCCATTTTTTTAATTGTTTTGGGTTTGTTACTGTAGGTCTTTTCCTTCTCTTGTGTTTC
The DNA here is from genome assembly GCF_039906515.1 of Pseudorca crassidens. Taxonomy (NCBI): domain Eukaryota; kingdom Metazoa; phylum Chordata; class Mammalia; order Artiodactyla; family Delphinidae; genus Pseudorca; species Pseudorca crassidens. Next base: position 73,090,746 of record NC_090317.1, on the reverse strand, counting down.
CTGCCTAGAGAAGTTCCTTTAGCATTTGTTGTAATGCTGGTTTGGTGGTGCTGAATTCTCTTAGCTTTTGCTTGTCTGTAAAGGTTTTAATTTCTCCATCAAATCTGAATGAGATCCTTGCTGGGTAGAGTAATGTTGGTGTAGGTTTTTCCCTTTCATCACTTTAAATATGTCCTGCCACTCCCTTCTGGCTTGCAGGGTTTCTGCTGAAAGATCAGCTGGTAACCTTATGGGGATTCCCTTGTATGTTATTTGTTGTTTTTCCCTTGCTGCTTTTAATATTTTTTCTTTGTATTTAATTTTTGATAGTTTGATTAATATGTGTCTTGGCGTGTTTCTCCTTGGATTTATCCTGTGTGGGACCTTCTGCACTTCCTGGACTTGATTGACTATTTCCTTTCCCATATTAGGGAAGTTTTCAACTATAATGTCTTCAGATATTTTCTCAGTCCTTTTTTTTTTTCTCTTCTTTTTCTTGGACCCCTATAATTCGAATATTGGTGCGTTTAATGTTGTCCCAGAGATCTCTGAGACTGTCCTCAATTCTTTTCATTCTTTTTTCTTTATTCTGTTCTGCAGTAGTTATTTCCACTATTTTATCTTCCAGGTCACTTATCCATTCTTCTGCCTCAGTTTTTCTGCTATTGTTTCCTTCTAGAGAAGTTTAAATTTCATTTACTGTGTTGTTCATCATTGTTTTTTTGCTCTTTAATTTTTCTGGGTCCTCGTTAAACGTTTCTTGTATTTTCTCCATTCTGTTTCCAAGATTTTGGATCATCTTTAGTATCATTACTCTGAATTCTTTTTCAGATAGACTGCCTATTTCCTCTTCATTTGTGTGGTCTTGTGGGTTTTTACCTTGCTCCTTCATCTGCTGTGTGTTTCTCTGTCTTCTCATTTTGCTTAAATTACTGTGTTTGGGGTCTCCTTTTCGCAGGCTGTAGGTTTGTAGTTCCTGTTGTTTTTGGTGTCTGTCCCCAGTGGCTAAGCTTGGTTCAGTGGATTGTGTAGGCTTCCTGGTGGAGGGGACTGGTGACTGTGTTCTGATGGATGATGCTGGATCTTGTCTTTCTGGTGGGCAGGACTGCGTCCAGTGGTGTGTTTTGGGGTGATGGTGAACTTATTATGATTTTAGGCAGCCTCTCTGCTAATGGATGGGGTTGTGTTCCTGTCTTGCTAGTTGTTTGGCATAGGGTGTCCAGCACTGTAGCTTGCTGGTCATTGAGTGGAGCTGTTCTTAGCGTTGAGGCGGAGATCTCTGGGAGAGTTTTAGCCATTTGATATTACGTTGAGCCCGTAGGTCTTGATGGACCAATGTCCTGAACTCGGCTCTCCCACCTCAGAGGCACAGGCCTGACACCCGGCCGGAGCACCAATACCCTGTGAACCACATGGCTCAGAAAAAAAGGGAGAAAGAAAGAAAGGAAGGGAGGGAGGAAAAGGAAGTTATTAAAATAAAATATTTTAAAGAATTATTTTTAAAAAATTGAAAAGTAAAGAAAAAGAAAGAAGAGAGCAACCAAACCAAGAAACAAATCCACCAATGATAACAAGCACTAAAAACTATACTAAAAAAAAAAAAAAACGGACAGACAGAACCCTAGGACAAATGGTAAAAGCAAAGCTGTACAGACAAAATCACACGAAGAAGCATACACATACACACTCACAAAAAGAGAAAAAGGAAAAAAATATATATATATTAAAAAAATAAAGGAAGAGAACAATCAATAAACAAATCTACCAGTTATAATAAACTCTAAATACTAAACTAAGGTAAACATAAAACCAGAAATAAATTAGATGCAGAAAGCAAACCCCAAATCTACAGTTGCTCCCAAAGTCCACCACCTCAATTTTGGGATGATTTATTGTCTATTCAGGTATTCCACAGATGCAGGGTACATCAGGTTGATTGCGGAGATTTAATCCGCTGCTCCTGAGGCTGCTGGGAGAGAGTTCCCGTTTTCTTCTTTGTTCGCACAGCTCCTGGGGTTCAGCTTTGGATCTGGCCCCGCCTCTGCATGTAGGTCTCCTGAGGGCATCTGTTCTTCGCTCAGACAGGACGCGGTTAAAGTAGCAGCTGATTAGGGGGCTCTGGCTCACTCAGGCTGGGGGGAGGGGAGGGAGGGGTACGGAATGCGTGGTGATCCTGCAGTGGCAGAGGCCAGCATGACATTACAACAGCCTGAGGCACGCCGTGTGTTCTCCCGAGGAAGGTGTCCCTGGATCAGGGAACCCTGGCAGTGGCGGGCTGCACAGGCTTCTGGGAGTGGAGGTGTGGATAGTGACCTGTGCTTGCACACAGGCTTCTTGGTGGCTGCAGCAGCAGCCTTAGCGTTTCATGCCCTTCTCTGGGGTCCGCGCAGATAGCCGCGGCTTGTGCCCGTCTCTGGAGCTCGTTTAGGTGGTGCTCCGAATCCCTTCTCCTTGCGCACCCCGAAACAATGGTGTCTTGCCTCTTAGTCAGTTCCAGACTTTTTCCTGGACTCCCTCCTGGCTGGCTGTGGCGCACTAACCCCCTTCAGGCTGTGTTCACGCAGCCAACCCCAGTCCTCTCGCTGGAGTCTGACCTCTGAAGCCCGAGCTTCAGCTCCCAGCCCCCACCCGTCCCGGCGGGTGAGCAGACAAACCACTCGGGCTGCTGAGTGCTGGTCGGCACCGGTGCTCTGTGCAGGAATCTCTCTGCTTTGCCCTCTGATCCCCTGTTGCTGTGTTCTCCTCCGTGGCTCTGAAGCTTCCCCCCACCCATCCCCCATCTCCGCCAGTGAGGGGGCTTTCTAGTGTGTGGAAACTTTTCCTCCTTCACAGGTCCCTTCCAGAGGTGCAGGTCCCATCCCTATTCTTTTGTCTCTGTTTTTTCTTTTTTCTTTTGCCCTACCCAGGTATGTGGGGGAGTTTCTTGCCTTTTGGGAGGTCTGAGGTCTTCTGCCAGCATTCAGTATGTGTTCTGTAGGGATTGGTCCACATGTAGATGTATTTCTGATGTATTTGTGGGGAGGAAGGTGATCTCCACATCTTACTCCTCTGCCATCTTGAAGGTCTCCTCCACCACTGATATCTTAATTACCAAAATGAATTGGTTATTTTTAGTGTCCATCTCACCTGACTTCTTTGTGGCATTGACACTTGAACATACCCGTCTTGAAACTCTTCTGGTTTGTGAATGTTCACTTTCCTAGTTCTTTTCTTAACTCAAACTATTCCTTTTCAGTCTCTTTTGCTTTTCTTCTTCCTGTTCCTAATAATATGCTAATTATTGTACTCAGCATGATTTCCTTGACGAGGAATGAGTATCCATCACCTGCTGTTAGTTCTTCCTTAGCAATATTGTGGAGGTTCACCCACTTCCAGTCTGTTCCTCCTGCCTCTGCAAAGTCCGTGCCTTACCCAGCACACCTGGTCAGGAGCCTCCTAACACTTTCACTCCTAGGAGGCATTCCTTCTAAGTACCATAGCCATGTTAATCTTCTTAAAATACCACTTTGTCCATGACATCTCCCCTGCTTAGAAACTAAGTGGCACATCACTGCTTATAGGATGAAGTTGAAAAACCGTAGCTAGGCCTTCCAGAACCTTTGTACCCTGATCCCATGTTACCTCCTCAGCTGTCTTTCACAGCTTTCCTGCCCACACTCTCCTCTCCAGCTACATGGCCTCCACAACACGCCCTGCTAATTCTAGCTTCTGTGTACTTTCATCACAGCTGTCTCCTCTTCTCTCCCAGAATGAAGTCATTCTCCCCATCCCCCATCAAACTATCTACAACATAGCCATCTTTCAAGGTCCAACCTAAGTCTTGAGGTTTTTTGTTTTGTTTTAAAAAGGACATATGTGTGTTTTTTTTAAAGAAGATGTTGGGGTAGGAGTTTATTAATTAATTTATGTATTTTTGCTGTGTTGCGTCTTCGTTTCTGTGTGAGGGCTTTCTCTAGTTGTGGCAAGCGGGGGACACTCTTCATCGCGGTGCGTGGGCGTCTCACTATTGCGGCCTCTCTTGTTGCGGAGCACAGGCTCCAGACGCGCAGGCTCAGTAGTTGTGGCTCACGGGCCTAGTTGCTCCGCGGCATGTGGGATCCTCCCAGACCAGGGCTCGAACCCGTGTCCCCTGCATTAGCAGGCAGATTCTCAACCACTGTGCCACCAGGGAACCCCAAGTCTTGAGGTTTTTGATGTCACCTTTTGTAAACATTTCATCTTCTAATGTATTTCTTCTCCTCTAAAATTCTATAGTGCCAGGGGGCTATCTGGTCATTTTCTGGCCCCTCTGTATTTCCAGCTTCATCTCTCAACACTTCCCCACAAACTTCAGGGATCCAGCCACAGCAGTCTACTCATTGCTTTCCAAACAGTACTGATGTTTCAGATCTCTGTGCTGTTGTATATGCTGGGTTTTTTCTTTTACCTACTGCCTCAGAAACCTGGTTTCATCAAGCACCCCTGTTCCTCCTGTGTTTTTAACCTTTCCCTCTCTACTGGTCTTCCCCCCTCAGCATAGAAGCATACCAATGTGTTTCTCCCATTTTAAAACAAACTAAATCCTTGATCCTCCTCATACTACTGCTCTTTTCCCTTTTCCTTTCACTCTGCTTTTTTGTCAACCCTCCATCCTCATCCCGTTGAAACTGTCCCTGCTGAGATCAACCAATGACCTGAATAACTGAATCCATTAGGCTCTTTTCAGTCCTCCTCTTACTTGGTGACTCCACTGTGTCTCACACCCTGCCCCTTCTTCTGGACAGTCTCATTCCTCCCGTGGATGTGTGACACTACCCTCTCCTGGGTTTCCTCTTACTTTTCTGAGGACTCTTTCTCAGGCTCCTCTTATTCCACCTACCCATACTTGAAACATAGCCCAGGTTCTGTCCTGGGATTTTTTTCTTTCTCGTCGCGCTGTTCAAGCCCATCACCTTGCTCCCTCCGCACCACCTTAAGTGGTCTCACTCACTAAGATGCTTATAGCTCCTACCCATGTGCTGCTGATCCCAAACCTCTATCTCCTGCCCATATCTTGCATCTACATTTCAGCCTATAAATGTAGTTGCCTGTGGGACATCTCGTGAATGTCTCACAGGTACCTCGCATTCCACGTATCTGAAGCTGAACTCCCCATCCTTCCCTGCCTCTGTTAAACCTGCCCCTCCATTACCTGTATTCAGTAATATCAACATTCCCTCAGTCACCCAAGCCAGAAACCAGTGCATCACTCCATACTCTTTCTTCACTCTGACTCCTCTTTCCAATTCCATCAGTCACCAAGTCCTGTCAGTCTTACTTTCTCATCTCTCAAGTCACTTTCTTTTCGCTAACCCTACTACCACTACCTTCGTTCAGGCCTTCATCGTTAGCTTATAGCACGCTTTCCAACTGGATTCCTTATCTTCAGTCAGGCACCTGTTCAAGTCATCTACCAACCAGCAGCAGCATGTTCCCCCTAAACGGGATATCCCTGCTTAGAGCTCTTTTCAGAGCTCCTCACTTTGTGCCACGCTGCTTAGCAAGGCCTTTGTGCTCTAGCCTTGCCTACCTGGCTAGCTTCCCCTCTCCTCAGCCCTTCGTCAGAATCTGCCTAGCCATACTAAGTGTGCTACGTTCTTGCTTGTCTATGCGCCTTTGTACATCTTGCTCCTTCTGCTATAAATGCCTTCCCTCTGTCTTCACGTGACTAATTCTATTTCCCCCTTCACTACTCAGCTCCAATTTCATCCCCTTGAACCACCTCCAGTTCTTTGACCACCTCCATTTCCTTCCACTCCCACCTCCCTCGTCTGGTGCTTACCTCTTTCCTACACTAACACTACCCCAACTCTGTATTACAGTCATCACCTTGCCTGGCTGACTCCCAGTAGACAGCAAGCTAATCAAAAGGGGGAACTATGTCTTATTCATCTTTGAACCCCAGGGGCCTGGCATAGAGCCTGACATGTCATCATTGGCCCTCATTGAATGCCTCAGTTCTTTTTCCCTTTTGGTCTGACTGGTAATGCCTACTGATATTTCAATTCAGTTCAGATGTCACCCACCTATGAAACCTCTACTTTGGGTTGAAGTCTTTCCATCAGTTGGTGCTCCCATAGTGTTTTTTCCTAACACTTTATTATGAAAATTTTCAAAGATACAACAAAGTTGAAAGATTATACAGGAACATCCCTACACCTAGCATCTGGATTCCGCCATTAATATTTTACTATATTTGCTTTATATCTGTCCATTTATCCACTCATTAATCCACATTCTTTTTTTTTCAAATTCTACTTGATGGTTGATGCTTTTCCTTGCCCTGTATGCGTCCCTTTTATTTTTATTTATTTTTTTAACATCTTTATTGGAGTATAATTGCTTTACAATGGTGTGTTAGTTTCTGCTTCACAACAAAATGAATCAGTTATATATATACATATGTTCCCATATCTCTTCCCGCTTGCGTCTCCCTCGCTCCCACCCTCCCAATCCCACCCCTCCAGGCGGTCACAAAGGACTGAGCTGATCTCCCTGTGCTGCCACATTCTTTTTTAAAACACATTTTTAAAGTAAATTGCACACATTAGTGCACTTTCTCCCAAATTCTTAAGCTTACATATTATTAACTGGAGTTTAATATTTCTTTAGATTTTTAATGTAAAATTTACAATGAAAAGCACAAATTTTAAGTGTATTGTAGCTGAATTTTGACAAATGCATTTACCTAAAAGCCTGTAATCCAAAGCCTTATCATGATATAGAAGATTATCTCCCTTCCCAGTCACTTGTCACCCTACCACGTCTCACAGCATTCTCCCTTTTCACTGTAATTATATTTGTCTTTTTTTCTCATTAAACTTTGATTTCCTTGAAGGTAGTGACCAGTTCGTATTTTCTTGCCACCTATGCTAAGACTGTGTCTGACACACGGTAGGCGTTCCATAACTATTGTCTGGCCGGATATATGAATATCTGCCTTATTCCTGGAATATGAGTACGTGTTGTATTCATCCTCTTTCTTTCTCGTCTCCCACATCCAAAAGGTCTTTTAGTCATGTCATATTTATGTCTTAAACACCTTCTATCTCCTTCATTCCTCTCCCATGGTTCCAGTCCTTAGAGATCGCTCAACTGAACTATTAAAATTATATCCTTGTACATGTCTGTTTATGCACTGATGAGAAAGTTTCTTGATAGACACCCAGAAGTAGAATTGTTGGGTCATATTTTAATGAACGTATTTTACTTTAGTAGGTATTGCAAAATCCTCTCTAAGGAGCTTGTACCCTTTTACACATCCACCAGCAAATATTATTAATTTGATCATTTTTGCTAAATTGATGGATGCAAAATTTTATTGTTGTTGTAATTTGTATGTTTTGATTTCTAGCAAGGTTGAGTGTCTTTTCAGTAAAGTTGCCAAGTAAACCACAGGAAGCCCAAGACATGGATATACTAGGAATACAGGAAACACAGGACATACTTATACTAAAAACTTATTTGTGTTTTATATGTCCTATATTTTTATCTGTTAAATTCTGTGAATTGCCAACTCAAATACTGTGCTTGTTTTTCTATTGGCTTTTTAGAAAATTAATTGGGAGAGGGAGTTCATATATTCTGGACATAAGTGGTCAGTTTTATGAGTTCCAAATATTTTGTCCCCATCTGTGGCACATCTTTTTACTAAGTGTATGATGTCTTTTGTCATATAAAGTGTTGGGTTTTTTATATAAATAGAATTTCAGTGTAGTCATATAGACATAAAGGCATTTCTCCTATGTTTTCTTCTTTAAAAAAAGTCTTAAATCTGTCTGGAATTTATAACTACATGTGGTGTGAGGTAGCAACTTAGTTTTATGTTTTTCCATATGGATAGCCATCTTCCCCAACAGAATATATTAAATTGTCCATCTTTTCCTCAAAAAAAAAATAACCTCCTAAATGGTTTCTTAAACACCAGTTTTTTACTCCCAAATCTACCTTCCAAATGACTACCAAAGTAATATTTCTGAAATCTAAATTTGATCATGTTTATTCCTTCTTTAAAACCTTTCATTTGTGTCCATCATCTACAATAGATGTTTTTAATCTGCCTTCTTTTTAAAGCAAAGGAACTCTTTTTAAAATGAAGTCTTAAAACGAATTATAACAGTTGAAATAAATTAAAAAACAGATTTTAAATTCACATACATTTATTTTGTAAGTTCAAATTTATAGCATTGAGTAGGTCAATCTTCAAACAATAAGAATATTATAGCTATTTTATGATCACAATTTCTTTCTGTTTATTGCATATTATAAGATTTTTCATGGGATAAAAAAATGCAGTACATCCAGCAAAGGACTTGTATCTAGAATATATGAAGAACTCTCAAAACTCAATAGTAAAAAATAATCCAACTAGAAAATGAGCAAGACATGAGCAGATATTTCACTGAAGAGGATATACAAATGGCAATAAGCACATGAAAAGACGTTCAACATCCTTAGTCATTAAGGAAATACAAGTGAAAACCACAAGGAGATTTCACTGTAAACCTCTCAGAATAGCTAAAAGAAGAAATAGTAACAATATCAAATGCTGGCAAGAATGTGGTGAAATTGAATTTCTCATACATTGCACTATTGGACATTTATTCCAGAAGAAGTGTATGTTCACACAAAAACCTGTACGCAAATGTTCATAGCTGCTCTATTTGTAATAACCAAAAACTGGAAACAACTCAGATGTCCACCCACAGGTGAATGAATGGTTAAACAAACTATGGTACATCCATGCCATGTAATACTATTTAGCAGTAAAAAGGAATGAACTATTAAAACAGACTCCTTGGATGGATTATTATTATGCTGAGTGAAAAAAAAAAGGCTAGTCTCAAAATGTTACATACTGTATATGCTGTTTATACATTCTTGAAATAACAAAATTATAGGGGAGAAAGCTTAATGATTGCCAGGGGTTAGGGATTGGAGGGTGAAGAGATAGGTGTGCCTATAAAGGGCAGCACAAGAGAGCCTTGTGATGATAGTACAGTTCTATATCTTGATTTTGGTGATCATTAATGAAGTTATACATGTGATAAAATTACACAGAACTACACGCACACACACAGAGTACGTGTCAAAGTTGGTCACATCTGAATAACATCTGGGGATTGTGCCAAGGTTAATTTCCTGGTTCTGATATTGTACTATGGTTATGTGAGATGTTACCATTGGGGGAGGCTGGGTGAATGGTGCACAAGACCTTGCTGTACATTTCTTTTGCAGCTTCCTGTGAGTCTATAATTATTTCAAAATAAAAGGGTATTTTTTTAATGCAATATAATGAAAAGTAACTTTTTCTCTTTCCCCAAATCCCTAGTCTATGTCTTTAGACATTCTCTCTTTCTGTATAATGGAAGCATACTATGCACTGTGTTCTAATCTACCCTGTATTTATGGAGATTGTTCCATATCAGTATATACATCTCTACTGTATTCTTTTTCATGTCCATATATTATATAGATATGCCACTGTATTTATTATACCATTCCCCTATTGATAAACATTTAGGTTGGTTCCAGACTTTTGCTATTACACACTAGCTCCAGTGAACATTCTTAGTTCTTAGTATATAACATGATGGGGATTCTGGATAACAGCTATAATCTTATTTAAGATTTTGTATCTATTTTTTCTATATTTTTTTCTTGTCACACATTATCAAGAAAATCCTGATTCATACTAATACATAATTATGAGTTATAAACATTTTTTAACAGCCCACTTTACAATCTCTTCAATTATTAAACTGACCTAGGAGCTTCAATGAGGAAGTGATAGGACATTTAAATTCAATGTTGGATCACTAACGATATATTTCCTAATATGTTATATAATAACTATAAATGTCTAACAAGACACAAAGCTTACAAGAAGCACTGAAACCATCTTTTTTTTTTTGAGTGCCATTGGATAAGTGCTTCATATGCACCATCACATTTTCTTTTTTTTTCCAGCTTTATTGAGATATTCTTGACATATAACATATGTTACGTTTAGGGTGTACAATGTGATGATTTGACACATGTATATGTTGCGAAATGATTACCACAATAATGTTGGTTAACACCTCCATCCCCTCACATGATTACCATTTTTGTGTGTGTGTGGTGAGAACATTTAAGCTTTACTCCCTTAGAACAAAGTAGTGGTTACCAGAGGGGAAGGGGTTGGGGAAAGATGAAATGGGTAAAGGGAATCAACTGTATAGTGATGGATGGAAACTAAAACTTTGGTGGTGAGCATACTATAGGACATATAGAAGTAGAAATGTAATATGCACATGAAACATATAATGATATAAACCAATGTTATCTCAATAAACTTTTTTAATTAAAAAAGATTTAGTCTCTTAACAACCATCAAGTACATAATACAGTACTGTTGATTATAGTCACCATGCTGTACTTGAGATACCCAGAAGTTATTCATCTAATAGCTGGATGTTTGTACTCTTTGACCAGCATCTTCCCATTTCCCCCACCCCTCAGCCTCTGGCAGCCACTATTCTACTCTCTTTCTATGAGTTCAGCTTTTTTTAAATTCCACATATAAGGTGAGGACACACAGTATTTGTCTTTCTCCATCTGATTTATTTCACTCAGCATGATGCCCTCAGGGTCCATCTATGTTGCAAAAGGCAGGATTTTCTTCTTTTTGTGGCTGAATAATATTTCTCTCTGTGTGTGTACCACATTTTCTTTATTCATTCATCCATCAATGGACAATTAGATTGTGAAACCATCTTTAATAGTATATCATAGCATGTTGAGTTCCGTATTCATTTGGTACTACACAACCGACTATGATGCAGTGATGAGCACATGAATTGAGTAACTGCCTCTGTCTGGTGTTTCAGTACAAGCTCATGTGCTACAGTGGTATAATTATCTGTACAGTTTTCCGTGAGTGTGCATGTGAACTGGGCAAACGTCTCGTGCAAAGCCACAACTTTAAATTACACATTTGCAAAAACTTCGAACGTATGTACAAATAATAGAGGTATTTTCAAAGACTGCAGAAAAATTAATTAACCTTGCTGCACAAGATAATGTGTAGATTCTAACACAGTATTGTGTAGATTCTAACACAGTATTGTGAAGCAGTTAGACTCCAATAAAGATCTATTTTTTAAAAACAAGATTTGCTTTATAGCACATTGGAATGAGCTATTTAAATGCAGTTTTTTTAAAAAACAATATAGGGCTTTTTTGTTTTTGCTGCGTCGAGTCTTAGTTGAGGAATGCGGGATCTTTCGTTGCGGCATGCGGGATCTTCATTGCGGCATGCAGGCTTCTCTCTAGTTGTGGCGTGCAGGTTTTTGTCTCTCTAGTTGTGGCGTGTGGGCTCCAGAGCACATGGGCTCTGTAGTTTGCAGCAGGCAGGCTCTCTGTTTGAGGCACGGGGGCTCAGTAGTTGTGGCGTGCGGGCTTAGTTGCCCTGTGGCCTGTGGGATCTTAGTTCCCCGACCAGGGATCGAACCCATGTCCCCTGCATTGGAAGGCGGATTCTTTACCACTGGACCACCAGGGAAGTCCCTTAAAGGCAGTTTTTAAAATAGTTAAAATAACGTTAAATAGCGGTGATGGTTGCACAACAGTGTGAATGTACTTAATGCCACTGAACTATACACTTAAAAACTGTTAAAATGGTACATTTTATGTTATATATATTTTACCACAATAGAAATAATTTTTAAAACAAAATCCAAATTACAGTTGCAGAAACTCTGCAGTATTTTTGTGGTTCCCTAAAGTATCCCTAAGGTTCTGAGGAACACAATTTGAAAACCACTGTCCTACAGGATAAACACAAATACCTGAGCATGACATATCTTTCATGCTCTTTATGATCTGTCCCTAACTGTCCTCTGGCCTCATTATTTGTTACTCTCTATCTCATAACTTGCATTATTTTCCTGTTGAACTCCCTGTAGTTCCTAAATGTATGATGCTCTCTCACAAATATGTGCCTTGACATATGTTACTTCTTTGCCTGGAATAACCTTACATTCTTCTTTCCCACTCTTCCCTCCTCCATCAGCATTGTCCTAGTCATTCTTCACAGTTCAGCTCAAATTTTCAATTCCCACTCCTACGAGAACCCATTTTTACTATACTTACCTTTTCCTTTAACATTATATTTGCAAACAGTTTTTGTTGGTGTGTCTATCTCCCTTTAGATTTTTAACTCCTCGAGAGTAGGGATTGTGACTTATTCATCTTTCTACCTCTAATGCCTAGCACAGTGCCTAGAATATTGAACATATTCACTAAATGATGATAAGGACTCAAATGTGTGGGGTGAGAAAAGAGGGAGAGTCCAGGATGTCACAGGTTTGTTGTTTGTTGGATATCCGACTGTTTAGGTGATGAGACAATGAAAAGGAACAGTGCTGGAAGTGAAATAGATTTGCACTGAAAGATGAATTCTGTGTTGTTCAAGTCTGTGTTATGCAATGCCACATGGGCACAGCCCACTGGAGTTTATTCAGTAGGCAGACAAAATATAGCTTTGGACAATAGGAAAGAGGTCTGGTTTGGAGATGGGAATTTGAGGGAGTCATTAATATAGGTGTTTATTGGAACTCTAGGCAAGGATGAGATAGCCCAGGAAGAGTATATATAGTAAGCAAAGAGCCTAAGACAGTCCCAAGAGAATACCAACTTTAATGGGTGGGTATTGGAAAAACTACCCCATTAAGTAGACTGGGAATGATTGAGAATGGGGGACACAGTAGTCACATGGCTCTGGAGGGGCGACGTGAGAGTTCAAGCTTTCTTTAAATGTGTTTTCTACCAACCCCGTCTTTTCAGCCTCAAGTCTCTCCTCTTTCCAAGGTACCTGGTGCCTCTAAGGAGCAAATTTGCTCATTTCCATAGAGCATAGAGGTTAAGATCATGGATTTGGGAGCCAGACTGCCTCCATCTGAATCCTGACTCTGCCACTTATTAGCTATGTGACCTTAGGCAAGTTACCTAATCTCTTTGTGCCTCAGGTCTCATATCTGTCAACACAGATAATCATACTTGATGCATACTTTATAGGACTACTGTGAGGATTAAGTAAGGTAATAAGCATAAAGTTCCTAGAACAGTATCTGGCTCATAGTAAACACTATATAAACTTAGCTGTTATTATCACTGTCGTGGTCATTATTGTCCCTCTGCAGGCACTTTAGATTGAGGCTCTTCCATCTTGCTGAGTCAGTTATTGCTTCTCTACCTGTGCTCTAAAAACACATCGAAACCTCTTGTCTACGGATATTTCCTCTCCTGTGCTCTGTGATCTTATGGGTTATTACTTTTTAAATTCCTTTTAGTCGTATCTTAGGGGGGAAAGAAATGCTGGTGGTCAGTCTCCTGTGTTTGAACAGAATTTCCTCTAATGCTCTCTGTGTTCTTTTTGTATATAATTTTATTTGTTACATTGGTTCCTATGAAGCTGTATCAATTTTTTATTGGAATAATATGTGCCTAGATAATTACAATTTTATTTTTTGAAAGCCTTTCATACTTTTCCCCCTTTAGACTTTCTGTACCAGAAACTTACCTATCTTTTTTCCGGAATTTTAGAGATACGTTTTCTTACCATCTAGCATACTGATGTCTGACCGTGCACCTCAGTCCCCTACAACCAGATTCTCATCATTTTACTTACATAATCAGTTCTTCCATGTGTGTCAACTTGAAGGCCAACTTCAAGATACTGCCATTTCCTTCTTCACTTGCAGTATCTTTTTGGTGAAGAAATTGTCATCAGAGTAGATAAGGAATTTAATGGGTGCTGTGCTTTCACTGTCAGGTAACTTAGCAAATATCCAGATAATCTAAGTTCCTCTATCCTATTAATAATAACTTACATGTAGGTAGCACTTTATAGATCACATTTGATTTTATCATAGCCTCATGAGGTAAAGGTATGTATTACACCTGTTTTATGGATAAAGGAAAGTTTTAGTGGCTTGTCCAAGGTCACACACATTGATAAGTGGGAGAGGCAGAGTTTGAACTAAGATTCTATCTCCCAATCAAGTTCCTTTCCACTCTATTCCCTCTTAGTAGTTACTCCTGTAAGTCTTGTGATCTAGTGCAGTAATAGATCATTCCCCTTCTAGCTAGGCAGACCATATCTATACTATCATATTACTTCTGTTTTTCACCCTAATCTTCTTGGCTGTGCTACCTGCCTTAGGCTCATACATATTTTCTTCACATATAGAGCAGGGTTTCTCAGCTGTGGCACTATTGACATTTTGGGTCAAACAATATTGGTGGGGAGGGACTGTCCAGGGCATTGTAGGGTGTTTAGTGGTATCCTTGCCCTCTACCCACTAGATGCCAGTAGCACTCCCCCTGACCTCACAGGTTGTGACAACCAAAATGTCTCCAGATATTGCCAAATGTCCTGCAAGAAGCAAAATTGTCCCCAGTTGAGAGCTGCTGCATATAGAGCTGCTTCGTTTCTCTTCTGCCTCGTTTTTCTCTCCTGTTACCAATATACCCTTTTATTCTAGTTGTGAAACCAATTGTAACGTGCCTCCATGATACTTGTGAAGTTCTAGTCCCTTTTTAAAGTTAAAATCTCTACTTTATTATTTATTTGTTGCCCTCGTGAACAAATACCCGAAGCTGTTAAGTAGTATTCTTGATCCTCTCCTCACTTGGTCTGTTCTCAATCTTTTAGAGAGAAGAGGAACTTCTGGTCTTATAATTTTATCTGGGCATTTTCTCCATAGCCATCCTTGATTAGAACTTTTAAGTCTCTGCAGTCATGTTCTTCCCAGTCTTTATAATATATAATCTCCAACCATGTCAAGAATTTTCTCTTAACAACAGGAAATCAAATGCTGTTTTGTGATGATTTCTTTCCAAAGAGACATTCATTTCCCTTGCTCCTATCTATTCCAAAACTCCAACTCTCATTTGAAGAAAAAAAATCAGCCTTTTTATCCTTAAGTCTGTGCTTCTTACTTAGATCACAGTAGCCATAATTTCTTCTCAGGGCTCATCTGGACTTTTATTGTTGTTCCTGTGGAGCTATAGATGGACATTTTGCTCAGCAGGTTTGAAAAACCTCAGCAGTCTCTCCTTCACATCCTAGATGGGATATGGGCCAATAAGATGGCACAATGTTCTGTTTGGCTAAAAGGGGGAAAGAAGAGAAAGGAGTGAACTAATATGAGGATTAGTACAGGCATTGGTGAGGTTTGATCAATCTCAGCAGGATCTCCTTCACATCCTGGATGGGATAAGTGGCCCTGAAAAATGGTACCCCTTCCAACTTGCAATAAAGGGAAAGGAAAGAGCTAGTTGCTTGAGGGAATTGTTTTTGTTTTAGGTTGGGGAGATTTGAGCATGTGTATAGACTGAAAAGAAGGAATTCATGAAGGAAAAATAAATTGAATATCTAAGAGGGAGGGGGAAGATCAAGGGATCCAGGGTCCCTGGGAAAATGGAGGGAATAGAAACACTGTCAGAGGCTGAAGGGAAAATAAAGGTAGTTATTTCCTCCTCTGAAACAAGGAGAAGGACAAAGGAATCAGTAACAGCAAAGGAAAGACTGTGAAGTGAGGAGAGGGAAGGTTAGGGAGCCCTTGTGAATAGTTGATCACCATAATGTATTTGTTGAAATCATCTACTAATAGAGTGAAGGTAGATTTCCAGTCTTGGAAATGATGAGTGTTTAGAATAGCTGCTGTGGTGAAGGAAGAATGAAGAAGAGAAGATTGTCTATTGACCAAGGGTTCAGCCAGGGTCAGATAGTGTGTTTTATAATGGATGGATCCAGTCCATTTTGTTATGTGACTTTCAGAAACTTACACACGCGCGTGTGCACACACACACACACACACTCACACACACGGTTGGTTTAACCTAGGCCTGGGAATTGACATGGTGGGAATGGCAGAAGGTCATGGGGCAGAAGGTCATGGGTCATGGGGCAGAAGGTCATGGGTCTAGTGAGCGCTTGGGAAAACATAACTGAAATGATTGACTTCAGGGAATAGGTAGTTTAAGGCCCAGGAAGGATGATCTACTGGGAGTATTAGAAAGTGTCATAGGGACTTCCCTGGCAGTCCAATGGTTAAGACTCTGCTCTTGCACTTCAGGGAGCACGGGTTCGATCCCTGGTTGGGAAATTCAGATCCCACATGCTACATGGTGCAGCTGAAAAAAGAAAGAAGGCATCAGTATATTTGTAGCCACAATAAGGGTGAAGAACAGGATCCATGAAAGAAATGGAAGGATAGTAGTAGGATGCAGAGAGGAATTTTGGAGTTCAGGATCTTGTAGATAAAATTGTTTCAGGTTATAAGGGAGTCCAAAGTACGGCTGAATAAGTAAAGTAGTACAGCACTAACAATAATGATGCCATTTGTATATCATTTAACTTTGTTTTGTGTAAGGTATCTTATTAACTCCCCACCACAACCTAACGAGGTAGGTAGATTTGCCTCATTTTATAGAGGAACTTACCCAAAATTGCATAGCTAATCAGTGACAGATCCAGGATTAGAACCTAGGTCTATCTGACACCATTGCCCATGCACTTAACCATTATACTACATAGACTTTCCATAGTAAACATAACCATGGGAGGGTCAGGGGCTTTCAAGGGACCTCAGAGATTATTACAATGTTTAAAAAGTAAACCTTGGAATTTAAGAAGTGGAAAAGAACCTTTACTCTATTTGAAGCAATAAGAGGAAAGGTATTTCATTGTGGTATAATAGACAGAGCATAGGATTTGACTGCAATCCTGAGGTGGAATCTCAGGCCTACCACTTACCCGCTAATGGTACCACTTGACCTTAGGCAAGTCATTTAACCTTTGAGCTAGTTCTGTCATCAATAAACTGAAAATGATAGTTAAAATAATGATAATAATAAAAATAGCTTTTAATGTAATTTCACAGCATTAATTTAAGCATTAAGTGTGATAATGTATATTAAAAGTGTGATAATGTATATAACCACTTGTAAATAACTATACAAGTGGTTATTGTCATGGTGATCGTTATCTGTCTCTCTGCTTTGTTTCCATGGGAAAGGGCAAGAAGTGCCAACAGACTCAATTGTGCATTCACCTTTGTCCTTTGAACTTTGCTTAACTGGAAGACCAACTGTTTGAAAGAGGAAGAGATGGAAAGAAAGTAAAATATCAGAGTGGATATCACCAACTTCTACCAGCATCATGTTTATTCCCATTTCTACCTATACCACCTAGGAAAAATATGGCCTGTTTCCCAAGGAGCATAAGAATATCTGATAAGAACACTAAAGATTTTTAAATACTGTTGTTTTTCATTTCTATGAAGCTTTCTGTTTGAAAAAAAAAAGAGGCACTCTCAGAAAAGTGAACAAGATTAAGAGGTTTCTTTAAGATTGCTGACTTAATATTTCTATAGGGTCTTTATTTCTTATCTCTTTCTCAGGATAGGCATATGTTAGATGTTACCCAGGTAACATGGGTATATGTTACCAAGCAATTTAAATTTTGTTTCCTGCTATTAGGTATTAATATTAACCGAGGCCTCCTATGCTTGGGAAATGTAATCAGTGCTCTTGGAGATGACAAAAAGGGTGGCTTTGTGCCCTACAGAGATTCCAAGTTGACTCGACTGCTTCAAGGTAAGCCCAAAGTGCCTCTAAAAATAAGAGAGTAACTCAGAATGATAGTGCTGAGAAAGGAAAGATAGAACAGGTAGAAAGCCAGATTTTTGGACTATTACATACAGAGCTGTCTAGTTGATAAACAGGAGAGAGACCTGTTGGCAAGCAGGCTTCTAAGGTAATGGAAAAATGTCTTCATATATGGCTTTGAGAGCCAAAAAATCTGTATGTAGCGTGTCAACTGTACTTAGTACTTTGTACCTGAAAATGAACTTAGTTACTGCCTTTATTACTGCTGATAAGAAGAATTCCCTAAGGAGTTAAGATCTACCTAGAGGGGGCATCCAAAGAAATTTTAATCCTAATAGTGACTCCTAACTTGGCCCAGTAAGGTTTTTTTTGTTTTAACCTGATTAACTGCTGAAGTCACAGTCTCTCTTAAGAACGAGGACACATGCAATAGGATTCTAAACTATATCATTTTATACAACAAAAATCTTAATGTTTTTATATTGACACAATAGAAAACTTGTAGATACTTAAGAATTTTTTTCTTATAGCTCTGAGATTGAAGTCACCAACCAAAACGGACAGTTTTGCTTGCATCCTACTTGTTTGATTTCATTTCCTTCCCTTGTTCTTTTTCAGATTCTCTAGGAGGTAATAGCCACACTCTTATGATAGCCTGTGTGAGTCCTGCTGACTCCAATCTAGAGGAAACATTAAATACTCTTCGCTATGCTGACAGAGCAAGAAAAATCAAGAACAAACCTGTTGTTAATATTGATCCCCAGAGAGCTGAACTTAATCATCTGAAGCAACAGGTAGAAGGAACTTGACATTTGATGGGAAAAATTACAAGTGTGTGAGTGGAATGATAGAGCTCCTATTTCTCAGCTTCTCCTCTACCAGAATTTTAGAGATGTTGGTTAAGCATTATGTTAGTTTGGGGAAATCTTAAAGTAACTCCTATTAACAGGTTTTTGGTCATATTTAAGATTAGGGAGTGGCACTGGAGATTTCACTGATAAAGAAGTGAGCAGTAAGAGATGAGGCAAGAGAGGTAGGCAGGAGTCAGATCCCAAAGGTCCTTATATAACTTGTTAAAGGATTTGGAATTCAACCTGAAAGCTGTAGGGGGCCACTGAAAGATTTAAGTAAGAGGGTAACATGTTGAAATGAGATTACTCTAGCAAGTATATAGAAAGTGGATTAGAGGTGGGCATGACTAGAAGTAAGAAAATAAATTAGGGTATTATAATAACTCAGGTGAGAACTATGGCCTGAACTAAAGACAGTAGCGATAGAGATGAAGAAAGGGGGACAAATTAGAAACAAAAAACAAGGAGGTAGAATGTATAGAGCTTACATATGTGGTGACACATGTGACATGGAAAGGTAGGTAGGGAGAATCAAAGTTGATTCCCAGATTTCTTGCTTGGACAACTGAATAAATGGTAGTAATAATCATTGAGTCGGGGAATATAGGAGGAAAAACAGGGTCAGGTAGGGAAATGGAAATGATGAAATTCAGTTTTGGGCATTTTGAATTTGAAGGGCTTGTAGGACATCTAAGTAGAGTTGTTCAAACATGACTGGGTATGTGGGTTTAATGTAGAGAGGTCTGAACTGAAGATACAGATTTGAGAGTCATCAGCATTTAGATGGTATCTGAAGTTATGGAGTGGATGAGATCAAAGAGTGCCCGGCACGTTAAAGGCAGTTCCTCAATATTTGCTGAATGAGCAAATGGACAAGAAGAGAGAAGAAGCCTAGCAGAACTCAGGAGTAACAGCAGCATTTAAGGAAGGGGGAAAGGAGTAGAAGACAAGAGAGATGAAGAAGGAGCAAACAGGCAGGAAGAAAATCAGTGGTTCATGGAAGACAAGAGAAGAAAGTTTCAAGGAGGACTACTGAAAGTATAAATTTATAAAGTGTAAAGTAAGATAAGGGTTGAAAAGTGTCCATTGATTTTTTTTTAATCAACAAGGAGTGAGAAGAGGGTCAGGGGAATGATAGGAGCAGATTGCTATGGGATGGACAGTGAATGCTAGATAAGGAAGTGGAGGAAGTTGTTAGGCTCTTCTTTCAAGAAGGCAAGATGAAAGAAGACAATAGCTGGTAGTCAAGGGTCAAGGGATGTAAATCTGTTTGTTTTTAAAATATGGAAGAGACTTGAACATGTGAAAGAACCAGTTGGGAGAGACTAAAACTGAGAATAGGGATGAGTTGATAAGGGGTCATCTCTTAGTTGAGATCCTGAGCACAAATAAAGAGGTCTTTGCTTTAGACAGTAGAAGGGATACTTGCCCCCAAGACTAGAAGAAAAGAGGTTAGGATAGGAAGAATACAGTGACACTAATTTAGAGGAAGAAGAAGGGAAATTGAGCAATTTTCAGCCTGACGATCTTTATCTTCTCAGTGAAGTAGGAGGTAACGTCACCTTCTAAGAGCAAGCAAGCAGATGATGATAGGGTAGAGGGACTGAGGTAACCACAGAAGGCTTAAAATCACGGAAATTGAAGAAGCAGCTGACTAGGAACATGAATTTGTGGTGGTATCAGTATGACTGTGCAGCAGCTCAGTATCTCTGGCAGAGGAGCTGAGAGGGCAGGTGGTTGGGTTGACTCCTTGGGGGGGGGGGGTCAGGTTTTCTTTGTGTAGCACTCTTCCCAATGGGAATCTAGTGTTTCCCAACAGTCCAGTGTTCACTCCGTCTCTGGCCTTCCTCCTCAGTGATAATAATTACCATTCATTCAATCTGTTGTCTTCCTTCCCCTTATCCTCCTTTATTTCCTTCCCTCTTAGGGTTCACTATAGAAAATATAAATAATTTACCTGTTCACAGAATCATCTCAATTGTAAAATACCTTACTCAGTCCTGCTCCTCTGTTTTCTTTCATGTGTATTACTATTGCCAAAAATGCTCTTTTTCCTGGTCATTTATTTGTTCATCCATTCCAACAATAAATATTTATTGAACACTGTTATGTGCCAGGTACTGTGCTGGGATACATTGTTAAGCAAAGCAGACACAGTTTCTGCGTTCATGGAATTTATTGCCTAGTGGGGGAGACAAACATTAAACACACAATCATACCAACATATCATTATAAACTGGGATAGTGTGCTATAGGGCACTGTGAAAGTATGGAACAGGATCTTCTGTTAAATATCTAATCTGAGAAGGCTTCCCTGAAGTAGTTACATATGAGCTGAGATCTGAGGGACTGAGTAGGAATCATCTATGCAGAAAAGAAAGAAGGGGATTCCAGGAAGAAGAAATAGCATGTGTAGCAAAGTATGATGGGAAACAGCATTGACACTGCAGCCAGGCTGCCTGGGTTCAAATCCTGGCTCTATACCTCACTAGCTATTTACCCAGGGCAAGTTCTCTGTGCCTCAGTTTCCCTATCTGTAAAATGGAAATAATAATAGTACCTGCTTCATAGGGTTTTTGTGAGGGTTAACTGAGTTAATACATGTAAAGCATTTAGAACAGTGCCAGGCATATAGCATGTCTGCAAAGATCTTGAGTTAGGAATACAGTGCATTTGAAGAACTCAGAATGCCAGTGTGGCTAGAGTGGAGAGAGCACGGAAAGGGTGTTCCAGTCTGAGACTAGAGAAGAAGCAGAGGCCTGATCAACGCCTCATGTACTACGTTAAAAATGATTTTAAGCAAGGTGGCAACATTGATCATTTCCACTTTTAAAAAATGGTATGGCTGCTGTGTGGAAGTGGATTATAGTGGAGCAAAAGTAGACTCATAGAGACCACTTAAGAAGTTACTGCAGTAGTCCAGAGAGAGAAATGGCTTAGAAAGTGATAGAAAGAAGTGACCAGTGGATTAGATAAGGGGATGAGGGTATGACATCCAGCTTTCTGGCATGTGAAACTGCATATTCACTGACCTAGAGTATACTGAAGAAGGACCAGGTTTGGGATAGCAGAAAACTAGGCAGAAATATTAAGTAGATATTTGAATATAAAGGTTCTAAATTCAGAAAAACTAAGGGGATCTAATAATAGTAATACTCAGCTCCCTGGGCTGATTTGAGGATTAAACAGGATATTATGTCTAAACCATCTTGCGTAGTGTCTGGCTCCAGGGACTAGACTCAGGCCTCAAAGAAGCTCCCTTCCTTTCAGATTTCCTGTCTCACCTTGACATTCATATATGATTATGGTTCAAAAAAAAAACCCTTTTATATTCATTATTTAATTTTATCATCATAATAAGCCAGTGAACACAGCAGATATCTTTATTCCCATTTTAAGACACTGGGGTCTAAGAAATGAATATAGGTGGTTCAGGGCAGGCTGATGGAGGAACCAGGTCTCCTGATATCCTGCCCTTGACTTTTCCCACTGTCTCTCCAAGATGGAGCAGTAGTGGCTTATCAAAGAACAGAGAAAGCTCTTCTCCCTGCAGTGGTATAGTAACTCTGATAAGCCTTACTTGCAGGTTGCAAGGGAGAGATAGCTGGATTGGAGGGAACAACGCCCCCCTACCAGCAGTTCCTTCACTGATGGCCAGCAAATCCCCCCTAAGCTTTCTGCCTGAAGGCTCCTTTTCATAAAATGGAGATAAAATACCAGTTTCTCCCTATCAAACAGCCTTGTTCCCTGTAAATGCTTTAGAAATCTATGTGGACCAAGTGAAATCACATGTGTTGTCATGCTTTGGAAATAATGATGTGACAATAAATGTAAAATACTAGTGATATTGCATTAAAAAAAGGGTTCTAAATTCAGAAAGATCTGTGTTTGAGATAAATTTGGGAGTCACCAGTTTATAGATGGTAATTGAAACCATAGTCAGAGATGAGACTTTAAGGAGAGAATAGAAAGTGAGTGAGCTTTGAGGAACTTTATCATTTAAAGGACAGTTGGATCAAAGATGAACTAAGAGACTTAGAAGATCAGCTTGAAGAATAGAAGGAAAAGCAAGAAAGAGTGGCATCTGGTAACCCAAATGCTACCAAACAGTCAAATAAAATGAAGACTGAAAAATGCCCATGGGATGTAGTGACATGCCGATCATTGGTGACATTATCAAGAGTTATTTCAGCGGAATGTTGTGGGCACGAATCAGGTTAGAATAGGTTAAAGAGCAAGTGAGAGAAGAGCAAAAGGAAATGGAGGCAGTGGGTGTAGACTATTCTGTCAAACTTTGTGAAGGAGAGAAATTGGGCAAAAGAGATAGGAAGTGGGATTGGGAAAGGTGCTTTTGTTTTGTTTTGTTTTAAGATGGGAGAGACTTGAACATGTTTTAATCTTAGTAGGAAGGATTCTGTAAAAAGGGAGAAGTCAAAGATATAGAAGAGAGAATGGATAACAAATAGAATAAGATTTTTTTTAATTTATTTACTTATTTATTTATTTGGCTGCACTGGTCTTAGTTGCGACACGTGGAATATTTTAGTTGTGGCATTCAGGCTTTTAGTTGTGTCATGTGGGATCTAGTTCCCTGACCAGGAATTGAACCTGGGCCCCTTGCAATGGGAGCATGGAGTCTTAACCACTGGACCACCAGGGAAGTCCCCAGAATAGGATTTATCAGAAGGCAAGAAGACTTGGGATCCAAAGCTCAAGCAGAGCAGCTCCTCTTTTATCATAAGAGGGAATGGAGAGGTTGATTGCACATTCACTCTGGTTTAAGATCCGTCTCCACGAAGCCTCCTTTGGACTATTTTGGGATTTCATTAATTTGCTTCTTCTCAGAACCTTAAAGTACTTAACTATACTTGATGACTAGTATCTTCTGTCTTGTGTTATTTCTTAAATTTTCAGGCCTTAGTCTTGTCTTCATCAACTAGATTGTAAACTGGATAATAAACCACAAGAGTTTATTCTTGTATCCACCCCCCACATTGCGTAGCCCAGTGCTAAGTTTGATTTTTTTAATTATTTATTTATTTATTTATTTATTTATTTATTTTTGGCTGTGTTGGGTCTTTGTTGCTGCGAGCAGGCTTTCTCTAGTTGTGGTGAGCAGGGGCTACTCTTCATTGTGGCATGCAGGCTTCTCATCACGGTGGCTTCTCTTGTTGCGGAACATGGGCTCTAGGCGCACGGGTTTCCGTAGTTGTGGCACACAGGCTCAGTAGTTGTGGCTTGCAGGCTCTCGAGCACAGGCTCAGTAGTTGTGGCACATGGTCTTAGCTGCTCCGTAGCATGTGGGGTCCTCTCGGACCAGGGCTCGAACCCGTGGCCCCTGCACTTGCAGGCAGATTCTTAACCACTGCGCCCCCAGGGAAGTCCCTAAGTTTAATTTTTTTAAAAAAGTAGGTTCTCTGGAACTTCCCTGGTGGTCCAGTGGGTAAGACTCTGTGCTCCCAATGCAGGGGGCCCGGGTTCAATCCCTGGTCAGGGAACTAGATTCCACGTGCCTGCCACAACTAAGAAGTCGGTGTGCTGCAACTAAACATGCCACAGCGAAGATCCCATGTGCCGCAGCTAAGACCTGGTGCAGCCAAAATAAGTAAATATTTTAAAAAATAATAATAATAAAAATAAATTTAAAAAAAAATAGATTCTCAATAAAAACTCATGAAGATGCTTAGGTAAAAGAGACAACTCATCTTCTAAGTACTAGTTATTCATGTAATGCTGATTGTCCTTTTATCATTGAATCATCAACCATGTTGCTTTCTGTAATACCTTTAGATTTCATAGGTATCAAGTAAGATTACCCGACTACTAATCATGGTAATTTTGCTGATAAAGGATAAGTAACTTTTTTTTTTTTTTTTTTTTTTTTTTTGCGGTACGCGGGCCTCTCACTGCTGTGGCCTCTCCCGTTGTGGAGCACAGGCTCTGGACGCGCAGGCTCAGCGGCCATGGCCCACGGGCCCAGCCGCTCCGCGGCATTTGGGATCCTCCCAACCGGGGCATGAACCCGTGTCCCCTGCATCGGCAGGCGGACTCCCAACCACTGCGCCACCAGGGAAGCCCGATAAGTAACTTTTGATTGGTAACTAGCTGACTATTTTTCTTTGCCTGTTCCAGGTACAACAGCTACAGGTCTTGTTGCTGCAAGCCCATGGAGGTACCCTGCCTGGATCTATAAAGTAAGAGTCATAGACTAATTTTAAATGTATATTCTAACAGAGCCTTTTTCTCCTTATGATTGTTTTCCCCTGATAGTCTAAAGTTTCTGGTAGCACTTGGTGTCAAGGTAGGGAACTTAACAAACTTGCTGTCTATTTAGGACTAGCTAGTTAGCTTTGAGACAACCTGGTATAATAGAAAGAGCATAGGTTCTGGCCTCAGAAATTTATTAATTGGAATTCTACTATGAGGAAGAGCTGTCTCTCCCCTCCCACCATTTATTTATTTCATTATGTATTTATAGCCATATAGACTCATGGGTATTTATTTTATTCTATGCATTAACATCCAATACTAGCATTATGTTTTATTGCTTGTTTTATTTGTTGTTTCTGCTTTGTCCACTAGGAGCTCCTTCAGGGTGGCTGTTGTATTCTTTAACACGCTATCAAGTTTTTAAGCATTTCTACCAGATGCTCCACACCTGTCTTCTATTTTCCCTGCCCCAATTCTGGAGTCAACCATATGTCCAAGGAGCCCTGGGTTTTCTTTTTTTAATTGGAAAATGGTGTTTAGAAACCAGATCTGGGTGCTAGGTGTGCTCATTGTTACTGAGAAGTCATTACTTCTAGGCCCTCTCAGTGAGTAGAGCTAGGAAATATCTGTATGTATAGTAACCCACACATATATCTATATTTTTATGTCTACCTAACTGTGTATATATTAAAAACCATGATTTTAGACTGATACATCTGATTCCAGTCCAACACTACAAGGCTTATTCTAATCCTCCCGCTCTCCTTATTTATAACTTCTTTCTCCAGCAGTGAAAAACCAGCTCTCATTATCTGCATTCTATTTACTTACTTGTTCAGTTCTAGTATACACGTAAAATAATTTTGGAATTGCTAGCCCATACCCCTGTGAGAAACACTTTTAGGAACTAGATTACAGCATATATGTATAATTCTTTTGTCTTTAGGCTTAGAATATCCAGGCAAGATATTGTTTCCCAGAGTTACTGTTTGTATTCCATTGTGGGTTCCCACTACATCTTGCTTGGTTAGTTTTAATTGTTTGTTTATATTTTGGGTATATGAAGTGTATGTGAAACATTATCGTGGTCTAAGAGTCAGAGTTTTACAAAAAGATATACTCAGAGCAGAGAAATGCAAATCAAAACCAAAATGAGATATCACCATACACCTGTCAGGATGGCTACTATCAAAAACAAAAAATAACAAAAAGTAACAAATGTTGGAAAGGATATGAGGAGGATGTGGAGAAATTAAATTAGAACCTTTGTGCACTGTTGAAAGGATTCTAAAATGGTGTAACTGCTATGGAAAACAGTATGGAGGTTCCTCAGAAAATTAAAAATAGAACTACCATATGATCCAGCAATCACACTTCTGGGTATATATCCGAAAGAATCGAAAACAGGGTCTCAAAGAGATATTTGCATACCCATGTTCATAACAGCACTATTCATAATAGCTAAGAGGGATTTCCCTGGTGGTTCACTGGTTAAGAATCTGCCTTCCAATGCAGGAGACGTGGGTTCGATCACTGGTTGGGGAACTAAGATCCCACATGCTGTGGGGCAACTAAGCCTGCACACTCTGGGGCCTGCGTGCCACAGCTAGAGAGCCCGTGCGCAGCAGCTGCTGAGTCTCCCCGCACTCTGGAGCCCACACGCCTCAACCAGAGACAAGCCCGCACACCACAACAAAGAGCCCACGTGCTGCAACGAAAGATCCCGCATGCCACAACTAAGACCTGATGCAGCCAAATAAGTAAATAAAAATTTTTTTTAAAGTAGCTAACAGCTTCCCTTGTGGCACAGTGGTTAAGAATCCGCCTGCCAATGCAGGGCACATGGGTTCATGCCCTGGTCCAGGAAGATCCCACATGCCGTGGAGCAACTAAGCCCGTGCGCCACAACTACTGTGCCTGTGCTCTAGAGCCTGCGCGCCACAACTACTGAGCCCGCATACCGCAACTACTGAAGCCCGTGCGCCTAGAGCCCATGCTCCACAACAAGAGAAGCCACCACAATGAGAAGGCTGCGCACCGCAATGAAGAGTAGCCCCTGCTTGCTGCAACAAAGAAAGCCTGCATGCAGCAATGAAGACCCAATGGAGCCAAAAATAAATAAATAAATAATAAATTTATTAAAAAAAAAGAATATAGGAAGGGCTTAAACACCTTCCTATATTCTATAAAAACTAACTAAATAAATAAATAAAAAGTAGCTAAGAAGCAGAAGCAATACAGATGTCCATCAGTGTATGAATGGATAAATAAAATGTGGTATATACATACAACAGAATATTATTCAGCCTTAAAAAGGAAGGAAATCCTATCACATGTTACAACATGAATGAAACTTGAGGGCGTTATGTAAGTGAAATAAGCCAGTCACAAAAAGACAAATACTGTATGATTCCACTTATATAAGGAATTTAAAGTACTTGAATTCATAGAAATGGAAACTAGCATGGTGGTTACCAGGGGCTAGGGGAGGGGGAAAAAGGGAGTTGTTATTTAATGGGTATATAATTTGAGTTTTACAAGATGAAAAAGTTCTGGAGATCTATTTCACAGCAATGTAAATATACTTAATGCTACTCAACTGTACACTTAAAAATGGTTAGGACGGTAAGTTTCATGTTATATGTTTTTTACCACAATTTTTTTAATGTAAATTTATTTATTTATTTTTTCCTGCATTGGGTCTTCATGGCTGCATGTGGGCTTTCTCTAGTTGCAGCAAGCGGGGGCTACTCTTCCTTGCGTTGTGTGGGCTTCTCATTGCGGTGGCTTCTCTTGTTGTGGAGCACGGGCTCTAGGTGCGGGGGCTTCAGTAGTTGTGGCATGCGGGCTCAGTAGTTGTGGCTCACGGGCTCTAGAGCACAAGCTCAGGAGTTGTGGCGCACCGGCTTAGTTCCTCCACGGCATGTGGGAATATTCCCAGACCAGGGATCAAACCCATGTCCCTTGCATTGGCCGGCGTATTTTTAACCACTGTGCCAACAGGGAAGTCCCCACAATTTTTAAGAAAAAAAAAACCTACAAGAGAACTAGAAGAAAATATAGGCAAAGTTCTGTGTGCACATAGGTGAAGGTAAAGAGCATTAGAAGCAGTGGCACAAAACTAAAATAATAGACTGGGGTGTGTGTGTGGAGAGTTGTTGTATAATGGGTATGGAATTTCAGTTTTACAAGGTGAAAAACTTTTGGAGATCCATTGCACAACAATGTGAACATACTTAACACTGTTGAACTGTACACTTAAAATTTACTGGTTAAGATGGTAAATTTTATGTTATGCTTTTTACCACAATATTTTTAAAATTTTATTGTATTTATTTTTTTAAACAGCAGGTTCTTATTAGTCATCAATTTTATACACATCAGTGTATACATGTCAATCCCAATCACCCAATACAGCACACCACCATCCCCACCCCACCACGGTTTTCCCCCGTTGGTGTCCATACGTCTGTTGTCCACATCTGTGTCTCTATTTCTGCCTTGCAAACGGGTTCATCTGTACCATTTTTCTAGATTGCACGTATATGCGTTAATATACGATATTTGTTTTTCTCTTTCTGACTTACTTCACTCTGTATGACAGTCTCTAGGTCCGTCCACGTCTCTACAAGTTACCCAATGTCATTCCTTTTTATGGCTGAGTAATATTCCATTGTATATATGTGCCACATCTTCTTTATCCATTCATCTGTCGATGGGCATTTAGGTTGCTTCCATGACCTGGCTATTGTAAATAGTACTGCAGTGAACATTGGGGTGCATGTGTCTTTTTGAATTATGGTTTTCTCTGGGTATATGCCCAGTAGTAAGATTGCTGGATCATATGGTAATTCTATTTTTAGTTTTTTAAGGAACCTCCATTACTGTTCTCCATAGTGGCTGTATCAATTTACATCCCCACCAACAGTGCAAGAGGGTTCCCATTTCTCCACCCCCTTTCCAGCATTTGTTGTTTGTAGAGTTCCTGATAATGCCCATTCTAACTGGTGTGAGGTGATACCTCGTTGTAATTTTGATTTGCATTTCTCTGATGATAAGTGATGTTGAGCAGCTTTTCATGTGCCTTTTGGCCATCTGTATGTCTTATTTGGAGAAATGCCTACTTAGGTCTTCTGCCCATGTTTTGATAGGGTTGTTAGTTTTTTTTTAATATTGAGCTTCATGAGCTGTTTATATATTTTGGAGATTAATCCTTTGTCCATTGATTCATTCACAAATATTTTCTCCCATTCTGAGGGTTGTCTTTTCCTCTCATTTATAGTTTCCTTTGCTGTGCAAAAGCTTTTAAGTTTCATTAAGCCCTGTTTGTTTGTTTGTTTTTGTTTTTATTTTCATTACTCTAGGAAATGGGTCAAAAAAGATCTTGCTGTGATTTATGTCAAAGAGTGTTCTTCCTGTGTTTTCGTCTAAGAGTTTTATAGTATCAGGTCTTACATTTAGGTCTTTAATCCACTTTGAGTTTATTTTTGTGTATGGTGTTAAGGAGTGTTCTAATTTCATTCTTTTACATATAGCTGTTCGGTTTTCCCAGCACTGCTTATTGAAGAGACTGTCTTTTCTCCATTGTATATCCTTGCCTCCTTTGTCATAGATTAGTTGACCATAGGTGCGTGGGTTTATCACTGGGCTTTCTATCCTGTTCCACTGATCTGTATTTCTGTTTTTGTGCCAGTACCATATTGTCTTGATTACTGTAAATTTGTAGTATAGTCTGAAGTCGGGGGGTCTGATTCCTCCAGCTCCAGTTTTTTTCCCTCAAGACTTCTTTGGCTATTCGGGATCTTTTGTGTTTCCATATAAATTGTGAAGTTTTTTGTTCTAGTTCTGTGAGAAATGCCAGTGGTAGTTTGATAGGGATTGCAATGAATCTGTAGATTGCTTTGAGTAGTATACTTATTTTCACAATATTGATTCTTCCAATCCAAGAACATGGTATATCTCTCCATCTGTTTGTGTTGTCTTTGATTTCTTTCATCAGTCTCTTATAGTTTTCTGAATACAGGTCTTTTACCTCCTTAGGTAGGTTGATTCCTAGGTATTTTATTCTTTTTGTTGCAATGGTTGGTGAATGGGATTGTTTCCTTAATTTCTCTTTCTGATCTTTCGTTGTTAGTGTATAGGAATGCAAGGGATTTCTGTGCATTAATTTTATATCGTGCAACTTTACCAAATTCATTGATTAGCTCTAGTAGTTTTATGGTGGCATCTTTAGGATACTCTATGTATAGTATCTTGTCACCTGCAAACAGTGACAGTTTTACTTCTTCTTTTCCAATTTGTATTCCTTTTTTTTCTTTTTCTTCTCTGATTGCCATGGCTAGGACTTCTGAAACTATGTTGAATAATAGTGGCGAGAGTGGACATCCTTGTCTTTTTCCTGATCTTAGAGGAAATGCTTTCAGTTTTTCAGCATTGAGAATGTTTGCTGTGGGTTTGTCGTATATGGCCTTTATTATGTTGAGGTAAGTTCCCTCTAGGCCCACTCTCTGGAGAGTTTTTATGATAAATGGGTGTTGAATTTTGTCAAAGCTTTCTCTGCATCTATTGAGATGATCAAATGGTTTTTATTCTTCAATTTGTTAATATGGTGTATCACATTGATTGATTTGGTATATTGAAGAATCCTTGCATCCTGGGATAAATCCCCCTTGGTCATGGTGTATGATCCTTTTAATTTGTTGTTGGATTCTGTCTGCTAGTATTTTGTTGAGGATTTTTGCATCTATCTTCATCAGTGATATTGGTCTGTAATTGTCTTTCTTTGTGACATCTTTGTCTGGCTTTGGTATCAGGCTGTTGGTGGCCTCATAGAATGAGTTTCAGAGTCTTCCTTCCTCTGCAGTTTTTTCGAAGAGTTCGGGAGGGGTAGGTGTTAGCTCTTCTCTAAATGTTTGA
The DNA here is from genome assembly GCF_039906515.1 of Pseudorca crassidens. Classification (NCBI taxonomy): domain Eukaryota; kingdom Metazoa; phylum Chordata; class Mammalia; order Artiodactyla; family Delphinidae; genus Pseudorca; species Pseudorca crassidens. The sequence goes on along the minus strand of NC_090317.1, from coordinate 73,060,114 downwards.
TAGAATTCACCTGTGAAGCCATCTGGTCCTAGACTTTTGTTTGTTGGAAGATTTTTAATCACAGTTTCAATTTTATTACTTGTGATTGGTCTGTTCATACTTTCTATTTCTTCCTGGTTCAGTCTCAGAAGGTTATACCTTTCTAAGAATTTGGCCATTTCTTCCAGGTTGTCCATTTTATTGGCATAGAGTTGCTTGTAGTAGTCTCTTATGATGCTTTGTATTTCTGTGGTGTCTGTTGTAACTTCTCCTTTTTCATTTCTAATTTTATTGATTTGAGTCCTCTCCCTCTTTTTCCTGATGAGTCTGGCTAAAGGTTTATCAATTTGTTTATCTTCTCAAAGAATCAGCTTTTAGTTTTATTGATCTTTGCTATTGTTTTCTTTGTTTCTATTTCATTTATTTCTGCTCTAAGCTTTATGATTTCTTTCCTTCTACTAACTTTGGGTTTTGTTTTCTATTTCTCTAGTTCCTTTAGGTGTAACGTTAGATTGATTATTTGACATTTTTCTTGTTTCTTCAGGTAGGATTGTATTGCTATAAACTTCCCTCTTAAAACAGCTTTTGCTGCATCCCATAGGTTTTGGATTGTCGTGTTTTCATTGTCATTTGTCTCTAGGTATTTTTTGATTTCCTCTTTTATTTCTTCAGTGATCTCTTGGTTATGTAGTAATGTATTGTTTAGCCTCCATGTGTTTGTGTTTTTTACCTTTTTTCTCTGTAATTTATTTCTAATATGATTTCAGTTTTCTTAAATTTACCAAGGCTTGATTTGTGACCCAAGATGTGCTTTATCCTGGAAAATGTTCCATGTGCAATTGAGAAGAAAATGTAGTCTGCTGTTTTCGGATGGAATGTCCTGTAAATATCAATTAAATCTATCTGGTTTATTGTGTCATTTAAAGCTTGTGTTTCCTTATTAATTTTCATTTTGGTTGATTTGTCAATTGGTGAAAGTGGGGTGTTAAAGTCCCCTACTATTATTGTGTTACTGTCGATTTCCCCTTTTATGGCTGTTAGCATTTGCCTTATGTATTGAGGTGCTCCTATGTTGCGTGCATAAATATTTACACTTGTTATATGTTCTTGGATTGATCCCTTGAACATTATGTAGCGTCCTTCTTTGTCTCTTGTAATAGTCTTTATTTTAAAGTCTATTTTGTCTGATATGAGAATTGCTACTCCAGCTTTCTTTTGGTTTCCATTTTCATCGAATATCTTTTTCCATCCCCTCACTTTCAGTCTGTATGTGTCCCTAGGTCTGAAGGTGGTCTCTTGGAGACAGCATATATACGGGTCTTCCTTTTGCATCCATTCTGCCAGTCTATGTCTTTTGGTTGGAGCATTTAATCCATTTATATTTAAGGTAATTATTGATATGTATGTTCCTATTACCATCTTCTTAATTGTTTTGTGTCTGTTATTGTAGGTCTTTTCCTTCTCTTGTGGTTCGTGCCTAGAGATGTTCCTTTAGGATTTGCTGTAAAGCTGGTTTGGTGATGCTGAATTCTCTTAGCTTTTGCTTGTCTGTAAAGGTTTTAATTTCTCTGTCGAATCTGAATGAAATCCTTGCTGGGTAGAGTAATCTTGGTTGTAGTTTTTTCCCTTTCATCACTTTAAATATGTCCTGCCACTCCCTTCTGGCTTGCAGAGTTTCTGCTGAAGGATCAGCTGGTAACCTTATGGGGATTCCCTTGTATGTTATTTGTTTCTTTTCCCTTGCTGCTTTTAATGTTTTTTCTTTTTATTTAATATTTGATAGTTTGATTAATATGTGCCTTGGCATGTTTCTCATTGGATTTTTCCTCTGTGGGACTCTCTACGCTTCCTGGACTTGATTGACTATTTCCTTTCCCATATTAGGGTAGTTTTCAACTATAATCTCTTCAAATATTTTCTCAATCCCTTTCTTTTTCTCTTCTTCTTCTGGGACCCCTATAATTTGAATGTTGGTACGTTTAATGTTGTCCCAGCGGTCTCTAAGACTGTCCTCAATTCTTTTCATTCTTTTTTCTTTATTCTGCTCTGTGGTAGTTATTTCCACTATTTTATCTTCCAGGTCACTTATCTGTTCTTCTACCTCAGTTATTCTGCTATTGATTCCTTCTAGAAATTTTTTTAAAATATAAATTTATTTATTTTTGGCTGCCCTGAGTCTTTGTTGCTGCACACGGGCTTTCTGTAGTTGTGGCGAGCAGGGGTTACTCTTTGTTGCAGTGCGCAGGCTTCTCATTGCAGTGTCTTCTCTTGTTGCGGAACACAGGCCCTAGGTGCACGGGCTTCAGTAGTTGTGGTGCACAGGCTCAGTAGTTGTGGCTCATGGGCTCTAGAGCTCATGCTCAGCAGTTGTGGCGCACGGGTTTAATTGCTCCGCAGCATGTGGGATCTTCCCAGACCAGGGCTCGAACCTGTGTCCCCTGCCTTGGCAGGCGGATTCTTAACCACTGCACCATCAGGGAAGCCCCTAGAGAATTTTTAATTTCATTTTTTGTGTTGTTCGTCATCGTTTGTTTGCTCTTTAGTTCTTCTACGTCCTCGTTAAACGTTTCTTGTATTTTCTCCATTCTGTTTCCATGATTTTGGATCATCTTTACTATCCTTACTCTGAATTCTTTTTCAGGTAGACTGTCTTTTTCCTCTTCATTTGTTTGGTCTGGTGGGTTTTTACCTTGCTCCTTCATCTGCTGCTTGTTTATCTGTCTTCTCATTTTGCTTAACTTACTGTGTTTGGGGTTTTTTTGCAGGCTGCCGGTTTGTAGTTCCCGTTGTTTTTGGTGTCTGCCCCCAGTGGTTAAGGTTTGTTCAGTGGGTTGTGTAGGTTTCCTGGTGGAAGGAACTGGTGCCTGTGTTCTGGTGGATGAGGTTGGATCTTGTCTTTCTGATGGGCAGGACTGCATCTTGTGGTGTGTTTTGGAGTGTCTGTGAACTTAGTATGATTTTAGGCAACCTCTCTGCTAATGGGTGGGGTTGTGTTCCTGTCTTGCTAGTTGTTTGGCATGGGGTATCCCGCACTGGAGCTTGCTGGTTGTTGAGTGGAGCTGGGTCTTAGCATTGAGACAGAGATCTCTTGGAGAGCTCGTGCCAATTGATATTACGAGGTCTCTGGTGGTCCAGTGTCCTGAACTCAGCTCTCCCACCTCAGAGGCTCAGGCCTGACACCCAGCCGGAGCACCCAGACCCTGTCAGCCACACGGCTGGAGTGCCTTTAGAATTGGGGAAGCTGGCCTGCAGTGGCTCTCCTTCTGCACTGCACATTAGAATCAGCTGCTCCTTCCTTGTTTTGCCCCTAAGGCAGTGTTCCACAGGGAAAAACACTGGCCTTGAAAATAGTCACAGCTCTGAGATGACCTTTTTTTTCCCCTTTGTGCTTAGTTGGGATTCACTTGCTCACAGGGGCCATGTGCAGAGGCCTCTCACCTGGCTCTTCTGACTGGAGTTCCTAGTGCAGAATGGCTGCCACCAACACCTCAGCTCAGGCAGGCCAAAAAATTACTCTTTATATAGTAAAAAGTTTATCCATCATTTTTTTATTGCCTCCAGATTTTTTAGCCTCTAGATTTATTGAGATATAATTTACATACCATTAAATTAACTAATTTTAAGTGTACAATTCAATGGTTTTTAGTAAACTTACAGAGTTGTACAACTATCACCACAATCCAATTTTGGAACATTTCCGTCACCCCAGAAAGATCCCTTGTGCCCATTTGCACTCACTCCTGTTCCCACTCCCAGCCCCAGGCAATCACTAATCTGCTGTCTTTTTCTACACAATTTGCCTATTGTGGACATTTCATGTATGTGGAATCTTACAGTATGTGGACTTTTTGTCTGGCTTCTTTCATCTATAATGTTTCTGAGATTATCAGTACTTCATTCCTTTTCATTGCTAAATAGTATTCCGTTGTCTGGATATACCACATTTTGTCTATCCATTTACCAGTTCATGGACTTTTGGGTTGTTTCAACTTTGTGAATATTATGAATTATGCTTCCATGAATATTCACTTGCAAGTTTTTGTATGGACATATGTTTTTTATTGGGTAGATACCTAGAAGTGGAATTTCTGGGTCATATGTTTAACTTTTAAAGAAACTGCCAAACTTTTCCAAAGTCGCTACACTGTTTACATTCTCCTCATGTTTCTGGATTTTGCTTCATAGTTAAGAAGCTTTCTCTATGCCAAGATTAAAGAGGAAATCACCCATGTTTTCTTCTAGTACTTGTGTTGGTTTTATTTTTTACATTTCATTTTTCCATTTGGAGTTTATACTTGTGTTTGGTGTGGACCTATTTTCTTTTAATATCCTTATTTTCAATAACTCAATCATTTTTTCTGATTATAAAAGTGATACCTTGCTTCTTATAGAACATTTAGAAAAGTATAAAGAATAAATCTTAAAATTTGTCATAGTTTTATCTCCCAGAAATGACTGCCCTTCTCTTTGTAACTCTCCCTCTTTGGGTCATTTAATCTTGGTTTCCTGATAATATTTTTTAAATGTTGGATAAAGGAACTGAGGAAAGCTTGGATCTCTTAAAGGGTCTCCTAAAGACCTGTTCTAGTATAGCCAGTTTAGAAGCAATTGACCCATCTTTTCTTTCAATTTAGCCAGACCTGTTTCATGTAAGACAAGACTAATGAAAACCATTCCAGACTTCCAACTACCTAGAATATCCTATAGGATATAGTTTTAGCTACAAAAGTAACAGATTCTAAGAAACAGTTGATGAATGAAACAATGTAACTCAATTGTTCAATGTTTTACAGAGAAATAAAGATGCTACTTTTCTCAAAAATGTATATTTATATCTTTAGAGACATTTCTTAAGGCTTTTTACAAAATGTACAGTTTATATACATGATTTTTTTTTTTGCTTTTTTCCTTAGGTTATATTCTTTTCTTTGTGAATGTGTGTCATTGAAGCTTTTGTATCGATTTTCTGCACGTGTTTGTCAATTTTCACATGCTCAACTGAGGAATCCTACTAGCATTGGCAATTAAATAGCATCTGAAAGAGGAAACATTGGTTTACATTGTATTTTCCCCGGTTTAGAGAAACCTTGGAAATTTTTAGAGGAAAAAAACTATTGAGTTAAAAGTATCATTACTTTGGAGCTTGTCAACTTGCATGAACGATGCATGGAAGTTTTCAGTTTAATAACAATAAAGAAATCAGAGCAATCTAAACTAACACTAAATTTACTTATAGTTTATTTTTATAATCCACAATTGAACATTCCTTCATAAGAGTTCTAGTAAATTCTCAAGAGTGTAATGAAACCCTATGGTGTGGCCTTGCTCTTAACTTTTGATAAAGAACATGCTAAGATCTCCTATAAGACTTCATGGAAATCTTAAACTGGGTGAGAGGGCATCTATTCCTGAAATCCTTTTCTGTCCTTTCTTGAGATTGAGAACAGCTGTTCCCTGTCCTTTTTTTCTCTTTATTATATCCTTGACAACTATTCATTTTCCCCTTCCGTTTCCTTCAGATCAAATCTTCATGTTTCTTCTGATCTTTTTTTGCCAGTCCTATTTTCTAGTCTTTTGAGCAATTAATCCCAGTGGATTACAAAAAAAGCAAATCAAAACTGCTTCTTATTGATCTGTTTCAGTAGTCTGGAACTGATAGGAAGTAATCTGCATAAATGCCAAACGTTCTTTGAAGCTATTTCTGTCCCTTCCACTCCTATTTGAAATGAATACTATTGTTGCCACCACCCACTCTAAGCCATTAAAAATTGATAGACAAATGAACAGGAGGCTGTGGGTCATCAGTTTGAAGGGAGGCAAGCATTTAGAAGGGAGCACTTGTTTATGGAGAGTTGTGAAATGTGTTCTTAGTGGCCACAGGTCATCATTTCAACTTTTTCACTCCTTAAATGCTATTTCCCTAACTTTACAGCAAATAGGTAATTGACTTATGTTGATTAGCTTAAATTTTGACCCTTAGCAGTGTCACTTCTACCTCCCCCATACCTCTTCCTTCTCTAGTTCCCTAATCTTTAATGAGGGATTGAGAATGAGAAGCGGGAGAGAACATGTATCTTAGCTATTAGTTAGCCTTTACTTCTTACCTACATAGCATAAATAGAAAGATCTTAAACCAAGATCCTAAACCTAGAGGTTAGTCATTCTTGTTGCAACCATTTCTTGCTCTGAATTATTACCTTCCTCCAAACCATTAATTTAAAGTAGTTCAGGCATACATTTTTATTTATCCAATATAGTACCTGGCTGGAAGTATACATTGGAATGAACGCTTTTTCTAGACTTCTGGGGGGTAATTTTAAACCAATCCCACCCTAAGGCCTATGGGATATATATTTTTATCCACCTTTGATATAACTGTTATCAATCGGGAACTTTTCTTTTCTTTTTTTTTTTGGCTGCATTGGGTCTTCACTGCTGTGCATGGGCTTTTCTCTAGTTGTGGCAAGCGAGGGCTACTGTTCATTGCAGTGCATGGGCCTCTCATTGCGGTGGCTTCTCTTGTTGCGGAGCACGGGCTCTAGGCATGCAGGCTTCAGTAGTTGCAGCACACAGCCTCAGTAGTTGCGTCACACAGACCCTAAAGTACGCGAGCTTCAGTAGTTGCAGTGCGTGGGCTCAGTAGTTGTGGCACGTGGGCTCTAGGACATGCAGGCTTCAGTAGTTGTGGCACGTGGGCTCAGCAGTTGTGGCTCGCAGGCTCTAGAGTGCAGACTCAGTAGTTGTGGCACATTGGCTTAGTTGCTCCGCGGCATGTGGGATCTTCCCGGACCAGGGATCGAACCCGCGTCCCCTGCATTGGCAGGCATATTCTTAACCACTGTGCTACCAGGGAAGTCCACAAGTACTTTTCTAATATGTTACTTTCTTTGTCTTAGTGTGGAACCATCAGAGAATCTACAATCCCTAATGGAGAAGAATCAGTCACTGGTAGAGGAGAATGAAAAATTAAGTCGTGGTCTAAGTGAGGCTGCTGGTCAGACAGCCCAGATGTTGGAGAGGATCATTTTGGTGAGGCTTCAAGACTAAACTACTACCAGTCTGGACATTTACTAACTTTAGTTTCTGAAATACTTAACATGCTTCTCATTATGAGAGACAAGTTACATGGAAAGAAATGAATTAATATTACCATATCCTCCCTGAAGCCCCCTCCAGGGAAAATCCAAGAACGTTTAATCAAACATACAGAAAAATTGAAAGACTTATACCGTGAACACATATATATCTACCACAAAGAATCTACATGAAGCCCATTTTAAAATGGATTTGTTCTAAAATATCAGAGAGGAAAGAACCAGGTCCTTCTGTCACCTTAAGTTCTGCCTAATCATCCATAATACCAAGTAATTCTCCTCACTAAGATTTTAGTTCCTTTCTATCTCCCTTCCCGTAATGTCACATTTCATATCCCATCCTAACAGCTGCCATGGAGAGAGAAAACATCTGGAAAATTAATTTTAACTCCTTTTACATATGGTTAATTTTCAAATAGTGGATCACTATGTAACTGACTACACCAGTTCTGTGTCCTACTACATGTGTGATAGTACCCTCCTGGATCAGTGTGTGCGGGCTCTGTCACTAACATTGTTCTACTAGTCTAAATACAACTCAATATTTGATAGCACAGCGATTGCCAGAAGTAAAAATGAGTTTCCACCAAAATGTAATTGACCATCTGTAATTTATACACCTTCACGAATCAGTGTACTCCAGTCAAGGAAGAGTAACCTGCTTAAAGATTTCTTTAAAGGGGGCCAAATCCTAGGTCCATTGTAATGTCCATTACTAGCAGAAGGGTGAAAATGGGATCTAGGGGATTTTTTTATATACAGGTTTCTATCTCCAGTGCTACATTTTATGTCTTTGAAGTAACTCTAGAAGCTGTGCTTCACATGTGAGTGTGGCTCACATAACAGACAGTACTTGTTATTCTAGCCGTGTACCCATCTGACCTTTATAAGGTTGTTACAATGGCTGCCCAATAGGTTTATTGTTTGATGTCTTGTCAGAACTTCATAACGAGCACAACAGTTTTGTCCTATATAAACTGTCCTTCCCAAATCTGTTGCAGCATCTAGCATGTTACAGATACTGTGACTGAAATAAAATGGAAAATATCAGTAACCCTTCCCAAAATGTAGCTGCCTCTCTGCCATTTCTTCTTCTCTGCCATCAGTCTTATGCCTCATCTTTTTCTTGCTTTCTTTTGCTAAAACTAGTCTACCATATAACATAGTGTAACTTGAAAAAAACCCTCAGCTCATATTCAATGTGAGGCCCTTTTATGTTTTAAATGTCCTTATGGTGGGGCTAGGGAACAGTGTAGTGTAGGAGGCAGTTTTAAAGCAAGTGGGTTTTTTGCAAACAGCAGGGCGTAGCATGCCAGGAAGTATTGCTTTTTCCCCCAGTTGCAAAGTTCTCTATGGAATTAAGGCTTCACGCTCCACCCTATAGTCTGAGCTTCATGGCAAGCATAAGACCCAGCTGCTTGGATGCTATTTTTAGTAGCTCATGTTGACTGAAGGGCTAATTTCCATGACTGTTAAAAAACACATTTCTTGCTAAATAACCAAAGTCCACTAAATCCTCTATAACAGCAAAGGAGTTAGCCTCTCTACCTAGGTTTTAATCCATAGGAGCAGAAGAGAGGGCCTAATTAGGTGAGGCTGTCAGGCAGTGCCACTGATGATCTCCTGGGTCTTTGTTGCAGACAGAACAAGCGAATGAAAAAATGAACGCCAAGCTAGAAGAGCTCAGGAAGCATGCAGCGTAAGTTTCCTACCAGATGTTTGTGACCTATACCACCTTAGTACATAATCACGGACCCACTGGCCTTTGCAGTATGATTAACCCTTGGGTTCCTTTGCTTGAATTTTCAGCTGCAAAGTGGATCTTCAAAAGCTAGTGGAGACTTTGGAAGACCAAGAATTAAAAGAAAATGTAGAGATGATTCGTAACCTGCAGCAAGTGATTACCCAGCTATCGGTAAGCCAAGTAGGGACAGTGTAAACAGGCATATTGCTTTCGTTTGTTTCTCTTGATGCATATAAACATGTCTAACTCTGCACCTTTTGCTGAAACAACTAGATTGTGAGCTGTTTGAGGACAAAGATCATTGGATATGACCTGAATATTGAATTAGTTAAATCAAAACCACTCATAGATTACACGTGCAGTGGCACATTAATATTTCAGTATTCTAATCAAACACTGGAAGCAGCAACACTGGTGCAAAATTGCCTGGGTAGCATGAGCAGCAGTCATTGATTTGCTGTCTTTTCGGTGTAGGCTAACTTAGTAAGAGGCCTTATACCATACCCCAATTTTAAATAAGCTGGATTCTGACAGATAGCATAGAGCCTCCAGGGAATACCGTAGCTCTCTTTTATAACCAGTAATAAATTAGTTTGAATGATCATTCCACTATAAGTTCACATTTTTATTTATAGAACTAGTATAGTAGTTGTGGGTGGGTTTTGTTGGGAGGGTGGTTGTTTGTTGTTTTTCCCAGAAGAAACATTCTTACAGTCCTACCATCCTAAAAGCCTCTTTTTATTTTTGGTGTTCCTTCTCTATCCTAGTACTTAAGCATAGATATTTTTTTGAAAAATTGAAATCATATTATGTTATGGGGTCATGGTTGGTAAAGGGGTTATGGTTTGTTTTGTTCCATCTATACCCTCTTGTTTATTATTCTGAAGCAGTAATGTGTATGTAAGTGCCTGGTAGTAATTCCTAGGTCTGAAACAGAGGTTTTAATTTTACCAGAACAGTGATTGATTCTCTACCCCGGGTCTTGCCCAGTGTTTTCTAGAGTTGTCAAAAGGTTATCACAAAATCATCCGCATCTCTATTTTACTCTTAAAGAGTCAGTGAAAAAAATACCATACAATATTGTAAGGGAAATGGTTAGGATGGCCAGTTCAAGAAATTAAATGAGTAAACTTCCAAAAGACTAGAAAGCAGTGTTTTAGAATAAGTAGTACTGTACAAAATTATTACAGGTAGTCCAAGATGACAGTTCATTTTCCTAACAAACAGGCCATAGTAATTGAGAATCTGAGCTCCAAAGCCAGACAAACCCTGGTTTGAATCCCATTCTGCTACTCACTAGCTGTGTAACCTTGCTAAGTACTATATTGATATTGAAAGAAAATAATCCAAGTGACTCAAATCGAGGTTAAAGGCATTATTCAGCTGATGTACTCAGGGATCACCTGAACTCCAAATAACTCCCCGAGTTGAAATAGGATTGGAGTTTCATACAGTGAGAAGGGAGGGGTGTGATTCCTTGTGGTTTGTCTCAGTTGGCAGTTTTTGTTGTTAATTGCTGTGAATCTTTTGGTTGGAGGATGCTCCAGTTTTCATGCTTCTTGCTCAAGAACACTGGTGCAATCCCATCCTGATAAATGTCCAATTATTTTCAAGAGTTGTTCTTGCAAGCCTTGTTGTTTGTCAGTTTGCCAAGGTTCACAGGTGGGAGAGGTGACAAAAAACCCTCTCTCATGTCTGTTTTAATCCGCTTACATTAGCAATATGAGCAAAGTGTGGTGGGAGCCCAAAGGAAGGGGTGATTAACTGCCTAGTAAATTCAGGAAGAAAACACTGGGTCCTAAAAAATGAATAGGACTTTGCCACACAGACAGAGGGGAAAGGACGATCTATATAGAGGAAAAGGTATATGCAAAAGCAAAGAGGTATGAATGTTTAGAACATGGTAAGAACTTCATTGTGGCTGAAGTATAGAATGTGTGCTAGAGAATGGCTATCCACAAGGTTAAATTTCACCATCTGTAATCGAGGTGAAGCATCTTATATATGAAAACTTTGTGTGAACTGCCTCAGAATTGAGATAATCTAGACTGCAGAACCCTACTGGAGCCAAATCTTATAAGATCAGAAAAGAGTAATCCAAGGCACCATTGTTCGTGGCCACCACACTGATCTTAAAGGATTCCACACCACCTCTTTGAGTCACATGGGAAAGATGAAGAAGGAAACTAATGGAACCAAGTTAACAATATAAGAGAAGGCATATCTTCAGTGAGGATCTGGCAGTATGACTGGTGCCTGGCATGACTGTGGAGGAAGTTGCTAGTGGTGGCTGGCTCAGAGGAACTCTAGAGAATTGCTGTGTCTGTCACTAAAATTCACTTGGCATGCGTAGCAGGAGGGTGCTAAAGATTGCCACAAGCTGATAAAGTCCCTGGCTTCCATCCACCATCATGGTCAGGTAGAGTAAACCCTTTTACCCTGGGCTCCTGCTGGACTCTTGAATCAGAGTTCTCTGTGTCTATTGTTTGGAGACCCTCCCAGCTACATATTTTTTTGGAAATACACAACAATGTATCCTGTGGCTTTTACTGAGACTCACTACAGTGAAAGCAGAATGTTTTAAATGTAAGTGCTTGTGCCCTTCATTCTGGATTAAAACTATTTTTATTACAAGTGATGGTTGAACACCCTCTTTTCAGTTATGAAGGCAACCATTGTTCCTGGACCTTTCTCCTAGGGCTTTAAGTGCTAAACTGTACTATTTCTTCCTTTAAAATATAATTCAGGCAAACCTTGTTGCAGTTACCTGTGAGGAAATTCATGCAGTCCTTTCAGTTCCCACAAAATCAAATTTTTTTTGTTTTTACCCCTTTCTCCAAGACCAGTTCCATAAAAAGCTTTTTGCATGCCCAGTAATGCTATTGCCTACAGCCCACAAGCACAAACTTCATTTTGGAGGGTATTACTGGTTAATGTAGCTCAACGTACCTGTTCCCGTAGTAGTCCTGTTCCCCTGACCATCACCTTCAGCAAATCATGTCTTTTTATTACAAGAGGTTCTCAGTAGCCTTAGAATGAGGGAGAAAGGCTGTTAGATTGAAATAAATCCTATTGTTATATATTTACATTTAGGATTATAAAGGCATAAACCTGCCATGTTCATGTAGAACGTGTCACCAAAGCTTAAACCTTAGCATTGTGAAATTTCACTGGGCCAAAAGGTAAACCCACAGTAACAACATGTCTTCTTCAGGGCATGTTGAATCGGATCTACCTGGATCCTGACCCTCTGGAAGGTCCTAGAAAAAGTCTCCAAAAGCCAGTGTCATAGGCCCTACTAGTCTAGGATAGGTCTATAGTCCTTTTACTGAGACTTACTGGGAGGGAGAAAAGGGTAACCATTAACCTATAATACATTGAAGTGCTCTGTTTTTTAAGAAGGATTTAGTATGTCCTGCCCTTGGAGAATCACCAGTAGTGTAAATCATGATGAGAAAGGATGTAGGAATACTGGGGCTTCCTTTGAATTCTCTTTGAGTCTCACTGGTTAGGAATTTCTGGGCAGAATAAGGGAAATGCTTTACAAACAGCATTTACTAAGGGCCTTTTTTTTTTTTTTTTTTTTGCCACACTGTGTGGCATGTGGGATCTTAGTTCCCCGACCAGAGATCGAACCCGTGCCCCCTGCACTGGGAGCATGGAGTCTTAACCACTGGACCACCAGGGAAGTTCCATTAAGGGCCTCTTTCACTTCTTGCCTTAAAGGTACTAAGATTCAAGTTTCAACAACTATGTAATGTTTCACTGGGCTGGTGCCGGGACTCCCTGTGCTAACCCTAAATTCTTTCCTTGCTATTGAGCCAATAGCTCTTTCATCTATGACCTTAATCATGTGACATCCTGGAAATAATCCTTTCTTCCCAGGGCTTTTCAGAATCACTTAAACAGAAGTGGTAATCTTTATGTTGCAATGCCAAATAAAGCCTAAATTCCAGTGGGGAGAACAGAGCTTGCTCATATGAGAGCCTATAAATAAATTAGTCCTAATAAGTGGTTTTAGGTTTCCCTTTTAGGTGGTGGTTGTTCTAATGCTCAAGAAAGGAATGTACCCTTCCCTGGGAGGGAATCAGTGCTTACCCTTTCCCTTCAACTAACCACTACCTCGAGTAGCTGCATATGATTGGTTCCTATGTATATGAGGGACAGAGTCTGAAGTGTGTCTGACTTAATGAGCACATTTTTCTGGGGCATTCACCTGTGGCGTTTATTTCCTTGTAGAGTGGGCTCTTGCTACCTTGACTGGATATAAGATAAAAATCAAAAATAATCCTTTATCCTATTCACTTTTCTGCTGCATTGCCTTTATTTGCTATGTCTGGTCTTAGGATGGTATGTCCATGAGAACTGGCTAGACCTGTACATTATAGAGGTAGACTTAGTGGTAAAAAACAGAAAAAGAAAGGGTAGAGTCTATAAAGTGGATTGAACTTTGGCCTGCTGGAATGGCTGTTTCACTCTAGCCCAGTGAACTCTGGCAGAGCAGGAGAGGTGCAATAAATATGTCAGTGGCCACATGACCCTATTTTTACGAAGACTGCACAATCAACCTTTATACAAAAGACAGACCCTTGAGAAATAGGAAGTGGAAACATGGTTGTTGGGGTATATGTGACTACAGAATTGGTCCAACACCTTAAATGGTCTCTATATACACTTGAAAACAACTAAATAACCCACATAAAACCCACTAGTAAGCTCCTAAACTGAGATATCATTTCTCATTGCAGGATGAAACTGTTGCTTGTATGGCTGCAGCTATTGATACTGCAGTGGAACCAGAAGCGGTAAGTAATTGGCCCCTTTGTGTAGAACCAGGAGCTTTAACTGTGCCATTTCTTATGATTTATCACTCACCTGAGGAAGAGACTCCCTGATTGCTACCATCCTCCATAGAATGCCTTGGAAATCCAGAAATCTTGAGTGTAAAACTCAGTTAACTATAAAATCCCTAACTTGGATAGTATCTCTCTCTAATAGTATAACTGCTAAGCAAAGCTTCTCAGGGTTGCCACTTTCCATATTTGCAGTCTGGTTTACTGATTTCTTATTAGATGCTAGTATTCTGCATCAACTGTCTAGCACATTAAGACAAAGAAGGAAACAAATTAGGAAATTATGGCAAAGTCAAAAAAGCATTAGAGAAGAAATGGAAGAAAATTTTTTCTCAACATACGTTTCTGTGGATGCAGTGGTTAAGGGCTAAAAGAACCAAGGAAAATATTTTGAGCATTCAAGTTGCAAGAATAGATAAAATGTGTTAGATATTGGCTGATGGCTATAGAGCAGAGTCAGAATGAAAGGATGGACAGTGGTTTGCTTGAGACAGCTTTTTCTCCCTAAAACAAATATATGTTGGTATTTTTTATATTCTGAAAGAAGAAAGATAGGAGGTAAATCAGGTGCCAGAGGTCAGCTCTGTGAGAATAAATGAAGCCTCTTCTCCATTTCCACCATTACCAAAGTGCCATTTCCAGAGCCCTCTCTCCTCTAATAAGGTGAAAGTAAGAAGTGTTGGCCAGGGCTTCCCTGGTGGCGCAGTGGTTGAGAGTCCGCCTACCGATGCAGGGGACACAGGTTTGTGCCCCAGTCTGGGAAGATCCCACATGCCGTGGAGCGGCTAGGCCCATGAGCCACGGCCGCTAAGCCTGCACGTCCGGAGCCAGTGCTCCGCAACGGGAGAGGCCACAACAGTGAGAGGCCCGAAACTTGGTTCACTCTAAAAGAATCAGTTAAAGGATATAAGAAATAAGGTTCTTGTGAGAGCAGAGAAATAGGTTAGCTCAATTTACTTCTGATGTTTAAAGCAAATGTTTGAGAAGCTACAGTTTTAAAAGAACAGAGGTACTTAAAAAAAAAAGAACAGAGGTACTGATAATGGAGAAGTGGCTGTGAGACTTGATGAAACAGTGCCTAAGGAACTCCAATTGCTTTTTCCTCTCACAAATCATTATACTGATCTTTTCCAGCAAGTGGAAATCAGTCCAGGGAGCAGCAGGTCTTCTGATGGTTTCACCACTCAGCATGCTCTACGTCAAGCTCAGATGTCTAAGGAGCTGGTTGAGTTGAATAAAGCCCTTGCACTGAAAGAGGCCCTAGCCAAGAAAATGACTCAGAATGACAGCCAACTACAGCCTATCGAGTTCCAGTACCAGGTACAATATTTACTAGGGCACGTAATGTTCATGTCTACCATCTCTCTTTAGTAGTATGGGAAGAAAGCAGGCACACCGTTTTTGATGATGACAAGGCAACATAATGTGCATAGTACAACTGGAGTTGTACTGCTGGTTAAAAAAAGGATACATTCGGGCTTCCCTGGTGGCGCAGTGGTTGGGAGTCTGCCTGCCGATGTGGGGGACACGGGTTCGTGCCCCGGTCTGGGAGGATCACACATGCCGCGGAGCGGCTGGGCCCGTGAGCCATGGCCACTGAGCCAGCGCGTCCGGAGCCTGTGCTCCGCAGCGGGAGAGGCCACAACTGTGAGAGGTGTGCATACCGCAAAAAAAAAAAAAAAAAAAGGATACATTCAGTATAAAGAAACTGTAATTTTCTTTCATTTAATCTAATGCCTTACTTATGCAACAGGTATTTAATAAATAGTTAGATAATGTTATAATAAATGTGGTCCCTACTTGTAGAGAAATTTTGTTCTAATAACTATGCTGGGATTCTAAGAAAGGTACATCTCTTAGTAGACAGTCTGGGTTATAGTGAGAATTATGAAGACACTTGTAGTGGATGTCACATGACTTGGCAAATGGCTAAACTGCTTTTCCTAGTGGTAGTCCTAAGTGGCCCTTGCTAATTAATAATCAGGTCTTTACTTAAAGACAAGTCTTGGGCTTTTAGGTTGTCCACAAGGTTACCCTTGCTCCAGACCTTATTTTCCCCTGTAGCCCGGTATTTCCCATCCACAAAGGGATGTTAGCAGAACTGGTAGGGGGAAGGGTGGATTGCTTTCCCATTCAGCTATATCCTATCATCCCCAAAGTCCTATATGCTGTTCTCGACAAATCCCTGTATTAGTCATACATTTCTACCACCAGTTCCCCTAAGTTTTCAGAGTAAAAACAAGAAAAGTGTTTCTCCTAAATAATTTTCACTTTTTTTTCCATAGGGCAGAAGTTGCTTCCAAAATAATAACTGAGTTGCCAGTAGAGGTGTTATTTCCTTTTTGTTATCACAGTCTTAACTTTTTTTTTCAGTCTTAACTTTTTTGAAACTTATTTTTTATTTATGTCACACAAATGCATGTATATCATTTTTACAGGTCAAATAGTACAATGCTCAGAAAAATAAAAGCAATCTCCTGCCCTACTACCTTCTCTCCTATTCCCTAGGTTTATAGTTCAAGTTCTTTAAGCTGTTTCTTCTGACATTTACCTCCAGATTTCTAGATAAGAGTTGGTAGTATAATTATGTTACTTTAAAATTTTTGGACATTTTCAATTGACTTCCCACTATGGGAGATGGGAATATAGCTCTCTTATACATCCCCCCATGCACAGTGCCTCACCTCTATCTTTCAAAATGGTTATATCACACTTTTTGATTAAATGAATATTTAGTGTTTAAATTTTATGATTACGTAAGTTTTATAACTGAGCCACATAGTATACTATGATTCCATTTCCTTTCTTATACAGCCTTTTGCATTTCCTGAAGTTAATTTTGGGAGTTCCCTGGCGGTCCAGTGGTTGGGACTGGGGGCTTTCACTGCTGTGGGCCTGGGTCCAATCCCTGGTTGGGGAACTAAGATCCCTCAAGCCATGTAGCATGGCCAAAAATAATAATAATCATCACAATAGTAATAATAATCTCATTTTTTCATTTACTTAGTCTGCTATTTACCTGTCAATAATTTATCTCCAAACTTCTTAACAGAATTATAAAACTCCTCTCAGTAGTCAAACATACCAGGTAATTTATCAATCCATTTCTTTCTTGAAGACAACCCTCTTGGAATCTTTTGTTCTGGTTTGCTTTCTCTAGGCCTACTGCTCAGCCATCAGCCTGGGACTGTCGTCCTGGGAACCTGCTTCACTTCTCATCTCTGTATTGAAACCGATTCCATGTCTTCCTCATTCTTGGGCTACTCCTTTGTGTTGGTGGAGTACAACCCAAACAGCTTTCTGAGAAAGTGTACATGAAAGGAAAATGTTTTAAACCATTGCATGCCTGAAAATAGCTTTTTGTTGTTGTTGTGGTGGTGGTGGTGATGGTGGTGTTTCTTACACTTGTTAGTTTGGCTGGGTTTAGAATTCTACAGTGGAAATCGTTTTTCTTCAGAATTTTGAAGGCTTTGCTCCATGGTCTTCTATTTCCAATGTTGCTGTTTAGAAGTCCATTATAATTCCTGATTCTTTTTATTTGACCTGTATTTTCCTCCCCTCTGGCAACTTTCAGGATCTTTTCTTTATCCCCAAATATTCTTTAATTTCACAATCATGTGCCTTGGTGTGGATCTGTTCTCACTTATTGTGCTTGCTGCTTGGTGGGTCCTTTCAATCTAGAAATTTGTATTCTTCTTTAGTGGGAAGTTTTCTTATATTATTTCTTTAATAATGCCCACCTCTCTATTTTCTTTTTTCTTTTCTTTTTTTTAGTAAATTTATTTATTTTTTTGGCTGCATTGGGTCTTCATTGCTGCACATGGGCTTCCTCTAGTTGCGGCGAGCAGGGGCTACTCTTCACTGTGGTGTGCGGGCTTCTCATTGCGGTGGGTTCTCTTGTTGTGGAGCACAGGCTCTAGGTGCGCGGGCTTCAGTAGTTGTGCACGCGGGCTCAGTAGTTGTGGCTCACAGGCTCTAGAGTGCAGTCTCAGTAGTTGTGGCGCACGGGCTTAGTTGTTCTGTGGCATGTGGGATCTTCCTGGACCAGGGATCGAACCCCTGTCCCCTGCATTGGCAGGCAGATTCTTAACCACTACGCCACCAGGGAAATCCCTGTTTTTTCTTTTCTTGCACTCCTCTTAGTCAGATATTGGATCTCTTAGATTTAGTCTCTGCTTTTCTTATCTCCTCTCTCCTATTTTCTATTTCTTTGTCTTTTTATTCCATTCTCTGGGAGATTTCCTTGCACTCCTTCTGGTGAATTTTTTTATTTGTCTATTTCTAAGATTTTTTAAAATTCTCTAATTGTTCCTTTTTATAGCCTTCTCTTCTTTTTTTCATGGATGCAGTGCTCATCTCTAAGGATAGAAATTAAATTTTGTTGAAGTTTTCTTCTTCCTGCCTTGCCTCTGTTTCGTTCAAATTCCCCTCTTTAGTGTGTTTGATTTGGTCTTTCATGTAAGAAGCTTTCTTCAAATTTCCAGTGATCTTTGGTTGTCCATTCATATTTAACAGTGAGACACTAATAGCCAATAGGAAGTTCTGTATGCATAGGTTTCTCTGGGCTGGTCAGTTTCCAATAAAGAAATCTTTCATTCTCTTGCCTGGAGTTGTGTGGGGAGAGTAGTAATATGCCCTATTTCTGGTAACTCAGAGGAAATGAGGGAGTTGAAGTCTCTCCAGTTATATACAGACTTTTATTTAATTCCCTATCAGTAGTATGTTACTTTATCCCTGCCTTTTGCTGTGTCTGCTGCCTATGAGTCCAGCCTGTCAGGTTCAGCCTCTCCAGAGAGGAAACCTCTTCTCCTCTTTGTGGTGCTATGGTACAAATTAGCTTGTTACTTCTTGACATTTGTCCTATAGGAGTCATAGTTTAGCTTTTTCTACTCTAATTCAGTTACCACTTATCCAAAATATTTTCCTCATCCAAAAAAGTTTGTTTATATCTCTTGACTGCTCTCTTCATCCTTATTGATTTATACCCTTTTGGGAGGTCATTTTAGTGGGTTTTCAGGAGAGAGCAAGTTAAATACATAGCTCAATCTTCCATACTAACAGGACATAAAATGCAGCCTTTTTTAGGTTGAATGTATTTTGGCCTTTCCAGGATAAATGAAGGATTAACGATAAGGCTGAGAAATTATTCCTCTCTTCTTGTACTCTTGCCTAGAAACGCAGGGACATATGTTCCCCCAGTGTACTTCTAACCCTATGAGGGGGTGCTAGTAATGATCTATAGCTATAGCTGTAATAAGATAACTTGTCCTTTTTTTCCCTTGGAATCAAATATGCTTGAGCTTCCAAACCTTAAAGTTAAAAGGAAATAAATTCTTAATGTTAACAGTACCTTTTAATCACATGTAAATGTCTCTCTTTTTCTAAGAAATAAAGGTAATTTTTTGTTCTAAACAATATTTTTCCTATCACTGTAAAGAATTGCTATAGAAAAATCTGAGGAGGTATAAGTTCTTGTTAGTGAAGACTACCATGAATTATAATAGCCCAGGAGTCAAATATTTGAATAATTTCCCTTGTGGAGCCAGTGAGACTATTAACTGAATGTGGCATACATAATGAAGAGATACTATTTTTTTACCCATCCCATTGGTAAAAATTTTGAAGTGTAGCAATATCAAATGTTCACAAGGGTGCAGGGAAATAAGTACTCTCATACATAGCTAGCGAGAGTGTAAACTGGAATAACCACTTTGGGGGACAATTTGGTAGTATCTATTAAAATTGAAAATGTGTACCCCCATGACCCTGTAATCCACTTGTCTCTACCCTAGAAAAACCTTGCACGTGTTCACAGAAGGCATGTACAAGAATGTTTCATTATGGCAACAAAAAGAATGAGATAGATCTGTATGCACTGATATAAATAAACCTCCAAGACCAAGTTTTAAAAAAAAGGCAAGTTACAGAATATTATCTACATATAATGTAACTCTGTTTATCTTTAACATATTTCAGTAAGTACACACATACACATATATATATGCACATGTGTGTGTATATATTATTTTAAAGTCTATTTATTTACATATATTATTATATATTCTAGGCATTTGCCACAATATACTTAGTAAATACACACACACACGGCATTTACATTTCTATGTAAATGTCTAGAATATGTACATGTCCATATACATAGTATGTAAGTGTCTAGGGAAAAAGTGTCTGGAAGATCTGGACCAAGCTGATGACAGTGGTTACTTCTGGAGAGAGGACTGGAATTTTGGCAGGAGTAAGGAAGTTAAGGGGACTTGCCCTTTATATGTATTATCTGGATTATTTTTTACAAGAATGTTTTCATGTGTTACTTCTATAAGTACACACACACACACACACACACACACACACACACACACACACACACGTTATTGCCAGTTTAAATATACAGGGTATATAAAGCAGTGAGATTGGTTTCATTGATTAGATTGAAATGACTAAAAGTATACTTCATGGAAAATAGCTCTTGCCTATTTAGGTACAGCCCCACCTAACCTGCCTCTGCTTCTTTTTGTCATTTCAGTACTGGTCTAAGGCCCTCGTATAATCTTCTTGGCTACCAACCACTCATTCAGTCAGTTTCCTTTAATCTTTTTTTGGTTATGAGAACAGGAAGGAATCTGTTCATTGAGTTTTCCCAATCTTGGAAAAACTACCAAACTTCAGTTTCTAGAATTTGTTTTCTAAGTGCATGCAGAACTGCAGTTGCTATTGAATGCATACGTTTGAAAGTTCAGAATATAAGAATGTTTGTGCAGCTCTTTACAGTTTACAAAATATCTTTACTTTTTATCTTATTCAGTCTTCCCAACAACCCTGTGAGGTAGGTGGTGTTAGTTGTTTACATAGATAGGAAAACTCTCGGGGGTCCCCAAGACCACCCCCAGGTTCAATGATTCACCAGGAGGACTCACAGGACTCAGTGTAAGATTTATTACAGTGGAAGTATACAAAACAAAATCAGCAAAGGGAAAGAACACATGGGGCAAGGTCTGAAGGAAAACAGGTGCAAGCTTCCAAGAGTCTTCTTCCGATGGAGTCACATAGTATGTACTTAATTCCTCCAGCAATGGGTTTTGACAACATGTGTTGTCAAAATGTTGTCTATCAGGGAAGCTCCCCTGAGCCTAGGAGTCCAGGATTGTTAGCAGCAGTAATTCATGTAGGCATTCTCTGCCTAGCACATACAAAAATTCTAGACTTCCAGAAGGAAAGCATGTGTTCAGGATAAATCATTCTGTTTGCACAGTTTAGGCATAATGAGCCACTCTTATCAGTTAGGAGATGGTGGGAATCCTACCAAAATCCAAGATCCCAGACATGAGCCGAGGTCCAACTTGCAAGCCAGGTCTGTTTTTAGGATATCAGTCTCAGGCCTGCCACAGTAACTCTTGTTTGCATAGAAACTAAGACTAAAAGAGATGAAATGGCTTTCCTTAAGTTGTTTAGATAGAATGTGCTGGACTCAAGGTTTAAACCCAGGCCTTTGGATTCCAAGTTCATACTTTTCCCACTATATAATTTCATTCTCCATCAAATGAAGTACAAATGCTTTTAGTGTGCAATCGAAGTGGTAAAGTTGAATGCCTAGTTCCTTAAGACATGAGATGTTGAAGTGATTTTCTTGCTTTGCCTTTTAATGTTTTCTTTCTCTCGACCTATAACATTTCTAGGATAACATAAAAAACCTAGAATTGGAAGTCATCAATCTGCAAAAGGAAAAAGAAGAATTGGTTCTTGAACTTCAGACAGCAAAGAAGGATGTCAACCATGCCAAGTAAGAAAAAAGTCAATACTATTATTTCAAGTCCCAAACTGTGTATGAAAAGCCATAGACGAAACAGAGAAGTGAAAGAGCCATTTCCTGCCCCTACAGGATTTAAACCTAATTATGGAGAGGAGACCTAAAACAAAAGAAAAGCTAAGGAACTGAGATTTTAAATAACATCTCATGGTGACAGTAAAAGAATGCCATAACACAGCATATGATTAGCAGCCAAATAAATTTCTTAGGCAGTAATGGCTTTAAGAGTTCAGAGGCAGGAGATATCAGTTCAGGCTGGCATGATCAAGGAAAGCTTTATAAGAAGTTAGCATTTGAGCTGTATTTTGAAAGGTTATCAGACCTACCAGACAGCAAGAGTTTCTTTGTCCCTGTGCTGATGGTAAATTAGTTTGTGAATAGAATTAATATTCAGGCTAGCAAATGAAAAATCAATCTAGCCATCCCTTAGCCGGTTAAGAATAAAACCAAGACAAATTACCAGAATATCCTACACTCCCTTAGACCTTTGCCTTTATTGGCTATTCTACCTTCTTTTTACTTAGTGATTCTGTTATATCTCTCTATAGTATCTAAAGTTCATGTTCTTAAAAGTTATGTTGAATGTTTACTTTCTATCTCAGACTTGTGTAACAATCATCGGAATTATTCCTTAGGCTCAAGTGAAGTGAAATGCCTTCAAAGAACCATCCTTTTAACGCAGAGTGGTGAGAGAGTAGTGTATTGAGGCAGCTACATTGTTACTTACGCAAAAAATTTCCTTTACTCTTTAGCTCCCAGTGTTGAGATGGTTTTGGTTGTTTGGGTGGGATTCATTATTTAAAGATGGCTATGTGACTGGCCGCCTATTTTATATATATCAAGGTTGTGAACCTGGGAGTCTAATATTATGTCTTTTGGAGTCAGACTTTGCTGCTGCTAGTCCTCATTCCTACAACATCTGTGTTTAGGTTGAGTGAGCGCCGCCGGAAACGTCTCCAGGAGCTAGAGGGTCAAATAGCTGATCTGAAGAAGAAACTGAATGAGCAGTCTAAACTTCTGAAGCTGAAAGAATCCACAGAGCATACCGTCTCCAAACTGAACCAGGAAATACGGGTAATAAACTCTCATCCTTGCATTTACCCTATAGAAACTTACAAACATAGGCGTTTTATTTAGAATTATACTACAGAGGTGTTTGCAGGTGAGAAAGTAGCAGGCAGGGCCCATCATTTCAAGTGTTTGAATCTCTACAGATGTCCCTTTTGTAGGACATTGTGCTAGCCATCTAGAATCTGAATAACAAAACTCTGCTTTGACATTCAGAGTTTTAATGTTAGATTCTCTGAAACCAAAGGGCGAGGATACCTTAATATTTAGTGGTGACATTCTGACCACTTTCCATGATCATGTGGAATAATTTTGCAAAGTGGTTGCAAAACAACAGATACATAGAGAAAATTTTCAGTCATTGAATGTTCAACTTCTGACATGTACAAAGTGGTGGTTACAGGTCATTGTACTGAAACTATTCGAATACAGTGGTTGCTAGGTAGATTTGTCCTTGAGACTTAGTAGATACTTCCTTGAAATTTCATTTATATGCAGTGAATTTAGGGCTGGATTTAGCTTGTAGGTACATTTTTTCTATCATTTCTTCAGAGCGTTCATTTGTATAGTCTATGTAAGAATAGCAAGTGGTATTGCAAACGTAATCAGAAAATCTGTTGGCAGGCTTCTCAGCTCAGCTCTGGATTTTTTTCTCTCTTCTTAATGGTTAGTCTATCCATCTGTACATCAGCCCAGAATAAGTGCAGATGACTACTATTCGTGCTGGTTTTTGTTTCTACAGGTGATGAAAAACCAGCGGGTACAGTTAATGCGTCAGATGAAAGAGGATGCTGAGAGGTTCAGACAGTGGAAGCAACAAAAAGACAAAGAAGTAATCCAATTAAAAGAACGGGTAAGTAACTACAATTTCTCAAAGTCCTACCTAATGAACCCTTTTCTGGGCTGACTAACATTAAAGCTTCTCTTCAAACAGCTGGTATCTCTAAATATATGATACATTCATGAATTTAACAACTATTTATTAAACGTCTACTACGTGCAAGATACTATCCACTAGATACCATGGAAAATAGAAAGATGAGTAGTATATGTGTTTTGCTCTTGAAGACTATCTTGTCTAAAGGGGAAAATGAGACATACGCATGATTTTCTTCAATACAAGAAATAAAGAGACTTGTGCTTTACAAATAGTCTAAAATACCAATGTAATTAAGAAAGGGAAGCACACTTCCAGTTGGACTGAAAAGACCTTGAACAATAGGGAGGATTTTGATAGAGATAAATGCAGGCATTCCAGATAAATGGAAGAGCAGGAACAAAGACACAGAGATGACAACTTTGTAGGAATAGCGAATGATCCAGGTGGGATGAAAGATAGTAGGAGAAGATTCCATTGGAAAGACAAGTTGAATCTGGATTGTTAAAGATCTAGGAAGTTTGAACTGTATTTTGTTAGCAGTGTAAAGATTTTTAAGGTTTTTGAGAAACAAAGTGCTATCAGCAAAGTACTGCTTTCCAAAGATACATCTGGGAGTCAGGTGTAGAACAAACTGAACTATTGAGAAACTGGAGGCCAGAACACAAGTTAAGCAGGTATTGCGTCATCCAGAAAGATAATAAGGGCCTGAATTCGAGTAGTAACAATGTTCTTGGAAAGAACATTGGAAAGGACATTAATTTGGGGTAATTTTTAGAATTGGCCAGAATGTGATATGTTGGGTCAGGAAATGAGAGAAGTACTTCAGGAATGGTGACATGAGGAATGGTGGCATGAGGAGCTTTGTGGACTCTCTTCCCAGCAAAAGAAGCACAACTGGTGAAATGTATTGTCCTAAGGGCATACAGCAAGGAACCGATTATTCAAGGAAATCTACTAAATCTGAGTAAGAACAACAATAGTCTGTGGCATATGAGCCACGACCAACTCTCTCCCTTCATCCCCCTCAGCTCCATGTTGCTGAAGCTTTGTTTCAGGCAAGAGCAGCCAAGAGATCTGGGGATCCCTTCTTCCACCTAGCCTCCATGCAGAGGGTGGAAGCTGTATCCCTGCTGCAGAAGACCAGGACTACTGGGGTCTGACTACCATAACCCATCTAATCGTAGGATGTAGGTTCCATGTCAGGAGACCAGCCAAGAAAAATAGGGTATGCTGCCACTGGCCAGCATCCTACTCATAGAACAGAGATGTCACTCAGAGAAGTGGGCTTCTGTCCCCATCCCCAGGTCCTAAGCAGTGGTGCAGAGGATTCTGCCCAGGGGGAGGGGCAGTCCATAGGAATGCAGCTCTCCCTAAGGGGACTGACTTTATTTGGGGACAGAGTCTGGGGAAGTTAAAACCTAAAGGTGCTGTCAAAAACAATGGAAATTTTGATGGTGAGCAATTAAGAGGAGACTGGTAGCTCCATGAGAACAATAAATGAAACAGCAGTCGAAATATTCAAAGATCTAATGACTGAAAACTTTCTAAATTTGATGAAAAACATTAATCTACACATCTAAGAAGCTCAATCAACTACAAGTAGGATAAATGCAAAGAGATCAACACCCAAGACACATCATGTCCAATGGTTGAAAGACAAAGACAAAAAACTTAAAAACAGCAAGATAAAATTACTCATCACATACAAAGAAATCCCAATAAAATTAACAGCTGAATTCTCATAAGATCAGGAACAAGACAAGGGTATCCACTCTCGCCACTTCTATTCAACATTGTCCTGGAGGTTCTAGCCAGAACACTTAGGCAAGTAAAATATATGAAAGGCATCCACATTGGAAAGGAAAAAGCAAAACTATCTCTATTAGAGATGACATGATCTTGTATGTGGAAAATCCTAGAGAATCAACTGAAAACTATTAGAACTAATACATGTGTTCAGCAGGGTTGCAGGACATAAGTTCAATGCACAAAATTTGGTTGTATTTCTATTCACTAACAATTTGAAAATGAAATTAAGAAAGTTCCTTTTATAATAACATCAATAAGAATAAAATACTTAGGAATAAGCTTAACAAGTGTAAGACTTATACACTAAAAACTACATCATTGAATTAATTAAAGATCTAAATAGGGCTTCCCTGCTGGTGCAGTGGTTAAGAATCCACCTGCCAATGCAGGGGACACGGGTTTGAGCCCTGGTCTGGGAAGAGCCCACATGCTGCGGAGCAACTAAGCCTGTGCGCCACAACTACTGAGCCTGTGCTCTAGAGCCTGCAAGCCACAACTACTGAGCCCATGCACCACAACTACTGAAGCCCGCGTGCCTAGAGCCTGTGCTCCACATCAAGAGAAGCCTCCACAATGAGAAGCCCACGCATCACAATGAAGAGTAGCCCCCACTCGTCGCAACTAGAGAAAGCCTGCACGCAGCAATGAAGACCCAACACAGCCAAAAAATAAATAAATTAATTTTTTTTAAAAAGATCTAAATACATGGAACAATAATCCATGCTCATGGATGGGAAGACTTAATATTCTTAAGTTGGAATACCCCCTCAGATTGATCTACAGATTCAACACAATCCCAACCAAATTTCCTCTAGCTTATTGGTAGAAATTCACATGCTGATCCTAAAAGTCATATGGAGATGCAGGTGACCCAGAATAGTCATAACAATCTTGAAAGAGAACAATACATTTGGAGATATCACATTTCCTGATTGCAACACAACCATCACCTCACATAGTTACCCCTTCTTTTCAGTGTAGGGAGAACACTTAAGATCTACTCTCCTAACAAATTTCAAGTATACAGTATAGTAGTATTAACTATAGTTACTATGCTATACATAGATCCCCAGAACTTATTCATTTTATAACTAAAATTTTGTACCCTTTGACCAACCTTTCCCCATTTTCCTCACTGCCCCCATCCCCTCCCCAGTACCTGGTAGCTATCATTCTACTGTCTGGTTATATGAGTTTGACTTTTTTAGATTTCACATATAAGTGAGATCATATAGTATTCGTCTTTCTCAGTCTGGTTTATTTCACTTACCACAGTGACCTCCAGGTTCATCCATGTTGTTACAAATAGCAGGATTTCCTTGTATGTGACTGACTGATATTCCATTGTATATACAGTTGACCCTTGAACAACGTGGGTTTGAACTGCGCGGGTCAACTTATACACGTATTTTTTTCAATAGTAAATACTACACTACTATACTATCCACAGTTGGTTAAATCCATGGATGCAGAACCACAGATATGGAGGGCCAACTGTAAAGTTACACATGAATTTTCGACTGCATGGGGGTTGGCACCCCTAACCCCACGTTGTTCAGGCGTCAACTGTATACACGTACCACATTTTCTTTATCCATTCATTTGTCAACAGCTTAGGTCAACTTAGGTTGTCAACTTAGGTTGTTTCCATATTTGGTTATTGTGAATAATGCTGCAACGAATATGGGAATGCAGATATCTCTTCAAGATACTGATTTCATTTCCTTTGGATATATATATACCCAGTAGTGAGATTGTCAGATCATATGGTCTTTCTATTTTTAATTTTTTAAGGAACCTCCATACTGATTTCCATAAAGACTATACCATTGAAAGACTCTTCAGTTACATTATAAGGTTTTATTTTAGCTAGCTGAATAGCAATAAAAAGTCTGACTCTCTTCTTCTCAGGACCGTAAGAGGCAATATGAACTGCTCAAACTTGAAAGATGCTTCCAGAAACAGTCTAGTGTGCTCAGACGTAAAACTGAAGAGGTAAGAAAATCCAATCTGCTAGGTCAAGTGTATTATCACTTTCAGGCTTGGATGATGGCAGAGGAGTATCCCTTAAATGAGCCAGTGTCCTGAGAAACCAGGGATAACAGTCTTGACCAGCAGTTCCTAAGTCTTGATCCCTGTTTGTCATGAGCTGTCAGCAGATAAAAACCTGATGAAAATGGCACTATTCAAATAAGGATTTTTTCTAATTGGGCTTGCTTCTTTCCAAACAAAACAAAACAAAAAGAGTAATTCTGATATATGACATTTCCAGACGCTTTCAATCTGCAGTGCTTCCTTGAAATTGTGTGCCTCCCCTAGGCTCTAACGGAGTAGCTGTTCACCAGTGTTATGTACATGGAGACTTATAAATGTAGTTCCTATAAGAATTCAAACCCATAGAATTTTTTATTTTTCTTGACTAATGTGCTAGAAATTAGAATGTTCTTTCTTTTTTATTATGTTAATATAAATTATTTTATTGAAGTAGAATATATATACCTAAAAAGGGCACAAATATTATGTACATCTCCATGAGTTATTCCAAAGCGAAAAAACCTGTACAACCATCAACCTAAGACAAACAAGTCACTACTAGAACCTTAGAACTTCATCCCCACCCCCACCTGTTCTCTCTCCAAATGACGAGTCCTTCCCTCTTCCTCAGAGGTAACGACTGTCCTGACTTCTAACACTACAAATTATTTTTCCTGGTTTTGAAGGGAATTACAGAGAATGAAGTGCATCTTGTTTCTTTGATTTGGTAGTAGAATTGTAATAAACACCAATGCTGTTGCACGTAGGGGTGGTTTGCTCTGAACTTGCCTTTCAGTATCTTTTGGCATAGGTACGTGAGCATTTCTGGTGAGTTATACCTAGGGGGGAAATGATGAATCACAGGGATTGTGTATGTTCAAGTTTAGTTAATAATGACAAATGATTTTCCATGGTGTTTGTACCAAAGTTTACTCACACCAGCCATGGATAAGAGTTTCAGTTGCTCCATATCCTCACTAACCTGGGGATTGTCAGTCGTTTTATTTTTCATCGTAGCCACTCCAGGGTTTAAGTAAAAGCATCTCACTGGGTTCTAATTTGTATTTCTCAGATGATTAGCTGTATGAATCATCAGATACATAATTAATGAAGAATGTTCTTCTTTCTACCCTTCAATTCAACATTACTATGAGCCATTTTTATTTAGGCAGCAGCTGCCAACAAACGTCTCAAGGATGCTCTCCAAAAACAACGAGAGGTCGCAGAAAAGCGGAAGGAGACTCAGAGCCGTGGAATGGAAGGCACTACAGCTCGAGTGAAGGTATGGACAACTTGAACTGCCATTTGTCTTATGTACATTGGGAATAGGAAAAAATGGGAAGTAGCTTTCTTTTCGTTTAGAAGTAAACACTACAAAATCTGGAGTTCTACCTGAAAGCATTATTTCCTAAAGATATGATTATCTCTGAACGGTTGTTAAAGACCATGAGTAGTGAACCCTTTCTATCCCTGCCCCTGTTCAGTTAAATTTTAAAGTTTTATTGAGGTATACTTGACCTACAATAAATTATACATATTTAAAGTGTACAGTTTAATAAGTTTTGACACAGATATGCGCCCATTAAATCATCACCACAATCAAGATAAAGTCAATGTCCATCAGGACCAAAACTTTCTTCGTACACCTTTGTAATCCCTCCCTCCCCTCCCCAGTCTATCCCTCTACACCCCATCTCCAGGCAGCCATTAATCTGCTTTCTGTCACTGGATTTTCTACATAGACGATCACATCATCTGCGCATAGGGACAATTTTATTTATCCTTACCCACTCTGTATGCCTTTAAAAAAAACTTTCTTGCCTTATTGTACTTGCTAGAACCTCCAATAAAATATCGAATAGAATAGGTGAAAAGAGGGCATCCTTGCTTTGTTCCCAATCTTAGAGAGAAAGCATTCAGCCTTTCACCGTTAAGTACGATATTAGCTATAGGTTTTTTGTATATGTTCTTCATCAGGTTGAAGAAGTTCTTGTCTGTTCTTAGTTTGCTGAAAGTTTTTATGATGAATAGATGTTGGATTTTTTCAAAAGTTTTTTCTGAATCTTCTTGAGCTGATCTTATGGTTTCTGATCTTTTTGAGATAATCTTCTTGAGGTGATCTTAAGATCTTATGGTTGGTTGGTTTGTTTTTATTCAGTATGGCAAACGACATTGATCTTTTTCCAACTTATTTTATTAAGGTATAACTGATGTACAGTAAGATCTACCCTTTTTACTGTAGTTCTGCAAGTTTTAACATCATATACAGGTGTATAACCACCACCACAATAAAAATATAGAGTAGTTCTATATTCCCCTATAACACTTTGTAGTCAGTTTCTCCCACATCCATATGCTGGCCCTTCACAAACACTGATCTGTATTCTGTCATTATTGTTTTCACTTTGCATTGCATCAGTGTCATATAACTGGAAACGTACAGTATGGCTTCTTTCACTTAGCATAAGGCATTTGATATTCATCCATGTTGTTGCCTGTATTATTCCATCATATGGATGTTCCACAGTTTATCTATTCGCCTGTTAAAGGTTATCTTGGAGTCTTTTTTTTCCCTAGTTTTTGGTGATCATGAATAAGGCCACTATAAAGGCATTCACATACAGGTTTCTGTATAACAAAGGTAGTCATTTCACTTGGGTAAATACCTAGGAGTGGGATTGCTCGGTCATATGGTAAGTGTATGTTTAACTTTATAAGAAACTGCCAAGGGACTTCCCTAGTGGTCTAGTGGTAAAGAATCCACCTTCCAATGCAGAGGACGCAAGTTAGATCCCTGGTAGGGGAACTAAGATCCCACATGCCGCGGGGAAACTAAGCCTGCACACCACAACTACTGAGTGTGCGCACCTCAACTAGAGAGCCTGAGTGCTGCAAACTACAGAGCCCATGCGCCACAACTAGGGAGAAGCCCATGCGCCACAACTAGGGAGAAGCCCATGCGCCACAACTAGAGAGAAGCCCTTGTGCCTCAACAAAGAGCCCGAGAGCTGCAACAAAAGATCCCACATGCCGCAACAAAGATCCCACATGCCACAACTAAGACCTGACACAGCCAAAAATAAAATTTTTAAAAATCTAATAATATCAAAACAAAGAAGATATACAGACTGCCAATAAATACATGAAAGAATGCTCAACATCATTAATCATTAGAGAAATGCAAATGAAAACTACAATGAGATATCATCTCACACCAGTCAGAATGGCCATCATCAAAAAATCTAGAAACAATAAATGCTGGAGAGGGTGTGGAGAGAAGGGAACACTCTTGCAGTGCTGGTGGGGATGTGAATTGGTACAGCCACTATGGAGAACAGTGTGGAGGTTCCTTAAAAAACTACAAATAGAACTACCATATGACCCAGCAATCCCACTACTGGGCATATACCCTGAGAAAACCATAATTCAAAAAGAGTCATGTACCAAAATGTTCATTGCAGCTCTATTTACAATAGCCAGGAGATGGAAGCAACCTAAGTGTCCATCATCGGATGAATGGATAAAGAAGATGTGGCACATATATACAGTGGAATATTACTCAGCCATAAAAAGAAACGAAATTGAGCTATTTGTAATGAGGTGGATAGACCTAGAGTCTGTCATACAGAGTGAAGTAAGTCAGAAAGAGAAAGACAAATACCGTATGCTAACACATATATATGGAATTTAAGGGAAAAAATGTCATGAAGAACCTTGGGGTAAGACAGGAATAAAGACACAGACCTACTAGAGAATGGACTTGAGGATAAGGGGAGGGGGAAGGGTAAGCTGTGACAAAGTGAGAGAGAGGCATGGACATATATACAGTACTAAACGTACGGTAGATAGCTAGTGGGAAGCAGCCACATAGCACAGGGAGATAAGCTCAGTGCTTTGTGACGGCCTGGAGGGCGGGATAGGGAGGGTGGGAGGGAGGGAGACGCAAGAGGGAAGAGATATGGGAACATATGTTTATGTATAACTGATTCACTTTGTTATAAAGCAGAAACCAACACACCATTGTAAAACAATTACACTCCAATAAAGATGTAAAAAAAAATAAATAAAAAGTTTTTAAAAAAAAGAAAAACTACCAAATTATTTATCTAGTTGTTCAGTGCTGGTATATAGAAATACAACTGATTTTTGTATATTAACTTTTATCTTCTGACTTTATTAGTTTAGTGGCTATTTTGTAGGTTCTTTGGGACTCTCTACATAGACAATCATGCCATCTATAAATAGTTTTATTTCTTCCTTTATAATCTATATGTCTTTTATTTATTTTACTTGCCCTGTTGCATTGGCTAGGACATTCAGGATGATGTTGAATAGGAGTAGTGACAGTAGAAACCCTTCTGCTATTCCTGATCTCAGGGGAACAGTATTCAGTCTTTACCATTAAGTATGACATTAGCTATAGGTTTTTCAGAGGCCCTTTATCAACTTAAGGAAGTTCTTATCTATGCTTAGTTTTCTGTGATTTTTTATCCTGAGTGGATATAATTTTTTTTTTTTTTTGGCCACGCTGCACAATTTGCGGCATCTTACTTCCCTGACCAGGGATCAAACCCAGGCCCCCAGCAGTGAAAGTGCCGAGTCCTAACCACTGGACCACCAGGGAATTTCCAATGAGTGTGTATAAATTTTGTCAAATACTTTTTGTCTCTAGTTTGTTGATTTGGTGAATGACTTTGATGTTCAAATATGGAACCAGCCTTGCATTCTTTGAATAAGTTCCACTTGGTTGTGATATATCATCCTTTTTATGTATTATTGAATTCAACAGTACATAAAATTAAGATTTTGCTAAAATAAAATTTCGTATAAAATTTTTGCATCTGTGTTCATGAGATATTGGTCTGTTGTTTTCTTGTAGTGTCTTTGTCTGGTTTTGGTATCAAGGCCTCTTAGAATACGTTAGAAACTATTGCCCCCTCTTCAATTGTCTGTAAGAGTTTGTATAGAACTAATATTGTTTTTTCCTTAAAAGTTTGGTACAGGGACTTCCCTGGTGGTCCAGTGGTTAAGAATCCGCCTTCCAATGCAGGGGATTGCGGGTTCCATCCCTGGTCAGGGAACTAAGATCCCACACACCACGGGGCAGCTAAGCCCACACACCGCAACTACTGAGCCCATGTGCCGTAACTACGGAGCCCATGCACCACAACTACGGAGCCCACACGCTGCAACAAAAGATCCTGCATGCCGCAACTAAGACCCGATGCAGCCATATATAAATAAATAAATATTTTTAAAAATAAAAATAAAAATCCTTTAAAAAAAAGAAGAGGAAGTTTGGTACAGTTCACAAGTTAAGCCATCTGGACCTGAAGGATGTTTTTGTTAGTTGTTGCTTTTGGTGGGGAGGAGGGGTTAACTGTAATTCAGTTTTTTAACTGGATATAGGGTTGTTCGGGTTATATATTTCCTCTTGAGTGAGCTTTGG
The DNA here is from genome assembly GCF_039906515.1 of Pseudorca crassidens. NCBI lineage: Eukaryota > Metazoa > Chordata > Mammalia > Artiodactyla > Delphinidae > Pseudorca > Pseudorca crassidens. The sequence continues at coordinate 73,027,382 of NC_090317.1, read as the reverse complement.
TAGTTTGTGTGTTTCGTCTAAATTGTCAAATTTATTGGTATGAAGTTATTCATAATATTTCTTTATTATCCTTCTAATGTCTGTAAAAACTGTAGTAATGTCCTCTATCTCATTCCTGTTATTGATATTTTGTGTCTTTTCTCCTTTTTCTTGATCAGTTTGGCTAAGGTTTATCAAAGAACCAGCTCATTCTTACAAATGGTTAAAATAGTAAATTTTATGTTATGTATATTTTACCACAATTAAAAACAGTACCCCCAAAACCCTAGCTCATTAATTTCCAATCTGACCTTTATTATTTCCTTATTTCTGCTTTGGATATAATGGGCTTTTTTTCTTAAAGGTGGAACCTGAGGTCATTGATTTGAGTTCTTTTCTTTTCTAATATAAACATTTAGTTCTATAAATTTCCCCTTCAGTACTCCTTTAATGACATCCCACAAATTTTGATAGTTATGTTTTCATTCAATTCAAAATACATTCTAATTTCCCTGTTGATTTCTTCTTTGATCCACAGTTATTTAAAATGATGTTATTTAGTTTCCAAATATTAGGAGATTTTTCCAAATATCTTTCTGTTATGATTTCTAATTTAATTTCATTATGGTTAGAGACTATCCTTTATATGACTTGAATCCTTTTGAATTTTTTGAGACTTATGGCCTAGAATATGGTCAGTCTTGGCAAATGTTCAAACTGTATGTACTTGAGAAGAATGTATATTCTGCTGTTGTTGGATAGAGTGTCCTACAAATGTCAATCATGTTAATTTGATTGATTGTGCCATTCATTTCTACTGTATTCTTGCTGATTTTCTGCCTACTTGTTCTATCAGTTACTTAGAGATGGGTATTGAAATCTTCAATTAGAATTATGGATTTGTCTTTTTCTTATTATAGTTCTGGTTTTGCTCTGTATATTTTGAAGCTCTGTTATTAGAGGCATAAACATGTAAGATTAATTGATCCCTTTATTATTATAATAATAAGTTTATTATTATGATCATTTTTATCCCGAGCAATATCCTTTGTTCTGAAATCTTATTCTGATAATAATATAGTCCCTCCAGCTTTCTTTTTTTTTTTTTGCGGTACGCGGGCCTCTCACTGTTGTGGCCTCTTCCGTTGCGGAGCACAGGCTTCGGACGCGCAGGTTCAGTGGCCATGGCTCACGGGCCCAGCCGCTCCGCGGCATGTGGGATCCTCCCAGACCGGGGCACGAACCCGTGTCCCCCGCATCGGCAGGCGGACTCTCAACCACTGCGCCACCAGGGAAGCCCCTTCCAGCTTTCTTTTAATGTTAGCATGGTATATTTTTTTAAAATCCTTTTAGCTTTAACCTCTTTGTGCCTTTGTGTGTTTTTAAAGTGTTTTTCTTGTAGGCAGTATACACTTGAGTCTAGCTTTTTTAATCCAGTCTGACAATCTGCATTTTAATTGGGGTGTTTAGACCATTTACATTTAATGTGATTATTGATATGGGTTGATTTGAATCTATCTTATTGCTATTTGTTTTCTATTTGTCCCATCTGTTCTTCATTCCCTTTTCCTTGTTTTCTGGCTTCTTTTGGATCAATTGAGTATTTTTATGATTCCATATTATCTCCTTTATTGGCTTATATATGATTTTGTTTCAGATATTTTGGTGCTTTGTATATTAGGGGCATAAACATTAAGGATTAGGTTCTCTTGAATAATTGACTCCCTTACCATTATGAAATTACATTTTTTTATCCTTGATAATATTCCTCTTTTTTCTTTCAGTTTTACTGAGATAAATTGATAAACAGCACTGCAAAAGTTTAAGGTATACAGCATAGTGATTTGACTTATATACATCTTGAAATGATTATCACAATAAGTTTAGTGAACATCCATCATTCATATAGATACAAAATTAAAGAAATAGGGCTTCCCTGGTGGCGCAGTGGTTGAGAGTCCGCCTGCCGATGCAGGGGACACGGGTTCGTGCCCCGGTCCGGGAAGATCCCACATGCCGCAGAGCAGCTGGGCCCGTGAGCCATGGCCACTGAGCCTGCACGTCCGGAGCCTGTGCTCCGCAATGGGAGAGGCCACAACAGTGAGAGGCCCGCATACCGCAGAAAAAAAAATTTTTGTGTGTGATGAGAACTCTTAGGATTTAGTCTCTTAACAACTTTTATATATAGCATACAGCAGTGTTAATTATATTTATCATGTTGTACATTACATCCCTAGTACTTACTTAATCTTATAACTGGAAGTTTGTACCTTTGACTGCCTCTCTGGTAACCACAAATCTGATCTTTTTTTCTATGAGTTTGTTAGTTTGTTTATTTTTGAAGTATAATTGACCTACAGCACTATGTTAGTTCCTGTTACACAACAGTGATTCAATATTTCTATACATTTAAAAATGATCACCATGATAAGTCTAGTTGCAATATGTCACCATACAAAGATATTACATAGTTATGGACTATATTCCCCACACTGTACATTTCATACCCTTAACTCCTTTATTTTGCAACTGGAAGTTTGTACCTCTTAATCTCCCTCACCTATTTCTTTCCTCCCTCTATGCCCCTCCCCCTGGCAATCACCTGTTTGTTCCCTGTATCTATAACTGTTTCTGTTTTGTTATGTTCATTTGTTTTGTTTTTTAGATTCCCCTTATAAGTGAAATCACGCAGTTTTTGTCTTTCTCTGTCTGACTTATTTCACTAAGCATAATATCCTCTAGGTACATTCATGTTGTCGCAGATGGCAAGATTTCATTCTTACGGCTGAGTAATATTCCATCGTATATACATATATATATCTCACATCTTCTTTATCCATTCATCTATTGATGGCAGTTAGGTTACTTCCATATCTTGGCTATTGTAAATAATGCTGCAATGAACATAGGGGTATATATGTCTTTTCTAATTAGTGTTTTTGTTTTCTTTGGATAAATACCCAGGAGTGGAATTGCTGGATCATATGGCAGTTCTATTTTTAATTTATTGAGAATCTCCATACTGTTTTCCATAGGGGCTGCACCAATTTACCTTCCCACCGACAGTGCATGAGGGTTCTCTTTTCTCCACATCCTCACCAACACTTGTTTTTGTTTTTTTACTTTTTATTTTCTATTAGAATACAGTTGATTAACAATGTTGTGACAGTTTCAGGTATACACACTGCTGTATTTAGAATGGATAACCAACACTTGTTTTTTGTTGTCTTTTTGATAATAGCCATTCTGACAGGTGTGAGGTGATATCTCATTGTGGTTTTGATTTGCACTTCCCTGATGATTAGCTATGTTGAACATCTTTTCATGTGCCTGTTGGCCATCTGTATGTCTTCTTTGGAAAAATGTCTACTCAGATCCTCTATCCACTTTTAAACCTGGTTGTTTGTTTTTGTTTGTTTGTTTGTTTTTGATGTTGAATTGTATGAGTTCTTTGTGTATTTTTGGATATTAACCCATATCAGTTATATTGTTTGCAAATATCTTCTCCCATTCAGTAGGTGGCCTTTTCATTTTGTTGATAGTTTCCTTCACTGTGCAAGAGCTTTTAGTTTGATATAGTCCCATTTGTTTATTTTTGCTTTTCTTCCCTTGCCTGAAGAGACATAGCCCCCAAAATATTACTAAGACTGATGTCAGAGAGCTTACTGCCTATGTTTTCTTCTAAAAAGATTTATCGTTTCAGGTCTTACGTTTAGGTCTTTGATCCATTTTGAATCTATTTTTGTGCATGGTGTGAGAGGGTAGTCCAGTTTGATTCTTTTGCATCTAGCTGTCCAGTTTTCCCATCACCATTTATTTAAGAGGCTGTCTTTTCCCCATTGGTATATTCTTGCCTCCATTGTCATAGATTTATTACCCATATAAGTGTGGGTTCATTTCTGGGCTCTCTATTCTGTTCCATTTATCCATGTGTCTGTTTTTGTGCCAGTACCATACTGTTTTGATTACTGTGGCATTGTAGTATAGTTTGAAATCAAGGAGCATGATACCTCCAGCCTTTGTTCTTCTTAATAATATTCTTTGATGTAAATTCTATATTATTTGATATTACTATATCCACTCCAGCTTTCTTTGATTACTCTTAGCATGGTATATCTTCATCCAAAAGTGAAAGGTTTCTCAGGGATGGTTACTTTTTTAAAAACTGAATTTAGTTAATTTTGTTTGCTTTTTTTAAAAATTCCATTCATCTATTTTAAAGATTAATAATAGTTATCTATTTATTAAATAGAACAGGTAATCTAAATATACTTCAGTTCTATATTATGACTTGTTAAGGACAAAGGTTAAGGAGAAAGTGGAGAAGGTAAAGACAGAATACATAGAAATGCTAGGATATCTGGAGAAAGATTTTCTGCAGAAAACTTTTCTTGTGACCTTTTGGGATATTGCTGTTAAAGGCTCTTAGAGCATTATTGGGATTTTTGGTCAGTGTAGGCACAAATGGAAATCTCACTTCTAGTTACTTGGGCTCTGGTCCAAGTGAAATTAAATCTGGAGCTGAATATAGCCCATGGGCCAGAGATTCCTCATCCCTAACCCAACATCACTGATTTATCTTCTAGAGTTGGCTTGGAAATGAAATTGAGGTTATGGTCAGTACTGAGGAAGCCAAGCGCCATCTGAATGACCTTCTTGAAGACAGAAAGATCCTGGCTCAGGATGTGGCTCAACTCAAAGAAAAAGTGGAATCTGGGGAGAATCCACCTCCTAAACTCCGCGTAAGTGCCCTATGGAAATACGTTACCAATGATCAGACTCCACACTCCCCAGAAGCCCTCACTACTTTGGAGAATTACTTTCCAAGTAGTACTTCACCCTCATCCCCACTATTCTTCTTCACAGAGGCGTACATTCTCACTTGCTGAACTGCGTGGTCAAGTTTCTGAGTCAGAGGATTCCATTACAAAGCAGATTGAAAGCCTAGAGACTGAAATGGAACTCAGGTAATGGGACTATGTCTAAGGCATTATAAAAATTTATGCCTTGAATCAAAATAGAACCTATCAATCAGTTATTCAAAAGCTTGTTTTTCAGAAGCTTTGTGATGTAGGAGAAACAAGAAAAAGTAACAATTTTTGAGCTATACACTTCACTAGACATGTTAGATACATTTTCTCATTCAGTCTCTCCCTATGAGGTATACCTTGTGAGGTAAGTACCATTCTTCTCACTTTAGAGATCTAAGCTAAAGGTTCAAAGATCTTAAAAAATTTGCTGAAGTTTATACAGAACTGGGATTTGAAACTCAGTTTATCTAATTCCAAAGTCTATGGTCTTTATCATATACCACAAGAACTGACTAAAAACAAAACTTTAGAGGAACCCAAGAAATGATACCAGAAGATCAACAACCTGGGAGAAGGAGAATTAGAGATCATCAGCAAAGTAGATATAATATAATGCATAAGTAAAGTATCATGACCATTAAATGAGATTAGAAAGTAAAGTACATAGCACAGTACTTGGCATATTAGAAGTGCTCAATGAATGCTCTTCTCTTTAATCACTGTTACTTTCTTTTAAGTATCTGTGAAATCTAGAAGGAACAAAACTTTGACAGATATTTTATAGTGTCTTAGGGTAATACAATTTTATTGCCCAGAAGACCTTGGAGACCATTTAATTTGTTTTTAGCAACACATACTAGCTGTTTATCTTTGGATATGTCTTTAAGTTGCTCAACGTTTGAGTTTCTGCTTTATGCCGCACTGGATGCAGTTGGGATATATAGAAAGAATAGATGGCATTGTCCTTGCTCTCGAGTAGAAACAGTATAATGACTGACAGTGGTGTGTTGGAATTGTTTGTTAAAATTTTAAGACGGTTGTAAACTGTTGAGAGCTTACAATTCCTTTGATGAGAGTATTCACACTACAGAAACTAGCAAAAGCTACAAATCAGATCTGTTTTTTTAGGTACTGTTTGTTAAACATTTACCTGCACACCACTGTGCATAAGTAAATGATTATTTAAATGTAGGGCAGGTGCCAGGTAGAGGGCAATTAGACAGAGGTGACTTTAATCAAGGGAATTTCCCTAAGGGCAAGAAAGGGCATTTGATAGATAAAACAACTCTGAAGTGTTCTGGCCCACCTCTTCCAAGAAGCCTTCCCTGACTCTTCATCCCTCATTAATTTTCCTCTTCTCTAAACTCCTTCAGAACTTACAGTACTCGGTCATGTAGTATAGATGATGTATGTTATCTTTATATTTATTAATTATTTTACATTGATTAGTCTTGTCAATCTAGACAGATTGTAAGCTTGTTAAAGGAAAAGACTATATATTAGACCAGGGTTCTCAAAGTGAGGTCTGCAAACTCCTGGGGTGTCACTGAGACCCTTTCAGGGAGTCTAGGTGACTCCCTGTTTTTATAATAGTATTAAGACATTGTTTGCCATTTTTACTACACTGACATTTGCCATGATAGTGCAAAAGCAACAGTGGACAAAACTGCTAACACCTTAGCTTGAATCAAACCAGTAGCACAAACCTGTACTAGCAGTCATTGAATACTTCACCACCACATACTCTCGGTTTTACTTAAAAGTCAGTTTTACTTTTGGCTTTGATAAAGCAATAAAAATTATTAATTTTATTAAATCTCAACCCTTGAGTTCAGACCTTTTTAATATTCTGTGTGACAGAATGGGAAGAACACATAAACCACTTGTGCTGATGCCGAAGGACGATGTTTCTCTCGAGGAAAAGCACTTGTGTGATTGTTTGAGGTGTGAGTTTAACGGGCCTCTTTTTTCATGGAACATCATTTTTACTTGAAAGAACGACTGACAGACAAACTATGGTTATTCAGATTTGGGTACTTGGCAGACATTTTCTCAGAAATGAACCGAGTGAGCCTGTCAAGTCAAGGAAAACAAATGACAGTGTTTGTCACCAAAAATAAAATTTGAGCTTTCAAGCAAAACTTAGAATTTTGGAAAACGTGTATCTGCCACTGTAAACTTGACAGTTTTTCATAACTTTTCTAATGAGACCAGTAGTGATATTAACAATTGTGGTCTTTTTTATATTGTGTAATGAAATGTGTTGATTTGAAGGCTCTGTATGACTGTCCAAATGACATGTTACAGAATCACGTTTGAGTAAAAGATCCATTCAGATTGCAAGTAACCACATTTCAACTAACTTTTAAGGAACTTGTTGGGTTTTGGTGTAGTCTCAAAGAAGAATATCCACAATTATCTGAAAAGGCTATTAAAATGCTCCTCCTGGGCTTCCCTGGTGGCGCAGTGGTTGAGAGTCCGCATGCTGATGCAGGGGGACGTGGGTTCGTGCCCCGGTCCGGGAAGATCCCACATGCCTTAGAGCGGCTGGCCCCGTGAGCCATGGCCGCTGAGCCTGTGCGTCTGGAGCCTGTGTTCCACAACGGGAGAGGCCACAACAGTGAGAGGCCCGCGTACAGCAAAAAAAAAAAGCTCCTCCTGGGGCCTTCCCTGGTGGCACAGTGGTTAAGAATCCGCCTGCCAATGCAGGGGACAGGGGTTCGAGCCCTGGTCTGGGAAGATCCCTCGTGCCGCAGAGCAACTAAGCCTGTGCACCACAACTACTGAGCCTGCAGTCTAGAGCCCACAAGCCACAACTACCGAGCCCAAGTGCCACAACTATTGAAGTCCATGCGCCATGAGCCCCTGTTCCGCAACAAAGAGAAGCCACCACAATGAGAAGCCCACGCACCGCAACGAAGAGTAGCCCCCACTCGCCGCAACTAGAGAAAGCCCATGCACAGCAACGAAGACCCAATGCAGCCAAAAATAAATAAAATTAAAAATAAAAAAAGCTCCTCCCAGGAATTCCCTGGCAGTCCAGTGATTAGGACTCGGCACTTTCACTGCAGTGGCCTGGGTTCAGTCCCTGGTCGGGGAACTAAGATCCCGCAAGTCGCACGGTACGGCCACAATAAAATAAAATAATAAAATAAAATGCTCCTCCCTTGTTCAGCTACATATCCATGTGCGGCCAGATTGCCTTCATTTACATCAACCAGAACATATTACAAAAGATTAAACGCAGAGGGAGATATGAGAATCCAGCTATCTTCTACTAAACCAGACATTACAGAGATTTGTAAAAATGTAAAACAATCCCACTCTTCTCACTACATTATTTTTTGTGTTGGAGAATGTTGTTGTGTGTGTCTGTGACACACACACTCCCCCAACCTGCATTCATGTCCTTTCCAGACCTTAGAATGTGACTTTATTTGGAAATAGTGTCATTGCAGGTGTAATTGTTAATGTATAATGGATTGTTTTGATTTTAAGTGAATTAATAAATGTTTTTCTCAGTTTTACTTTCTAATACTGTAAATATCTATAGGTATAACATACATGAGCTGAATTTGTTAGAGGTCCTCAATAATTTTTAAGAGTGTAAAGGGGTCCTAAGACCCAAAAAGTTTAGAACTGCTATCTTAGATTATTTTAGTACCCATCTTCTTTATAGTACCTTACATAGCACTGCATGTTATACACATGCCGGTATGCTCCCTCTCACTGGACACCTAGCAAATTTGAGAAGGAAGCTATTGACAAAACTGAAATATTGTGTACATCTTGGTCTCAGGCCATACTTGACCATGAAGTATCTGGAAGCTATAACCAGGGTCATGGTATCTAGTTTTCGTAGAAACTTCTCAGTCCTGTGGCAGGTACTCCAAGATAACCTCTCACAACACCAGCCATAGGTATCAGTTTGGTGTTAGATTCCAGCAAAGAGCATCTACCTGTTTGTTCTTTTGAGATTTTTTTCCCTTAAGATCTCTAACCTGAATCTTGTCCTTGCATAGGTGAGCCACCACGTCACAGTTCCAGCTTATGTGGCCTCAAGACAAAGTCACATTATGGTCAATGTGCTACAACAAAAGCCTCACTAAAACAAATCTTTCCAAGTCCCACTATATGACCCACTTATTTCAACCAGTATTTAATAAAATAAAACCATTTGGTTAGTCTTAGCATCCCTTTGTAACAAGTTTTGAGATACTGTATAAAACCCTAACCAGATGACTCAATCATTATTTAAATGGTATTTAACTGATACCTCTGTCCGTGAAACTATTTGAAGTTTCTCCTCAGAGCTCTTCCCCTCTCCTTGGTGTTGAGGCTACTAGAAATAAGGCTCATTGTTTCTTTCCCTGAAGGAGTGCTCAGATTGCTGACCTACAGCAGAAGCTGCTGGATGCAGAAAGTGAAGACAGGCCAAAACACCGCTGGGAGAATATTGCTACCATTCTGGAAGCCAAGTGTGCCCTGAAATACTTAATTGGAGAGGTAAACATCTCTCTTCCTCTCAGCAATTCAGGGTCTGACTTGGTGGGTTGAAATAAGATGTTAGCCTAGAATACTATCATAGTGTTATTGCCACTGCTCATGGTAGAAACCACAATGACACAAACATTAGAGAAATAGTTTTATGGGTAAAGGTTGGTGTGGGCAAGTACAAGCCAGTCACTTAAAAATATATATGAGTGCTCGCTTCGGCAGCACATATACTAAAATTGGAATGATACAGAGAAGATTAGCATGGCCCCTGCGCAAGGATGACACACAAATTCGTGAAGCGTTCCATATTTAAAAAAATATATATATATATGAGTTGCAAGTTGATACCCATACCTGGCATATAGCAGGTGCTCAATAAATGTTCACTGTTATTATTATGAAAAATCAGGATGCCATAGTAGGCCACAGGTCAAACGTAAAATATTATACTATACTACTTTTTAAAACACCTCTGACATGTATTATATTCAAAAAGTTTAAGATACAATCTAGGAAAGAGAAAACCTTTGACATATAAAGATTCATCTTAAGGAAAATCCATCTTCACTGACCTTAAAATAAATATATCATCTTCCACTGTCACAAGAGGAATTAAAATTGATCACCTCTGGTGATTGAAGCAAGCATACAAACTCCAACTCTGCAAGTTTGAGCAGTGCTATCCTTTATGCATTTTTGTGTTGGGTTAGCAGATTTTTCCTACTAAGGAAATCCTGATTAGTCTTGTGAACACTGGTGTTTATGATGTTCACCATCTGGGCTAGTAGAGAATATAAAACTAGGCCAGCATAGGATATCAATCTAGCCTGAAGAGCCAGAGCTGTAGTCTCGGCTAATGTGTCTACAAGTTCCAACATGTGAACACAGACATTCTGAAATGGGACATAATTAGCCATAAGGGTGTGTGCTGTGGATTTCTCTTTAAAATTAAGGAAGAACTTCTTGAGTATCAGAGTTTGGAATTGTCAGATACTGTTTGTGTTAGGTTTATTCTTGCCTTGAGGTAAAACAAGGGATTAAATGACCTCAGCAGTGGCTTCCAGCTCTAAGATACCTATCTCAGCAGATATCTATCTCGGCCCTTGGTTTGGGTGGTGGTGATTCTATTCAATGGTAGAATCCATATGACATGAAAACATAAGAATGGACTTGGACATGGAAGAACTTTTCTCAGTCCATTTCAAGAAAGCTGACATTTTCCTGCCTAATGAATGGGGAAAGGTGGCCATTCTCCAAATAAACTGATCTTCTTTTATCCCTTCCAGCTGGTCTCCTCCAAAATACAGGTCAGCAAGCTTGAAAGCAGCCTGAAACAGAACAAGGCCAGCTGTGCTGACATGCAGAAGATGCTGTTTGAGGAACGAAATCATTTTGCTGAAATAGAGACAGAGTTACAGGCAGAGCTGGTGAGAGTGGAGCAACAGCACCAAGAGAAGGTAAGCTGGCGAGCCAAGAAGCTATACTGAAAAACAAACCATTGTTGCTCTTTATTGTTAGTTAAAAATAATAATAATAATAATGGGGGTATGAAGTTTCCTTCAAAAGACCACGTAGTCTTTTCCAATTTTTGTAAATAAGAAACCAGAAATAGAGAAAAATGACTTATCTAATAAGTTTACACATACCAGTGACAATGGCTCTTAGCCTCCAACTTTAATACCAAGATGAACATGATGATGCTTCAAGCCATGAGAGCCAAAGAGAACAATTTACTTTGAAATCACAAAGGAGTAACTGGATCACTGCTTGGACTAAACCAGAATTCCTTTTTCCTCTCATTCCTTTGGTACCTTTGGGTTGTATCTTTCTCTAGGTGTTATACCTCCTCAGCCAGCTGCAGCAAAGCCAAATGGCAGAGAAGCAGCTAGAGGAGTCCGTCAGCGAAAAGGAACAACAGCTGCTGAGCATCCTGAAGTGTCAGGTATGGAGATGAGGCAAAGGTCTCCAGAGATGGGGTCCCCAGGCCTGACTGAGAATCCTGTCTGATTTACATGACTGTACCTGCAGGAAAGAGTAATTACCTACTGAAAAAAAGCTTTATAAAGGTAGCCTTTTATAATGGTAGCCTTTTATAATGGTAGTCTCTATTGCCTTGTTGCCCTGTTTGATCAATTTAGGGGTGTTTAGGATGTAGCCACATACAGGATAACCTCCGTTTTGGTACAGAAATGACAGTACATACTCCATACCAGACTTCGAGGCCTCCTGGTTCTTTGCCTCAACGCTGAGCTCTAAAGAGTTGAGAAAGTTAAATCATCCAGTAGAATCCTAGGACATTTAGCTGTCTCTTCCCGTGCCTGTTCTGAGTTGAGACCTGACCTGTTTGTAAAATGCCTGGGGTCTGCATTTCTTCCAGAGGCTGGGAATACCACACCCTTTAGTAGCATGATGGAGTACTATTTTATCCAACTTAGAGTCTTTTTCCTGAACCACCAGTCTCTACGGCTTCCTTGGCACTGCCCATCAAAGACAACCAAATGTGTTAAGGTCGTAGGCATGAATCCAATTATCATAAGTGCCAAGGAAGTTTAATCAGGTTTATTAGTGTAGCAAATAAACTGCCTAACCTGTGTTGAGAAGCGTGGGCAAAAGCATCTGTAGACTTCAAAGAAACAGCTGACACTCTGGATGGGTTTCTTTATCAGCATCCTGATGTGAATAAGGGATATTAGGCTAGAAAATAGAAAAGAACGAGGAAGGCATGTAGAGCAGAGCCCATGTTTCCTGCAAGTGTAGTCATGGCTGCTTGGGAGCGTTGGAATAGAGGTGGCACTCAGGACACCTAGGAATTGGTGGGGATCAGGCATTTCTCTGGGCGCCAGTGCCTGCTGTGCAAAAACCACCTGCTGCCAGCAACTTGGTATGTTTTCATCCCTGTGAGTTGTTTGGTAACCCACATGTAGTGCCCCAAATAACCCCACCTATCACTGCATTATCTGGAAATAGGATGAAGAACTTGAGAAGATGCAGGAAGTATGTGAGCAAAATCAGCAACTTCTCCGAGAGAACAAAATCATGAAGCAGGTAGTACAGCTTCCCACCCATTTAATAAGCCCTGGGAGACCCTCTTGCAACAGAGGCCAGCTCGTGGGAGCAACCCTGAGTATAATGACTTGGCTCAATTTTATGAGGTCTACATCTAGTTTCCATGTGGTATGGTCATGTGCATTTCAGATGGCATAAACACATTTTTTTTTTTTTTTTTTTTTTTTTGCGGTACGCGGGCCTCTCACCGTTGTGGCCTCTCCCGTTGCGGAGCACAGGCTCCAGACGCGCAGGCTCAGCGGCCATGGCTCACGGGCCTAGCCGCTCCGCGGCATGTGGGATCTTCCTGGACTGGGGCACGAACCCGTTTCCCCGGCATCGGCAGGCGGACTCTCAACCACTGTGCCACCAGGGGAGCCCACACATTTTTTAATTTGCTCTTTTCTGAATCTAATACTGATCTTGTAAAGTGGGAGTCCTTCAACCTACTTTGCTCTTACCCTGCCTCACTTTACCATGGCTTAAGATTAAGCTAACTTAGGAATCTTTATGTTTTAGCCATGAACACTCTCAGAAGCTGCCCTGCAATGTACACTTTGTCTCTTCTTTTCAAATAGAAATTGAACCTCCTCCAAGTAGCCAGCAGACAGAAATCTCATCTTCCTAAGGATACCCTTCTATCTCCAGACTCTTCTTTCGAATATATCCCACCTAAGGTAAACTGCTCAGGGCCTGTGATACCTTTGCATAGCCAAGGTTTGGGGTGAGTGTACTAAAATCACCTTTCAGAAGTGGTTGAGAGTTAAAATTCCCACATTCCAGCATCTCAATTTTCTATGGAGTCCCAAATAAAATTACAGTACAATCTTGAGGAAAATAGTCATTCTCCCTCCCTAGACGGCTGACTTTGGACCATGTACAGGCATTATGCAACACAACTGAGGAGGAGGCGCATAGAAAAGAGCAGTGTTCGGCTGTCCATCCAAAGATACTTATCATATCATGAGTCCCTCCCTCTTCCCTCAGATTGCTCAGCCTCTATCCCTTCAGTTTCTCTCCCTTCAAAGACTGAGGCCAAAGGCTAAAGCAGAATTTCTTCTGATTGGTAAAGCCAAGTGGGGTATATTTGAGGAAATCTGAAATCTCTGCTCTGAGAATATAGCGGGCAGCAGCTACTGGGAAGATATAATCCACATGTTGTTGTTGTTGTTTTTAATTAAATAACCATTCCAAACTTTTTTTCTTAGCCCAAACCTCCCCGGTTTAAAGAAAAGTTCCTGGAGCAAAGCATGAACATCGAAGATATAAAATATTGTTCAGAATATTCTGTGAATGAGCCTGAGGACAGTGATGGTGATGGTGGTGATGGGGATGATGAGGAATGGAAGCCAACAAAATTAGTTAAGATGTCCAAGAAGAACATCCAAGGGGTAGGAGGCAGCTCATCTCTTTCAGGGGTTCTAGTTATTAGTCTTCACTGCCAGTGAGGGTGTACCGGCCCCAGACCCTACACCTCAATCCCTCGATCGTGTTCAGAGGCACTGGCTCTGCTGAGGGGTGCTTGTTGGGCCAACTCTGTATGGAACTGGGGGTTAGTTGAGAGGGCTGCCTGGGTGCACAGGGAGGCTCTTTTCATGTTTTCAAGTTCTGACCAGTCTGAACAAGTAGTAGTGTTCTATACCATCTCATTGAAACTGGTTCCAGTGTGACCATAATAATCTTTCACATTTTTAAAGCATTTTACAGTCTATATACCATTCTCATATATGTTACCTCTTTTCATTGTCAGCAAAAAAAAATCCAGTGAGGTGTTTATTATTTGTATTTTACAGCTGGATCTGAGACCCACGAGAGGGAAATGACCTTGCCCAGGGACATAAAACAAAGTGACAGTCAGGACTTGAAATCGAATGTTCTGACTCCAAGTCCAGTTTGTTTCTACCACGTCATGGTCATATCAGTAAAAATTGTAGCCCAGAAGCTAAGTGGGAGCTTTAAGATTGAACACACCAAAGTTAAGGCTAGTTAGAAACAATCTGACTTTGAGGCATGCTCTCTTTACTTACACAATGATAATCCTACGGATTTATCAAACCTAGGTGTTCTATGTTGAAACATTAACTTCCCAGGCATTACAGTTCATCACTACCCCAACTGTGGCCTGCAGCCACATTCCACTTAAAGAGAACAGCTCACAAATTACCCTAGCTGGATTCCTGGAAGGTTATTCGATTTCATTAGCTGATAGTGCACCACATGGGGAACTGAGCCTTGTAAAGCTACAACACCAGAGAGAAGCAACTCATGAGGACTAGACAGCCGTGGTGGCCTTAAGTCATTTGGAAAGTCATCAGGAATGCAACATACCATGTGCTCTTAGTGGGACTAAGAGCTCATCCTTAGCCTCAGAGAGCTTATAATCTAATGGGAAAACAAGCCAAAGAAATAGGAACACATCACAGGACCTCAGCATACTCATCTCAGGGAGATGGACTGAGCGGCTTTTAAGAGTGACTGTAAAGCCAAACCAAATAGATATAGTTTATGAACATGCCAGAAAGGGATGACTCTTGCTTCATTATAAGACAGAAAGGGAAATACAGTCTTGGGAGCACCTGGGAAGCCATTTTCTGGCACAATGAATAGCATATCGTAAAGACTTGATAGTAGAGGTAGTAGCGGGACATAGAGCTGGGACACTGAGAGAAGATGGGGCAGAACATGTCTGACTTTGATTCACTTACTCAGCAAACATTTATGCTCTCTACTGTGGTTGAAGTGGTAAGCATGAGCTGATTGTTGATGAAAAGGTCAGCCAAGTACTAGGAAGCACAGGTGAGAAGTACACACAGAAACAAATGGTAGAGGACCTAAAACTCTGGGGAAGGAGTTTCCAAATGGCAAGCAAATATGGGTATACTTGTCCTTGAGGAAAGCTTATCACACACACACACACACACACACAAGCATAGATATAATAGCACTGTTGCTGTAAGCTTAAAAAGGAAATATAGAAGTATAGCCAAAAATGCAAGTAAGTGATATTTGCTATCAATGATAAATCCTATCTCTAAAACACTGAGAGATGATTATTTTCTAGGCTTTTTCCCTGATTTTATAACTTGAGAATATAACTGGGCTTTAAGGGGAGCAAGTTGGCATACAATCTAGTTTCTCCCTTTTGGAGGCCTCGAAGTACATGGACTGCTCTTTGATCAGACTGCTTGTAGACACATCAGCTGTAGACCTTGATGCTTTGCATGAAGGCCATCCTGATTATTATTGTTTCAACCCAGCTGAAGCGGGCTGGTATGAATCACTAGGTATCTGCAAAGGAGACTGCAGCAGGTACCAAAATGATGACTTGTCCAAAGCTAATGCTGAAAAAACTAGGTTTCCTCATTCAGCTATATTTCCTATCTGTACTAAGGAGATGCCGAAGGATAGGCCATGTGCTGTAGTAAAGAAGTGATAGCTTAGAAGCCAGGTAAACATGAGTTGTAGCCTTGACTTTGCCACTGTTTAGTTGGATAGCCTTAAGCAAGTCACTTAATCTCTCTGAGCCTCAGATTCCTTATTTATGTAATAAAGGGATGAGGCTAGAATAGTGATATATAAGGTCCCTTCCAGCACTAATATCCTGAGTCAAAGTAACAGTCAAAGTTGTATAAATGGGTTTTGTTGTTGTTGTTTTTAATAAATGGGTTTTAATAATACTACCTTTATATGGGGCTATATGGTGTCTGAGAAGTTAAAAGAAGGAATATATGCAGGAGCACCTTGTGAAGGATAAAATATCATGCAGGTATTGTTATTAAAGCACTGTAAGCATTTTTACAAATATTCCCATTTGTCCCCTTTGGCAGAAAAGAGGGAGGAGGTATTCTGGTCTCTAGTAATGAAAGAATGAAGATAAACTTGGATGGAGTGACTTGTCCAAGGTCATGCCAAGTATTAAATATAAGACTAGAGCCCAAGCCTCCCAATTCCTAGCCTGGTATCCTTTATGTTACAATTTTTACCAGATCTTATCATTCTGAGATATAATGTAACACTGAAATCAGTGCTAGAAGAATTATAGACTCTAAAGAAATAATTCTCAACCCTGGCTACACGTTAGAATCCCCCAGGGAGCTTTTAAACATAGGTTGCCTGGGACCCCACCCCCAGATATTCTGATTTAATTGGTCTGAGGTGGGACCTGGCCTTTTTGAAAAGCTCCCCAGAGATTCCTTATGTGCAGCCAGGGTTGAGAACCACTGGCTTAAAGGAACCCCAGAGGTCTTTCATCTTGACTTCCCACTGCTTTTATATAAAGAATCTCTCTATTATAGTGGTTCTCAGCTATGGTGTTGGGACATGCTGGTGGGTTGCTAGCAGTTGTGATACACACACACGTATACACACACATCCCACATACATCATATTTGAGATTTTGTCTGTGGCAAGATCTTGCTCCCTCTCTTATATTCTGATCTGCGTCCTGGTGTGAGAGAAAATAGGATGAAGCTAAAGCTAGTGCACATGGCATTCGTGTGAATACATCTGTCATGTACGTCATGACTGTTCTATAATACAACTCCCAGGTGTTTATCTAGGCTCTGCTTGCTTGAAAACAAGCAATCTAGTAGGGGGAGGCTCACAGTCGTGAGAGAGGGCAGCCCATTGTATTCCAAGTAGGTGTTGGAAAGTTGTTCCTTGTTGAGCTGTCCTATAAATCATCCCAATGAGTCTTGGCTATGTAGAAGTCTAATTGTTCTTCCTTATGATAGCCCTTCAGATGCCATTCTTGTACTTTGGATAAAATAGAGACACATGGACAGGGTAATAGAGTGTTTTTGAGGCATATAATATAGATAAATGTGTAAATGGTCAGAGGACCATACCCAGCCTGTAGCAATCAATGGATCAATGTCATCCTGGCGAGGTGTCTCTAGGACATGTCATAGAACTCTGTGTTTTGCTCTGTCTTATTCAAAGAAGCAAAGTTAGGGTTTTTTTTTTTCTGTTATGTCCAGTGTTGGCAAAGGTGACTAAGGTGGGCATTCCTGTTGTTAGGAGTGTAGTTTGGCATACCTTTCTGGAAAGCAACTTGAAAATATGCATCAAAAGCCTTAAAAATATTCCTATCCTTTGGCTCAATAATTATACACATAGGTATTTATACTAAGGATATAGTCATTGATATGTAAAAAGATTTATAAATCTTTTTTGAGCATCAAACTATGTATCAGGCACTGCTTCTAGGTGCTGAGGATGCAATAAACAAGACAGGTAAAATCCTTGGCCTCATGAAACTGAAGACATTCTTGTGGAGAGAGACTCATAGTGACCAGAAAAACAAAATAATTTTAGATGATAAGAGATAAAAAGAAAATGTAGTCAAATCATAGAGAATGATGGGGTAGGAAAAGAGTACTTTGGACGAGTGTTTGGGAGAGGCCTCTCTGAAGAGGAGATATTTAAGCTGAGATCTGAACAAAGTGAAGGAGCAAGTCAGGAAAAAAATCAGAAGAACATTTCAGGAAAAGGAAACAGTAAATGCAAAGACCTCAGGGCAGGAATGAGCTTGGCTTATCAAGGAACAGCTGAAGAGGCCAGTGAGGCTGGAGGATACTGAGAAGTGGGAGAGTGCAGTACAAGGTCGGGTCAGAGGGGTAGTCAGAGGCCTTGTCAATCATGGTAAGATTTGGATTGTATTTATGTACCAGGATATTTGCTGCAACATGATTTTTAATGGCAAACAATTTCTTTCAAAACAATCTTAATATCTAACGTTAGGTGACCAGTTAAGTAAATTGACATTTCCACATGATGAAAGACTATATACAATTGTTAAATATTAAAAATCATGGTTTTGATTTTCAGATTTTATAAAGTACTATATATTATTCTCATAATGGGGGCGAGGGGGAAGATGTTTTAATGGTTTCTTTTACCCTCACAACTACACAACAATGGTGATGGTTGTCCATATGAAACAGACTCAAGGGCTTGAATTTAACTGTAAATGCAATATGAATCCACAAAGATATGACAAGGGAAAAAAAGCTACTGTGATTTAGGACTCATTAGCAGAACTATGGAGTTCATAACAAGGGAGGTGTTTGTCTCAATCTGCTTCACAATGGTCACACCACATTTAGAAAGTTATGCTCATTTCTGGGTGTCACAATTGAAGATGAACTTGGAGAAATTGTTATATAGCCAAGGTGGTGAGAATTCTTGGAAACCATGTCATGTGGTGAATCATTGAGGGAGCTAGGTATATTTAGCTTTGAGAGGATTTGGACAGAGTGGGACTGGGGAGTGAAAACGATGCTCAGGGTTTGAACATATATGCTGTGAAAGTGGGGTTAAATTGATTCCATATCATTCCGGATGGCAGAATTTGGTCCTGAGATCAGAAGTTATATAGAAACTGTTATCTCAGGATAAATAGAGCATTGGATAATAAGACCAGGGATGTTTGAGTGGGGCTTCATACATCAAATCAGGCTTTAGATGGTCACTGAGGTCTCCTCTGACTCTAATCCATCATTCTGAGAGCTCTGTCACCTATATTTGTTCCAAGCCAAACTATCCTTACTTTCTTCCACCATTTCTCTTACAACATCACTTCATATAATGCTGGTCACCCACCCCCTTTTTGTTTAATTCCCTCTTTGTGAAGCACATACACACAGTGGACTCCTGAATGTGTGCACAAGGAAACATACTTATTGATAAAATGGGCTTAATATATGGAAAGCGCTTGTAACAGTGCCTGGCACATGGTGATGTCAGCTATTACTACTGTAGCCTTGTTGTAAGTGTGAAATATGGCACTATGAGGAGTATGGGTAAATTGTGGCATGCTCATAGTGTGAAAATGAATGGAACAGGAGCTACATGCATCAACGGATGATAAGATACCATTTATATAAAGTTTAAAAGTATGTAAGATATCTCCTTACATATTTTAAACAAAAACTCATATGTGGTAAAAAAGAGACATGCATGGGATAATAAGCACCTAATTCAAGAGACTGCCCCTGGGAGGGAGGAAGGCAAATGGGATCAGGAAAGCATAGACAGGAGGCTTCAGTTCTATCTGTATTTTACTCATCAAGGGAGGGTTGGGGACATGAGTGGGGTTTTTTTCTTGTCTACACTTTTTATATGCCTAAAACAATTTATGGGGCCCTAAAATAGGATATATCATTTCAAATAGAGTCTGACTGACCCAGGGTTTACTGAAACATTCTCTCCCTATGATTTCTGAGCTCCAAATTACTGGCTGACTGGCTTGCTTTTTTTTTTTTTTTTTACATGTTTATTGCAGTATAATTGCTTTTACAATGGTGTGTTGGTTTCTGCTTTATAACAAAGTGAATCAGTTATACATATGTTCCCATATCTCTTCCCTCTTGCGTCTCCCTCCCTCCCACCCTCCCTATCCCACCCCTCCAGGCGATCACAAAGCACCGAGCTGATCTCCCTGTGCTATGCGGCTGCTTCCCACTAGCTATCTACCTTACGTTTGGTAGTGTATATATGTCCATGCCTCTCTCTTGCTTTGTCTCAGCTTACCCTTCCCCCTCCTCATATCCTCAAGTCCATTCTCTAGTAAGTCTGTGTCTTTATTCCTGTCCTACCCCAAGGTTCTTCATGACATTTTTTTCTTAAATTCCATATATATGTGTTAGCATACGGTATTTGTCTTTCTCTTTCTGACTTCACTCTGTATGACAGACTCTAGGTCTATCCACCTCATTACAAATAGCTCAATTTCGTTTCTTTTTATGGCTGAGTAGTATTCCACTGTATATATGTGCCACATCTTCTTTATCCATTCATCTGATGATGGACACTTAGGTTGCTTCCATCTCCTGGCTATTGTAAATAGAGCTGCAATGAACATTTTGGTACATGACTCTTTTTGAATTATGGTTTTCTCAGGGTATATGCCCAGTAGTGGGATTGCTGGGTCATATGGTAGTTCTATTTGTAGTTTTTTAAGGAACCTCCATACTGTTCTCCATAGTGGCTGTACTAATTCACATTCCCACCAGCACTGCAAGAGTGTTCCCTTTTCTCCACACCCTCTCCAGCATTTATTGTTTCTAGATTTTTTGATGATGGCCATTCTGACTGGTGTGAGATGATATCTCATTGTAGTTTTGATTTGCATTTCTCTAATGATTAATGATGTTGAGCATTCGTTCATGTGTTTATTGGCAGTCTGTATATCTTCTTTGGAGAAATGTCTATTTAGGTCTTCTGCCCATTTTTGGATTGGGTTGTTTGTTTTTAGGTTATTGAGATGTATGAGATGCTTATAAATTTTGGAGATTAATCCTTTGTCAGTTGCTTCATTTGCAAATATTTTCTCCCATTCTGAGGGTTGTCTTTTCATCTTGTTTATGGTTTCCTTTGCTGTGCAAAAGCACTGAAGTTTCATTAGGTCCCATTTGTTTATTTTTGTTTTTATTTCCATTTCTCTAGGAGGTGAGTCAAAAAGGATCTTGCTGTGATTTATGTCATAGAGTGTTCTGCCTATGTTTTCCTCTAAGAGTTTGATAGTTTCTGGCCTTACATTTAGGTCTTTAATCCATTTTGAGCTTATTTTTGTGTATGGTGTTAGGGAGTCATCTAATCTCATACTTTTACATGTACCTGTCCAGTTTTCCCAGCACCACTTATTGAAGAGGCTGTCCTTTCTCCACTGTACATTCCTGCCTCGTTTATCAAAGATAAGGTGACCATATGTGCATGAGTTTATCTCTGGGCTTTCTATCTTGTTCCATTGATCTATCTTTCTGGTTTTGTGCCAGTACCATACTGGCTTGATTACTGTAGCTTTGTAGTATAGTCTGAAGTCAGGGAGCCTGATTCCTCCAGCTCCGTTTTTCGTTCTCCAGATTGCTTTGGCTATTCGGGGTCTTTTGTGTTTCCATACAAATTGTGAAATTTTTTGTTCTAGTTCTGTGAAAAATGCCAGTGGTAGTTTGATAGTGATTGCACTGAATCTGTAGATTGCTTTGGGTAGTAGAGTCATTTTCACAATGTTGATTCTTCCATTCCAAGAACATGGTATATCTCTCCATCTGTTTGTATCATCTTTAATTTCTTTCATCAGTGTCTTATAATTTTCTGCAAACAGGTCTTTTGTCTCCTTAAGTAGGTTTATTCCTAGATATCTTATTCTTTTTGTTGCAATGGTAAATGGGAGTGTTTTCTTGATTTCACTTTCAGATTTTTTGTTGTTAGTGTATAGGAATGCCAGAGATTTCCGTGCATTAATTTTGTATCCTGCAACTTTACCAAATTCATTGATTAGCTCTAGTAGTTTTCTGGTAGCATCTTTAGGATTCTCTATGTATAGTATCATGTCATCTGCAAACAGTGACAGCTTTACTTCTTCTATTCCGATATGGATTCCTTTTATTTCCTTCTCTTCTCTGATTGCTGTGGCTAAAACTTCCAAAACTATGTTGAATAAGAGTGGTGAGAGTGGGCAACCTTGTCTTGTTCCTGATCTTAGTGGAAATGGTTTCAGTTTTTCACCATTGAAGACGATGTTGGCTGTGGGTTTGTCATATATGGCCTTTATTATGTTGAGGAAAGTTCCCTCTGTGCCTACTTTCTGCAGGGTTTTTATCATAAATGGTTGCTAAATTTTGTCGAAAGCTTTCTCTGCATCTATTGAGATGATCGTATCGTTTTTCTCCTTCAATTTGTTAATATAGTTTATCACATTGATTGATTTGCGTATATTGAAGAATCCTTGCATTCCTGGAATAAACCCCACTTGATCATGGTGTATGATCCTTTTAATGTGCTGTTGGATTCTGTTTGCTAGTATTTTGTTGAGGATTTTTGCATCTATGTTCATCAGTGATATTGGCCTGTAGTTTTCTTTCTTTGTGACATCCTTGTCTGGTTTTGGTATCAAGGTGATGGTGGCCTCGTAGAATGAGTTTGGGAGTGTTCCTCCCTCTGCTATATTTTGGAAGAGTTTAAGAAGGATAGGTGTTAGCTCTTCTCTGAATGTTTGATAGAATTCGCCTGTGAAGCCGTCTGGTCCTGGGCTTTTGTTTGTTGGGAGATTTTTAATCACAGTTTCAATTTCAGTGCTTGTGATTGGTCTGTTCTTATTTTCTATTTCTTCCTGATTCAGTCTTGGCAGGTTGTGCATTTCTAAGAATTTATCCATTTCTTCCAGGTTGTCCATTTTATTGGCGTATAGTTGCTTGTAGTAATCTCTCATGATCTTTTGTATTTCTGCAGTGTTCGTTGTTACTTCTCCTTTTTCATTTCTATTTCTATTGATTTGAGGCTTCTCCCTTTTTTTCTTGATGAGTCTGGCTAATGGTTTATCAGTTTTGTTTATCTTCTCAAAGAACCAGCTTTTAGTTTTATTAATCTTTGCTATCATTTCCTTCATTTCTTTTTCATCTATTTCTGATCTGATCTTTATAATTTCTTTCCTTCTGCTAAATTTGGGGTTGTTTTGTTCTTCTTTCTCTAATTGCTTTATATGTAAGGTTAGGTTGTTTATTCGAGATGTTTCCTGTTTCTTAAGGTAGGATTGTATTGCTATAAACTTCCCTCTTAGAACTGCTTTTGCTGCATCCCATAGGTTTTGGGTTGTCGTGTTTTCATTGTCATTTGTTTCTACGTATTTTTTTAAAAGAATGTATTATATTCAGTTATGTGTATCTTTTTTGTTGTTTTGTTTTTGTTTATTTATGTATTTTTGGCTGTGTTGGATCTTCGTTTCTGTGCGAGGGCTTTCTCTAGTTGTGGTAAGCGGGGGCCACTCTTCATCGCGGCGCGCAGGCCTCTCACTATTGTGGCCTCTCTTGTTGTGGGGCACAGGCTCCAGACGTGCAGGCTCAGTAGTTGTGGCTCACGGGCCTGGTTGCTCCATGGCATGTGGGATCTTCCCAGACCAGGGCTCAAACCTGTGTCCCCTGCATTAGCAGGCAGATTCTCAACCACTGCGCCACCAGGGAAGCCCTCTACATATTTTTTGATTTCCTCTGATTTCTTCAGTGATCTCTTGGTTATTAAGTAGTGTATTGTTTAGCCTCCATGTGTTTGTATTTTTTACAGATGTTTTCCTGTAATTGATATCCAGTCTCATAGCATTGTGGTCAGAAAAGATACTTGATACAATTTCAATTTTCTTAAATTTACCAGGGCTTGATTTGTGACCCAAGATGTGATCTGTCCTGGAGAATGTTCCATGAGCCCTTGAGAAGAATGTGTATTCTGTTGTTTTTGGATGGAATGTCCTATAAATATCAATTAAGTCCATCTTGTTTAATGTATCACTTAAAGCTTGTGTTTCCTTATTTATTTTCATTTTGGATGATCTGTCCATTGGTGAAAGTGGGGTGTTAAAGTCCCCTACTATGAATGTGTTACTGTCGATTTCCCCTTTTATGGCTGTTAGTATTTGCCTTATGTATTGAGGTGCTCCTATGTTGGGTGCATTAGTATTTACAATTGTTATATCTTCTTCTTGGATCGATCCCTTGATCATTATGTAGTGTCCTTCTTTGTCTCTTCTAATAGTCTTTATTTTAAAGTCTATTTTGTCTGATAGGAGAATTGCTACTCCAGCTTTCTTTTGGTTTCCATTTTCATCGAATATCTTTTTCCATCCCCTCACTTTCAGTCCGTATGTGTCCCTAGGCCGGAAGTGGGTCTCTTGTAGACAGCATATATATGGGTCTTGTTTTTGTATCCATTCAGCCAGTGTATGTCTTTTGGTTGGAGCATTTAATCCATTTGCATTTAAGGTAGTTATCGATATGTATGTTCCTATTACCATTTTCTTAATTGTTTTGGGTTTGTTATTGTAGGTCTTTTCCTTCTCTTGTGTTTCCTGCCTAGAGAAGTTCCTTTAGCATTTGTTGTAAAGCTGTTTTGGTGGTGCTGAATTCTCTTAGCTTTTGCTTGTCTGTAAAGGTTTTAATTTATCTGTCAAATCTGAATGAGATCCTTGCTGGGTAGAGTAATCTTGGTTGTAGGTTTTTCTCCTTCATCAGTTTAAATATGTCCTGCCAGTCTCTTCTGGCTTGCAGAGTTTCTGCTGAAAGATCATCTGTTAACCTTATGGAGAATCCCTTTGTGTTTTTTGTTGTTTTTCCCTTGCTGCTTTTAATTTTTTTAATATATTTTTTCTTTGTAATTAATTTTATTTTCTTTTTTTTTTAAAGAAGTACTGTTTATTAATTTATTTTTTTATTTATTTTGGCTGCGTTAGGTCTTCATTGCTGTGAGTGGGCTTTCTCTAGTTATGGCAAGCAGGAGCTACTCTTCGTTGCAGTACACAGGCCTCTCGTTGTGGTGGCTTCTCTTGCTGTGGAACATGGGCTCTAGGCACGCAGGCTTCAGTAGTTGTAGCACGTGGGCTCAGTAGTTGTGGCTCACGGGCTCTAGAGCGCAGGTTCTGTAGTTGTGGCGCACAGGCTTAGTTGCTCAGTGGCATGTGGGATCTTCCCAGAACAGGGCTAGAACCCATGTCCCCTGCATTGGCAGGTGGATTCTTAACCACTGCACCACCAGGGAAGCCCTGTATTTAATTTTTGACAGTTTGATTAATATGTGTCTTGGCGTGTTTCTCCTTGGATTTATCCTGTATGGGACTCTCTGTGCTTCCTGGACTTGATTAACTATTTCCTTTCCCATATTAGGGAAGTTTTCAACTATAATCTCTTGAAATATTTTCTCAGTCCCTTTCTTTTTCTTTTCTTCTTCTGGGACCCCTATAATTCGAATGTTGGTGCATTTAATGTTGTCCCAAAGGTCTCTGAGACCATCCTCAATTCTTTTCATTCTTTTTTCTTTATTCTGCTCTGCAGTAGTTATTTCCACTATTTTATCTTCCAGGTCACTTATCCGTTCTTCTGTCTCAGTTATTCTGCTATTGATCCCTTCTAGAGAATTTTTAATTTTATTTATTGTGTTGCTCATCACTGTTTGTTTGTTCTTTAGTTCTTCTCACTCCTTGTTAAATGTTTCTCGTATTTTCTCCATTCTATTTCCAAGATTTTGGATCATCTTTACTATCATTATTCTGAATTCTTTTTCAGGTAGACTGCCTATTTCCTCTTTATTTGTTAGGTCTGGTGGGTTTTTGCCTTGCTCCTTCATCTGCTGTGTGTCTCCCTGTCTTCTCATTTTGCTTAACTTACTGTGTTTGGGGTCTCCTTTTCGCAGGCTGCATGTTCGTAGTTCCCGTTGTTTTTGGTGTCTGTCCCCAGTGGCTAAGGTTAGTCCAGTGGGTTGTGTAGGCTTCCTGGTGGAGGCAACTAGTGCTTGTGTTCTGGTGGATGAGGCTGAATCTTGTCTTTCTGGTAGGCAGGTCCACATCTAGTGGTGTGTTTTGGCATGTCTGTGGCCTTTTTATGATTTTAGGCAGCCTCTCTGCTAATGGATGGGGTTGTGTTCCTGTCTTGCTAGTTGTTTGGCATAGGGTGTCCAGCACTGTATCTTGCTGGTCGTTGAGTGGAGCTGGGTCTTGGCATTTAGATGGAGATCTCTGGGAGATTTTCGCCGTTTGGTATTACGTGGAGCTGGGAGGCCTCTTGTGGAGCAGTGTCCTGAACTTGGCTCTCCCACCTCAGAGGCACAGCCCTGATGCCTGGCTGGAGCACCAAGAGCCTGTCATCCACACGGTCATGTGGCTGTAGGTAGGAGGCCTCAGTTCCTTGCCACATGGATCTCTCCTTAGGGCTGCTTGAGTGTCCTCATGACATGGCAGCTGGCTTACCCCAGGATGAGTGATCCGGCCCGTGGTCCCCGGGACTGTCGCGGCTTTGGCTGCTGGGGCCCCTCCAGAGCCGGCAGCCTCAGTGAGGCCGCCCTCCGCTCAGGCTCTGGGGCAGTTCAGTGACGGCGGAGGGAAGAGACCCCAAGCCAGGAGTTCCAGCTCTGTGGAAAGGCGGACTCCATTCTTGCTTGTGGGATCTTAGTTCCCCAACCAGGGATTGAACCTGGGCCCTTGGGCCATCGGCAGTGCAAGCTCCGAGTCCTAACCACTGGACCGACAGGGAATTCCCTGCACCAAACTACTTTTAAGCCAGATCTCCCCCACCCAACATTACATTTATATGGCTGATTTGGGGGAACTTAGTGCCAGACTTACATTTATCCCTGTTATAACTTTTCTGTCTGCTTCCAGCCCATAATTCCAGCCAGTCAAAATATTTTTGAATTGTGATCCTATTATCTTACATATTAATCATCCTTCCAGCTTTGTGTCGTTGTTACAGCTGATAAATATGCCTACCTTGTAGACTGGCTATGAGATTCAAATGAGATTTTGCATTTCTATATATGAAAGTACTCGGAAACTGTAAAGTGCTATACAAATGTAAATGTAAATGTATTCATATCATCAGTGATTTATTAAAATGTTGAATGATTAAACTGCTGAGGACAAAGCCCAGGCTGACACTAAACAAACTGTAGAAATGTGAGTTGGATGAAAGTACAGCTGGGTAGATCTAAAGATACTGAGCAACTATACTCAGTCCTTAAATATGCCTAATTCTACTCCCATTCATCTCATAGTTCTTCACTTTGGCCATAAAATCACCATGAGGATCTTTGTCAGTTGCCCTGCATTATTATGGTATCCATCCAATCCATCTTTCAAGTATACTATCCCAAAAGTGTGGCATGACTTGTTCTTAGAAAACCTATGGGGGTTCTTGGTGATCATTGTTTCACTAAAGAGAGGACTGAGGAGATAGAAGCTTAGTAAAGTTGATGGTACTTTCCAGTTTTTCTAGAATGGCCTGAGAATGAAGGGAAGGTACTTCAAACCTAGTCTTCTGACTCAGTAATGTGTCTTTCTACAAACCTGCTTTGCAGTGTTCCTGCAAGGGCTGGTGTGGGAACAAGCAGTGCGGGTGCAGGAGACAGAAGTTGGACTGTGGCGTGGACTGCAGCTGTGACCCCACAAAGTGTAGGAACCGTCAGCAAGGCAAGGTAGGATCGGTGCTGTCGTCCCTCACCATCCTTTCAGATCTCCCAGCAGTTTCTGTCCTTTTCTTCTGCCTTCCTTCCTGAAAGCCAGTCTCCTGCACAGCCCTTCCCACCCTTCTTCCCTCTGCAACCAGAAAAAGACATTTCGTTTCTCAGTCCTTCTTCCTTGCTGCTAACCTGTCCACACAACCCCTTCAGAAGCCACAGCCTCTCCCAGGAGATTCCCAGATATGCAGTTCCCCACCCCTAGCCTTGGCTGTAAAATTTCTGTACAGTGTCTAAGGCACAAGCAAGGAACAGTAGAGCAAGCATTTACAGGCATACAGCCACGCAGGATCAAACTAGTCCAGAGGCTTAGCTGGAATTGTAAGGGCCACGTGCTGAGGTAGCAGTTTCCAGGAAGGAAGTTAATCCTTCTAACATCTTGAGA
The DNA here is from genome assembly GCF_039906515.1 of Pseudorca crassidens. Lineage (NCBI taxonomy): Eukaryota > Metazoa > Chordata > Mammalia > Artiodactyla > Delphinidae > Pseudorca > Pseudorca crassidens. The sequence goes on along the minus strand of NC_090317.1, from coordinate 72,999,671 downwards.
CATTAGTTACTTAGACCTTCTCCATGGGAACCAGCTATTCCATGGCTCTAGGAAAAGACCCACAGGAACTTGGTCTTTCTGATATTCACTGTTCTGAGCCAAGTTAACTGTAATTGTTCTTACATTGCTCCCAGGGATAGCAGACTCAAGGAAATAAAATGTGTACTGAGAAGTGCAGCACCAAGCAGGTCAGATGCCCGAACTTGCCTTATGCCTACCTGTGCCCACGGCAAAAGCTCATTCCTACTGCTCTCTGTGTGATACACAGGAATTTTAGCAAGACTAGTTCACCGTGCATTTCTTAACCATCTATATGGGTGCAGTTTTGCCCTGGGTCGTCCATTAAAAAAACTTCTGAGGTAGGTAATCATTAGAGGACTAAAGTGGCAAGCTAGAGGTCAGGCTAAGAACTGTAGAAGTAGCATTGCAGAAGGACCTTCAGGATTCTCTATGTCCATGCTTTTCTCAATTTGGGTTCTAGAGTCCTATAGTGGCTCCATGGAAGTGCTTCCAGGCAGAGGAGTGTGGCCCAGGTCAGTTTGACCCCGTGCCAACCAAAGCAACTTGCTCTTTACTTGTTTATATATCGAGTTTCCTCTTAGAATTTCAGTTGGAAAACCACTGATCTAGTCCAATACTGCCATTTTACAGAGAAGGAAACTAAGGCCCAGAGATAAGCTTAAGTGACTGGGTGTGATATTATACAGCTGGTCATGGCAGCTAAGATTAGACCTCAGGCTTCCTGACTCTTAATCCAGTTCAGTTTCCATGACAACAGGCTATAATTCTAATCCAAGCTCTACCACAGAGTAGCCTTGTTACCTAAGCAACTTCTCTCTCTTGGCCTCAGCTTCCTCTCTGAAAGGAAGACCAATACAGGCAACACTCTGTAGAAATGCTAAAAAGTATATTATAGATTGGGGAGGGGAGAGGATTAATCAAAGAAATGACCAAGGCTCAGCCTTGTTTTAAACCATGCCTCATGATGTGTCCTGTGCTACTCTCCTACCCAGTCTTTTGCCTTCAGAGGCTGCCTTTGAGCACTATGACCTCCCCAAGCAGGGTCACCCTAAGACCTGCTTACACTGACTGATGAGGCCCTCAGAGCTGGTACCTCACTGGCTGAAGGGGAGCAGACTGATTGTGTAACCCTAGTAGCTGAATTTCTAATATCCCTGTCTGATTCTCAGGATAGCTTGGGCACTGTTGAGCGGACTCGGGATTCTGAAGGCTCCTTCAAACTGGAGGATCCCACAGAGGTGACCCCAGGATTGAGCTTCTTTAACCCTGTCTGTGCCACTCCCAACAGCAAGGTAGGTGGCCTAAAAGCCAGGTGTTTCCAAATGTATTAGCGTCCGTCTCAGCATTAGCACTGACAGAGAGCTGTGGGAGAAAAGGAGGTAAAGGTACAATCAGCTTGCTGGGAACTGGGAACTGGGAACCGGGCATCTGCTGGAGTCTGGTTTTTTCAACAGAGCTATTTGGGGGGTCACCTCATACCATTGGGAGTGTGCTAAACATCTGTAGTGGCTAGGCTGCGCTGAGCCTCTGTCCCTACCCCAGATCTAGTCATATAGCTGTCTCTGTCCTTCCTAGATCCTGAAAGACATGTGTGATGTGGAGCAGGTGCTATTAAACAACACGGCTCCAGGTGCCTCCTCCCTTGGCCTCCCAGAGTCAAAACATGTAGCAACAGAATCCCAAGAAAATAAAGCTCCAGGGAAGAAAAAGAAACGAGCTCTGGCCAGCAATACGAGCTTCTTCTCTGGCTGCTCCCCCATTGAAGAAGAGGCCCACTGAAGTTGGACTCATCATATCTGCCCCGGTCTGGCTTGGGAGATGCCTTCAGGTTGCAGCCAGAAGGGGTTTTTTTTCATGATTCCTCTTGATTTCAGGTTTCTTGCTGTTGAAAAAAGGAACAGCACGTTACTGAAAAAGAGGGAAACTTTGTTGGATGTTGGCAACTTCGTGTCCAGAGGGAACCTTTGTTGGATGTTGGCAACTTCGTGTCCAGAGCCCCTGACGACTACTCTCCTCTCCAGAAGGGTGCTAAGCTACCTGCTGAAGACAGAACCAACTGACCTTCCTGATGACTCATGAGGAACCAGTCCTCAGTACAATCTAGCTGTCTCTTACTCATGAGCAGTTAGGGCTGTGTCCCAGTGGGACTGAGACCAAGGCTGTCTTATCTTTAGGTTATCTCAGTTTCATGGCAGAGCCTAGCCTAGGTTGGAGGCCCGGCACAGATCTTCACGCCACCTCCAGAATGGCGCTGGGATCTTTCTTGTCTCTAAATTTCAAGTGTTTTAATAGTACAATCAATTGTCTTTCAAGTTGCTGAGGTAAATGAAATCTTTTTAAATGTTAATGTTAAGTAAATAAATAAATCTTAGCCCATCTGCTGTTTGGAAAGAGTCTTCTGTGCTAGCGGGAGAAATACAATTTCAACCTGTGTTCCTCCGCCCCTGGGAACGCTATTAAGGAAAGTCAGTGCAAGTGCCCAAGCCCCACTGCCTTGTAGCAGCCCTCATCCCCTGAGGGGAGTATGGAGCAGCAAGTCATGTGTCTTCATGTTGCTCTGTTATCTCAGGAGGTTAGAATAATGCTAGCAAGGCCAGTGGCCTGACCTTCACTGTAGAGGCTGCCTGACCTCCAGATTTAGGAGGAAGGGACCATATTTACCAAGCATCTCCATGTGCTTGCCACAATTTTATTTGCTCCTCACAAAAAAGTTCAAGGTGAATAGGTCTCATTTTGCAGATGAGAAAACTGAGATACAAAGATGTTAAGTCACTTCACTAAAGTCACAAAGTTAACGAGTAATCGAGCTAGTAGGACTTGAACCCAGGTCTGACACCAAAAGTTCTTAGCTGGCTCTAGATCGGCAGTGATGGCCATTACTGACAGCCTGCGGCCTGATTTGGAGTCACCTGGGCATGGGATCGTACTGCTGCCCAGCCCCCGGACAGGACTACACTTACACCCTGCTTCCTCCTTTGAAAGGGAAGAGGATGGGCACAGCTTACTCCTCACTCTGCATCTGGGTTCTTCATCTCTGCTTAAGGCAAAAAGGGAGCCAGCCCTGGCCCTGCAGCCTTCTCAGGAGTTCACAAGCCCTGAGCGTCATATCCATGCATTCTGAATCCCAGCCCCCTGCCCCAAACAAATCTCCCAAAGTACACCCCAGAATTTAGCACATGAAAGCCAAGACTCCTCCAAAATCCAACAGAGTCCAAGCAAAGGAAACTGAAGGACAACCTGCCTAGAGCGAAGCCTTCGGGACTAGGTGACCCTGCAGCCCTTTCTGGCCTCCTGCCAGCAAGCAGCCTTGCTTCTCTTTGCATTTTAATGCCGAGGGAGCAAGGGAGCCTTTGCCATTGCCAACTAGAGCCTGGATACAATGGGAAGGCAGAGAAGGAGGGGGCAGGCTCTTGGCCTAAGAGAGCAGGTCTTCCTTCTCACTGCTCCAAATCCAGTGCGTTTGGGGGAGGGGTAAATGAACTTATCCCCAGAGAAGACATTCTTTCCCACCAACACTGCACTAGCCCCCAGGCATCGAGCCACTGCCTCAGCCAAAAGGTTGAGAGGGAAGGTCAATCAAGCCAGCCCCCAGTCCCTGGCCCACCCAGAGCCCTGTGCTTTAGCACTGAGCTAACTCTACGGCCTACTGGCCATCCCTCCCCTGCTGATGGTGTGGTAAGTGTCTTTTATGTGTTTTCATCTTCCAAAAGCCAGTGACCATACCACTATACACTCCTCAAATGATTCTTGGAAAGAGACGGTAGATGCCTTGGGGTCAAAGCAGTGAAAAAGATGCAAATCTCGGCACATCTTGAATGAGCATCTCCTTTCTGGGGTGAGGGGGGAAAGGGAAGGGCTGCTAGTACCACCCAGGTCCCATAAGGCCCACGGAGACCCCTGGTCCAGAAACTGGGTGAAACAAGAAATGGCATGCAATTCTGAGTTCCCTTCTAGATGCACCTTGCAGAAGCAGAAGCAAGATCCCAAGAGGGAAGGGAGGCTGATGAATTAAGGCTATCCTCCCAGGGAGCTTGAGACTGGATGCTAGACTTCCTCGCACACATACACACCCCCTTCCAGGGGGCTGGCTGGGCCCCTTCTCCTCACTGCCAAGTTGCAAAGTTGTGTGGTCACCTCCCCCCAGCTTCCCGCCCACCCGCGCCCTCAGCCCTCAGCCCTCGCCTCCCTGAGCCGGGACAAAGCCCCAGCAGTGACTAAGAGAACAGGAGGAGGGACAGAGGGATGGGGAAAGCTGCACAAAGGAATTCCTCACCCCAAGCCCCCTGACCGACAGCGAGTAAAGCAGCAGATCTGCTCGCCCTCCCCCTTCCCCCCTCCCATCTTCCCACCCGACCAGGCACGGACACCACAGGCAACAGAGCAGCTGCAGGCCTTGGGAGAGGACCCGCACAGCCTCCTGTAGGTGGCAACAGTGCCACCTGTTTGACTGGTGGGGGCTGAGCCTGGAAGAGGGAGGAGGCTGACAACTCGGAGAGGACCTGGGAAACAGTGCAGTGCACAGCAGAGGGCAGAGAGCAGAGCGGACCTGCTGCTGAGAAAAGGTGTGAGGGCTCGGGAAGGCTGGGGGCCACAGGCGGGAGTGGCAGGGCCGAGACTGGCTCCTGCCGGCAGGGATTGGGCCCAGGGATTGAGCAGCACCCCTGGTCAGCTCCCCTGACTGGAGTTTTCTGGCTGCTCAGATCCTGACCCTATCCTACAGACAGCTTCTGGAGGGAGGTGGGACCCTGGACGGCAGTGTCCAGGGTGCAGAGGCAGTACCCGAGGTACGGCTGGAGCCCGAGGCAGGCTACAACCACTCGGTCCCAGCATGGGAAGAGGCAGGGGACCTCCCTCTGGGTTGGCTTTTTCCTGGGAGGGGTGTCAGGGTGGGGAGAGGTTTCCCTCCCCCCAGCTTCAGCCCCCTAACTTCCATTCCTACCCCAACCCTCCTTTCCCAAGGCAAGCAGAGGGTAAGAAGGGCTGTTTCAGGAGCGGCCACACCCTCCTTTCAGCCACTGTGCAACCCCTAAAGACTCCACAGCTTCAGGGGAGCCCAGATGACAAGGCAAGGGGTCATGTTCCTCAGACCACACCCACTTTGGGTGTATCCAGGGGCTCCTTTACATACTCCAAATCACCTAGAAACCCATTTTACTGACAGCCACTAGTGCGCATGCACATACAAATGCTGACACAAATCCCACACCTTCTCATGTAGAATCAAAATCACACACCCAGCCTAGTCTGGGGATCAGTAAGCCAGCTTGGACTCAGCTTGACCTCAAAGCACAAGGTCCAAAGACAACCACAGGCCCCATACACACCTTTGCCCTGTATTTGTTGTACTTTCACCAAAGTTCCCTCAGAGGGTGGGGCCCCTGAGAAGGAAAAGGCGGGGACTGGGTTCCTGGCTGAGGTTGGGGGATGACTGGGCAAGAAACGACAGGACTGGGGTGAGAGGGCTTAGACGTTCCAGGTGTGTGCAGGCAGGAAAAAGTTTCCTTCAGAAGGTAGGGAGTGACCCAGGCAACCTGTTCTCCTCAAGATTTCCTCTTATTGGTAGTGCCCCCTTGCCCCTGGGAGGTGGAGACAGAGAATCTTTCAGTTCAGAGCTTTGTAATGTGTGCAATCTCTGTATCCATAGCAACTAACCAAATAGCCACTAGCCAGGCCTCCCTCGGCCCCAGGTCAGTCCTGGTGCCTCTCCTTCAGGTTACTCCTGGCTTCTATGGTGGAAGCCTCAACACGGGGCCGCCTGAAGTTTGGCCAGATCTGCCTCAACTTGCTAAACCGTGTTTGCCCCACCCCCAGGGAAGTTTCTCCTGAGTCCCTACCACAGGCAACCTCTCCATCCCCAGATAGGGATGCTGTTGAAAGGGGAGGAGATGGAGAGAGTGGGTGTATATCCTGCCAGGAGGCTAGACCTCTGGGTGTCCCACTGACTTTCCACATATGCAGATGAAAGGGAAAGAAAGACCCCGGAAACTGTCCCCTTTGCTCACCTCCTCATCCAATCTGGCACTTGGGGCCTGCCCTGTGACCTCCGTTGCTGAGCAGCGGCCCAGGCCTCTGCTCCTCCCGGGGCTCCTCACATATACTGGGAGGGAGGCTGGGATCTGCCTTCTGCCAGGGTCCCTGATAGCCAAGTGTCCCTTCCCCCAGGCCCTCACCATGGGTGAGTCTCCCGGCTGCTGCTCGGTCTGGGCCCACTGCCTCCACTGCCTGTATAGCTGCCACTGGAAGAAATGCCCCAAAGACAGGACACAAACCAACCAGGTGAAGTACGGATGGGGTGGGGTGGGGGGGCAGAAGTCCAAGGCAGAGGCCACTCGGAGGGGATAAGAAGGCCAGGTGTGTTCAGAGACAGCGGAGGGGAGGGGATAGGGAAGGAAGGGGCTTTCTCTCCCCAGGAAGAAAATCCCCTCAAACATGGAAAGAGCTACCTGCAAAAGCAGAGCACCCCCATGCCTGGCAGGAAGCCCCCTTGAGCTGCCCTCTGTTGGGGACTCTGAGCTGAAGTGGGGATGGGCTGTGAGCTTCTCTCCTGCCCCTTTGCAGTGCGAATGCATCTGGTTTGGCCTGCTCTTCCTCACCTTTCTCCTCTCCCTGGGCTGGCTGTACGTCGTGCTCATCCTTCTCAATGACCTGCACAACTTCAATGAGTGTGTCACAGACCCCCTTCCTCAGCAGACATGTCAACCTACTCCCCACCTCGGGACTCCAGGGTGCTCGGTCATCCCCAGCCCTGCCTGGCTTGCCCCCTACCCAGCCTCCTTGAAAACCCCTCCGTGAAGTCTCCCCAGTCCGTGGAGCCCCTGACCCCCTGAAGGGCTTCCCCTCACTCCCTTCTAGCCCCCATCCTAGAGCCACCCAGCCCAGCTCCCCTCAGGCTACTATCGCTGCCCTTCCCCCACTCGGACACCTCCCTCTCCCCTCCCATAGATTCCTGTTCCAGCACTGGGGACACTGGATGGACTGGTCCCCGGCATTCCTGCTGGTCATCTCTCTACTGGTCACATACGCATCCCTGCTCTTGGTGGGTCCCGGAGCAGCTGGTCAAACCTTAGCCCTTCCTTCCCGCTCAGCTCTACCCTGTCGTTCTCACCCTGGCCACTGAGGGGAGGGGAGGAGGGAGGTGTCAGCCTGGGAAGCCCCTCTCTTGGCACCTCATGACTCCCACCACCTCTGCCCCCAGCTCCTGGCCCTGTTCCTGCGGCTCTGTGGCCAGCCTCTGTGCCTGCACACCACTCACAAGGTAGAGTGGGCATATGGGAGCAAGCGGGAGAGGGGTACACTGGGCCCGGTACTTAGCCAGTTCTTCTATCCCTGGGCACGAGCTCAGGACCTGAAGCCCAGTAAATATGTGCTGAGTGAAAGAAGGACAGTGGTTGAGTCAGGAGAAGAGAATGGTCCTGTTTTCAGAGTGAGGGGCAGCCCAGGCAGCCACAAGCCCAGGTTGACATGAAGATCCCTGGTTCCCCAGGTGCTGCTGCTCCTCATTATACTTCTTGTGGCCGCTGGCCTTGTGGGACTGGAGGTCCAATGGCGGCAGGAGTGGCATAGCTTACGTCTGTCACTGCAGGTGAGTGGCTGGTATCCAGGGCTTAGCGGGGGAAACCTTCGCCTGTGGCCAACCCCAGGACACAGCTTGCTCCCTGGTGCCCCGAGACTCCAGGTAGCTCTCAACTTCAAAAGTCAGGTCCTAGGGGGAGAAGGGGAGGGCTTCTAGGGAGAAGAGCCCTCCTCAACAGCTCTTGTCCACAGGCCACAGCCCCATTCCTTCATATTGGAGCAGTTGCTGGCATCACTCTCCTGGCCTGGCCTGTGGCTGATACCTTCTACCGTATCCACCAAAGAGGTGCCAACTCTACCCTCTCACACACCCTCACTGGCCATCAATGCTTCTGCCTCCTGCTGCTCCGTTCCCTGCACCTGCACTCTGCTTTCTGTCCCCAGGGCCCACCACTGTCCTTTCTCTATAGCCTGTCCCCCACTCCCCACAGGTCCCAAGATTCTGCTACTTCTCCTATTTTTTGGAGTTGCCCTGGCCATCTACCTGGTGCCCCTATTCATCTCCTCAGCCTGTATCATGGAATCCAAAGACTTACCCCCCAAGCCTGAGCTGATGGGACACCGAGGGGCCCCCATGGTGAGTGCTGGGCAGAATGCTGGCAGGGCAGGGAGGGTCTGCTCCTCTAGGCTGCTGTGACCAGGCCTGTGGGTTCCCAGGCTCTCACCCTTCCCTGCCACCTCCTCACCTTTCCCAGCTGGCCCCCGAGAACACCCTGATGTCCCTGCGGAAGACAGCTGAATGTGGAGCTGTTGTGTTTGAGACCGATGTGATGGTCAGGTGAGGGAAGCCGGGGTCCCCTCCCGAACCCAGGGACACAGCAGGGACGCTCCGGAAATGATGCCCCAGAGTTTGGCCCTCTGACTCCCCTTGTGCCTTCAGCTCCAACGGGATCCCCTTCCTCATGCATGATGAGCGCCTGACCAGGACCACAGATGTGGCCACTGTGTTCCCACACCGAGTCAACAGCCACAGTAGCAACTTCTCCTGGACTGAGCTGAAGAGACTCAATGCCGGGGCCTGGTTCCTACAGGTGAGGACAGCCTTCTGGAAGAGGCAGCCATGGGCAGGGGCACTCGGGGGTGGAGTTCATTCATTGATAAGCGTCTGCTGAGCCCCGTGTTGGGCGACAGGTATACAATCTCTGCACTCAGGTCATTCCCTCCTAGTAAGGAAAGCACCTAGGCAACAGGCTATCAGAATATGAAACCTCCAGCAAGAACAAGGTCTTTACTGGGTAGAGAGGAGAGAGAGGTCACTGTTGGGCAGGGGGAGCACAGGAGAGGATCAGGAGTGGTTTCACAGGAGAGGATGCCTGAGCAGCATATGAAGTGAGGGTAGTTTTTAAGATGGACAAGGCAGGGAACGGGAATTCTGGTCAGAGGGAAGAGTGTGTGTAAAGCCCAGAAATATGAAGAAACCTTTCCAGGGAACAAAAAGTGGCTCAGTGGGAATTCCCTGGCGATCCAGTGGTTAGGATTTGGCGCTTTCACTGCCTGGGCTCGGGTTCGATTCCTGGTTGAGGAACTAAGATCCTGCAAGCCGCGCGGCAAGGCCAAAAAAAAAAAAAAAGACAATGAAAAAGTGGCTCAGTGGAAGTGGGAGACAAAAATGCATGGGAGTCGTGGGAGATGAGACTGGCCGGGGGCCGGGGGAGCAGAGGCTTGGTCTCCGGGGGCTTTGAATGCCAGGCCTAGAAGTGTGGACTTCAATCCTGCAGGTGATGGAAATTATTTAAAAGAATAATTAATTTGTTTAGTTTTTCTTTTCTTGATTACCAAAGTAATACAAGTTCCTTATAAAAAAATTTTTTTAAAGTAAAATTTCAGAGAAATAACCTAAAATTGAAAAATCTCCCGTAATCCAACCTGTCAGTTGGATACATATTCTGAGGGATTAAGACATATCTGAGCGCTTAAGAGTAAAGGACGTCTGAGTTTGAATCTTGGCTTCACCACTTCCTAGCTGTGTGAGCCTAGGCAACATTCCTTAGGGTCTCTGTGCTTCATTTTCCTCAACTATAAAATGGGAATAATAACAGTACCTACCTTGTAGGATTATCGGGAGGACTAAATAAATTAATACACATAAGTGCTTCTAATGCTGCCTGGCACATAGTAAACATTTAATAAGTGTTGATAGCTCACTTTCTCCATGCCAGTGACTAGGAGGTAAGGTCATCTGTTGATTTCAAGGGGAGGAGAGGAGAGTGGCAGAGGTTTGGAACAGCCACCAGGAGGAATGGGAGAGGGAACAAATCAAGAAAAAGTAAAAGGATGGCTAAGTAGCACTGAGAGCAAAAAATAGGACTACAGGGCTTCCCTGGTGGCGCAGTGGTTGAGAGTCCGCCTGCCGATGCAGGGGACACGGGTTCGTGCCCCAGTCCGGGAGGATCCCACATGCCGCGGAGCGGCTGGGCCCGTGAGCCATGGCTGCTGAGCCTGCGCGTCTGGAGCCTGTGCTCCGCAACGGGAGAGGCCACAACAGTGAGGGGCCCGCATACCGCCAAAAAAAAAAAAAATAGGACTACAGTGCCAACAGCCTACGTGGTGTGCTCTGCCCCCCGATTCTAGGGGTGGGGGGGCGGACAATTGCAGAATTCAATGAGTTTGGGATTTGTGGGGCAGGAAAGGAGTTGACGGGGCTGTGGAAAAGTAGTTCAAGCTGCGGATGGACCATGGGTAGGGGATGTAGGTGTGGCCAGAAAGGGGCTGATGGATTGGGAGGAAACCAATGGGTCAAGATCCCAGAGGTCTCCGTGAGACCCAAGGGCAAGTGTAGTGAGAGTGAGGAAGTTAGGAAACCGGGAGGATAGGAGGTTGGGGCCAGAGTAAGGTATTAGAGGGTCTAGAAAAGGCCACAATTTGGAGAAAGGAAAAACCCTGGCTCAGCAGTGGGCCGAAGCTGTACACCAAGTGGGGGTAATGAGTGAAGATAATGAGGATGGGAGGATGGCCTGGAGGCTTCTTCTGGTCTTGAAACAATTTTCTTCTTCTTATAGAGGCGACCCTTCTGGGGGGCTAAGCAGCTGTCAGGCCCTGATCGGAAAGACGCTGAGAATCAGACAGTGCCAGCCCTGAAAGAACTACTGAAAGAAGCTGAAGCCCACAACCTTTCTGTCATGTTTGACCTGCGCCGCCCCCCACGAAACCATACATACCATGACACTTTTGTGAACCAGACACTGGAGACTGTGCTGAGTTCAGGGGTGCCCCAAGCCATGGTGATGTTGCCAGGACCCCAAGTGCTCCCTAGTGCCCCTCTCCCCTGCCTTCCCTAGGCCATGATGATAATGCTGAGGCTTCCCCCCGCCCCAGGGCCCCACCCCAGCTCATACAGCCCATCCGCAGTCAGACCTCTCTGCCCCTGTCCCCACCCCCGGAATCCCTAGGCCTTCGCCAGCTTCATGCCTATCCACCCTGAACCACAGGTCCTCTGGCTACCGGATGAAGATCGGGCATATGTCCAACAACGGGCCCCCCAAATGCGCCAGATATATGGACATCTGGGAGGCCACAGCACTGAGAGGCCCCAGTTTCTCAACCTCCCCTATCAAGACCTGCCACTGTTGGATATCAAGTGAGTGCCAGAGGAAAGGAGCTGAGGGGATCACACGAGGCTTAATGGTGGGGAAGAGCCGAGGCTGGGAAGGCAAAGGCCATTCATTCATTCACTCATACAACACATATTTATTGAACACCTGCTATGTGTCAGGCACTGTTTATTGCAGGCTTTGGGGGTGAGACAGACAGACAACAAACCACTGCACAAAACATATGCATATTGGATAGTGATAAGTGATCTGAAGACAAAAAAATTGGGAAGATGTAGTAGAGATTGGGAGAGAGGGGCTAGGGAGGGTCACAGTAGGAAGAGTGGTTAAAGAGGTGGTGTCTGGGCTGAGACCTGACAGGTCACAAAGAGAGGACAATGGGAAGAGCTGCAGAAGAACAGGAACAGCAGCCTTGTGAGCGAGGGGAAGGCAAGGCTGGAGAGGTAGGCAGGGGCCAAATTGGGTAGGACCTTGTAGGCCACCAGAAGGATTTTAGCTTTCATTCTACACCAAAGAGATTGGTGCAAGAGAGGATGGATCCAGGGGAGAGAGGCGAGAGTCCCAGATGTGAGCTGGGCCCCAGAAGCTGACCCAGCCAGGAAACATGATAGACTTACAAACATGCAGTTGCCAAGGTCTCTTATAATATCCTTGTGGTCAGATAGAAAAAAATGTGGATTGAAAGATAGCCCAGTTATCATATTAAGTATTTCAAGGAACTTTCCCCAAGTTGTCACCATGGGAGGAGACACGATATCAGGTTTGGCCCTCCCCTTAGTCTTGTCCTGGTCAACATCGACTGCTGATCATGTTTCCAAAAGGCATGAATTGGTAATGAAAACACTGATGGGAAAATGGAGGCCCTGAAAGGTCTAAGCACTCCAAGATGACGGGCCAAATGTACCAGGATGAAATGCAACAGAGATACATGCAAAGACCTATATTTGGGGTCCAAAAGAAGCTCAACTGCACAAAAACAAGAGAGGGAGACACTGGCATTAGCAGGAGCATGTGTGAAAAAGACCAGGGCTTTGATTGAACACTGTGAATAATGAATGACACTGCCAAAAACTAGCCTGACCCTGGGCTGCCTTCACATGGGCATAGTGCCCAGAAGGCAGGAAGAGTTTTGCTCTCCTCGAAGCTGGTCCCAGCCTGCCCGGGATATCACCTTCAGATGCAGGCTCCAAACTTCAAAAGGAACATAGGTAAATTGGAGTAAGGTCAGATTAGAGAGGTTTTTATGAGGAAGGGAATGATAAGCCAGGTCCCCAGCCCCAGTTGAAGTGACTGGGGCTGTTGGGCCTGGAGAAGAGAAGACTCAGGGGAATGTGGTCACTGCCCCTCAGACCTCTGAAGGGATGTCACGAGACAAAGAGGAGAGACACATTTGTGTGGCCCCAGACAGCAAAGCTAAGACCTGTAGGTGGAATCCACCAGGAGACAGAGTTGGTCAGGGGCTGCTATGCAAAGGCAGAACTGATGGCTCTGGGGAAGTGACACTGGAGATTCAAGCACAGAGAGGGGCTGTCTCCCTCCCATGCCTGGAACGCCATGATTCTGGATGTTCCCTATTTCTTCCCCTCCTCCACAGAGCACTGCACCAAGATAATGTCTCGGTGAACCTATTTGTAGTGAACAAGCCCTGGCTCTTCTCCCTACTCTGGTGTGCAGGGGTGGATTCGGTCACCACCAATGACTGCCAGCTGCTGCAGCAGATGCGTTACCCTGTCTGGCTTATTGTAAGGGCTCTGGGACTGTCACCCCTCCTCCTCTTTTCCCATCCCTGCTTCTCCTTAACCCTATCCCTCTCTTCCTTACTTATTGCCCCTCGTCCCCCCATATACTACCTGTGTCTGTATATGGGTCGCTCTGGCCACTGACAGGGGCTTTTTTCTATTCCCATAGTCCCCTCAAACCTACCTACTGATGTGGATCATTACCAATTGTGTCTCCATCCTGCTGCTTTTGTGGACCTTCCTCCTCCAACGGTGAGTGTTTTGTGCCCCAGCTTTCTGGGTCTTTATTCTCCCTAGGGTCCTGGTGGTAGGGCTGATTCAGATTCATAAATGCTGCCTGGGGCTTGGGGTTTGGTCTGTTTGGTTCCTCAGAGATTCTTAGACCCTTCCTTATATATCCAATTGGCTTGAACCTTTTGGGAAAGGCAGTCTGGGGGAACTCGGGGTCAAAATGTCATGCTTGAAGCTGGCTGAACTCATAATGAGAAGCTTTTCTCCCTATAGGAGATGTGCTAAGAAGAGAGAGAGAGCCGGTAAGAACTTTCTCCCCTCACTTCATTTTTCTCCTCCTCTAGCCTTCCCCTTGCTCATTCCCTATATGCCCCTCTCCCCAGGCTTAGAAACAGCAGTGCTGCTGACCAGGATCAACGCTTTCATAATGGAGTAAACGCCCTGTCCTGGACCCCCACCAGCCAAAGTTTGAGGCCTGTCTGCATTGGCCAACAGCAAGGAGGAAGAGAGAATGGCCGAGGTGGAATGTTGGTGGGGTTGGCGTGGGGTGAACTTTGCCAATAGGAGGTTTTGAACTATGAGGGCCCTCTGCCCAGATGGTGGCATGCCCCAAGCTTCCATGGAATCTGTTCCCCTTGGGATTTTGACCTGAAGTGGTTAGGAAGACACTGAGTCACCAGAAGTTTCTCCCCAAATGAAACTAGAACAGAGGAAGAGACGAGGAGATTGCCAAGAGAATGTTTCTGATCTGTGTTCACGTGTTCTTGTGTAGAAGGCACAGGGTGTCAGGGACGGGACAGCTTGGAACAGACTGAAGGAGATGACAAAACGGCCTTTCCTGGAGAACTATAAGATGATGGAGATATTGACCTGGCTTCATTCACTGTCTCCCCTGACATATGCAATTTATCTGATTTCCTGCCTAGAGGCTGGGGGCCAAAGAGCCCATCTAGCCATGTAATTCTGTGCCTACAGGTGGCTTTTTGCTGTGCACAGTCTTTTCCTCAAGACACATTCGTTCCTGAATCTTGTCCGTTAATCGGTTATTCAGTGAATTGAATGCCCATTTGGCACAGTCTAATCTTTTCAGCGCTGGGGCTGGGTGGAGGATGCACCTTCCATCTAGGGTTGCATGTGACATGACATTGAGGGGTCATCATGGGGAGAATCGTGGGTTGGAGGTGGCAAGAGGTCCACCTGGGGCAATGAAGGGCTGCAAGTGGGAAGCAGGAGAGCAGCCGCCACAGGGAGCGTTCCGGGCGGCCCAGGCGCGCTGTGCAGAGTTGCGCTGTAGCTCCACCTTGTGGTCACCTGCCCCAAGAGGAGGGCCGCGCCGTCGTCACCCGTGACGTATTTGCTGAATGCTACCTGTTTCTTGTGCCCATTGGGGACCTGTGTCCTTGACTCCGTATCCCGAGGGCATGGTCCGATTTCCACAAGTTTTCGCTTCTCTGGGCTGCGTGCAGGGTCAGGTTGCCGGGCCCACCTTCCCCTCGAGGAGCAAAGTCCCCGGTATGTTTGCTGCTCGTGAGCCTCTGGGATAAACAGTTAAGACGACCAGCGCGGAGCTGGCCTAGGATAAGGAGTCTGGTAGAAGTGCGGGAGGGGCTAAGGCAAACACAAGGACAGGAGGGGGCTCTGGCTGACTCTTCAGTCCCCACCGCACCCACATTCACCCCGGTTCATGGCTCCACACGAAGGGAAATCGAACTAAGGGTCTGACGAGGTCGGGAGGTTCGATTCTCAATTCCTCCTCTCTCGCCAGCCTGGGACCGGGGGCGGCACTGGCACCTAGGGACAAGACCCTCCTCGGTTGCAGGGCAGGCCCTGGAACTACAACTCCCAGGAGGCCCCACGGCCACTTCCGGTCTCGGGATGGACCGAAGCTAATTTGAATTTGTGTTCCCGCCCCCTCCTCCTCCCAGACCCCGCCCCTTCCCTTCTCGCCACCCCGCCCTCGCCATGCACACACATGCACATAGACACACAGGCCGCCGTCCACGCCAACATACCTGGCCTGCAGCAGGCGCGGTGGGCGGGGGCATCGGCGTGCGACGGGCTGGGAGGTGGGAGGAGCGCCGGGAGCCCACGCCGCGGCTGCTGCCTGGTCCCAGTCTTCTCGGGGGTCCACGCCGCCTTGGACCGCCTCTTCCACACACTACCTTTTCAAGCTGCATTTCCGTAGTTTTCCCTGTTCCCGATCCCGCCCCTCAGACCGACTGCCGGCCTCAGCTCTGGGGCGCCCAGGTACTGCCGGGCTCTCACCTCTCAGCATGGACCTCCCCCCCACCCCCATCCCTACTTTTCTGTCCCCTCCCAGTCGCTCAGCCTCGCAGCCCCGCAGCCTCTTCCTCCCCTCCCATTCCGACCTGACCCTGACCACATCCAGGGTTTCCAACCCCCGCAGCCTCCACCTCTCAGCTCCCAGGCTCGCAGCTGCAGTCCTCTAGCCTCAGAGTCTAGACTCTCTGCCGGAATGCCCCAAGCCTTTGCCCCTAGTCCCTAGCCTTGAGCACTCAGCCCTGAGCCTGCCACCGTCCATCCTTCCTCTCTTCCCAGGAGGACTGGACAGCTATGGCGCACTTAACCTCTGTAAGGTCCTGGACTGGAGGCTGAGATTAACAAAAACTTGAGGGTGGAGGGCCAAGGGGCGCTGCTCATTGGGGTTTGGGTGCAGTTGCTCTCGTTATTTTTAGCTGCTGACTCACAGCTTCTGGCATCCGGGTTTGGGGCTAGCAGGCTGGGCTAGGGGGCTATTAATAGAGCTAAGGCACAGCCCCGACCCAGTTCAGTTTAGAACACAGGGAGCAAGGAGCCTCCCCCTGCCATCGTGCGGCTGTGGAGATGTTGTGGACTGGGGCAGTGGCTGGACCAGGACCTCTCTGGCTGCCAGTACCTCAGCCTGGTATCTCTACCTTGGAACTCTTGAGGGAAAGCCCACGATGAGACTCCGGGTACAGCTCTCCCCTAAGCTTGCCATGGCTTGGGGCTCTGCCACAATGAAGCTCCTGCTGTACTGATTGTGAAGAGATGAGTCCCAAGTGGAGGGATTATTGTGCCCACGGCTTCGGCCTGCTTGGACCTACTCCTGGGCCAGAATGCTAGGTTACTAGGAGGAAAAGCTGTGGATTTCTGGTCCCCAAAGGCGGTCCTAAGGACGGAATACTTCAGCATGGTCCTAACAGAGAGGGCACAGAGCTGACAGGATTTGCTAGCCCCAAACCAGACACAGTACTAGGAAGCTGCCGAATTCTGTGTTACTACCCTGCCATTCTTCTTTTTGTTTCTTTCCCTCTTGTTGGGCTCTGTCCCTACTCACAGGGGTCAACAGACCTCAGGATCTCTCCCTACTCCATAGAGAAATCTAATTCAGGAAAGCCACTGAGAAACTTGTCTCCACCAAGGTATGAATGATCCTTTATATATTGTCGTTCCTATGGGGCCTTTTTATTTTAATGGGCGAAAGTAGGAGTTCCCTAATCCATACCTTGGGAAAGGTGGGGAAATCCTGATACCTTAGTAGACTAATCACCAAAATTATTCCTACCCACGCCCAATGTGCTAGAATTCCCATCCACCAAGGATGCACACCCACAGCAATGCCCCTTACTCACAAACCAGAAACTTCCTGCTTTCAGCAATCCCAGTCTCTGGCTCCCAGGTGAAACCCGAGGGCTTTGGGGCAAGGGTGATTATTTCTCCACACAAAAAGATTGGGGTCACCCAGTGAAGCTGTACTTTCAAGAATGAGCCCAGATTATCAGACAGCAGCGGGCCGCACTGCCCTAACCCCATCAGTTTGCTGAGGGAGGGTGCTGGAGAAACGGTGGATAGGAGTGAGAAACAGTCCCCTTCTCCCAAATCCCTTCTCAGGCTCCTCTGTGGCATCAGTCTCCATGCGGGCCTCCCGGTTGCCTAGCAACCACAACCGCCTGCAGGGGCGTGGGCTGTTTTCGACCTGTAGGGGGCGCCTGTCTCCCTGGGGCCTCAGGCTGGAACTCTAGCAGTTGGGAGGGGATTCCAAGTGTCAAAGCATCTCAAGGTTGCTGACTTGCCAACCAAGTCCAGTCTGAGCATCAGAGAGCCTGTAGAGTGGGGAGAAGCTCACTATGAATGTAAAGGGATGTAACTCATATTCATTAAAAATGAAAATGTGTGTGTGTTTGTGTGTGTTTGTGTGTGTGTGTGTGTGTGTGTGTGAGAGAGAGAGAGAGACAGAGAGAGACAGAGAGAGACAGAGAGAGAGAGGGAGAGAGGAGAGAGAGAGAGCAGTCAAATAGGGACAGGGTGTGGGGAAGGCAGTTTGACCCTCTCCATTCACTCCAGGCTTAGCAATGTTTATTCCTCAATCAGAGCAGTTCAGAGGCCCAGGCTATAGGGTGTTTTTTGTTTTTTGTTTTTCCTGAGCTACTTTTAGGATGTAGGAAAAGAGTCTAGCACTCTATAGTATTGGCAAACTGCCGAGCATATAAAAGACTTTAAGGTCCTGAGTTACCAGCCTAGCCTAGACTTGGTCATGAAGGAAGATATTCATTCATTTGTTCATTCAACAATAATAATTAACCCTAACCCACTGTTACAAGGTAATGTGCTAAATGTTTTACATTTAATCCTCACAAAAACCCTATGATGATTTCCATTTCACAGATAAAGAAACTGAAGCTCAAGAAGTAAAGTAACGGCCAAGGTCACACAACTAGTGACTGGCTTGGGTGTGGCTGAGCAACCACTGTGTGCCAGGGTCTAAGAATACAGGAAACAAGACACTCCTCTCTTTTCTCTACCTAATGAACACCTATTCACCCTTCAGGAGCAAACTAAAAATATCATCTCTTATGAAACTTTTCGTAAGCCCCTCGCCACCCACAAGTAGAATTGATAACTTGCTTTTTTGTATACCCCTCTGAAATAGCACTTTTCACAGTTATTGTAATGAAATGCTTCTACATGTCTATTTCTCTAACTTTGAGCATCTTGGCGACAGGGTCTGTTTACTATTCATTGCCACTTGGATGTCTGATAGACATCTCAAACTCAACATGTCCAAATCTGGACACCTGATCTTTTTTGCCCAAATGACCCCTCCCCTAAAGCAGTCCTCATCTCAGTCGATGGCAGTTTCACCTTTCCAGTTGCTGTGGCCAAAAAACCTTGGAACCACACCTCATATTCAATCTGTCAGCAAATCCTGTTGACTCTCTCTTCGAAATACATCCAGAATCCAATCACTTCTTATCACCTCCAGTGCTACCACCCTGGTCCAAACCACCATCACTCACGTCTCTCTGGCATCACCTCAGTAGCCTCCTGACTGGTCTCACTGCTTCACCCTTGTCCCCTGTGGCCTATTCTCCACATGGAAGCCAGAGTGATCCTGCTAAACACAGGTCAGATCATGTCAGTTCTCAGCACAAAAACTCTCCAATGGCTCCCCATCTCTCTCAGAGTAAAGCCAAAATCCTTCAATGGCCTACAGGCCCTATACAATCTGGTCTCCTACTAAATCTCTGATCGTATCTCCTAGTACGTTCTCCCTCTCACTCTGCTCCAGCTGCTTGGTCCTCCTTGCTGTTTCTCGAACAAGCCAGATGCACTTCTTACCCATGACCTTTGCACTGGCTCTTCCCTTGCTAGGTATACTCTTCTGCATGGCTCCCTTCCTCACCTCCCTCAAGTCTTTGTTCAAATGTCACTTTCTCAGTGAGGCCTACCTTGACCAGCCTATTTAAGATTGCCTCTATTCTAATTTCCAGTTTACAGTAAGTACAGGGTATAGAGGAACAAGATAAATGACACCACGAGGGGAAAAACAACAACAACAGACAAATCCAGAAGTAGGATATTCTACAAAACAACTGAGTTGTACTTTTCAAAAAGCCAGTGTCATTAATTTAAAAAAAATAAAGATGGGAGACTTCTAGTTCTGGACCCAAGTGGAGTAGACATGCTTCTCCCTATTTCTCCCACTAAGGACAGCTAAAACTCTGTATGTGATATATAAAACAAACATAGGAAGATGCTAAAAGAAGGAGAAAAGGACAGACTTGACTAGGTGACTTGACTAAAAACAAAAACATGAACAGAGCCTCAGAGACATGTGGGACTATAACAAAAGACCTAACATTCATGTCATCGGAGTCCCAGGAGGAGAAGAGAAAGGGTGGGGGCGAAAAAGTCCTCAAGAAATGATGGCTGAAAATCCTCCAAATCTGGCAAAAGACACAAACCTACAGATTCAAGAAGCTGAACAAACCCGCAACACAGGATAAAGTCAAATCCATGCCAAGACACATTATAATCAAACTTTTAAAAACGAGACGAAGAGAAAATCTTGAAAGCAGTAAGAGAGAAACACCACTTTACCAACAGGGGAAAAACAATTCAAGTATCAGCGATTTCTCACCAGAAACCATGGTGGCCAGAAGGAAGTGGCAACAACATATTTCAAGTGTTAAAAGAACTGCCAAGCCTGGATGCTATATCTAGTGAAAATATCCTTCAGAAATGAGGGAGAAATCAAGATATCCTCAGAAAAAGGAAAGCTATGAGACCATGACACCAGCAGACCCACCCTAAAAGAGTGGTTAAAGGCAGTCCTCAAAAACAGAAAGGAAATGATAAAAGAAGAAATCTTGGAACATCGGGAAGGAAGAAAGAATAGAATGAGTAAAAACGTAAGTACGTACAACAGACTTTCCTTCTTCTCTTGAGTTGTCTAAATAATGTTTGATGGTTGAAGCAATAAGTAAAACATCATCTGATGTGAAGCTCAGTATATGTAGAGGAAATATTTAAGACAACCGTACTATAAATGAGACATGGTAAAGAGACCTAAAGGGAGGTAATTTTTTTACACTTTCCTCAACCTTTTAAAATGATGACACCAGTAGGTCTTTGTGGTGATGAAATAGTTTTGTATTTTGATTGCAGTGGTTGTTACAGAAATCTCTGCGTGTGGTAAAATGGTATAGAACTATACACACACTATACCAATGTCAATTTCCTGGTTTTGATATTGTACTATAATTATGTAAGATGCAATCATTGAGGAAAACTGGGTGAAGGGTACACGGGCCCTCTCTGTGCTATCTCTGCAACTTCCTTGTAAATCTATAATTATCTCAAAATAAAAAGGTTTTCTTTTAAGATTGGGGCTGTTCTAGTGGCTAAAGACACGAATGCAATGTGACAGCCTTGATTAGGTTCTGATGTTAAAAAAGATAAAAGGCAGGGAGGGGGAAGGGTGAGCTGTGACAAAGCGAGAGAGAGGCATGGACATATATACACTACCAAACATAAGGTAGATAGCTAGTGGGAAGCAGCCGCATAGCACAGGGAGATCAGCTCGGTGCTTTGTGACCGCCTGGAGGGGTGGGATAGGGAGGGTGGAAGGGAGGGAGACGCAAGAGGGAAGAGATATGGGAACATATGTATATATATAACTGATTCACTTTGTTATAAAGCAGAAACTAACACACCATTGTAAAGCAATTATACCCCAATAAAGATGTTTAAAAAAAAAGATAAAAGGCAAGTTTGGAGAAATTTGAATATAGACTGGACATTAGACGATACTAGATGATATGAAATTATTGTTAATTTTCTTAGATGTCATAATCATATTGTGGTTATGTGGGAGAATGTCTTTATTCCCACAAGATGAATGCTGAAATATTTAGGGGAGGAGTGTAATGAAATCTATAACGTACATTTGAACGGTTCAGAAGAAATTGTAGATAGATCGATAAAGCAAATATAACAAGACATTGCCAGTTGTTGGCTCTATGAGGAAGATATATAGGTGTCCCTTGTACTATTCTTTCAACATTTCTGTATGTTTGCAAATTGTCATTTTTAAAAAAGTTGGAGAGGATATGTGGAGGATATACATGTGATAAAGCAAGTATAGTAAAATGTTAATGAGAATCTAGGTGGCAATTGGATGTTTGTTCCCTGTAAAATTCTTTCAATTTTTCTGTATGTTTGAAAATTCTCATGTTAAAATGCAGGGGTAAAAAACCTGAAGAAAAATGATCACAACCTCATGTCCTTCCCTAGTACTCCCAATCCTGCTTTCTCTGCTCTTTTTCTTTTTTCCCATAGCACTTATCACCATATATCGTAGTATATACTTCATTTATTTATTGTGCTATTTTTTGTCTGTGCCCTTTCACTAGAATGTGAGCACCCCAAGGGCGGGGATTTATTGTGTTTTGTTCTGTTTGCTGCTATATCCTCAAATCCTAGAACAGTGTCTGGCACATAGCAGGTGCTCAGTGAATGCCTGTTGACTTAAGAATGAATTTCTGTAGCCCTAGGGCCTAGGTCAAGGTCTTGCACAGAGTAGGTGTGCAATGAATGTTTGTTGAACTGAGATCTGAGATCTGCAGGAGAACTTAGAATAGACCTGTTGGACTTGAGTGGTTCAGAGCGTGGACTCTGGAGTCAAATGGCCAGGATTTGCATCGTGATTCTGTGACTTCCACCTGTGTAACCTAGCTGTATTAACATCTCTGAGCCTCAATTTCTCGGTAAAAGTCGGATAATAATAGTAGCACCTTGGTAGGGGTTTTGTTTGCATGTAAAGCACTTAGGACTTTGTGAAGATTCAATAATTGGTAGCTAATGACATAAAGAACAGCAAAAAGACAAGAGTTTTCCCAGCATGTCATCCTTCTTCCATCTGCCAACAGACTGAGCCAGGAGAGGCTAAGGAAATGTCCTTGGATAAGTATTCCCACCTTCTTCTCCAGACACCCAGATTTCTTTCACTTCAGATCTCTTCTTACCTTTCCTTCTGCCCTGGACTTTCTTTACTCTCTTGGCATCCTGAAGCTCTTTCCCCCATCATAACCATGCAGGAGTGGAGTTGAGGAGACAGGAATCTGTGCACCAGGGACAAAAGCTTAGAGCTTTCCTTTCCTTCTGTTCTAGGCTTGAGTCCCTCATTGGTGATGGAAGCAGGTCAAGTGTGAGGTTGCAGTCATTTCGGGGCCTAGAGGTTGAGAGAACAATAGTCCTGAGGAAGAGGCCCTGACAAGAGAGTAGCCTCCTAAGCTGCCCTCTTCCTTGGTCCCCTGTTTGGAGAGAGCACCTCCCTCACCCTGCTCTAACGTCCCTTCGATCTGTTCTGCCGCCTCAAGTCTTTACTTCTGGTGGCCCCGGCTCAGAGCAAGCCCGGGGACCCATTGAGCATCTCCCTGCAACTCCCTCTTGGTAGTGGGGTGGGGTGGAGTGGGCCGAGGACAGGCTGAAATTGGAGATTAGGGGGCACGAGAGTGGGGGCTGAGCTCACCCGTGGCACAAGTCCCCTGTCCCTGCCCTAGGGTTGGCCCTACCCCCGATATCTGGGGAGCTGGGGCTGAGCCTGGGGGCGCCACTGCCTCTGTTCCTTTAAGGAGCCGCTGTTTAGCATTCCTGCCGCTGCCGCTGCCGCTGCCGCTGCCTGACTCTGCACGCTGATTGGCTGGAATCAACTGAGAAGGGAGCCAGGGAGAGATGCTCTTGACTCCACTCAGATCCATCCTGGGGACCAGTGCGGGAGCGGTCCTCGCAGCACCCAGCTTCTGCCCAGGCTCCCGCTTCTTCTTTGCCGCTGGGCCTCGGCCCAGGAGCCACGACGGGCGACACGGAGCCGCCAGTGCTGGAGGGGGAGCCGTGGGTGCGGGGCAGCGTGGGGGCAGAGGCCCCGGGACGCCCGCCCGGCCCCAGGCCCCGCTCCGCCCGGGCGCCCCCACGGGTGCCCCCCCCTTCCTGGTCCGAGCAGTGTGAGTGTGCCCGGGAGCCTGGCGGCAGCGGCGGCGGCGGCAGCGGCGGTGTGGAAACCGGCGTGGGCTGGGGGGTCCGGGCCGCGGGGGGCAGTGCCATGCACAAGCACCAGCACTGCTGTAAGTGCCCCGAGTGCTATGAGGTGACCCGCCTGGCCGCCCTGCGGCGCCTCGAGCCTCCCGGCTACGGGGACTGGCAGGTACCCGACCCCTACGGGCCAGGTGGGGGCAATGGAGCCAGCGCCGGTTACGGGGGCTACAGCTCGCAGACCCTGCCCTCGCAGGCGGGGGCCACCCCCACCCCCCGCACCAAGGCCAAGCTCATTCCCACCGGCCGGGATGTGGGGCCAGTGCCCCCTAAGCCAGTCCCGGGCAAGAGCACCCCCAAACTCAACGGCAGCGGCCCCAGCTGGTGGCCCGAGTGCACCTGTACCAACCGGGATTGGTATGAGCAGGTATGGATCAGCAGAGGGGGTGGTGGTGGGACAACCCACGGGGGCTGGGGAGTGGGCGCCTGGAGGCCTGGGGTGCAGCACGGGTTCCCAGGGCTCCCAGCCCGCAGACCCTGAGCCCTAGCATTGCAGCTGGGCCAAGAGAGGCGGTGTGTGCTTCCCAGTGTGTCTGTTTGGGGGTCTCCATTTGGAGGGGATTGGGAGGAGCTGTGTGTCAGGAGGCGAAGGCATGGCGGAGGGGCACATTCTCCCGTGTGGGGGGATTGGGTTCGCCTCAGCGTGGGCGGGGGGGGTTAGCAGTGTCTCTGTGTCTGGCAGGGGGCGGGAGGTTCTGCGGGGGCTGTGTGCGGTGTGTGTCTCCACAGGAGGGGAGGAGGGGGCAAGGTGCTCTGTGTAGGGGGGACGTGTATGTGTGTGTGTGTGTGTGTGTGTGTTGAGGTGTGTGGAGGAAGGCAGTGGAGCTCCTGTGAATCTATGTCGAGGAGCCCATGTGCCCAGCTTGCTGAGCTTCATCCCTTGATGCCATGAGTCCCTCTCCGTCCTAGTCCCTTTGTGTGTGAATGTGCACATGGACATGTGGGGACGTCTCTCTGGATGTGGAGGTGTCTCTGTAGATGAAGCTGCAGGTTTGGCTGTGTTTGCCTGTGTGTGTGTGGCTACATGTATATGAGCATGTGGCTGCAAGTGTGTGCACGCGTGTGCCTCTGTGTGTGTGTGTGTGCGCGCGCGTGCGCGCGCGTGTGTGGTGTCCCTGGTGAGAGGCGCTTGACAGGCAAGGGAGGGGAGGGGGAGGAGGCGAGAGACACGTCCCAAGCAAGGCTGAGAGGCTGCTGAGAAGGATGGACTCTTTTGTCCAAGCAGCTCTGAAGTGTGTATGTGTACTCAGGGGGCGAGGGGGGGACTGAAGCCAGCTTCCTTGCTCCAGAACAGGCATGATGCCTGGAGCCAGGCAAGGGGCAGCTGCTATGGTGCAGGGACTGGCCCCGGTGGGGCATCTTCCCCTTGGGTACCGCAAGATGTGGGAGAACTTGGCCCCCCAGTCCTGACTTGGCACAGCTTGGGAACCCCTGGGTGCTGGGCACAACTCCGGCTTCCACTCCCAGCCTAAATAAACTGCCAGCTTAGAAAATGGAAGGAGCATCTGTGGGAGAAGCAGCAAAATGGAGGCTGGGCCGGCAGAGCCGGGTCCCTGGCATGCATGGCGGAGGGCCTGTCTGGTTATTCGGCTCTGCAGCCCCCAGGGTAGGGAGAGGGGAGGAGGAGGCTTTGTTGTGGAGGGCAGGTGCTGGCTGCCCCAAGCTGGTGACCGTTCTGGCCACCTCTGTCCCCCTCTGGGGATCAGATGTGCTCTCACTCAGAAGCAAAGGTGGGGACTTCCTGGGGAGAGGAGTCCTCGGTTCTGGCCTTCTGTCTGTCCACACTGACTGTTTCCTGTGTCCCTTGCCTTGGCCCCTTGCCCTCTCTAGCGGATTCTCCTCCATCCTGGGGCCCTACCCTTGTAAACACTCTCTTGTGCTTGTCCTGCTCAACTGGTAGATAGGTGCCAGTCCCAAGGCTGGGCCAGTTGGTCAAGGTTTCTTTGCCAGGGCTGATCCCTGGCTGGCTCCTGGCCCTGGGAGCAGGTTCCCTGAGGGGGGTGGTGGGAGGCTGGAGGGTGGACCAGTGGAAGCTGGGAGCTGCTGGGTCTCACCAGAGCTGGACTTGAAGCATGGCTATCACATGTGGGCACACATGGTGTACCAGATGCATACAAGAGCTACATGGAAATCCTTTTGCCTATGTGTCTGTTGCATGGTACTTCAGGCAGTGGTGTTGGTTTGCGGGCTCTTAAGAGCCATCGGTTCTTCCTCCTGGGATCAGGGACAGGAGTAGGGCTGCAGTGAGAATCCTCCCACCAACTGCTAGGGCTGCAGGGCAAAAAGCCCTGGGGCCAGGCTCAGAAAAGGTGGAGGCATGACTAGCCAGCCCTCTCCTCCTCTCTGCTTTTCAAAGCCAAAGCTGTGTGGGGTGTAGGTGGGAGGGGAAGCAGAGCAAGGCATGCAGAGGAGCCCTCACCCTGGGTTTGCAGCTTCCCTCTTCCGACGAGGAGACCAGGGGTCAGGAAAGGGGCAACACAGCCAGAGAAAGATGGGGGAGGGGCACCAGGCTATCTGGGGAGAGAGGCAAGAGGGCTCCTTCATTCTTGGGGATAAGAGTGAAAGCCAGGGAGCAGGTGCTACTTGTCTGTCCAGAATCATATTTTCACTTGACAGTGGCCACAAGTAAGTCCTGTCTGAGAGGCCATCTCTATGGGTTGGTCAGACCAACCCTGTTTCCATCCCTTTCCCTCGCTTCTCTTCCTGTGGCTATTGCATGTTGAAGGCTGTGGACTCTGCTGCCAATCAGTCCATGGGTCATCAGCTTCTCCCTCATGGGGCATCTTGTCCACTCTGCTCCTGTCCTACCCCTGGCTTTGCCTCTGACTCCCGAGCAGATCCCTTTCTGCTGGGAAACACAAAGGGTTCGGGATCAAAAGCCCCTCGATAGAAAATGGATTGACTTCTGCCCATTTGAGGAATTGGGTTCTTGGGGACACAGGAGATAGAATGAGGGTTCATGAGGTACTCTGAAGGGGGGAACTTTTCTTTTTCCCACGAGCTTTGCTGGGCAAGGTGATGAGTGGCCAGAACATCAATGGCCTTGGCAGCTTGCTTCACTCAAAAGAGCATGTGGAGATCCAGGTTCTAGCCCCTGCTCTGCCACTAACTCCCGGTGTGCCCTTAGGCACAACCTGCGTCCTCTCTGGGCCTCAGTGTCACTATCTGTCACATGGGAGAGGTTGAACAAGATGGTATCTGCTGCCCTTCCAGCTCTGACATGGTGGGAGTCTGTGATCCCAAGTCAGGGAGAGCTGTTGTTCAGAAGGGGTGCAGGTCCCTGTCCAGGCCACTGGGTGCCCCCACGGATGCTGAGTGTGGCATGGTTTGCCTGCCATGTTCAATTTCTGCCATCCCCCTCAGGCCAGCCCTGCACCCCTCCTAGTGAACCCCGAGCCTCTTGGTGAGTGCACCACTGGCTGGCTCGGTCCCAAACAATTGATCTGGGCTAAATGAGCAGCTGGGTTGGGCCTGATATGGCTGGAAGCAAGGGGAGGGGGGGCCTCCTCAGGGTCAGCCTGTCCCATCTGTGGCCAACAGATGTCTCAGGGTCAATTTGGGCTCTCCTACTACTCTGTGGGGAGTTGGGGGACAAGCAGGTTGACCAGGGGGTAGGGGGGAGCGGTGCAGGAGGCACTTAGGGCCCTGCCTGTGTCTTCCCCTAGGTGAATGGCAGTGATGGCATGTTCAAGTATGAGGAGATAGTCCTTGAGCGGGTGAGTCTGGAGGTGGGGCAGGATAAAATGGGAGGGCAGGGTTAGAACGGGGAGAGGGGAGGGCCCTGAACCTTGGTCTCAAGACTCGTGGGGGACCTGCATTGAGAGAATGGGGAAACGGCGGCCCTCAGAGGCTGCATCACTGCATCAATCAATCAACTGTCTAACAAATATTAATTGACCTTGCTCGCTGAGGCCTGGGGAATTGGGGAGGGGATGGCTTCGCTGAGGCCTCCACGCCAGAATGGTCAGCACAGGCTGGGAATCGGCCAGATTGGTGACGAATGTGCCCCAGCCTGCCGTGGCCCCTTCTGAGGCCTGGAGAAGCTGCTCTTTGGGGGCAGGGGTAGATGGGGCCCCGGAAACCCTCCCCCATGCCTTCTGCATGAGAAAACTGTGCCCCTCCACTTCCTTCTGCAGGGCAATTCTGGCCTGGGCTTCAGCATTGCTGGTGGAATCGACAACCCCCATGTCCCCGATGACCCTGGTATCTTTATTACGAAGATTATCCCTGGTGGAGCAGCTGCCATGGACGGGAGGCTGGGGTGAGGTGGCCTGGAAGCAGGGCTGGGGACGGCAGGGGCAGGATGGAGGTGAGGGGAGGAGGGCCGCCTGGCAGGATGACCCTTGAATTAGATCTGAGATGGGGAGGGGTGAGGAGGGAGGGGAAGGGGAGGGGAGAGGAAGAGGAGGAGGTGGGAGAGGGGGTGGAGGGGGGGTGGCAAGGTGTCATGCCTCTTGGGCTTCCCCCACAGGGTGAATGACTGTGTGCTGCGGGTGAATGAGGTGGATGTGTCAGAGGTGGTGCACAGCCGGGCGGTGGAGGCACTGAAGGAGGCCGGCCCTGTGGTGCGGTTGGTGGTACGGAGGCGACAGCCCCCACCAGAGACCATCATGGAGGTCAACCTGCTCAAAGGGCCCAAAGGTGCGGCCCTCTGGGTTCTCGTGCTCTGGCCAGAGGCCCCTGGTTCGCCCTGTAGGAATTGGAAGGGAATACCCTCACTTCCTTCCTGACTCCCTGGTGCAGCTCACATCCTTCTTTCTTGAGCTCACATCTCACCTGTACTGACCTCGGGATGGCAGCCTGGTGTTTGGGATCCCTGGGGGGAGCTCCTGTGGGGCTGGTGGCTTGGCTGGGTGCGGGGGATTGGGGTTGGGATTGACTGCGTGTTCTAACTTCTCCTTGTGTCCCTCTCCCACTCCCTGCTGGCTCCTGCCCAGGCCTGGGTTTCAGCATTGCTGGGGGGATTGGCAACCAGCACATCCCAGGAGACAACAGCATCTACATCACCAAGATCATTGAGGGGGGTGCTGCTCAGAAGGATGGACGCCTACAGATCGGGGATCGGCTGCTGGCGGTGAGACAGCCTTCCTGGGGATGCCCAAATGGCGGGGTGGGGAGGTGGAGCTCTAGTAGCCTCTCCCTCCACCTGAACCTCACTCAGGGACTAGGCATCATGGGAAATTTCAAGAGCATCATCTGAGTTGTGTGTCCCCAGATAGCAAGGCCCTAGTCCTCTTCATGGCTGGAACTCCCTCACCTGTCCCCCCCTACCCCCTGTTTCTCTGCCCCTCACAGCACTGTATTTGGACCTCTGTTAGATAGAGCACTGTTGAATTTCACTGAAAGGGCACCCCTCAGTGTTCCCTGCAGAGGCCCTCCCTTCTCCTCCCCAGTGCTAGCCCTAAGGCCTCTCCTCTCCTAGGTGAACAACACCAATCTGCAGGATGTGAGGCATGAGGAAGCTGTGGCCTCGCTGAAGAACACATCTGACATGGTCTATCTGAAGGTGGCCAAGCCAGGCAGCCTCCACCTCAACGACATGTATGCACCCCCCGACTACGCCAGCAGTACGTACCAGTCTGCCCTGTCCCTGTCCTGAAGCCCTGCCCCCTGGTTTCTGGAAGGGAACAAGTTTATGCTCCTTGTTAAGAGAGAGAGAAGGAGAGAGAGAGAGAGAATAAGACTGGTGCTCAGGAAAGCTGAGTCCAAATCCCAGCCCTGTCCCTTATACCTGGGTGCCCTTGGACAAGTCCCTTTCACCTGTCTTTAGTTTCCTCTTTGGCAAAAAGGAGCTAATGATATATGTGCTGCCCTCCTCATAGGACTGCTGCAAGGATCAAATGAGATCACGGACGAGAAAGCCCTTGGAAAACTGTATCAGGCTATAGAGATGTGAGGGATTATTATTAGTCACACCTCTAGTCATGCCTTTCTTTGTAGATTGCCTTGACTTTAGCTCTTTCTAAGACTCACAGGAGTGAGCTCAGGATTCAGAAAGGGACTGTGGAGGAGGAACCCTAGGGGGTGGAGTGGGGAGGAGACGCCTGAGGAATCTGCATCCCTCGGTCTGGTCTCTTTACATCTGAGGTGGGGGGGGGTGGTCAGCCCTTGGTGGCGGGTGGAGTAGGGTACCACTGGGGAGTGGTCTCGGAACTTTTCTCTCCCTTTCTCGATTCCAGCTTTTACTGCCTTGGCTGACAACCACATAAGCCATAACTCCAGCCTGGGTTATCTCGGGGCTGTGGAGAGCAAGGTCAGCTACCCTGCTCCTCCTCAGGTTCCCCCCGCCCGCTACTCTCCTATCCCCAGGCACATGCTGGCTGAGGAGGACTTCACCAGGTAAGACCCCCTCCCCCGCCCCGCCCCTCCGCATCCTACCTAGGGATGGGGCGGAGAGGAATTGCTTCTGGCTGGCCACAGGCCTCCTCGTAGTATGGCATAGAAGAGGATAAAGCCCTCATACCTCGTGTCTTTGGGGTCTGAGGCCCCCTCTCAGGCCCTTGGGACCCTAAGGAGGGACAGAGGTGGCTGCAGGGACAAGTTCTACCATCAGGGGGAGTGCCAAGTGTGTGGCCCCCATTCGAAAGTGCAGAGAAAGGGTAGGATGGAGTGTTTAGGGGGCTGAGGAGGTGGAGGCTGCGGGATTTCCTGCCCCGTCTGCTGCAACCATTCCACGTTAGAGAAGAGAGCAGTTCAGCCGGTGGCGTTGGTCCGGGATGCTGGGAGGCTGGCGGGCCAGGTGGCCTCGCACGCAGGGAACGGCCCCGCCCCACTCTGGAGGCTGCTGCCGCTGCGGAACTGGTTGGACCGGCAGGGGTTCCGGGGGACAGGTTTGCTGCAGGGTGGGGCCTGGGAGGCTGCTGGGCTGGCTGCAGTAGAGCCGGAAGGGTAGGCGGACGGAGTTGGCGGGGTGGGGGGGAGCTGGAGGAGCCATGGAGAGGGCACGCAAATTCTCAGGCTCCGGCTTGTCCCTGGGCTTGGGCTCAGCTTCGGCCTCGGCCTGGAGGAGGGCTTCGCGGAGGAGGGCTTCGCAGAGGTGGGCCTGGCCGCTCCGCTCCCTGCGGCCTGGAGGGGATGCCAGGTAGGAGGAGAGGAGGGCTTTAGCAAGAGCATCCGGGTCTCAAGGAAGGAGCCTCGCACCTGAGACTGGGAGCAAGAAAGGAAGAGCCTCGGACCTGGGGCTCCTCAGATGAAAGATGCTTAAAGTGAAGGCAGTGGGCTGGGCAAGTGTGCTGAGTCAGGTTGTATGGATATACAGGAGCCGCAGCTGCTCTCGCTGCTCTCGCTGCTCTCACTTGATGACACTGACCATTTACAGAGGGATTCCTTAGACATGGTTAGTTGGAGTCGGAGTTTTCATGTGTTTGTCTCCTCTCTTCAGTTAGGCTCCTAAGCTTCTTCTGGGGACCTGGGATTTCTTTATCTCTATCTCCCACATCACCCAGCAAGGGTACATAGTGCTAGCTGTTGACTAAATCTGTTGTTGGGGAAAGTAGGAGGGGTCATGGTTGGTCGGTGGATTTTTGAGACTGCGGAGAAGCATGTATAAAGTAAGTATGCACAGTTTGTGGGTGGTGAGTGCAATCAACCCCAGGGCCATCCCACAGCCCCTAACTGATTCCCCTTCTTGTGGCCCAGGGTTCAAATCACACCAGTTGGTAGGATGGGAGAATCTGGGGAGGAAGAGGACCAGTGAGTGGGCTCTGATATATGGTCTCTAGAGCCCAGGGTAGGGGTTTGTTGACCAGAGAGAGTCGGAGACTGTCCACTGGGAAGTTGACTCCAAGCCCTCAGGAAGAAGGGAGGAAGAACAACTGAAACTTGGCACCTGGAAGCAAACAGCAGCCAAGCAGGTTTCAGGAGAGAAAGGGAGCAACAGAGTATCATACCTAGGAACCTAAGTCCGTCTACAGCCATATGGGCCTTGTTCCAGGCTGGCCCTCGCAGGGACAACAGTTTATACCTACTTTGTCCTGACCCTTCCACTCCTTTCCCACCAGAGAGCCCCGCAAGATCATCCTGCACAAGGGCTCCACAGGCCTGGGCTTCAACATCGTGGGAGGAGAGGATGGAGAAGGCATTTTCGTCTCCTTCATCCTGGCAGGAGGCCCAGCTGACCTGAGTGGGGAGCTGCGCAGAGGAGACCGGATCTTATCGGTGAGGAGACAAAGGCAAGGTGGGAGGATGGGAGCTATGCCAGTCTGAAAGGGAGGAGGGAAGACCTGGCTGTCTCCAAGGAATGCTTCTTGAAGTGGGGGAAAGCTAAAAGCTGGAGAAAACATATTCTCTTTTTTTTTTTTTTTTTTTTTTTGCGGTACGCGGGCCTCTCACTGTTGTGGCCTCTCCCGTGTGGAGCACAGGCTCCGGACGCGCAGGCTCAGCAGCCATGGCTCACGGGCCCAGCTGCTCCGCGGCATGTGGGATCTTCCCGGACCGGGGCACGAACCCATGTCCCCTGCATCGGCAGGCGGACTCTCAACCACTGCGCCACCAGGGAAGCCCCATATTCTCTTTATAGATGTCCTTAGTGAGGGACAGGGAACCAGACTTATACTTAAGGAGGAAGTGAGTATCTCTTGGATCTTAACCCTGGCTGGCATTTGACCCCCACAAAGATATTATTATGCTAGAGATATATCCTTTAGGTCTCATCCTAGGGGCAAGGATGGGATATTGCCCATCCTTGGATGAGAAAGGCATCCAAGTAGGCTTAGAGATGGTCTACCCATCTCCCTCTCCTAACTCAGGACAACAGAGGACTCCTTTCTTGCTTTTGGGGTGGCTCATAACTCCTCTCTTTGGACAGGTGAATGGCGTGAACCTGAGGAATGCAACTCATGAGCAGGCTGCGGCTGCTCTGAAACGGGCTGGCCAGTCAGTCACTATTGTGGCCCAGTACAGACCTGAAGGTAGGAGAAGGAAGGTGGAACAAGATGATTTGGGGAGATTAGACTTATTACTAACTGCTGGCTTTTTGCCATCATAGGTAACAAAGCCACTTGACTAGGTCCTTTCTTACACTGGTACAGTAACCTCTTCCTCTCTCGTTTTCCTTCTGGACTGGGGTAGGTTTGGACAGCTTGGGAGCATCAATCAAGGCTGTGCTCAGAGCCTGGTGAATAGGGCTGCAATGCAGCTGAAGGCCAGTAGTGGGCGGCAGTTTACGGGAGGAAGCGCAGAGATCGGGGCGACTGGAAAAAGGGGAGGGGAGGGAGGCAGAGGCGGAGGGCTCAAGAGGCGAAGAACATAACTGTGTTCCCTGGAACAGGAGGGTAGTTCTCGGTTAGAAGGACTTGAGGGAGAAGAGTACCAACCTCTTAAGAGTGCTTGGGCCAAACCTCTATGACCCCCCACTTCTCCCCTCATCAGGGTGACCGTGAAACAGCCACAAACGCGCTGAAAAGGTGATGCTAGGCTCTCCAGGTAGGGAATCGGAAGTGGACCCCCCTTTCCCTGCTGGGGGCCTTCTTTGTGTTCTGCGGGAGCAGTCCCCCGGCTTGGGCGAGTGGGAGGGGCCGGTTATGCAAATGAAAGCATTTGATTGGCTGGAGCCAGCCAAGGCCCAGGTGCCGAGGTGAGCTGCGGGATAGCGCGCCTGAGCCAGCCGGCCGGCGGGGTGGCCATTGGCCGGCCGAGCGCGGCCTCCAGCCTCACGCCCCGCCCCCTGACCCAGGCGAAGGGCGGCGGGCGCCCCTCCTTTCCCCCCTCCCCGCCTCGCGCGCCTCAGGCGTCTCCTCCTCCTCCCTCCCCTCCCCCTCCTCCTCCTCCTCCTCCCCCTCCTCCCCCCCTCCTCCCGCGTGCCCCGCTTTGTGTCCGTGGTCTCCCGCGCGGGACAGAGGGGCCGGCCGGAGCTGGCGGTTTCTCAGCACTAGACCTGGACTCCGACCCGGCGCCAGGTGAGGTGGGGCGGACGGGGGTCAGGCCCCCTCACAGTCCCCCCTAGCCTCTCTACGGTTCTGTTCTCAGACTTTCTCTTTTCCCACACTGCGCCCCCAACTCTGAGCTCTCCCCGGAATCCCTGGGTCGCGTTTGGAGCCCCTCCCGAGGGTCCCTCGCGGCCCCGCGGAGCAATGCGCGCGGCTGAGCCCCGGCCGGCCTCCACCTCTTGGCCATCACCTCTCCCCACCCACGAACTCTGCCCCTTCTCGCCTGGGACCTCTGTCCGCCCCCCACTCTCCTTCCTGCCGGCGGCTGCGCCCCCAGCAGCTCCCTAATCTCGGTCCTCAGAGGAATTTTCTCCGTCTTCCCCTCCCCCACATCCGTTACTACGCCTCCTTTCCCCCCCACCCCGACCTGGCGACCTCTGGGAACCCCCGAGGTGGGCTTGGTGTTCTCGGGCCCCCCCCCATGCCCGCTTTTGTTTGCCAGCGTTTTGCGACTGTCGCCGACTCCTTTCGCCTCCCCCTCCTCTTTGTAAGGCCGGCCTTTGTCCCTTAGGGCAGGTGCTCTGTTCCGTGATGAGAATGGGGAAAGGCTGGCAGCCCTGCTGCAAAGCCGTGAGGGATCGAAAGCGCCTACCTTTGTCCTTTCCGCTGCCCCCCTACCCCTTGTTCAGCGCCTCAAGCCAGGAGCCTGAAGGCCAACAAGAGAGGGGCCTGCAACCTTATGCACTAGGCCCTTTTGATGGGGACAAGTGTAGGGAGATGACTAACAGGAGAGCTTGTTGGTCTGAGGTAGTAGGAAAGAGGGATGCAAATGGACACTTTGAGTCATTTCTTTCCATGTTGGGTGTCCCGCTTAATGACAAGAAACACACATTAGGGTTATTGTTTTTATGATGCTTGGGCGTGCTGTTTGCTTCTCAGTGTAGAGCTCACCATCTGATTTTTATTAGCAACCAATATTTATCCATTTCATGGCCACAACTTAGGCAACGTAGGTTCTGCAAAGAAAATGGTTTCTCTTGCATATTTGTGTGTGTGTGAAGGAGAAATTGATGTGTTTCTTTCGGTTTTGCTCACTGATGCTGGGCACATGGAAACAATACTGTGAATTTGGTGGTAGTATGTTGGAAACTGGTGACTACATGTTTCTCCGAGTTTTGTTAGGAGAATGTAATTGATTTGCATAAAAAGCTGCAAGTTGTCCTGGCTAAAGGGGTTCCTTCAGTGTTCATTGCTCTCTGGGCATATTTCTGAGCATTTTTGATGTTTGTCGGGGTGCTGTCTTATGCTAGGTCTCTCTACCATTTGCCAAACAAAGCCTTTCTTCTCTTAGGATTTAGTTGAACTACTGTTGTTAAGTCTCTGCCACCCCAATCTCATTTCTTCCTTTGGTTTGGAAAATCCAACAGGGCCCCAACATGCAAAAGCTTTTTTTATTTTCCATTCAAAAATGGACCCTTGGAAACAGGTCCAGAGAGACTATCAAGCATTCCGTGTTGGGCTCTGAATTTTCTTTGATAAAATGATAGTTTTTAAGAATAAGGACTCCATGTTGATCATTTTATAATTATGTTAAATACTGTTCTTTGGAGGATTGCATCACATAGGCATTTACAAAATGAGTAATCCAAATATATGTTTGTTGGCTAAAATGGCAGAGACTTTGTATGTTATTGGCCAAGTAAGTGTTCATCATTTGTATTTTTTTCACATGGAATGTGGGAGCTGGAAAGGATCACGTAGTCCAACCCCTCATTGTGCAAACCAGAACAGCGACAGGAGAGCAGGGACATGACTTGCCTAAGGTCATGAAGGGAAGGTTGCCGAGGGTCAGCAATCAGTTTAATCCTGAAGTCCACCAGCTGGGACAAATCGTGCTTGGGAATACCTGAGAAACCTAAGACCTAGTTGGAGCAGAGGAAAGGAACTGGGAAAATAATAGAAGAGAGGGTGAGGGAAAGATTAGAGTGGTGTCCATGGTGGCCCTTGAGGCACCATTGCCAAACCAGTGCAGCCTTTAGCTAGATATCCTTTAGTACGAGAGCTTAAAAAAAATAGCCTTGACTAATTAGAGCAATCAGAGTAAGAACAATTTTTCTCCTTTTTTTAACAGCTTAATTGAGATATGATTCATACACCATACAATGCATCCATTTAGGTGTGCAATTCAGTGGCTTTTAGTGTATTCACAGAATTGTGCATTCATCATCACAGTCGATTTTAGAACATTTTCATTACCCCTCTCTTTTGAATACATAGAGATGGTACAAGCATTGGAAGGGTGATAGGTGTAGGACAGTTGCTTCCTGATGTATCTCATCTGGGCAGTTAGGGGCTGGATGGCAGCTCTGACTTTGCTCTAACTGTGAGATTCTTTCATATATCTGGTTGCTTAATGGGTTGAACCCATAATGAAGATAGGAACCTTGTCTATCTATTTAAACTTTGTATTGTGCCTAAGCATGGGTGCTTTACAAATATTTGTATGATGAAGCTTTGGAAAATATTAAAATAGATATAGAAGTGCCAAATGATAAGCTACTACAGTGAGAGATGCTGTTTAATAGTTTCACTCCTGATTGCTCCAAACTGTTGTGGACACAGCAATCCTACCTATTTAGCTAAAAATAGCATGATGTTCTTGGGCATGTATAATCCTGCTTAAAATTCAAATTGAAAATTGAAACAACTGGCTCTTGGCAGAGGCTCTCTTCCAATCTATTCTAAAATGAAAAATATTTTTCTGTGACTTGTGGAATTGCTCCACCAAGGGAAGGATGGTTTTCATGTTATAACATTTTGATTTAGAAACTATCTCCTACATTTTCCACCCTAGTTGCTTTGTGTCAGCCTCTGTTTATAAACTCAGCTAGTATTTTTCTGGAAAGCCCTTTTGTTTTTAGCATAGATTCTGAACCCCAAATCAGGAGGTGAGCCAGAAATTGGTCACTAAGGTAGCTAAACTGGGAACTGATCCTTTGTGACTAGTCTTTTCAACTGGAATATAAATCCATACAGGCTGGGGGTACAGGGAATGAGAAAGAACTAGGGTTTTCCATACTTATTTTAAAGTGCTGAAGAAGCACACTTTTCACCATGGAAACACCTTCAGTAAGGCCTGGAGGAGTGTAAGGATAAGTGTTGGTAATAACTTGAAAGCATAAAAGGGATATTTTCCCCATAACATTTAAGTTTACCACCCCATCTCCCCTGTTTGAGAATGAGAGATGTAAACATAGGTGCCACCCTATCAGCATGATCTCTTTTGAGAGCACAGAGGTGAAAGTTTATCAAGGCAAAGAATCAAAGTTCTGAAACTCCTGTTGCCATCCTAAAAGAAGGCTAATGTAGGGAGGGAAGAAAATGAATTCCTGTTAACAGCATTTCTACACTGAACAATTTGAAGGCAGCTACCATTGTATTTTTCTTTGTGCCCCAGCACCTAGTCCAGAGCTTGGCACATGTTTTGTTGAATTATTGAGTATGTCTGCATTCTAGATGGCTTTGTAAGCATTAATCTTCAGGATATCCCTGTGGGATAGGTGGTATTATCCCTATTTTACAGATGAGGAAAGTGAGGATCAGAGAGGTTGAGTGACTTGATCAAGATCCCACAGCCAGTAAGGGGCATAATCACAATTTGAAGTCAGAGTTCCTGAGAACTTCGTGTCCAGGGCTTTTGCCAAGAGACCACAATGACCTCTCTCCACAGCAGAGAAGCTGTGAGCCCCTTCTCTCTACCCAGAAGATACTGCTCTGAGACTCTTCAGGTGCCAGAAGCTGTTAACAGATGGACTAAAGCCAACTCCCAAATGTCAGCTTTTTTTTTTAATAAATTTATTTATTTTGTTTATTTATTTTTCACTGCGTCGGGTCTTCGTTGCTGTGTGCAGGCTTTCTCTAGTTGCGGCGAGCAGGGGCTACTCTTCGTTACGGTGCGCGGGCTTCTCATTGCAGTGGCTTCTCTTGTTGAGGAGCACGGGCTTAGTTGCTCCGTGGCATGTGGGATCTTCCTGGACCAGGGATTGAACCCGTGTCCCCTGCATTGGCAGGCGGATTCTTAACCACTGCGCCAGCAGGTAAGGCCCCAAATGTCAGCTTTTTAAGTCTTGATGACCACAAACAGCTGTACCAAAGGAGGAGGTAACCTGGGGGTAGAGGGGCTGCTGGAAGCCTGAAGGAGACGCCCCCTCTCCTGCAAAAGGAACTTGGACTTGGGAAGACTACCATAGAATGATATTGTGGGGGAACCTCAGGAGGAGCCAAAAGATGGGAATTGGTTGGCTTGACTTAACAGCAGATGTGTGCAGGCCTAAGAATACTAATGCAGTAAATAGGAATTTCCCATTTCTTCAAGTGAAATAGAGTTGTATTTGTCATTCATTTTTTTATGAACTTACAGTTCACTCATTTAAGGGTGTAATTCAGTGGTGTAAAATTCACAGAGTTGTGCAACCATCACAGCAGTCAATTTTAGAACATTTCACCACCTCAAAAAGAAAAATCCTTTAGCTGTCCCCCCAGCCTCTCCCCACCCCACTGCCCCACCAACCTCCCCATCCCCCTCAGTGCTACTAATCTACTTCCTGCTTCTATGGATTTGCCTGTTCTGGACATTTTGTATAAATGGATTCATATATGGTCTTTTATGACTGGCTACTCTCACTTGACATAGTGTTTTCAAGGTTCATCTGTGTTGTAGCATGTATCAGTACTTTATTTCTTTTCAGGACTGAATACTATTCTATTATATGAATATATCACATTTTGTTTATCCATTCATGAGTTGATGGGCATTTGGGTTATTTCCACTCTTTTGGCTATTATGAATGCTATCTTTGAACATCTGTATGCAGTTTTCTGCATGGGCATGTGTTTTTATTTCTCTTGGTTATATATACCTACTGGATCATATGGCAACTCTATGTTTAACCTTTTGAGGAATGGCCAGGCTGTTTTCCATTGTGGCTGCACCATTTCACATTCCCACCAGCAGTGTGAAGGTTACAGTTTCTCCACATCCTTGCCAACCCTTATTAATATCAGTTTTTTTGATTCTAGCCATTCTGGTGGGTGTGAAGTGATATTTCATTGTGATTTTCTTTTCTTTCTTTTTTTAAAATTTTTATTTATTTACTTTTGGCTGCATCGGGTCTTCGTTGCTGCACGCAGGCTTTCTCTAGTTACGCCAAGTGGGGGCTACTCTTCGTTGCGGTGTGCGGACTTCTCTTGTTGCGGTGGCTTCCCTTGTTGTGGAGCATGGGCCCTAGGCACGCGGGCTTCAGTAATTGTGGCTCGCAGGCTCTAGAATGCAGGCTCAGTAGTTGTGGCACACGGGCCTAGCTGCTCAGCGGCATGTGGAGTCTTCCCGGACCAGGGCTCAAACCCGTGTCCCCTGCATTGGCAGGCGGACTGTTAACCACTGCACCACCAGGGAAGTCCTCATTGTGCTTCTCATTTGCATTT
The DNA here is from genome assembly GCF_039906515.1 of Pseudorca crassidens. Taxonomy (NCBI): domain Eukaryota; kingdom Metazoa; phylum Chordata; class Mammalia; order Artiodactyla; family Delphinidae; genus Pseudorca; species Pseudorca crassidens. Next base: position 72,961,352 of record NC_090317.1, on the reverse strand, counting down.
ACCGAATGGCTAATGATGTTGAGCATCTTTTCTTGTGCTTATTGTTTTGCTTTGCTTAGTCCCCTGATTCTCACGTTGTTTATAAATTGACTTGAGACCCGAGCAAGCCAACTGTTATTACTCAGGTGATTAGAGGGAACCAGGAGGATAAGGGACTACCTTTCCACTCTTATCACTGTGTGCTGGAGGGCGTGGGTATGGATAATTTTATCTAGGAATGCTGACCTGATAAAAATGATAGGGCCCACCTTAAAAAAAAAAACAGAAAACCCTCCAGCTTATTCACATACCATACAATTCACCCATTTAAAGTGTACAACTCAGTGGTTTCTAGAATGTTCAGAGTGGTGCAACAGTCAATTTTAGAACATTTTCCTCACCCCAAAAAGAAGTCCTGTCCCATTAGCAGTCACTTCCCATTTCCCCCAAACTCCTCCCCTCGCCTTCCCTCGCCCAAGGCAACCACTGATCTACTTTCTGTTTCTGTAAAGTGTCCTTTTCTGGCTGGTTCATATAAATGGAATCATACAACATGTAGTCTTTTGTGTCTGTCTTCTTTCTTTCAGCATAGTGCTTTCAAGGTTCATCATGTTGTAGCATGTAACACTTCATTCCTTTTTAAGGCTAAATGATATTCCATCCTATGGTTATACCATAACTTGTTTATCCATTCTTCTGTTGATGGACTTTTGAGTTGTTTCCACCTTTCAACTACTGTGAATACTGCTGCTATGAACCTCACGGGAGGTTTTTGTGCGGTCAAATATATACCCAATTCTTTTGGGTATATATGCCTAGGAGTGGAATTGCTGGGTCATAAGGTAACAACATTGAACATTTTTGAGGAACTGCCAGACTTTCCCAAAGTGGCTGCACCCTTTTAGGCCCACCCTGTTTTGCAGACTTAGAAGAGAGAAATATGTTAGCTTTCTTTTCAGTTTTGCCTCCTGGGGCTGAACTTTATATACAGGTGTGTGTGTGTGTGTGTGTGTGTGTGTGTGTGTGTGTGTGTGTGTGTGTGTACTCGTGTGCACTGTGCTTTTTTGTCTTCCATGTAGCCTAAGGACATGGTAGCTAGAGTTGGCAAAGAATTCTGAACCTAGCTAGACAGGTGCTTTCTTGTCCTTGTTACATGGTTTGAGGCAAAATCCTAGGAGCTTTGGTGTCTGTAAAACATCGATTCTTCTGATGGGGTAGAGTGATTAGAATGATATAGAGAATGAATTATTTCTTATTTATTTATAGCTTTTTAGGATTTCTTTTTAATTTAATGTACTGCTTGTTGAAATCTTGACCCTGGTATTTACACTGTTGCTTTGTTTGTTTGAAGATTTAGACTTATATTCCACAATAGGGTAATTGTTTTTTTGGTTTTTTTAAAAAATTATTTTATTATATTTTATTTTTGGGTGTGTTGGGTTTTCATTGCTGCACGCGGGCTTTCTCTAGTTGCAGCGGGGGGGGGGCTACTCTTCCTTGTGGTGCATGGGCTTCTCATTGCAGTGGCTTCCCTTGTTACGGAGCATGGGCTTCAGTAGTTGTGGTGCACAGGCTTAGTTGCTCCGCGGCATGTGGGGTCTTCCCGGACCAGGGCTTGAACCCTTGTCCCCTGCATTGGCAGGCGGATTCTCAGCCACTGTGCCACCAGGGAAGTCCCCATGGGCCCCAGTTTTCTGATCTGTAAAATGAGGGGACTGTGCAAAATGATCTCACATGTTTCTTCTAACTCAAATCCTGTGTTAGATAAGTGTAAGTGAGTTGTGAATTCAATTCACAAGTTCCTGTTTGTACCTAGACTGTTGTTGAATCACAGTCTTGAGATTTTGTTTGCTTGGTTGGTTGGTTGGTTTTTTTTGCGGTACGCGGGCCTCTCACTGCTGTGGCCTCTCCCGTTGCGGAGCACAAGCTCCGGACGCGCAGGCTCAGTGGCCACGGCTCACGGGCCCAGCTGCTCCGCGGCATGCGGGATCCTCCCGGACCGGGGCACGAACCCGTGTCCCTTGCATCGGCAGGCGGACCCCCAACCACTGCACCACCAGGGAAGCCCGAATCACAGTCTTGAGTTAATAACAGTCTTATTTTAATAAAGGTCTTGTCTTCCCCTCTTCTTTCCTGTGATAAGGCTTTCATCCTCTTGAAATAGATCTTTGTTTACTTTTCACCACTTTTCACTGAATTTAGATATCTTAAAAAAACAAAGACCCTAGAGATTTGGGGATTTTTCAACTTGATGAAATTAACACATTTTGTATAAATATGTGCATTGGGGATCTGGATACACATGTGTCCTTCAGATTTTCAAAAAGGAGAAAGAGAATTTTGTAAATCTTGGGTTAAATTCCAAACTAGATTATTAAGAGTTGTTTTTTTTTTAAATGTTGAGCCTTCTTTTAATTTATCTATTTTTATTTTTGGCTGTGTTGGGTTTTTGTTTCTGTGCGAGGGCTTTCTCTAGTTGCGGCAAGCGGGGGCCACTCTTCATCGCGGTGCGCGGGCCTCTCACTGTCGTGGGCTCTCTTGTTGCAGAGCACAGGCTCCAGACACGCAGGCTTGTGGTTGTGGCTCACGGGCCAGTTGCTCCGCGGCATGTGGGATCTTCCCAGACCAGGGCTTGAACCCGTGTCCCCTGCGTCGGCAGGCATATTCTCAACCACTGCACCACCAGGGAAGCCCAAGAGTTGTTTTATAAACACTCAGAAAAAAGAAGTGGTGAGCACTGGAACCAGTATTGGTTCACTAAAGTCAAACGAATCATGTCAGACTGCCAAATTGCCTTGATGGACAGGGTTACTGGACTGGTAGACCAAGGAAATAGGGTAAATGTGGTATATCTAGATTTTAGCAATGCATTGGCAGGGCTTCTTTGGTCTACTCTTGGATAAGATGGCAAGGTGATAATAGTGATAATACATTTAAGTGGATTTGTCTGCAACTGGTTGGGTGATCCGTCCCAGAGGAAAATGATGAAGGAGTCAAGAGCAGTGAGGAGGGGAATTTCTAGTGCACGTGTGTCCTGGCTTCATCCTTGGGCCTGTCTTTTTCAGTCTGCCTCCCCATCCCCCTCAAATTATTTTATATTATAATATATATAATTTTAAAATATATAATTTTTAAAATTATATTTTTCCTGGATATATAAATATTACATTCAGATTTGTAGAAAATTGGAACATAACAAAATACAAAGTAAAAAAAGTTCAAATCACCTGTAAAACTACCTCCAGAAATAACCTCGTGTTTGTGTATATTTCCCTCCAAACTTTTATATATCATATAGTATGTATGTATCTCTTTCAAGACTCGGATCATTGTATTTAAGCAGTCTTATATCCATTCTTTTAACTTGGCATCATGCATATTTTATTAAAATGGTTTTTAATAATTAAACAATATTCCATCATGTGTGTGCCATAATTCATGTAATCATTCCCTTATTGGAGGACTTGTAGGTTGTTTGCAATTTTTTGATCTTATAAATAACACTTTGATGGATATCCTTGTATGAGGCTTTTTGTGAATCTGTGATTGTGCCTTCAGAATGAATTCTTCGGAGTGGAATTATTGGGCCAAAGGATATGAACATGTTTAAGACTTTTGATATATTTGATATATTTTGGTATATTTCTCCACCTCCACCAACCTTGCTAACATGGAGTATTATTTTTTAAAAAGCTCTGCAAATTGGATAGGTAAAAATGTTACTTAATTCATATCTTAATTTGTATTTCTTTTTCATAATAGAATTGAACATTTGTGTGTGTGTTTGTTTGTTCATCATTTTCTTTTTTTGTGTGTGGATTGCCTGTTCATACCCTTTCCCCATTTCCCTGTTGACGTATGTTCATTAGTTCTTACTGATACGTAAAAGCTTTAAAGTAGTTAGAATATTAGTTCTTTGTCATATATATTGCAGCGGTTTTCCCCATTTTGCTTTATTATTTTATTTTATTTTGATGTACAGATGTTTTGTTTTTATGTAGTCAAGTCTATCAGTGTTTTCTTTTGTGTATTTCACCTCTGCCCCTAGGTTTGGAAGGGCCTTTCCTACCCTGAGATAAAATAAATGTCTGCCTTTGTTTTATTGTAGTTATTTAATGTTTTTCTTTTTGCATTTAAAACTTTAACCTGCCTGGACTTTATTTATGAGGTAAGATAGGACACTACCTTATTTTTGCTCCAAATATTTAAGGAATACCTTGGTACCATTTATTAGATAATCCATCATTTTCGTGCTGTTTTGAAGTGCCACCTTTATTACACACGCACACACACAACCACACACACATGCTCATAATTTGGATTTGGGGTTTCTTAATTCTGTTCTGTAATATTTTACTCTGGGATTATCAGAGTAAAATATGAAAAATGACCACAGATGTTTTGACAAATAACCAGAAGGGTCTTTCTCTAGGTCGCAGTTTCTGGGTTCCTTCCACAGAAACTTGACCCAAAAGAGATTCAGTTGATACCCCAATAACTATTGTGAGAGAATTCGTGATCCTATTGGAGTGACTACTGTGAAGAACATTTGAATCTAGAGTCTCAATTGACATAGTAAAACATAGAAATCAGGGAATTCCCTGGTGGTCCAGTGGTTACGCTTCTGTGCTTCCACTGCAGGGGGCCCAGGTTCGATCCCTGGTGGGGGGAAAGCCGCCGGCTGCGGCCAAAAAAAATAAAAAACAAAGCAAAACAAAACATAGAAATCAGTTATATTATCTCAAGTTAGCAAGCTTAGTCATAAAATGTTGTGTGTTTCAGTCACTGTGTTGCAGCATTTCTGTTAAGTGGAAAAGATTGTTGTGAACAAGAGTACCTGCTACCTTCAGGGCAAGGTATTCATTCTCATGTTTTCTAGATGAGGTGTTTTGTCTTGGGGTGGTTCTTACATAGACTTTGACTTATGGGTTAAAGGAGCTAAAGGCTTTGTTAATCTTGCATTTGAATATACCATATGAAATTCTTTTGAATTAGAGAAAAGGCCCTATTTGAAGCTTTTACCCTGATCTGTTGGGTGATCTAGAACAGGGTGAGGAGAACCAATGGCCAGGTCCTATGAAAAACTTTTTCTTAGCTTGATGCGAGATCAAAGCATTTTTCATTCTACTCGTTTCAGACCAGGTGGCTGAATGTCATGGCACATTTATATAGTATAGCACTTTTGCTCAGTGGCCCTTCCTGCATAATCACTAAGCTCTTTAGGGGACAGAAACATCCAGTCAGTAGGGATAATCTGGATTTTTTTTATGGCATGCTGATATGGCTTGTCTTGTTTTCTGTTTTATTCCCAGTATCAGGACCCTGGTAATGTGTGTGTATGGGTGAGGAAGCACATTGTGACAGTGCAGGGACCAGAATACAATGACACTGAAGTTTCTGTTCTGGGTTAGTCATAGTTCCGAGCCCATTGTTCTAAAAGTAGAGCTGCAATTATTTTTCTTCAAGCAGCATTTGCCCATATGGAGGTCTGTTTGCAACTTTTCTGCCCTCTCATATAGCCTTAAATTCTTTTTATTGCAATTTATACTCCTTAAATTGGTATTTTTTTGACCCAAAGAGTTTAGGATTATTTGCAGATGTGAAGATTTCCTTCTTGTAGATCATATTAAAATTTTTTATTAGACTAGTCCTAGGTTTGATTTCTTATGGCCCTCATTGATTTGGTTCTAAAATCATAATTATGTCAAAATTACAAGGGAACTGAGAAATTGTCTAGTTTTAGAGGTGTCAGATTCTTTTTTTTTGAATATAAAACTTTATTGACCACTGTTCACCAGTATTTACAATAAAGTAAACAATATACAGTTGAATAACATTCTGATTACTACAAAGTTATTGTTTTTCCTGGCTTCTGCTGAACCAGTAACCCCAAATACTGAGAAGATTGAGCCTACATGTAAGGAATGGGTTGGGGTAAAGTTTGAAAAAACATGCAGGTCAAGTTTAGATTAGTAAAGTTGGTTCACTCATTTATTCCTGCAGATCCTAAATTGCCAGCATCTCTAACCATCTGATTAGGTTTCCATTAACAAGTCTGAGACATTCCATGTATCACAGTCTTTCAGTAAATACAGCACAGGGATTTCAACTTCTTATAAAAGAATGGTTTGCCAAAAAGAAGCTTTAAATGTCCATTTAACTAAGTCTTGCTTGGCTAATTAACACATACCAGAATTTTTCTAGTTTTTTCATTTGGGTTGACAGAGATAAAATTTTCCTTTCAGGGGTTTTTACATATAAAACTGCATTTATATGATGGTAGATATGGATGCAGATTCTGGTAGGGCTGCTTTAAAAAATTATCCAATTTAAATTGTTTACAGTAATTTGTCTAATTAATTACAAAATTATTTAATTTGAAAGGTTAAGACTTAAATTTTCAATTTAAGTTGAAGTGATTTCTTATATTGCTCAAAATGATAGAATCCCAGAAACATGGGCTTATCCATGGTTGTGAAAGGCTGTTTTTGTTTTGGTAAATGTGTTTAAACAATAACCAGAAAACCCCCAAACCATTTACATATGTATACACATACAAAAAACCCAGAATGGTCCTTAGGCATATGTGAGTTAAATGCAAATTCTAAATTCTGATTGAGTAATGACTATGGAGATTTTCCCCGCACATTTAGAAAAGCTGTTCTCTAATGCAGAGGAAGTAATATACCGTGGTATCAAACGTTCTTTTCTGCTAAAGGAAGCAACTACAGAAAGCTTTTATTTGTTCAAAGTAACCAGTGCTACAGATGCAAAACAAAAACAAAAACAAAACCCCCCAAAACCCAACAACTTCCCCAGTACTACTTCAAAACGAACATATCAAACTTGATTTTCATTAGAATGTAGTTATTTCTTCACACTAATAAATCAAAAAAATCAAGACCCAGATTTTTGATTAAAAAAATATATAAAAAGCAATGCAGACAATTATTGAGCTTCATCTTCTGGACAAGAATGCCAAGTTAGTCTCTCTTCATAAAAAACAATTACAAATAAAAACCACAGGGCCTCCCTGGTGGCGCAGTGGTTGAGAGTCCGCCTGCCGATGCAGGGGACACGGGTTTGTGCCCTGGTCCGGGAAGATCCCACATGCCACGGAGCGGCTGGGCCCGTGAGCCACGGCCGCTGAGCCTGTGCGTCCAGAGCCTGTGCTCTGCAACGGGAGAGGCCACAACAGTGAGAGGCCCGTGTACCACAAAACACACACACACACACACACACACACACACACACACACACACACAAGCAATTACAATTTGAGGACACTTCATATTTGCCTCTTTTGCCAGCACCAAGTCCGCCTCATCTGAATGTTTCCATTTCCTGAGAAACATGAATTCTCCACTGCTGTCTGTGGCACCAATTATTCGCTCTGGGTTGAGACCTCTGGCAAAAACCTCTTGGTTTATCAGCAGCATCTCTTTTCTTCTTTGATTTGCTATCATCAGATTCACTGTCAGATAAAGATTTTCTTTTTGTTCCATTTTTTTCTTTACCAGCTTTTTGAGAATTAAGAAATGCTTCAATTAGCTCTGGACAATCTAAATTTCCTTCGGGTTCCCAAGTATTGTCTGCATCTGTAAATCCTTTCCGCTTCAGGAAATATTCCACCTTCCCATTCACTACACGTCGGTCCGGTACTTTTTCTACCACAAATTCTTCAGGTTCTGCCTCTTCGACTTTTTTACTCTCTCCATTCTGTTTCTTTCCCATTTTTTGCAATGTAGTTTTATTGGAGGCCATTTTTTACTGCAGACTTGAAGAGCTATTATTCACCGCCTCCGAGCTGCTCCGGTCCGGGTCTGCGGCTTCCGTTAGAGGTGTCAGATTCTTTAAATAGTAGGCCCCATAATTAGAAACTAACCCAAGTAATAGGCTTCATATTATTTTATAGAGACAAGTTTGTGATTCCAAGAAATGTTGTGCTGTTTGACGATTCATGTACTTATCACCACACTGACAGGTATCTTCTTGATGGGCTTATTTTTTTTTTTTTTGGCTCCATCCATTTCTTTTGAAAACATGAGCTATGTTGTTGGGACAGATGCTTGTAATTCATACAAATCCTGAGGGTTTGCACTCCAAAGGCAACTGTAGAAACCAAAAACACAATTCATACTCATCAAAATCTGTGACTCTCACGAGTTCTGTACATTTGCACAACGGGTGATTCCTCTGAGCTCAGGGCAGCTCAGCAATGGCAAATGAGGGCTGTATGAGTTTGAGATTGGAACACCTTCACTTCCATAGGAACAAACGAGCCTTTGGGCAGCTATTGCCTTGTTTTGTGTTGATAGCCAACCAAGACACATGCTGTTCTTCAGCCCTGTCTTCCCTACTCAGTATTTGTGTGGGGACTCAAGGTCAGGAAGTTACATTTCTCCTTTGCATTCTATTTGTATTCCCGTCTTTCCATTGTTCCTACCTGTCACAATCTGTGTGTCTGAAGTCTGTCATCCAGTTGTCTCCCCAGCTTCATTGTCACTTCCAAATTTGGTAGGCATGGTTTTTATTTTATTTTGGAGCATTTACCTTTTATATCTTCATTCAAACCATAGGTAGTCAGTGCTTCATGCAGAGTAAGTACCCTTTTTTGCTTCCCATTGTCTCCTGTCTCTACAACATTTTCCTACCCATAATCAAATAGAACCACATAAGTCTTCTATGGGTTGAGAAACTGAGCCCCTTTCTGCTTTTCCAAATTACTGACAGATGTCATTTTTTATCCTGAGAAGACAGTTTTTCTGTCATTAGGAACGTAGATGCATTTGAGATCAAAGTCTTATAGGGGAGATGGATTTGGAGGCTTGGTTATGTGTCCATTTCATATTAGTGAATATTGTAGTTTCAGTCCTCTTTGATGCTTTATTAGGCTATTAAGTAGGTCTTGAAACCTCTGATATGTTAGTGTTTTGCAGAAGTGGTTTGTGGTTTTGTTGTTCAGTTTTTACCATTTTGGGGTCAGTGGAAGGAGAAAGTTTTGTATTCTTTTTTCTTACATTAGTTCCTGAGGAGTCAGAATTTGAGAATTACAGTGTCTAGGTTTGTCCTGTTGGATCTTTATAGTGAGTTAGCACGTTCAGTAAAGATCGTTGACTCAACAAGGGTGCAGATTGCCACGCTAAACTTTGAGAAGGAAACAAAAACCACATCAAGGAGCTTACAGTTTTGTAAAGAAAATGACATCACCACAAGTTCTGGGCACTAGATTTTAAAAAGGGAGAGGTAGTGGAGGGCCTGGAAACCACGTTAGATGAAGAATGGTTAAGGAAGTAACAATATTTAGCCTGGAGAATAGAGAACTTACTTGGAGTACATGATGGCCAGTTTCTATTATGGCTGATATTATCCCACCTTTTCCTGGTCTTTCAGGAAGAAATTCAGAAGCTGCCTTTGATCCTTTCTCACCCTACATCCAGTCAGATGTCAGATTTTCTCTCCTCTAGCTCCAGCATATTTCCTGATTCTTGCCTCTTCTTTCTGTCCTCAGTTGCCCCCACACTATGTCAAGCCTTTGAAGTCATTGTCTATACTAGTAGAACAGGTCTCTGTTATCTTTGTCGCTGTTTTCCCTTCTGTATTATGTTCTCAGAATAATCTTCCCCAAAACCGAGTTCTAATTGTATCACTTTCCTATTTAAACACTTAACAGTGGTTCCCAAAGCCTAGTAAGAAAAGTCCTATCTCAAACTCTTATAATCTGGCCCCCTAACCTTCCATCACTTCTCCTTCCCCTGTTCACACTCTACCTTCTCTTCAGTCTTATTCAGTAGTCTTGGAACCTGCTCCAGGCTTTCCCAGCTCTTTGATTTTCTTTAAACTGTTCCTTCATACAGTTATGCAGAAGAGAATCCATCATGTTTTATACTGTTTTAGACACCAAAGTAGGACCAGCTAGCAAAAGAGATGGCCCTCAATCCAAGAATTTTCTCTTGAATAGTGTTGTCTAATAATTAAGGAATACAGAGCTTCCCAACATTGGATATATTTGAGCAGAGGCTAGGGGGCTAGCTGGTTTGGATGCTGTAAAGCAGGCCCCCCTAGGGGCTGTAGGGCCTAGACAAAAAGAGAAAGCATGGTCCTCTGCTGTCAAGAAACTTAAATCTACATGTGAGGCACCACACTTATTCTCCCCACAATAGCCATAGTGATACACATACAAGCATGTTCATGTCATTCCTTTACTTAAAATCTTTCAGTGACTTCTTTCTGTTACTCTTAGGATGAAAGCAGAAATCTTTACTGTAGTCCACAAGGTCATGTATAATCTGACCTCTGTCTACCTTACAAGTCTGATCTCCTGCCAGTATTCCCTTACTTCCCTGTGATCCAGATATTTTGTACCCTCACATATGCTGTTCCTTCTGTCTGGAATGCTTTCTTTACCCCTTTTCCACGGGCTAACTCTTCATCCTTAAAGTCTCAGCTTAAATGTCGCATCCTCATGGAAACCTTTGTTAACCTCCCATCCCCCACTCAGTAGATTGGGTCACCCTGTTCGTCTTGTAGCATTTTCTTCATAGCAGTTGTCACAATCGTAATTAAAATTGTAATTAAATAGTTGTTTTTTTCATTATTGTAATTTCTAGGAACTGTTTGATTACCATTATATCCCCATCAGCTCTCATAATGCCTGGCACACTGTAGACATTTAGTTAATATTTGAATAAATAAATGAATGAATAAAACTTCTGCGTGGTGAAGGACATAAAGGATGTTCAGTGTCAGGCAGGGAGGAAAATTTCAGGACAAGGGAATAATAGGTAGGAATGAACAAATTGTGTTCAAGAGTTCCAGGCAGGTTAGATCAAAAGGGGATCTGTCTAATAAAACATGGAATAGATCGGCTGAGAGTGACAAGATGATGGTTTTAGCAGTCTTTGAAATTTTAGTTGAGATATTAAAGTTCTGTAGTTGCTGTTGAGTTATTAAAAATACCTGGACAGAGGGCTACAAGTTGGCGTTTTAGGAAGGCTTTTCAAATAAGAATCTTAAGCTGGATTGGAGTTTGGAGAGCCTGGGGGCAGACCACCAGCTAGAGCAACACAGCAGTGGTCCAGAGAGGAGATAACACAGTGTGACCTAAATCCAGGCAAGAGATAAAAATAATCATGAGAAAAGGAAAAGGCAATGACAATGGAAGTTAGAAAGAAAGATGGATTGAGGAAGCAGTTAGGAAGAACATCAGCAAAACACTGAGGAAACTCTGGTTGTGCACAGGAGGAAGGGAAGGGGGCTGTCATTTACTGTACCAGGGAGGTTTGGCATGAAATTACTAAGTAGGAGGAGGCAGAGTGGTCAAGTCTAGAGGTAGATATTTCTAGAGGTAGATAAAGTATCATATAGGTGGTAGGACAAGCCCTTTGAATCAGCAGCTCCACACACAGGAGGACCTTTTCTGTGATTATGCAGAGAACATTTGAGGTTCCTCTTTGTCTATTCCAGAATGCAGTCTTGGCTTTACTTTTTCATAACCAAAAGGCTTATTAGAGTTTTTTCCCCCAAACAAAAAGATCAATCTGTCCTTAAAGGTAAATTCTGCCTCTACTTCTTCAGGAACAGAAGAGCTGCTGGAAGCTTTAGACTAGCAGTTTATCCTCACTTCCAGTCATGAAGGTTTCAGAATATTGGGGTTCATTTTGGTAGTGCCAATCAAATTTTTTCATGTGCATGTAATTTGACCCTGCATTTTCACTTCTAGGAATCTATGCTATCGAAATGCTCATACAAATATACAGAGCAGCATTGACTGTAATATAAAAAATTATAAACAATTTAAATGTATGTCTGTTGGGATATGACTGAATAAATTATGGTCTGTCCATAATATGCAATACTGTGCAGCTATTATAAAGGACGAGGTAGATCACTGTGTACTGACATGAATAGGTTTCCATTATATATCAGAATGAAAAAAGCATGTGAATCTATGTGAGTTGTGAGTGTATGTATATAAACGATATATACATGGTAGTAAGTCTGGAAGGATACATACTAAAAATCCTAACTGGTTACTTCTGGGTAGTGCGATGGGGAAATGATACAGGAATGTCCAAAGAAAAAAGTTAAAGATTTTAAAAAATCCTGTGCTACTTTTATAATTTAAAAAAGTGTAAACTCATTAGATTTCTTTGCAGGCACATTGGACAGAGGTTTCTTTTTTTTCTTTTTTTCTTTTTTTGCGGTATGTGGGCCTCTCACTGTTGTGGCGTCTCCCGTTGCGGAGCACAGACTCCGGACGCGCAGGCTCAGCGGCCATGGCTCACGGGCCCAGCCGCTCTGCGGCATGTGGGATCCTCCCGGACTGGGGCACGAACCCGTGTCCCCTGCATCGGCAGGCGGACTCTCAACCACTGCGCCACCACGGAAGCCCTCTTTTTTCTTTTTAAACATCTTTATTGGAGTATAATTGCTTTACAATGGTGTGTTAGTTTCTGTTTTGTAACAAAGTGAATCAGTTATACATATACATATGTTCCTATATCTCTTCCCTCTTGCGTCTCCCTCCCTCCTACCCTCCCTATCCCACCCCTCTAGGTGGTCACAAAGCACCGAGCTGATCTCCCTGTGCTATGCGGCTGCTTCCCACTAGCTATCTATTTTACGTTTGGTAGTGTATATATTGGACAGAGGCTTCTTTAGCACTTTCCTTTCCCGTGGAATTTGCAGTTGTATTGCCAATTTTTTTTTTTTTTTTTTGGAGAGCTTTCCAACCCTCTTGTCCTAACTTCCTTTTGAGACAGGCTGCAGGATACTTACCTTATCTTTTCCCTGAACTAACAAAACAAAACAAAACTCAATTCTGTAATCAAGACCAGCAGCTTCAAATTTTATTTGGCATCGGAATTACCTTGATGCTTGTTAAAAATACAGATTGCTTGGCCCACTCAGTAGGTTCTGAGTCAGTGTATCAGGGGGTAGGGTCCCAAATCCTGATCTTTCAGAGGCACCCCAGATGGTCAGTGAGAAATCCTGTTTTGGGGAATGATGTCTGATTGTCCCCTACCCCACTCCCTTTTCTCTCTGTGATTAGTAAAGAGAATGAGGGAGCAGTGACTGACTCACTGTGGATATCTTTGTGGATCACAAATGGTTGGGTTCATATGAATGGGAAAAAAATGAATATAACACAGTTCAGTAGACTTGAGATTTTAGTAATAAGTGTTGTTTCTTTAAAATAACCTGTTAGAAGTAGGCCTTTTGGATTAAAGAGGCTGGTCTGGTGGGCTTCTTAGGCAAAGACTTAGGCCTAGGAGATGCCTTTCAGCAACGGCTTTGTTATGAGTGGAAGGGGAAAAGAGGGACCTTGGCAAATTGTAAGGTCTTAGAATTCAGATGCTTTTTAGGTGAAGCTTTTGTCCTTGGAAAATGAGGCCTCTAATATTAAGATGAGGTACTATCTAAAGACTATTCTAAACAGCTTTTTGTTAGAATTATTTTTTTCTTTGTTATAAACAAAGTTTGTTAATCAGATGCCCACTGTGGGTTATTAACATCTCAAAAAGGTGTTTAAAAAACATATACTCCAATTGCTCCCAACAATTAACCTTGGGAACAAAAGCAAATGGGAATACTTCTTAACTACTTTTCCAAGCCCTCAGTGAAGCTGGCAGCCATGAGTTAAATAAACCATTAGTTTTATTAGTTTGAGAACAGAAGCATCGACTTGGGCAGAGTTTTTTAATCTGCTCCTCGTTTACCCAACAATCATTTATTCGGAGCCTACTTTGTGCCTACTGGACATTAGATAACTCTACAAATAAAAGGCAGAGACCGATGAGCAGCTAGAACTCTAAGGGGATCATCTGAATGGGGAAAAAGTGAATAAAACACTATTTAATAGGCTTGAAAGCTTAGTAGCACATAGAAAACAGAAAGTGGCTTCCTTAAAGCAATAGCCTTGTTCTCTTTCTATAGTCTATTTTAAGTGGGCTCTCTGGCCCAGCGTTATCAACCTTGGATTAGGAGCTTTGAGGAAATGGTGGTTTGGCGGTTGTTTTTAAAGGGTTATTTAAGAAATGTAGTTACTAAGCAACTGCCATGACCGGCTGCTAAGTTGGAGTTCAGTGGGCAAGCCAATTCCAAAGAAGAGAATATATAAACAAGTTGGGAGAGGGGGAATATGGCTTAAGGATAGATTGGGTGGTGGGGTTTTTTTTTCTTTTTTTTTTTTCTGTGTTCAACGCATATTTCTGCCTTTTACTTATCTTGCTCAAGAAGGGGTTGCTTGGTCAGAAATCTCTTTGTCTCACCCAGTCTCCTTTTAGCCGGTGAGTGGGGAGGAGGGCCAGAAAGGAGCCAACTGGAGAGGGCTGGGCTGGAGGGCTGAGCCTTGGGGCGGGACCCGCGCCTGGGCGGCTCTAGAGGTAGATAGCCCTGCTACTGCGCGCTTGGGCCATCCAGGGCTGCCATGACAGATCGGTCACCACCTTCTACCTTTAGATTGGGAAGCCTCATTGATATTGATGTGTTGCCTTCTAACCCTCAGAATAGGGACATTGTCTAGCTGCTGTCTCTCTTTTTTTCTTTCCCCAACATTTAATGGGTGAGTCAGTGACTTAACTGCTTCCTGCAGGATTTCAGGGACAGGAGTAAGTAATGAGGACAAATCACCATAACACCAGTGCGTGCTGAATGAAAGAGCACATGAGTTTAACCAGTTGGCTTCATTGGTACCAGAGTGAACAAAAAGAAACTTTGTTGAGAAGAGGATATTTGTATGAGTTAGAACCCTATTCCCTCCTGTTTAGGCTTTTTACTGTTTCCCTTTATACCCAGCTGAAGGTCAGGTTGCTTTGCTGAGGGAAGGGGAGTGTCAGGTGTTAGAACAGGTGTTTTGTTTTCTGCCTGTAGAGTCTTACAGCCTAGATGGGGATGCTTCTTGCCAGCCCTCTGTGGTGCATGAAAATGCTTTTGTGGAATTCTTTTTTCCTGGAAATGTGTTTGTTTTTTAAAGCAGTTCCCCAACCTTCAACCCCCAGTATAAATTGTGACTTCCTTTAAAATCAGCTTGTCATAATGAAGTATGCCTGTTTTCTACCGTTTTCACAGTCTGTGCCTTAGATATATCCCATTTTATGTGGCAATTATAGACTGGCAATTATAGACCTGAAAAATGTGCGGGGTGTGTGTGTGTGTGTTTGTGGTAAATGTGAACATCATATATAAAATGTGCTAGGAGAGTGTCACAGCAAAGTAGCCCTGTAAAAAGCCTTTTATAATAATTGTATGGATAGAGTTAATTTTCCTATGTCAGGTTTTCTTACATTGGGTGTAAACCTGTAGTCACCTTTTCAGAATGATGAGACTTTTTCAGACCGTTGTAATGGTGTCAATGGGCTACAAAGTTGGGCATGGACTTATGACCCCCCTGGCTAGATGGTTTTGGAGGAGAAAGATGTCAGCAGACTTCTGGGTTTGGGAGAATTTCTATTGTAATGTTCAATTGTTACTGAAGCCAAAGACCCTGTTTGTTAAAAGGGAAATAATTCAGGAGAGCTTTGTGATCTTCTCTTCTGATTGTGAGGTTTGTTTTTACCTTTGTACTGCATTCCAATGTCCCCCCTCAAAAAAACAAGTCATCTAGAAACAGATCATCTTTGCCTAACAGTGATATAATGGCCTCAGGTCCTTCGCTGCCCCACCACCCTGCATCTCAGGGCCATCTGTTCTCTGCAATCCACTTTTCGGGAAAGTCTCTTTTCCCATCTGCTCTCCTTGGGCCTTAGTGCCTGCTCTAAAGATTAATGAAGGCTGCACTGGAACCTCTTTCCAGTTGTTATTTTTTTTAAGGATCAGTGAGTTTTTCCATTCGATATGTCCAAATGTTACTCCTTTTTCAGGTGTATTCTTTCATTCTACTAGTCTGGGGGTGGAGAGAAATCTTTCTGTGCATTGAGGAGGTACTTTGCTTATCAAAGCAAAGATTGACTGGGCTGGCTCTGGCTGCTTTGAAGCCAAGGGTCCTCCTGGCTCTTTGGCCGCTGGCACACAGGCTTGGTGCAACTCCTTGGGTTCATTCTTTTCTTGTCCTTTCCCTTGTCTCTCTGACAGAATACAGTCGCTTTGAATCGAAGATACATGACTTGCGAGAACAAATGATGAACAGCAGTATGAGCTCTGGGTCTGGGTCCCTGCGAACGAGTGAGAAGAGGTCCTTGTACGTCAGGTAAGTCTCACCTCTGAGCACCAGGCCTTGTGCTGCACAAGGGGAGTTCCGTGCCAACCCAGCCCTTCTTGTTTAACTAGTGGGGTAGGGAGTGTGTACTCCCAGTACTAAAACAACACTTTGCACTGTATGCTCAGGTTGTGTGCTTTATGGTCAGTATCTCCTCCCTTTTGTGAGCTGGCTTCTTCCTTTTTGCTCCTGAATGACTCAGTATGGGAAATTTTCAGTTTGCTCTAATTGTAAAAGACTGTTGGGTGATTGTTGCTATTCAGCATTCAGAGAGCACTCAAATGTTCAAAGTACTTTGCTTGCAATCTGTGATTTGAGGGGAAACTTGGCATTCCCCCCTTCTACATATGCATAATAGACATCAGAATTTGTATCCGAGCATATCAGCTATCACTGTGTTCTGGTACAGAAACCAAAGAACTGACAGGTTGCTGCTTTCTGGGTTTTTTTTTTTTTAATTGTGTTCCCTCACTCCCTGTGCACTGGTCTGCTGTATCTGAATCATGGGACATGGGATGGGATGGTGTATCTTCCACAGGAAGGGTGGGTGGAATGGATATATAGCATTGAGTGTATTGCTGCTGAAAGCTGTTCTGAGATACTGTCCAAGGCTGAGCTTTTGACCCTTGAGTCACATTATAATACTTTGTCAGGTCAAAGTACAAACCTCTTAGAGAGTTGGATTGCTAAATGAACACTATGGACTCCTCCTAGAATTAGGGATAGTTTCCTTCTTCCTGCTTGGGCTTCTTGGCAAAACTCCAACAGTCTGGGGCAAGCATATTGTACCTCTCCAAGGGTAAAATCCTCGGAGAAAGAGGTGGTAGGATTACTCCTCTGAGCCGTGTGTGTGTGTGTGTGTGTGTGTGTGTGTGTGTGTGTGTGTGTGTGTGTGTGTGTGTGTGTGTTTAATGCTTGTATCAGACTCTTGGGTTAAACTTTTTCTAGTGGCCTCTGATACCAGCTGGAAGGTGGGGAGGGGAGGCTACAGTTGCTAGTTGCCTGGCAACGTGACATCTACTCTGTCCTTGGGGTTTGAGATGACTTAGCCAACCGATATAAATGCTAATTGCAGTTTTTCTCTCAGGTGCTTGATTTTCTTTTTCCTCAGTTGCTAGTTCCTGACCCTCCTGCAGGGAGAAGAGCCAAGGGAGCCCAGATTTGAGCCTCAAGCCCACTAGAACCCTTCATGGTTCTTTTCTAAAATGAACCCTCAGCTCTACTCCCTCTGTGTTGAGAGCAGCTTTCTTCACATTTGTTGTGAAGAGAGGAGAGCAGGAGGAAGGCTGGACTAGTCACTGGTGATCTTTTCAGTCTCCTGTTTTCTGTCCCTAAGCCCTTGCTCTGGATCTGCAGCCTAGACACTGGGGTGCCAATGGGGGGACTCAGAAATATGCTGTCGCCTCCCGCAAAAGGGTAATAGTTATGTGACTCGGTCAGGATTGTTCCATTCCCGTGCTTCCAGCCCCCGCAGATGTGGCACTCCAGTGTGTGTGGGAAGCTGATCTTTAGGCAAGACAGTTTCTTTGGAGAGCTTTATTTCTAAATTTCCCCTCTCTGCCTATCCTGTGCTAGAGCTCTCCCTGCCTGGGCAGGGGGAGTGGGGCATCAGCTCTCAACCTGGAAGACCTGGAACACCCTTCTCTGGTCCTGGCAAGGGACGCATTCCATCTGACTCTGGGGAGGAGGGTGGAGACTGCACTCTGTTTCTAGTGAATCAGTTTATACAGTTTATATCATCTGCCCTTAACCTTATGTAGATAATATCTGTATCCTCAGAGGAAAGTAAATATGGTTTAGAATAGTGAACATTTTTAATCACTAGAGTTCATCAAGGGAAGTAATATTTTATGGCTAGATTAGCGAGCTGAGGTATTTCGCTAAGCTAACCCTCTACCAAAGCCTGAAGCCTGGCTCGCTCTATTGCTTTTTGTGCCTGTTTTTGGCCTTTTTTTACTCTACAGTAGCTTCCTTTTGTTCAGCATTTAAGTATATTCAAGGTTCTTCCATTCTTAATAAGGAAAGAAAAGAAATTCCCTTGATTACCAATAGTCCCTTAAACTATTGTCTTGTTTCTCTTCTTCTCACCACATTTGCCACATTATGTGCCAGGAAACACTGGCTCCTCAAGATGTTAAGTATTGTGTGAAAAATCAGTGGTTCAGTAAGTTGGGCAAATGCAGGATTAAACAGAGGAAAATAGGGTTCTTTACTGTGATCAATCTCTAGGAGGGACTGTACTAGGCAGTGTTTCCCCCCAAAGATAGGAGCATGGGAGCCTTATTTGGAGAAACTGGTCTTAGCATCCAGGCTTGGAAATATTGCAGTCGTCTGTACTTGCTGCTGCTATTGCTTCAAATTGCTTCTCTTTCAATAGGAAAGGAAGTGTGCATCTGCTTATCAGCATGGTGGTATGGTTCCAAGCAACTCTGAAAGGCTCCAGAGGGGCAGAAGCCCAACTCTGTCAGTAGTGACTGCTTCGCTGATTCTCTGCCACTGGTCTGATCTCTTCATATTTGTTTCTGTGTATTACCGGCTTTCTTCTTTAAAGGCTCTCTTTCTACCTTGCTGACCATTCCTCTATACGTTTCATTAGCTCTGCCCCATAAATGGCAATGTCATTTATGTTCACAGCTTCAAATCCTGTTGTGTAAATGACAACTCTGATCTCTTTACTGAACTCCAGACCCACATATCAACCACTTGTTGCACACGTGACTGGAGCTGCCCTCCCAGTGCCTCAAACAAGCAGTGTGTTCCAAATGGACCCCCACACCTACTCATCCTCCTTACTTTCCTTATCTAAACTAATTGTGTCACCCTATCATGTGGAAAAGGGATTAGATTTGTTCTGTCACCCAAGGCAGATCTCAACTCAACATAAGGAAGATAGAGCTTATGATTAAAACTGTCTGAAAGTGGAATGAACTGCTTCTGGAGATAGTAAATTTTATTCTTTGTCACTGGAGGTGTTACCAAAGAGGCTGGGCAGCCATTTGTCTGAGTGTTGCAGAGCGGGTTGAAGCTAAAGATCTGCTCAGAGGCTTTTAGTAGTTCCCAGTGTCTTCAGGATGAAGGGGAACAAACAAACATTTTAAACAAACATTTACGGGAACAAACATTTAAACATTCTCTTTAAATTGCTTTTAAAATCCTTTTAATAATGCTACGAAGTAGGCATTATTATTCTTATTTTTCAGGTGAGAAAACTGAGATTCCAGTTAGACAGCTAAGAAGTTCCAAAACTGGAATTTGAACCTGGCTCTGACTAGAGCTCTCTCATCATTTCCCAAACTTGCTGATAGGAATCAGCTGGCATGCTAGTAAAAGTACAGATTCCCAGGCTCTTCTTCTATCGATTTAGATTCACCAGGTTTGGGGAAATGTATGTTTTTAACAAGCAGTCATAATGCTTAGGAATGACCACTTGTTTGTCACAATAGACATTTATTTCTGTTTCACTCGAACAACTGAACATTACACTTACTTTAGCTCCTGCCACGTGGAAAGCAGTAAAGCATGGGCCTGAGAAATTGGGCGTGGTTGTGGCGGTAGATTCAAGGAAGCGGTAGACGTGGTTCTCGCCCTCCAGCAGCTTGCCATCCACACAGATGATACTACGCAGCAGGTGGTTAAAGTGAAGGAACCCTTTACAGTGGGATTTCACCTCTAATTCTGTTTGCTGTTGTTTCCCCTTCTGACATGCTCCTCCTCCCTTCCCTTCCCCTGAATCTCTATCCTCCTCTCGTGTGCATGGGGTTGCAAAGCTGTTTTGAAGCAAATAACACCCTCTTGCAGCTGCACCGAGGCTGTAGCAGGTGAAGCCTTAGGAAGCTGCAGCCGCACTAACCACAGGGGAGATGGGATTTGTGGAGCGGGGAGCAGGAGGAAGAAGGAAAGATAGCAGTGTTTGGAAAATGAAACTTGGTTTTAAAGTCACTAGTGACTTAATGGAAAGGCCTTCCCCACCCTTCACCATACTATAGAAACACCTCTTAAATAGTATAGGCAGGGTGAACAGAGCCCCTCTTTCTGCCCAGTCTAGGGCCTTTGCTCTGCTGGTTAATTTGCCTTCCACACTAGAAAAGTCCACAAAGTATGCCTCTCTTGAGCCTTTTGCTCAGGGTCAGGGTGATTAGATGTTTAACTCAGGCCATTCTGATGTGAAGGTAGTAAAAAGACACAGGGTAGGTTAGAGTTCCAGAGACCTCCAAGTTCTACACTTGTATTTAGTTTATTTATTTATTTCATGAATGAACAAAAGACCTTATCCTCCAAAGCTTGCCAAGAGGCTTGATAGTACATTTGTAGAAATAGCTTTTGAAAGTCTGTTCCGGCTAGCCTGGCTACATTCTTTGCAGTCACAGGACAGCATCAGGCATTTTGGGAGTCCTGGCCTTCTGGCTGGCCATCTGCCATCCCAGTTTTCTTCCCACTCTAGGAAGGAAGTCATGCCCCATCTGTAGTCCTGATTCAAGAAACAATGTCAAAAAAAATGTCAGAAATATTGGCTTGGTCATCAAAGAAGGCTGGAAGGTGCTCCTTCTTCTTCACAAGCAGACATTAATTGTACACTGCTCTGTGCTTAGCCCAGGGTGGTGCTCGGGGGAGCCCAACTTTGTCTTGCTCATTAGTGAGTTTCAGTAGTGGATTAGGATGCCAGCGAGGTAATATTGGCAGGCTTCACTATCTGACAGAATTTGGGAGTGATGATAATCCGCATCTTAAAAAGCAACCACAATTTATGTAGTGTTCAGGGCTACCAGAGGATGGGATAGTTTCCTGTATCAGTGATTCTGGAACTGCCTGTTGCTGGATCATATACAGACACCAGTCCTGGACTTGTAATCCCCTCAGCTGATCCAACAGGTGCTGTGAACCCTGAATATTCACACACTGTGGGTCTGTGAATGCCCCTCTAACTTCATAATTGCTCTCTAAGGCCTGAGACTCTGAGGTAGACTAAGGAGAAGAGTGCCCTCCCCTGTTCTCCATGTTCCCTTCTTCAAGGTGTGCAAGGGACTCCTGACTTGCTGCCAGCTGCACTTGCTCCTCCTGTGATGACCCACCTTGTGTCTATCTGAGTACTCAAGTTTGGACTTTTGAGTTGCTCTTCAGGAGCTGCGAGAAATTTTAACTCTTGCACTAAGGTCAAGGGCCGATTTACAGCTCTCTGTGCATCCTTTAGATGGACTAGGCAAGGGAGGGGCTACTGAATTTTTAAGTAATATGTGCCCTTTATCTGGTACTTTCTGTCTCAGGCAGCTTGGGCTGCTGTAACAAAATACTATAGGCTGAGTGCTTGAACAATAGACATTTATTCCTCACAGTTCTGGAGGCTGGGAAGTCCAAGTTCTAGGTGCTGGCAAATTCAGGTTATGGTGAGCCCCCTCCCCCCTTCCTGGCTTGTAGATGACCACCTTCTTGCTATGTCCTCGTGTGGCCTTTCCTGGGTGTGTTCTGAGGAGAAACAGGTCTCTTTGTCTCCTCCTCTTCTCATAAAGGACTAATGTTAGGATGAGGGCCCCTCCCTCATGACCTAATCTAAACCTAATTGCCTTCCAAAGGCCCCACCTCCAATTACCATTACATTGGGGGTTAGGGCCTCAACAAATGAACTTGGAGGGGGGAACCCAAACATTCAGCCCATAACACTGACCAAAGGAAGAAATCGATGTCTCCCAACTGGTATGGGAGGGATATACAGTGGAAGAACACTGCAGGATAGTAACTGGGAGGGTGTTCTGTGCTCCCTGCCCCAGCTTGGTCTCATCCACCATTCACGAGCATCATACGTGGCCTCAGTCCTCAAAGGGCTTTCCCCAAAGGGATATAATATGAAAGATTAGAAAACTGCAAGAGTTAAATAGCAATAAACAGAAAATATAAAGAAAGATCACTGCTAAATACGTAGTATGAATTTGGAAGAAGGAAATTTGGAGTGGGCAGGGTCACAGAGAAGGGTGGAACTTGGGTTGGGCCTCAGAGGAGCTGCTGATGGCGCAAGGGGACAGGCAGAGCCTCCCAGGCCAGACAGATGGCTGGGTCCACAGGCAAAGAGGTGGGCACACTACTAGGTGAGTACATGGAAGCAGCTACTTACTTGCCTTTGAGGCTGTAGTGCTGAAGTGCTGTTGTTTACTTTGCTTTGAGAAACCTGCCTGACCGGTTTCCTCGGTATTTGCCATTTTCTTTGCATTCCTGTTCACTAAGACACCAGGGTGTCTGGGCCAGATGCGTATGATTTCTCTGAATCTTTCAGACCCTAAACTTTAAATTTTAGGACCCGAACTGCAGAGACTTTGGGCCTGGTAATCTGTTTACTTTGAGCTGATTATATTCCTGCTTTCCCACTTGGCAGTGAGGTCCCAGCTGAAAGGAAGATTAGGCAAAGTCCTCTGGAGCGTGTGCATCATCCCTGTGGGCAGCTCTTAGGGGATACTATTTGAAAGGTCACCACTTAAACAACATATCTTTCAAGACCTTTGACAACACCTCCTTAGGAAAGACAGGCAGCGGCATTTAAAGCTGCCGCGCTGAAACTTAGCTTGGGAACTCCAACCTGCAGACCCTGGGAAGTGAGCATCTGCTTTTCGTGCTGCTGTGACTTGGCTCCAGAAGGTGGCTTCATCGCCCACTTTCTGTTTTTACGTGCCACATTTTACCTGGGACATGCTCTTTACCCTGCTCTCAAGATAAATCAGTATTTTCTGGCCTGGCCATGATGTTTGAGAAGTTGTGGGAAAACCCAAGATCTGGCTCTCCTTTGCTTCACAGAGGTACATGGCCATAACCAAGGAGAACATATTCAGGGTTGAAGTCAATAATCTTCTATGTAGACCACTCACTGTGATCTTAGGCTGTGGATGGTAATATTTCCATAAGCTTTGTTCTTTCCCGACATAGTGTTTCCTTCTGACCTGACCAGTCCTTAACTTGGAGGCCCCCATGAGATTCTTTATATTTACACCCAGGAAGGATAAGGAGTTTCTGAGGCTTCTAGTCTCCCAACACACCATCTTGTCAATAAGCTCACACACATGAGATGGGACCAAGGTGACGGAGTAGTTAATTATGGTCTTTTTTTAGGTGTCCGGAGAAAACAGGTGTTGCTTTTTTTTTCCTGCTCACTCTTGGTTTGAGTCAGAGGTTGAAAAGGTTGGTTGCTGTGTCATCTGGGCCCTGCATGTGTAGGATTTTGGCTCCAGGACAGTTGTTCAGTCTGATTTAAAAGGGGAGGTACGTTACTGCCTTGACTTTCCTTAGTGCTTGCCCTAAGGATAAAAAGGGGCGGGCAGGAGGATATATTCATGTTGTGGAGAAAGGTGTTCTTTGATCCTCTTATCAAGCCTGATTAGAGGCATTTGTAACAAGGTGCCAATCCCTGTCACTTCCTTAGGCTTCTAGGCTGTTCCTAAGAGAGACTGTTATTGCTAGAAGGCCACAGTTTAGCATGCCTCTTAAAGATCTTAGGTAGGTAGTCAATATTTTTTCAAAATTTATTAAGGTCTAATTTGCATACTTTTTCCTATTACATGAAATACATGTCATTTGAAAGGTGGTTTGACTTTACTACTCAGGCTTGTTCTCTTTTACTGGATTACTTCCCACGTGAAAGTTTAGCCTGGTAATGATTTTTTTTTTTAATTTATTTGGTTGCACCAGGTGTTAGTTGCAGCACGTGGGCTCCTTAGTTGCGGCACATGGGCTTCTTAGTCGTGGCACGGGAACTCTTAGTTGCAGCATGCGTGTGGAATCTAGTTCCCTGACCAGGGATCGAACCCGGGCCCCCTGCATTGGGAGCGTGGAGTCTTAACCACTGCGTCACCAGCCTGGTAATGATTTAAAAAAAAAAAAAAGAAAAAAAAAAAGAAAAAGTGAGGCAATGAAGTCGGTCACACAAGGCCTCCTAAATGAATGCCAGACTCCTTAGCTGGACTCCAGGCTGTCCACAGGCAGGCCCTGGCCAACCGCTCTCCCGAGTGCCCTGCGGTGAGGCCAAACGTGGGTGCTGCTGACCCCGGTACACACCCTGGGCTGCTTGCCTCCGAGCTTCTGCTCATGCTGTTCCTTCTAGCCGGAAGGGCCTCTCCCCATCTCTGTCTTTGAAATCTGAACCGTCATCGAGGAGGCCCAGTTCAAAGTTAACACCTCCCCATAGATTCCCCAAGCTTGCTGTGACCTATGCTCCCTCTGAAGGCTTTTAGGCCTTGGTTTGTCCTGCCCTTGTGCCTCTCGCTATGACACACTGTCAGCATACTCCACAAGGCCAAGACTCATTTTGCTTCTATATCTCCCTTCTGTCAAACACAGTGCCCCAAAGTAGAATCAGTGAGTATGTAAATAATGGAAGAAAGATATTTTCCAGACATAGCCAAGTGGACAGTTAGCTTTTTTTTTTTTTCTTTTTTAAAAATGTGACCGTGACTTAGACCTCACAAAATTTTTCTGAGATTTAAGAGCCCTGGTCTGAGAGTTAACCATCATACAACTCTAAGATGAGGCCCTGTGCATCTCTGGGACTGGTTTTCATTGTCTATGAGGTACTTTTCAAGCTCTTAGTCAGACAAACTTTCAGCAGGAAGAGATTTGGAAAACAAATCAAGATCATGACAATGGAAGAAGGACTGTTGAAGGAATTAGGAATGTTTAGCCTGGTAGAGAAGACCTAGGAAGGACTCAGACTCATTAAATGTTTGCACTGGAAAGAAATTTAGAGAATATCAAAGGAATTTCCTTTATTAGATAGGAAGTGGGGTGAAATGACCCTTGAGGTTTCAGTGTTCTGCAGAGCTCTTCTCATTTGCTGTTCCAATTGATAGAAAAGGAAATTCTTGTCAATTCACCTTTTACGTTCTCAACTGAGAATGATATTGTAGTTCAGAATTTCAAATTCAAGTTTTAGGCTGCTATGTTTTTAACAAAATCATCGTTTAAAAAAAGCATTGTCCATTCTGTTGTTCACTATTGCTCATTCACAAATTCATCAGATAGAATGTAGGTAAACTTAGGTACTACATTTTATTGGAAAATTGCCTTTTTTTGCCAGGGAACTTAGAGCCAAACAGGTTCCTCATCTGAAGTAAATGACTCAAGTCAGGTGCCTGGTTTATTGACTCCCCCAGCCCTTTTTATTTTCTTTTTTAAAAGTGCCTAGAACAGTGGTGTCTGTTCATATTAGATGCTGATAAATATTTGCTTAATTAATGAGTATCCTTAAGAACAGACTATTGTATCATCATTTAAAATATTAGTTTTGAAGAATAGTCAATGATATGGGAAATATTAATGATACAATTTCAAGTGACAAGTAAGGTTGCAAAATTGTGTATACACACCATGTTTGTAACTTAGAGAAATATGTACTTTTTGATTTGTGTGTTTATTATGCAATATTATACAATACCACAACAGTATGAAGAATTACTTCTAAGTTACATTAAATGTGATTTTTCTATTTTTAGGCTTTATATTTTTCAAATATTCTATAATGAGCTTTTATTAATTTAATTTTTAATGAAATTAATGCATATGGATAGTTTAAAATGTCAAATATTACAATAGCATATGCAAAAAATTTAATCCCTTGCCTATTCACCCCCTTTCTTGCTACACAAAGGTAACTGCTTTCGAATATTTTAACTGTAACAAAAAGAAATAGTAAATCTAAATAGCCTTCTATGTGTTAAATAAGGGAGTTACAAAATAATAGGGATGTAGAAATATAGTCAAATGAAAAATCAGGCATTTATTTCCACCAGGAAAAAAAACAATAGAGGACTTCCCTGGTGGTGCAGTGGTTAAGAATACGCCTGCCAATGCAGGGGACACGGGTTCAAGCTCTGGTCTGGGAAGATCCCACATACTGTGGCACAACTAAGCCCGTGCGCCACAGCTACTGAGCCTGCGCTCTAGAGCCTGTGAGCCACAACTGCTGAGCCCATGTGCCACAGCTACTGAAGCCCACACGCCTAGAGCTCGTGGTCCGCAACAAGAGAAGCCACCACAATGAGGAGCCCACATACCAGCACAAAGAGTAGCCCCCCTCTCGCGGCAACTAGAGAAAGCCCACACGCAGCAACGAAGACCCAACGCAGCCAAACATAAATAAACAAATTTGTTTTAAAAAAAACAACAATAGAAAAAGTTTATAGGAAAGGAGGGGTAGTCATCTATGAACACCACTTACATAATGATGTAAAATTAAATATTGTTTAACCAAAAAAATGTGATGTAACTAAATTGGGAGGGCAGGGGGAAAAGAATGGGTGAGTGCTATAGAAGACCGATACATAATGTCTAAAATGTAAAAAACAAAGCAAGAAGAAGAAGTTGTTTAGAAATATGTTAGAAAAGAAAAAGAAACAGCTAAAATATTTGAAAGCAGTTCCTTTTTAAATTGAGTTACATTTTTTGAAAGTCGTAAAAGGAACACATGCCTGTGGTTTAAAAACAAACCAAACAGTTCCATTCCTGACAGGCAGTGGGAACTGCTGGCATTCTTGTTGCCTTGGATCTGTGCTTATTTTGTTTTTACTTAGCTCGTGTTATGTGTTTTAATATTGTAAAGTATCCAAAATTCATCTTGGAAGTAAACTGACCTATTAGTTTTATTTAAATCTCAGACGTTTAATCAATTACCAATAATTGGATTCCTCATCCAGAAAATGTTTACATCAACTTTACTGTATGTACTCCAGCTTCTTACTGCTGTTGCCAAAGGTCAATATGGTTCTGTGAGGTGCTAAAATATATATTGGATTGTCCCTTTTATGTTTTAAACTTGTAACCAGTAAACTCTCCCTTCTAATCTTCTACAGCCTCATCCTAATCTCTCCTAACTCATTTCAACATCTTCTTCCTTCCCTCTCCAAACTAATTTGTGCGGAATCCAAGCTCTGTTCTTTTCCTTACTATATTTGTTTTAATCTTTGAAGCCCATAATGACATTTAGTGTTTCTCATTGTCACTTAAGATAAGGTCTTCACCATGCACGTGTTCGTAGGAAGCTCTGACAGAATAGCTTCCTTGCTTTAGGACACTCAGTTTCCAATGCAGTGCAGACGTGTTCAGATTTGATTCTATCACACAAAGCCCAGAAAGAACCTTGGGGATGGAGGGCCTCCTTAATCTGCTGACCTCAGCCTCTCTCCTTATTGCTTTGAGTGTGTAAATTGAGGGAGATAAAGGGTTTTGGGTCAGAATTTGGGTATTTTCATTTTCAAATACTCTGACAGTGACTTCTTAAGGATTCCATTTTAAGAAGTTTAAGATGTAGATGGGTGTTTCACGCTCCACAGTTTTATGACCTTCTGCATTTCATTTGGGCCGGCCTGCACATGGGGAAATAGTATGTTTTACTTTGCAGCTTCCCTCTGAGCCACAGACCACTGTATTGCAGGTAGAAGTCTAAGTCTTGGAACTAGTTCTGGGAAATCTGCTGGGCTGTATGTGCAAAGGTGTTAACAGAGAATATGAAGAAGACAGAGCCTAGATTACAAGTAGAAAAATACAAACTTTTCACTGAAATCACCCATTTGTGGTGACTGCGTATGAGGAGAGATCCAGTGGATGAGAAAAGTAGACACTTTCGTGTAGATGTGTCTGTTCCCTGAGCAGGGGAGCTCTGCTGTCAAGTACCAGCTTCACCAGAGCCGAAGTCAGCAGTCTATCCTGAAGGATTGAGCTTGCAGCTTTGGTTTAAATGTTCCTTCAAATCCGCCCCCTTTCCCTGCTATCTCATCATATATGAGGTCAGATTAATGTTCCTAAGTCTCTTTGGATGTGTCACTTCCTTACTCCCGAATCTTCAGGGGTCACTAGATCAGGTCTATTCAAGACCTTCCAAAATTGGCACCAGACCTTTATTTCCAGCCTCATTTTCCATGACTCTCAGCTGCAACCAGGCTGGTCTCCTCCTTTTTTTCAAGCCTAGATGGAATAGCTCTCTCCCCACCTTCTCCTACCCTCCCCTTTAATCTTTACTCTGCATGTCTTATCAGAGGACCTGGCTTCTGTCCCAGTTAGTTTGGTGTGTGACCTCAGTCAAATTATTCTTCCTCCTTGAGCCTCCGTTTCCCCGTATATGAGAGAGAC
This sequence comes from Pseudorca crassidens, assembly GCF_039906515.1. Classification (NCBI taxonomy): domain Eukaryota; kingdom Metazoa; phylum Chordata; class Mammalia; order Artiodactyla; family Delphinidae; genus Pseudorca; species Pseudorca crassidens. The sequence continues at coordinate 72,933,079 of NC_090317.1, read as the reverse complement.
AGACTGAACTGGGAGACTTCTTTAGAGGGGCCCCTTCAACTTTATCCTTGTGCGGGGTCAACATCAGCCTCAGCTTTTTCTTTCGCTGCCCCAGGATGCACGGCCCTTTTCTCTTTTGTATTTCTACAGCATTTACCATTCATTGTTTGGGATTGTAGTTAACATTTTTGTGTCCTATCTTCAACTACTTTTTAAAGATTTGTTGTAAACTGAGACAGCCCATTGGCAGAACTAACTTGTTTCCCTAGGACGTGGCTGAGGGAGAAGACTAGCGAGGGTGTTCTGCTTTGGACTCACACTTCATGTCCAGAAGCTGGGAGGAGATGGGACTCGTGAAAGATTGTTTTCCCTTATGCCCCTTGTTGGGAGAATGGGATATTTACAATGTCAAGACTGAAAGAAGGATGCAGTCTCCCACAGAATTCCTTCTGGTCTGCTGTAAGGCTGCTGGGTGTGTGCTGGCTCTTTGGGTTGACCTTCCTCTGCCATCCTTCCACCTATTTAGGGTTGAGATGACCATTTCATCTTTCACTGTTTGTTTCCAGGGCCTTGTTTGATTATGACCGGACTCGGGACAGCTGCCTGCCGAGCCAAGGCCTCAGCTTCTCCTATGGTGACATTCTACATGTCATTAACGCCTCTGATGATGAGTGGTGGCAGGCGAGACTGGTGACCCCCCATGGAGAAAGTGAGCAAATTGGTGTGATCCCCAGTAAGAAGAGGTGAGTCGTCATGATCATGAGAGAGGTTTTCCTTCCCCTGTTCCTGGTATTGATTTCTTTTTTACCTATTATACTATAAGTTGCTTGAGAGCAGTGGATGTGCTTTATTACTCCTTTTTGGTAGAGAGCTGGTGCTCAGGACATGGTTACGATTCAGTGAGTCAAAGATGGCTGCTGTGCCCACTGCAGCCCACTGCTGAGACCATGCACTGGCAGTAACAGGACTTCTTTCTGACTCCAAAACAGGGTGGAAAAGAAAGAAAGGGCTCGATTGAAAACCGTGAAGTTTCATGCCAGGACGGGGATGATTGAGTCTAACAGGGTAAGTGGGGATCCCCAAGGAAGTCAGCCACATGTGAAGAGGCATAAGAAGCTTGAAGTCTGGTGGATAAGAAAACTGGCGAGCACAAAAGAATATCTCTTTTTCAGGGCGCTGGCTCTGTCCTATCAGAATACTGACTGCTTTTCACAAAGCAGAGAGAGCGGGCACCCAACCTCTACAGCCAGTGTATACTCCTTCCCCCTGGGTAACTGGCTCTTGAAGATGTGTTGGAGTTGGACTGTTTGGAAGGCTGACTTTCTTGGGGCACATGAAACCACTTGTGGGTGTCTCCCTGGCTGTAGACCCTTTCGGAGCTGTGGGGACCCTGAACAGAGCCTGGCCTTGTCATCCAGCCAGCAAGGCCAGCCCCAGAGCTCCGACCGCCCTTCAGACCGAACGAGGCATGAGGGCTCTGTCCATTCACCCCTTTTCTTCTGTGAGCTTCACAGGCCAAAGAACTTCTGGAGCGGTAGAGGGAAGAGAGACACGGAGTAGATGACTCTGTGTGTATCAGTGGCACCTTAGGGCATGTGTCCAGGAGGCTACAGTGACCTTTATCCTTTAGGAAGTACCAGTGAGTGCTGTGAGTCTGGATTAGGTAGAAACCTCTAACATCCCTACAACATTTTCCTGTAAACATAATTTTCCTCTTACATCAACTTTCATTTAATCTCATAGACTCCATTTGTGAGAGATGGTCTTTTGTTTAGCTCACCATTGTCTCCATTTTAGTTTTTCTTGCATGCTTTAAAATCCATTGTTCTGTTTTTTTTTCTTCTGTCCTTCCCCTCCATGTTCATGTTCTTTCACAGTCGATCAAAACGAAACGTAAAAAGAGTTTCCGCCTCTCTCGAAAGTTTCCATTTTACAAGAGCAAAGAAAACATGGCCCAGGAGAGCAGCGTACAGGAACGTAAGTAGCAGCAGGGAACAGAGAGCAGGCCACCCACAGCCCCGCCCTCTCTTCCTCATTTGCACCGAAGACTGGGAAAGTGTGTGTGGGTATGGGTGTGGGTGTGTATGTGTCCGTGTGTGTCGGTCCCCCGTCTATCCGCCATGTGTGCATGCGTGTGAGTGTGTGTGTGTGTGTGTACCTGCTTATTTGCAGAGTCAGGGTAGAAATTGGTCTGCACAGGGAGACGTTGGGTCTTTTTTGTCCAGCTCCTCGCTCTGAAAGAATGTTGGAGGCTCTGAGGTTCCAGGGCTTGCCCACCAGAAAGTCGCTGGCACTGGCGTTGGGAGTGCATGGCTGAGCTCTGCTGTGGTGGTGATGAGCGGTTATCAGCTATAGGGTCAAGTTCAGAAAAATGGTTTTTCAAGAAAACCAAGTCTAGGGACTCGGTGTTGCTCTCCTGGCTTCTTCCTCTTGTGTTTTCTTTCCCTTATCTTCACTCATCTATGTCAAGAGAAGAGCCTTTTCTTCCCTGGACACCTGGAGTTGGGCCTACTTCTTGAATTACATGCACGTGCATATGCGTGTAATGCCTAGGGACGTTCACACAGCTCTAACAGACTCACTGTCTTCCCAGAGTGTTACAGAGCCAGCTTTCAAAATAAAATCCTTCTTGCTTAAACGAATTGACACCGAACGGGGTTTACTAAACATTGTCCAAATAAAGGTTTATTGAGCAACACAAAGCTGGTTTGATAGAAAAGGCCATAAAGCTGGGCTGAATGAACTTGCCATCCTGAGAAATATTCTCTTGCTACCATGTGCCTCAGAAATTAACTGCTCTCACCCTAACCTTAAATACCAGGTCAGGCTGCTAAAGTATTTCTCGCATGGCTCATGGTGAATTGTAAACCTCTCCTCTTCTGCCTCACAAGGAGGGGTCTCGGGGTCCTGAGCTGTTGGGACAGCAGGAGACTGACTCGTTCCGATAGGGAATGTCCTTTTTCTAGGCCAGCATGTTTCATGGTCATGGGATACATAGGTCATCAGTGTCTGGGGTGGCAGCTAGTAGATTACAATGGTGCCCTCATCCAGATGCAGGTTAGGGCTCACAGTTCTGGGTAGCTCAATAAGGAGCACTAGGTGCAGTAGGAGACGGTCTGAGACAGAGGCCTGAGGTGAGGTCACCATAGTTCGTTCACCAGACAATTCCAGAACTTCCGTGCTGAGCCCAGCCTGGGGAGGCTTCGCTGTTGGGCGGCCCAGCTGAACGGGGGAGGGGAGTGGCTGCTGGATAAGCGTTGAAACTGCCTAGTGCTTATTCTCCAGAAGCTGAGCTCATCCCCTGTGGTCTGCAGAACTCAGGTCAGCTTGGAAGCCCACACCTCAGACTGCACGAAGCTTTCCCTGAAGGGTTTGGACAGAGTGAGTCAGTATTGGACGAAAGCTCCTTGGGATGATGATAATTCTGCCAGCCTGTCTGCCACACATAGATGTTTGACTTTTCATTCACCCTCAGAGGGAAATGGTGATTTCAGGGGCAAAGCAGAGATGGCTGTGTAACTACACACTTAGTCAAAGCAGGTGTTCCAAGCCTTGGTAAGTCACCTGTCTGTCCTGTCGGCCTGTAGGCTATATATAGACGACCTCAAAAAGGTCATCCGCTCCAGGGCCTTTTGGCAGCAAATTGGGCAGCATGAAGTCCAGGTATCATATATGACCTGGGATGTTCTTTCTGTAGCAAAGTTCTTAACCTGGCTATATTTATAGGTCTTCATAGTATTTCATACTTCTGTCACTGATGCTCACCTGGCTCTGTATTCTTCCTTCCCCTTGTCTTTTTTCTCTATTTTCTGTCTTCTCCCCAATTCTTTCCCTCCCTCCCTCCTTCCCTCCCTCCCTCCCTCCTTCCCTCCCTCCCTCCCTCCCTCCCTCCCTCCCTTCCTCCCTTCCTCCCTCCCTCCCTCCCTCCCTCCCTTCCTCCCTCCCTCCCTCCCTCCCTTCCTCCCTCCCTCCCTCCCTCCCTCCCTCCCGCTTTGTTCTGCTGTCTGTGAAATTAGGACTTCCCTGGGTTAAGTGACGATTATTATGGAGCAAAGAACCTGAGTAAGTCAAACTTACATACTGTTAACTGTATTTCTGGCATGAGTGGAGTTGCTGGGGTTGGGGTATAGGGGACATGGGTGAGGGCAAAGGGCGGAGGGGAGGGCAGTGAGAGAATTTGTGAGAACTGGTACCACAGCAGGAGGAATTAGAAGTGGCTCTGAATGTCACACTTTTGCTCTGGATCCCTGGTACCCTAATAAAAGCCTATCATTCATGTCTCTTTTTTTCCTTTTGTACCTTGAAATGGTGTGGAGCCGTCTTGGCATCCCACCTTATAAGTGAGGTGGGGCAAGAAGTGCTTCTCCAGAGGTGACCACTCAGCTCATCTCTAACCTATTGTTGAGGTGAGGGGTGCCCGCCTGTTGTATTCTTCTTCCAGTGACGCAGCACTAAAGAATTGGACTTAAGAATTAGCTGTTTCAGTCTCTCTAAACAGGGGGTAAGAGTACCCTGAAGCCCTTTACCCAGCGTACATCTGGGATGTCCCAGAAGGTTCAGGGGCCTCAGGAGATGGCTGTGGGCTGGCTCCCCACAGAGCATCTCTAAGGGGCTGAGCAGGTGGGAGCCTCGACAGCATTTTCTGGACTATATATATTTAGTGCTTTAGCTTGGGAAAACCCTGACCAACCTCTCCCCTCTGGAAAATAATCCTAGACTTGAAAAAGGAAGGGACCTAGATGACAGGGCCTTAGCCTCCCTGCTGTGCACACAGGCACGTGCACACACATGCGGCCGTGCCGGGCAGGTTCTGTTAGTGGATACTCTGCTTCCATAAGTAATAAAGGCGTGAGGGTAAAGGAGCTTCATCGGGGGGTTGCTCAGGAACTAGCATGGGTGGTGACTCAGCCAGTCCTTCCTGGGGGCCACAGCATATCACGGTCTGGAATAGTGTCATCTTGGCTGAAACGAGCAGTGTCTCACTCCATAGTTTGTTGTTTCCATGTTCCATCTTCATTCGACTGTCGTCTTGGGAGCGATGGGCTTTCTTTGGGCCAAACTGTGCTCTGTGCCTCCTGCAAGTGCGGCTGCTGGGCCCGCTCAGATGCGGGGAGGCCCCGACAGTCTGAGACAGGAGGATCGTCTTGTCTTCCCAGTGTTCTTCTTCATTTGTTGTCTCTGTGTTGTGACGTGTCTGTCTTCTCCTGGACGGAGGAGCATCCCCTTTCACCGCTGGGGCCAAGCCCTCTTTCCAGGTAGCAGCAGTAGGAGGGCTCTTGGTTCCACCCATTGGCCAACACGTCATTCCCTGCTGATTGCTCAACCAACCCAGTGCTTAGCCTCTTAGTCGTGCACAATTCTGTACTTCAGGGGTTCTATGTGGGGAGGAAATTCAAGAGCAGCCTGGTCGCTGGGCTTCTCTTTGCTACTGTCACTGCCTGTCTAGCATTGGGAGGTGCATTTTGGGATAGGATTTGGAAACCATCCAAGTCAGTTCTTCTGATTCAGATGAAGAGGATGCTGCCAAAGATTGGAAGCTGGTAGTCTGTAGGGAGGGCCTTGGCAGCCCCAGAGGGCCCTGGGGACAAGTGCGAGGTGGCCGGGGCTCAGGATTGGAGCTGTGCCTCCCAGCTGGTAGCCTGATGTGGCAGGCCTCCCGTGGCCTGACTTGGTTGGCAGCTCAGTGTCTGGCTCTTGGAGCATTTGAGTTTTCTGCCGCGTGTGACCTCTCAGTGGTGTGTTCTGAATCGGAGTCTCTTTCTTGTTGGCTTGCAGAGGGAGTGACATCCAACACCAGTGACAGCGAAAGCAGTTCCAGTAAGTGTGTGTCATTCTCCCCCATGTCATGTAGCTCTACCATGTGTCCCAGCCATCCTCATTCCAGCGTTGCACGGCTGCCATTTCTGTTCAGAGGCTACTGCTTCTTTTAGCCATGTACACTTGGAGATCCTGGAAATGCTGTGGCCATTTTGTCCTTATGGGATGGGATTTAGGCTGTGTATTAAAGGGGAGAGCATAAGCCCTGCAGTTCTGGCCAGGACCTGACTTAAAAGCTTCCCTGGGCCCTGGGAAGGCTGAGCAGCCAGTGAGCAAATCCCTGCCGTAGCCACTATGGGCTGTAGGTGCTGCCAGTTTTACAGATTTGCTCAGAGACCAAAAGAAGAATGGCTCCTGTGGGATACTGTTCTGAATTGCCTTTCCAGGTCACTAGTACTCCCTGGGTTAAGGCTTGGTGTCCTTACCTTTTAGCTGGGCTAAATGACCAGATGACTGCCCAGTTTTCCTTCAGAGATCCTGTGACCAGGCCAGAGAAGCCACAATTCAAGCCGCATGAACGTTGGGACTACTGGCCTCTCAGGAGTTGTGGCTGGAGGCCCTGAGAATGCATCCTGGGGCTTGATGCAGATATCGCTGCCTTCCCCGGCACTGCCGTCGGCCACTTTGGGACCTCCTAGCGCCCAGTACCACGTCTCTTGGTGACTGTTTTAGGAAGAGCTCATCACTGCTAGGATAGATGGAGCTCTACCGTGAGGGGAGAGCAGTGCTCAGCACTGCTCTTAAAGGGCACTGAGGACCTTAGCCCAGCCTTGTGCCACTTTTCTGGTTGCTTCTTCCAGTGAAGGGGAGATAGGTAGACCCTTAAAAGGGGCAAAGTTTAGCTGCATCTTTGGGGACCTGCATGAGTGCCCTGACTCCCTTGCCTGCAGATGAGGGGACACAGGCAGTGTGTCTCGACCAGTTGACGCTTTCCTGTGATTCTCACCAGAGCAAGAAGGCAGCTGAGCACAGTAGAATATTACCTATAAGAAGAGTTCCGAGAAATTGAGGTGGCTTTTGGTGGAGGCTTCATGGCTTCTGGGTCATGTCCCTTTGCTCAGCTATATTTCACTGAACAAGAGGACTCCTGACTCCTGTCCCAGGGGCGGTGAAGGTCTTCCTGTGCTTTCTTGCCAATGGGAAGTAGATAGGCCCAAGGGCAGGTGTTAGCAAGTACCAGCTGACAAGGCTGTTTTCTGGTAGAGGTGGGGGTGAAGTGAACGTTGTAGGGAGATGAGGACACAGGGAGGCAGATGATAAAGTGCTAACATGTCTCCCTTTTTTGTTGCAGAAGGACAAGAGGATGCTATTTTGTCATATGAGCCAGTGACACGGCAAGAAAGTAAGCCCCCTTCTGAGAGCCTTGCCTTTGAGCCAGTCTGGTGGTCATGGGGCCCGGCCCAGTGGTTGGCCGTGGCGGCAGAGGGGTGAAGGTGGGGGAGTAGGAGGGCAGCCAGTCCCTGGATGCCTCCTTCTCATCTACTTCTTCCTAGCGTTAGAACAGGGAAGGCCACCCAGCGTGCACCCCTCACTATACCTTTGCTTGCTGCCGGGATGCTTTCCGAAGGATAGGACAGATTGAAAAGGATGGCAGAGGTCGCTTTCAGTGGATGTGGCCACTGCTAAAAGAGAGGCTTCGGTCCCTCCCTTCCGTGGCTGCTCTGAAAACCCTTGCTCAGCTGTTGGTGCCCATGCAGAGATTTCTCCTGAATCTGTTGGAAAGGGAGATGCTTCTGGTTTCATACTTGCCTTGGACTTAGATATTCTCAAATTAAAGGCTCTTTGATGTCTTTGTAGTTAAAAGGCAGAATGGCTGAAGATGTGCTCTCCCGTCTGAGCAGTGGCTCCAGAGCCTCAGTGCTCCAGGCATACGGGGAGGGACAGCAGGCTGTCTGGTGGGGGCCTCACTGACTGTCTCTGTGCTTGCTCTCCAGTTCACTATGCAAGGCCTGTCATCATCCTGGGCCCAATGAAGGACAGAGTCAACGATGACCTGATTTCGGAGTTCCCGCATAAATTTGGATCCTGTGTACCACGTAAAAGCCCAGGGCATCTTTGGGAGGGAGGCGTTGGTGCCCTGGGAATTGTTGCTCTGATGTTTTATGGAAAGGGCCTGCGGCCAGGTTCTAGGGTTCTCTGGGAACAGGGTGCATCTAACACCCTGGAAGAGGGAGTTCCCTGGTGGTCCAGTGGCTAAGACTCCATGCTCCCAATGCAGGGAGCCCAGGTTCGATCCCTGGTCAGGGAAGTAGATCCCACATGCCGCCACGAAGATGCCGCATGCCACAAGTAAGACCCGGCACAGCTGAAAAAATAGTTTTAAAAAATGTAAAAAGAAAAAACCCACCCTGGAAGAGATTAGGCAGCAACGCATTCCCCCAAAGCTGATGTGGGGAGGATTAAGACATCAGGCCGGCCTGCTCACTCCCTTGGAGAGGAGTTTGAGTCGTGGTGGTTGGGAACGATTGGGCGCTTGGGGGTGCCCAGCCCACGAGGTGTGGGTGCAGCCCTCTGGTCGGCTTGTGAGGCTTGCTGGCTCCTGTACCACGTTTGGCACCCTCTGTCTGCCAGACCTTGGCCCAGGAAACCCCACCTTTCTGGTCCGGTTGAAGCTAAAGCAGATAGCTCCCAGCTTCTAACCTGGCTGTTAGAAGAGATGTAGGCAAGACAAACTTCTTCCCAGCCTCTTTCCCCCGACTCATCTGAAAAGCACTGGAGTGGCCCTGGGGCCCGGCGGTGGTTGGGGGGAACAAGTCAGCTCTCCGGGGCTTGGGGCAGGTCGTTGTCCTTGCACCACAGAGCGTTTCCTCTCTTCCTGCAGATACTACCCGGCCTCGGCGTGATAATGAAGTGGATGGGCAAGACTACCACTTTGTGGTCTCCCGAGAACAGATGGAGAAGGATATTCAGGACAACAAGTTCATCGAGGCAGGCCAATTCAACGATAATCTCTATGGGACCAGCATCCAGTCAGTGAGGGCAGTTGCAGAGAGGGTAAGGAGAGAGGCGGAGGCGGTGGCCCTACGAAATTACCCTCAAAGGGAGCACAGAAATGCTGCAGCCAAAGTTCTGCGTGGATCCTCATCCTTCCAGCACATGGCCCTACCCAGTGGCAGTGCTGACCAACGCCACGCCCACTCCGCGTGTTCCCAGCCCCAGGTTGGAGGCATCTGTCTCCTCTGCGCAACTCACCCCAGAGCGTCACCCACCTGCAGCTTCACATGTGGCCTTGTCTGGGTAGTAGGAGCAAAATGTGGAGCCTGGGTACCTCAGAAGTAGAATCTTCCAGGCCTCTCTGGGTGGCCCCATGTTTCCCGCAGGTGGATGTTTGGGTTAGCACAGGGCGTAGACAGGGACTGGGTGGACTGATGCCAGTCTTTGCTTTTTCAGGGCAAGCACTGCATCTTAGATGTTTCTGGCAATGCTATCAAGAGGCTGCAGCAGTCACAACTTTACCCCATTGCCATTTTCATCAAGCCCAAGTCCATTGAAGCGCTTATGTAAGTATTTGCTGAGACTCTCGGCTAGGAGAGGGCCCTGGAAAGGAAATGAAAAATCAGGTGGTTTGTTGGGCAGGGGTAAGACCCAATGGGTGCTCAGTGGAATGTCTGCGCCCCACCCTGTTCACTGGGGGCTCCTTTGGATTCGAGTGCACTTGCGTGTATTCCTGGTTGAGCTTTCAAACCTGGAAGGTTTGAGGAATGTTGAGCCTTGGGCCGCTGCTGCTCTCAGAGGGCAGCTGAGCAGCTCTTCAGGGAGCCTGGAACAATCCTTTATGTTAATCAAAACATAGAACCTAGTTTTGGGTACTGTTTTCTTCCGTGTCTTTGGCAGGGAAATGAACCGACGGCAGACATATGAACAAGCAAATAAGATCTATGACAAAGCCATGAAACTGGAGCAGGAGTTTGGAGAATACTTCACAGGTGAGTCTCCCCATTGCACAGCTGGGGTAACATGGGAGCAGCTGGACACCTATTCTGTGAGTGTTTCCAAGAGGCCCAGACACCTTGCACAGAATTTCTGGGTGCTTTTGAGCTCAAGCATTGCCAAAGTACTCAAGTGCCCTCCAGCCAGAGGAGTTGAGCCAGTTTCTGGTATCAACCACCATCACCAAATGCTGCCTTTGATCGTTTTTGTTCGTCTTCATGTCCCTCCTAGATTGTAGGCTCCCTGTTTTAGTTTGTTTCCCTCCCTCCCAGGCTCCCCCATCCAGCACTTGTCCTTGCATGTTTTATGTACTGAGTGAATGTTTGTTGATGATGATGATTCCCTGGCGTGGTGTTCAGGCTGTCGTCTGTCAGTGTGTGTGTTTATATGGTCACCTACTTTAGAAGGGTCAGTTCCTAAAAGGTTGGGAAGGTTTCTGTGTAATATGTTGCTTACCTTTTGAAGTACAGGGACATATGTGTGCAAGGTGGTGCTGAGTGAACTCTAGCTGGTGGTGCTACAAGGTTACCGGGGGACAGGATTCATAACTGTCCTCGCATACCTTGGGTCTTGGAGCTCCCTTTTCTGTTAGCATCCATGTCCTTGTTTGTCGGGTTGACCTCTGACATGGAGCAGATGTGACGGCCCCAGGAGCACGACACCTTGCCAGAAATTGTGGCTTTTTCAGCTCTTGCTCTGGATAACCAGGATTTTCCACATCTTCTGGTAAGGCTGCGTTAGAATTACCAGCTGCCGGCCTCATGGCAGCCGAGAGGGGCATGATCTACAAGGTCTGGCATCTAATGGGTGCTCAATAAACATTTCTGAAGAACACATTTTCCTACTAATTGCTGCTCAGTCTCACTGTCTTAGCAAGTTGACATCAAGCCCCGGGCCTGCAGTGCCCACCAGTTTCCCCAGCGACCTGGGCTCCCAGACGGCCGCCTAGTGAATGAGCGGGGCTGAGCTGTGGGACAGTTGGGATGGGCCAGACTGTCAGGGTTTGGGGCAGGGGGTTGCTGTGGACCACAGTAATAATTCTGTTTTCCTCTTCAGCCATTGTACAGGGTGACTCACTGGAAGAGATTTATAACAAAATCAAACAAATCATTGAGGACCAGTCTGGGCACTACATTTGGGTCCCATCCCCTGAAAAACTCTGAAGAATCCCCTCCAACCATTCTATTGTGAACAGAAGAAACCAAGTCCCTCTTCCCTCCTCCCTCTTCATTCCTGTCCCCATGGGGAGAACAGATGACTACTGTTCTTGTCCCCTTTTTTAGATATGTCCAAAAAATTGAGTTTTCTAGTCCTGTTCTGTTTTTTTAAATTTTTGTTTTGTTTTAGTTTATTTTTTGGGATGATGCCATCTCACTCATCATGTGACTGCGCCCATTCCTGCATGGACCTTTCCCAAGCACTAGCACAGGTGCAAATCCATCAGAGTCATTGTTTTCATAAAACCAAGCAGAAGCGAAGAGAAGAGAGGAGGACTGGTGGAAAGACAGACTGGACAGCTGCGCGGCTTATGAAGCGAGCCCCGCGCACCCCGCGAGGAGAGGCTCCCAGGCTTTGCTACGATCTGTACACTGCCTCGCGGCTTGGGACAGCGCGGTCATGGTGACAGAAAGTATCTTATTTATATATAGATATATATATGTAATTTATATAAAATATATAGAAATTATTATATATATATATATTATACACTCTCATATAATATATATATATATTCACACGCATTTGGACTAGAAAATCTATGGAGACTTCATCAATGGTACTGTGTTATTAGAGAAATGCTTTAATTTTCATATTCCAATCAGATGGCATCTTATATCCCAACTGGTTGGGGAGGGAGTGAAAGTGGTAGTAAGTGCTGTAACGAGGGCACCCGCATTGGTCATTCTCTTGAGAGCTGGGCTTTTCTTTAGGAGGGGTCAGGTCAGCCAGAGAACGGTGAGAAAGGGCTTCGGCCCGGGGGCCAGAGGCTTGGAGCTGTGACCCTAGAGCCGATGCTGCCCTTGGGGCACAGTCAGGCCCGCGTGTGGGGAGCGAGAGAATGGCTAACGGTGCTCCCAACGTATTAAATTGCCAATTGTTTTATGCCACCTGATGTGTCTGCATGAGAGGTTTCCTTTTTGTTCATTTTTAAGCTGCTGTTAAACCAAAACCATGTTGTGCTACTGTGTCAGCCTCTTCATTCTTCCAAATTTTACTTTTACTATTTAAGTGAATGTGTAGAATCCAATTTGACCGTGTTCTAAAGGCTCATGATGTTCTGGAGGAGCCGGGCCTTGTGATAGACTAGGCGACCCGGGCTTGGCCATCCCGTCAGCGGAAAGGGAGGTGGGGGCAGGTGAGAACCGACAGGAGCTGGGCCTCCTACTGTAACGTGTCCCTTCACTCACCTGCCAGGGACATGCTGGGCTCAGCTGAGGCTCTGTCATGGGGCCCACTGGCAGGGACGGGGAGTCACTTGCCTTCCAGCTCTGCGCTGGGACAGTGGGACGGCCCTGAGCTTGGCCAGCCGCGTAATGAAAAGTTTGATTTGGGTTTTTTTCGCAGCTGCTTCATATGCCCTACCTACCCCAATCCCTCACCAACAGCTGGTAGCTTACTGTTTCTTCAAGAAGAAAGTAGACTTTAATGCTGTCAATTTGAGCTGTAGAGCTACAATTCACTTACTGTTGAGATGTGAAACCCTGTTGCTTTTTCCCAGAGTCAGACGGCAGTGTTTGTGGTCAAGGGGGTTTTTCTCTGACCAGAAATGCAGGCGGCAGGTGTGGCCCAGGCCCCGCCCTACCATGCTCCTTTGAAGCCACCATGCCTCCCTCAGCTCCACGCTGGAGGCACGACCCAGGGGAGAAGAGCGTGGACATGCTTGGCCCCAGGGTTGAGCCTGTTGTTTCCTAGCCCACTGTGTTACAACCGGTGCAAAGCATACATGTCGAAGATGCTTTGAGCGCTACCAGGCAGATTTAGGAAGTCTGTTAACAGTTCTCCTACCGGCATGATGAGGCTAACTGTAAAGTGTGGGGCCCAGAATGTGGGTAAAGAAAGGGCAGCAGCTTTACCTGCGCAGTACACTGGATTGGAGGCAAGAGGGGTAAAGTGGTGTCCGATTATGACTCTGGGGAGGAGGGGGTGAGCTGGGAGTGTTTTGATTTCTCTGATGTTAAGTGATGTAGTCTGAGTGATGCTCAACCCTCTACCCCTCCCAGGGAAGAAAAGCAGAGATTCAAAGCAAGCATGACACTAGTTGGTTTACCAGTGTTCCTTCCAAGGAGACATATATTTTTTAATAAATGATAGTTGCAATGAACTGTGGCTCAGAGACCTTCTTGAAGTAGTTGAGAGGGGAGGGTGGGGGCACAGCAGTGGGAAACGTGTCCCAAACCTTTGGGGGCCAAAAGGCTCTCTGCTTAGTGACCATCAGCTGACCGAGTCAGGTGTTCCTCCGGATGGCTCTAGACTCCTGTGGTCATAACAGGTCCTTTGTGAAAGCTTTGCGCTCAGTCTTCTACCCCACCTCCAAAAAACTGCCTCAGGTAGTGCTGGCCAGGTGTGTGTGGAGGGCATCCACGGCCTTCAGGGCAAAATGGCAAAGGTACACAAAGACAGGAGGTGCCTAATGCAGCACAGGCGTTTGTTAGAGACAGCGGGAGCCAAGGCAGGAGCAGAGAGCCGAGTAATAAACATGGTAAGAAAAAGCTGGGCTCCCAGCTACCAGAAAGCATTAGAGCCCAGGGGGAATGAGGGTGAGATGGGCCCAGTTTGCAGAGCAGGGTGGCAGTCATCCCGGCAGCCCTGTGATGAGAGGAGGAGCGCTTAGAGCAGGTGCCTGTGACGTGATGTCCCTGTAGCTTGTGTGAAGAAGCCTGAGGACGTCCTGCTGTGGTTCAGCTCAAGAGCGATGACTGTGTGGGGGCCGAACCACAGCAAGGACAACAGTGCTTAGCTGTTTGCAGGGTGCTTCTTTTCACACATTCTCATTTGCTAGAAGGCAGCCTAACAAAAAGGAGTCCCCAAAGTGCTCTGTGGGGTTTTAAGGAAATCCACCTCCTAAGTGTAAAGGGCACAAAGAGCTGGCCTCCGATCCCGCTGTGCTGAGACTCTGGCTCCACAGCTGCTGTCCCTCCTAGAGGCGGCGCGGCTGAAGAAAATGCAGCCCCGGAGGGAAGATGCTGAGCAACTTGGAAAGAGCAGAGGTGGACACCCTGACCCTGAACTCTACCGCCGCCTTCTCCACTGGGAGGCAACGCTGTGCTCTCTCCCCGGCTCTGCTGCTGACAACGCAGCCAGTCCCACCCCAGCCTCTTCGTCTCTAACAGACCTTAAATTAAAACATTCCTAGGATGATGCTGACTACATAAAGTATTTGTTCAGATGCAAATGACCAACTTTGTCTTAAGGTGAAAGTGGTTCTAGAAATTAGCTAATGAAAGCAAAATCTTTACCAAAACTAGCGTGGAAGTTATGCTCAAGGATGAAGCTAATACAGATAGATAGAGAGGAAGGTAGGGGTTGAGCTGCAGGACTGGGAAGGGACTACAGGGGGAGTATCCTGAGCAGGTCCAAGTCAAGCTAAAAAGGATGGGACTGCAAAGGGACACTGGGCTCCTTGAGCAGAAAGGTCAGTACTAAAGGACAATGGAGCCCTCTCCACGGGAACAGCACTTGCCTGGTGCCAACCACTGGAGGCTCACGGTGTCAGAGTGGCTGCTGAGAGAGCGAGCCTTAGCTTTCTCAAGACAGCCCCACGAGCGAGCGCCTGCGGGAGACGCTCACCTCAGTGCTCCCACGTTTTGCCCTTCATCCCTGTTCCCAACTAGGGTTTCATGGCCTTGATGCCACTAATCCTCTTACCCATTCAGTCAGTTCCGTGGCACCTCTAGGACATTCTATTATTACTGCAAGTAACTTTCTGAAGCTCAAATTCCAATTTCCTCCAAAGCCTCTCTTCCTCATCACTTCCCAGAAACAGCAGAACTGGCACCCCCCCTTCCCCCCACTCCCCGCACACCTTGGTTCCTGGGGGTCTTGGTTCCAGTGGGGTCTTGGTAGCAAGAGCTTTCGCAGAGGATAGTCTGTTTCAGCTGTGAAGCCCCAACTAGATTTTATCTGAAGCACTGAGCCTGTTGTCGCAGGGGGATACCCACTGGTGGTTTCCACATTAGACCTAATGGACTCCCTCTGCGTCCTGTCCCTCCCCCGGCACTCGCACTGTCACCAGAAGCATCTAGCACACGGCAGGGGACTGGAAAGTGGGTGGTTTGAGAAGAAGGAGTCAGACCTGCCTGCTGGTGGTGAAGAACATGTGCAAGCGGATGCTCTCCTGACTGGCCTTCCTGTCACCACAGCCATCCTCCCTGTAGCTGATAGAATCGGCCTACTAAAGTGCCCTCCCTCCCCATGGGGGCTCTGTTGCCTACAGGGAAGAAGAGTCCAAGCTCCTTATCATGGCGTCCCTGCCCTTTCCCTCCTGCCTCGTCTTGCTGTGGCCCCGTCTGCTCCAGCCATGAGTTCTCTGAATGCAGCACAACCCTGTGTCTTTGCTTTTTTTTCTGCCCATAAATGCCCTCGCTGCCACCCCCTTGATAACCTGCAAAACTCCTGTCAACATTTTAAGACTCCATTCAAGAATTCCCCTCGTTCTATGCTGCCTTTCCTGAAGTACCTCTTCTGCCCCCATGCCGTGGGTCACAATGACCCTTCCTTCCTTTGTGCTGTTGTTAGACCCTGTAAGAACTTTCACCATCATCGTAACCGCTAACACTTATTTCACGCTATGTGATAGGCACCGTGTTCAGTGCTTTGTGCGTTTTAAATCATTTATTGCCAAAAACAGCCCTATGAGGTTGGTGCTCTTATCCTTATTTTCCCGTTGAAACTGAGGCACACGGAGGTCATGCAGCTAATACGCGGCAGTGAGTCAAGCGCAGGCCAGCTGCAGTGGCTGTGCTCTCAAGCGCTGCACTGCTTCTTCCTCTGCCACACGTTTTCTGGCCCTTCTCTCTTGACATCTGGCTTCCTCTCCTTGACTCCTCTTTGCGAGCAGAGACTGTCCTATTTCCCTTCCCATTTCCAGCATTCGGCACAGTGTCACATAGCAGGTACTCAGTAAAAGAGAAGATGTCCTAGTCTTTGGCTCAAGCTTGGAGGGAAGAGATTTGACGAGGCCCAAACCTGTGGTGAATGTGAATTTTGTTTTCTGTTTTATGGAGAACCTCCATTCTGGAGTTCCTGCTACTTCCTCTGGGATCTTGCTCCAATTATGACTCCTTTCCATCTCCAACCACTTCCTCTCCTTTAGCTCCTTCCCCTTCTTTTCACTCTGCTGCCTGTTCACCAGGAACTGAACAGTCCCCCAGCTCTGCTCCCACTTACTGACCATTTGTTCGTTCAGCACAAGTTTATCCAGTGCCCAGAAGCTCTCAGGGTCAACCAGGACCTCCCAAGCATGACTTTCAAAGACTCCTCTCTCAGCCATAGCGTCAGAGAAAGATGAACATGCCACATCCCCCGCTCCTCACGGTGACTCCATTCCTCCCTGGAGCCCTGTGGCTGCAAGGAAGACTGCTTCACCCACTCTTCTCCCCCATCCTAAGTGCTACCATTTTCCTAGTCACCTAAGCTCAAAATCTGATTTCTCTCCTTTGGTCATCATAGCCATCTCCTACCAAAACTTGATTCTTTAGTGTCTGTTCAATTTAGTGCTTTGTTTTCATTATCACTGCCCCTACCCTTGCAATAACAAGAGCCACAAATCAAACAAAGACAGTCCCTGCCCTCAGGGAGCTTCTAGTCTAGTGGGGGGAGGCAATAAACAAGTAACTAAGTATATATAATTACGTGTTATACTAAACGCTGTGAAAGAAATAAATAAGATGCAGCAATAGAGGGTAATATAGCGAGGGGCCCTGCTTAGAGACGGCTTCTCTGAGGAGGTAGACGTTCAGGTCAGACCTATAAGGTCAGCAGGGCTAGCCTGGTGGGGGAGGGGTGTGGGATGTAGGCAAGCGAAGTACTGAACACCCTCTGCGGGCCCCGATCTGCTTTTCCCCATTATCTCCTGTATTTCTCTATAAACCAATCTAGACTACTTGCCTTTTCACCTGTGAGCAAAGCCGCTGTCTGGAATGTTTCCAGTCCCGATCGCTATGAAACCCTTCAGGTTTCGGCTTCAATGGCATTTTTCATGATGACGTCACTGGTCTCTCCAGAAACGCTTCCCCCTCCCTTCCTTTACACCACTTTAGCAGTTTATACGAACTTACTCTGTTCTTCCTCGTCCATAACATACTTCAACTAGACAAAAAGCTTCTAGAAGGCTGGGATTGCATCTGGTGTATCTTTGTAGCCCTCACAGCAGCTACTACAATGCTACATGCTCAATAAAGGACTGTTGAATGAGCTCCCTCTCTCTGGGCCTCACTATCTAAAACAGGAGGAAGTTGCACAGATGATCTCTATGGCCTCTTCTGGCCCTTAACGCTTATTGACAATGATAAAATAGAATTCTAAAGGACATGTACTGTGCGGAATCCCTCACAAAAAGGAAGTTCATGCCTTGTGTGGACTTACAGTTGGAAAAAAACAAATGAACAGTGATGCAGGTGACGTGAACGGCTTAAATACAGCTGCCAAAGAACATGGCCCAAGGTTTATACATGATCACACGTTACACACAGAGGCTAGGTGCCTGCTGGAAAGGAGGGGGCAAAAGGAGCCACAGATGTGTGGACTAGGACATGGGAAATTTCCTTTTCCCAGTTGGGTGGAGGCACACGATCCCAGGACAGCTTAAAATAATAGAAAACTGTGGTAGAAGAGGGCGCTGCTTCTCATTACTTACCGTTATACAAAGAAATGGCGCTAGGGAAATATGGGAATGGAGGTGTCAAACGTGCCACTAGATGCCCTCCTAAGGATAGTGTAGGTGCCCCACGGTGGCAAATAGTTCCTGGTGGTGGTTCCCACGAGAGCATGAGGGCCGTCAGCTGTGAGACGCCAACCAGGAAGTACTTCCTGGTTCCGAGGCCCCTGCAGGCAGTGATGCACCAGGTTTGGCTTTTAGTCAGAGCAATTGCTGGCTTTGTGTTTGTTAAATTAAATGTGAGCTTATCAACTTTCAACTTTTCTTGAGGCATTAAAAAGGTTCCCAGGGGGCTTCCCTGGTGGCACAGTGGTTGGGAGTCCGCCTGCCGATGCAGGGGACACGGGCTCGTGCCCCGGTCCGGGAGGATCCAACATAACGCGGAGCGGCTGGGCCCGTGAGCCATGGCCGCTGAGCCTGTGCGTCCGGAGCCTGTGCTCCGCAACGGGAGAGGCCACAACAGTGAGAGGCCCGTGTACCGCAAAAAAAAAAAAAAGGTTCCCAGGCCTTTGCCTTATCAGAGAGGTTGAAGTTTCCTAGGCCGAATGAGGGGAAAACTGAAAAAAAAAAAGAACTCAAAAGGTAAAGGTAAAAAGATCCTAAAAAGCCAAGGGGGAACCCACCCTCCTTATTGTTAAGCAGAGGAGACAAAAATGGTGCTTGCTCTCCGGGGTCTGCTAGAGTTCACCGCACTATTTCTAGAGAAGAAATAACAACAGGCAATAGAGAAAGTAAAGGGGAATAAAAACCAGAGTCGAGACTCTGATGAGCAGAAGACTGCAAAACAACAGAAAAGAGTTAAAAACCCCACATCACTCTAGCTGCCCCATAAAGGTAGGAAGCCTTTCCTGGGGCTGGAAAATTCAGATCTCCTGGAGAAACAGAATAAGAGGGTATCAAGAGTTAGTGGGTGGAGGGAAACACGTGACCCTGCTAGAGAGCAAGAGCGGAATAATAATTGCAAACCTTCAGAAGCACTTACTGGGTGTCAGGCATCGCTCTACCAGCTTTGCATGTATTTACTTATTTACTCTTTACAACAACTCTAGGATTGTTATGGAAGCTTTATAGACAAGAACCTGAGGCCTGGAGAGAGGTTAAGTACCTCACCAAAAGCCATCCAGCTAGTAAGTGGGAGAGCAAGGATTCGAACCTGGGCAGTTTGGTCCCGGGTTACGCCACCATGCTGTGCTGCTTCGTCTATTTCTTACCACTTCCCACCTCTGTATTTCTTTGCAGTCTGGCTTTTGCCCTCACCACTCCATTGAAAGTGCTCTCAAAAGTCATCCAAGTCACCAGATTTGATACCTTCATTGAGGTATACAAAGCTCTCAGCCATATTTGATGCTGTTGAAACATCCTCTCCACCCAGACCTGAAAGCTTTGCATCATCTCTATGTCTCTCTAATAGTCCTCACGTCCACCATCACTGTTTTCACTGCTATTATCCCAATTTGATTCTTCATTATTTTCATTCATTCGACAAACACATAATTCCACATGTCAGACCCTGGGGATACAACGGTGAGCAAAGCAGATAAGTCTCTGCCCTTATAGAGCTTACTGTGGAGGAGACAGGCATCAGACAATCACACAAATAGATATTTACAAAGTGATAAGTGCTGTTCACAAAAAGTATGGGGCTTTATAAAAGGGTGAAATAGAGAAGTTACAATGACCTCCAAATTAGTCTACCTCTAGACTCTCCCTTCTCCAATCCACTGCACCCACTGTTGCCCTGATTAATGTTCCCAGAGTCTGTCTCTGACCACACCACTCCCCAGCTCAATTTCCTTCCATGGCTTACAGAATAAAGTTCAAACACCTTAGCCAGGTATTGGAGATGCTCCATAACCTGGTTCCAACCCACCTTTTAAAGCTTTCCCCCAATACTCACCTTCAAGTACTCTATGCTGCAAATAAACATTCATCATTCCTTGTATGGAAAGACTACATGCCTTTGCCATGCTGTTTTTTTGTTTGTTTGGTTTGGTTTGTTTTTTTGCCTAGAATACCCTTCCCCTTGTCCCCTTATGTTCAAATACTATACATCTTTTAAGTCCAGTTCAACCTTCTCCACAAAGCATTTCCTGATCCCCTCCTTTGAAATCTCAGCACGTTTCCCCTACTTTTATAGCATTCACGTTCTGTCTTTAATATTATAATCACTGTAATATAATAAATGTAAGCCTACCCAGTTCCCTTCCTGTAAGCTCACTGAGGGTAGGATCTGGGTCTAAACCACAATTACTCATTGGCTGGATGGACAGATGAATGAATGAATGAATGAATGAATGAATGAATAGTTGGTGGCTTCATGATTGACAATGTGGAGGGGGCCATAAGTATGCAGACATAATACGAATATTTTCTTTGATCATGTATTTTCATTGCAGTTTAGCAGAGAGCCATGGGAAAGCTATCAAATCAAACAAATGCTGCCCATTTCCACCTTCCTCCACCTCTTGATCTAACAGGTGGATCTCCTGTAGGGATGAGTGGCCCCACCAAAGGAGACATAGAAACCATCTCCAAGGACTATGAAGTTGTGCCCAGAAAATCCAAGGATGTGACGGACCAGGTGGTGTTTTGGGGGTTTTTTTTCTTGCAAAAGAAAACCGGTACTTTAGAAGAGAATAGATGGGTGGTGAAATAGTTGCCTGTAGAGATGGAACTGTAGAATAGGATTTGCTTTGTCTGAACCATTGTTTAAAATACTGGATTGCTGGGCTCTTGGCTAGGGACAGAGTTCTCTATGATAACTGGGAAAAATGTGTTTACCCAGAGCCTTGCTGATCTGATACAGAGAACTGTAAATTGAAAATGGAGGGGAAAGGAGAAAAATGACCTGATGATATTATAAAATCAATGACTATGGATGATATCAGATATGACAACAAGAACAGCACTGGGAGAGGTGCCTGTTCAGTCATAGGAGAATACATCTGGGAAGAGTCATAAATAGAACTTACGGCTTAAGCTGTTTTCTGTATCAATACACAGCACGTGCATTGGGTTGAACCACATGAAATTGCCAATATTCCATGGTTTTGACCTACAAAAATGGCAACTTCATATGGTTCAACCTAAGATTATGAGGGAAACTTGAAGTTTTAACTCAAGGAAGTAAATATCACCTAAGAGATATCATTAAGACTTGGAGGAATGAAACTTACAACTGGAATTTGGTATCAGGAGGAGCACATTGTAAAGAAGAAAGGTGCCCTTGAGAATGGGAGGTGGTATTGTGCTGTGTGCATAGATATCCACAAACGTGAGGACAGAGTCCTCTACAGAGTTTTGGTGAAGTTGAAAGGAGAAAGGACCAGGAGTAATATAGTGTAAGTACATCACACAGCACTTTACAAAATGGGAGAAATGGATAATGTATTCCTGATGCAGATCACAAAAATGGCATTGGACAAGATCTAGCAGCAATGAGGGACTTTGTCCAGGG
The DNA here is from genome assembly GCF_039906515.1 of Pseudorca crassidens. NCBI lineage: Eukaryota > Metazoa > Chordata > Mammalia > Artiodactyla > Delphinidae > Pseudorca > Pseudorca crassidens. Next base: position 72,912,020 of record NC_090317.1, on the reverse strand, counting down.
CTTCTCTTGCTTCATTTGCTTAAAAGAAAAACATTTCAAAATTTTTTACTTGTCTTGCTGACAATATTGCCCCTTAGAAAGTAAAGAAATCCACAAGAGAACTGTTTGTTCTCCATGACCTAATTCTGACCAATAACAAAGAACTGATTGGCGAAGTGGAAACTTAAAAAGCAACCGTATTAGCTCAGGGCTTGTGAGAGCATAAGGCTGGACATAGTAAGGTATTTTGCTCTAGAATTTAAGAGGGCAGACTTCAGATGTTTCAGAGAAAAGAAAGGTATCATGAGGGCAAAGAAAGAGCAGGGGTCCCATAGATCTAGCTTTAAATCATGGCTCTGCCATTTACCTGCTGTGTGACCTTGACTAAGTGACGTAAACTCTCTGAGCCTCAGTTTCCCACAGGAATGACAGGGAAGGGAGGGAGGAAGAAAGGAAAGAAGGAAGGAAGGAATGGCAACAATAGAATGACACCACCTCCTTCCTGGGGTTGTGACGACAGTTAGAGGGGATGGCACACATGAAGGGCTCAGCTCTTAGTAGGGGGTGCATCAACTGTTAGTTTTCTTGCACTTTCTACTTAACCACCCTCCCAAAAGGGTTGAAAAGCTCTTAGAAACTAAATTCTGACCATATAATTGTGAAGTATTTTAATGAAGAAGTAACAGTATGGAAAGAAAATGATGTAAGTGAGGGAGTTCTTTGATGATGAGACATTAAAAAGGTGGAGAGAGGGCATCTGACCACAGATGAATATAAAGTAGTAACACGGAGCTGTCAGAATCATATCGGGGAGGCCTGACCCCAAATGAGCTAATTCTAAGAGTAAGAAAAAGAGGCTGTTTTCAGTTTTGTTTATGCCAAGAAGCAGATCAAGGAGGCCTTAAAAAGTCTGCAAGTTGGGGCAGATAGTATGTTTCGTTTTAATTAGAATTAGTTTTTAAGGACTTCCCTGGTGGCACAGTGGTTAAGAATCCACCTGCCAATACAGGGGACACGGGTTCGAGCCCTGGTCCAGGAAGATCCCACATGCCATGGAGCAACTAAGTCCGTGTGCCACAACTACTGAGCCTGCGCTCCAGAGCCCACAAGCCACAACTACTGAAGCCCGCGTGCTGCAAATACTGAAGTCGTGTGCCTAGAGCCCATGCTCCACAACAGAAGTCGCCTCAATAAGTCCGTGCACTGCAACGAAGAGTAGGCCCCGCTCGCCGCAACTAGAGAAAGCCCGTGCACAGCAACAAAGACCCAACGCAGCCAAAAATAAAAATAAAATATAAAATTTTAAAAATAATTAGTTTTTAAAATTATAAATGTTATATAAGCACATGTAAAAATAATTCCAATAGTACCACAGGGTATAAAATGAAAAATGAAATGGTGTAATGTTGCCAGACAACAAAGATACAGAGGACCTCTTTAATTCCTCCTTTGCTCTGGTCTTCTCTGCCATACAAACTCTGTCCATTAGACTGGAAAGGGTCAAGCAGACATTGGTAAGAGGGACCTGAGGATCACAGTAAATACGAAAATTGTAAGAAAGCCTCAGGGTGCTTTAAATGATTTTGAGTCTCCTGGCCCAAATTGTATTTCACGATGTTGAGAGAACCTGTTGATGAGATCACTGCACTGGTGTTTGTAACCACGGGGAATAAGAAAGATGCTGGAAGCCTAGAGAGAAGGACATATGCTCCTTTTTAAAGGGAGGATGATAGGTTTCACAAGCTTTAGACAGGTAGATTTCCTCCTAATCCCAGGCAAATTTCTATACGTTATGGGAAAGGATGGTTTGCATGAGACCTGGAAGGGAACTAGTGATCACAAAGGATTTATAAAACCCTCTACCTAATAGCACAAGATAGACTAAGCTCATTTTCTTTTCTGAAATGAGGTGAGTATATGTAAGTGGGTAAAGCAGGGGAACATTGTAGACACAGTGTATCAGGATCCTAGCAAGGCATTGACAAAATCATTCATGTGTGACTTGTTCCTTGTGAAAAAGTTGGGAAAATGTAGACAGTACAATTATGGAATGGGTGAATGATCATCCCAAAGTCTGCTAGTTAAAAGAGCAAAGTTCATTTATATACTAATTTATTATCTGACACACCCACTCGGATGTAAGCTCCTCAAAGGAGAGACTTCATCCTCTATTTTGCTCATGACTTTATCCCCAGTACCTATAACCGTGCCCAGTACATAGTAGAAAGTGCTCAGAAAGTGTTTGTTTGTTGCATGAATGCATGAAGTTGTGGGTAGGACCGCAAGGCCTGTCACCAAGCTTTGTCTCAGCCCTCCCCTATTCAGTATGTCTTATCACCTATTTGGATAAAGACATTAGATGGCGCACTGATCAAATATGCAGATAATGTGGGTCTGAGTGGGATAACACTGTAATAAAGATAGACACTGTATCCAAAAAGAACTGGCAAGAGCAATTTAATAGTGATAAGTGCACTTAAACAGACTGGAAGTAAAAGCTGAGACATCAGTTAATAGCAGGATGTATGAAAAGAAGACTTCGAAGTTTTCATTCATTCTTTTAACCAATATTTGTTGAAAGTGCCAGGCACTGTGCTAGACACTGGGATATACAGTGGTGAGGAAACATACTGTCTGCCCTTCTGCAGCTTAAAGACTATTGAGGGAGACAGATGTTAATCAAATCAGTCCACAGGGAAATATATGTTTATAAACTATGAAGAATAAAACAGAGCACTAAGAGAGCACCTGACAAGAGAACCTGACCTTGTGGAGGAAGGTTTCTCTGAGGAACTGACCCTTGAGCTGACTTCTCAAAACTAAATAGGAAAAACACCAAGGTGAAAGCAGGGGAGAGTAAACAGTAAGTCCCATGAGTCAACAATATGAAATGCCTGCTTGAATGGAATGTGGTTCCTTGGCCTTCCCCTTGGTGGAGGCTCAGCGAGGGACTCAGCTTGCTCACTCCCTGGGCTGGAAGCTCGGCTGATGACTTGGCCAGTGTTTGCCAGGGCTTCTCGGCTGAAGAGGTGGCCCTCATGGTCAGGATGGTGGGGTCAGGACTGAGGCATGACTGGGAGATTATTCTCAAGCAGGGAGATGATTGAGCAAATAAGTGAATATTTGAGGTTAATAGGAGCCAGATTTCTCAATGTTGGAAGAGATAGTTGCAAATATGGAAAGGGAGGAAGGCTAGAATGAACCCTCTGGTGTTGGATTGAAAATGGAGGTATCAGTATGAACTCGGCTTTATGTATACATATATGCACATATAGATATATACACATCCACACATTTCCTAACTCTGTCCACTGAGAGGCTCTAGAAACAATGGCACCCCAGTAATAATGAGTACACCTAGCACCCAAATCTTGGATACTACCATTCTCCATTAAAAGGAATGAGGGCTCCTTGGAGAAATAACTGATTCCAGTGCAGGAGCAGGGAAAGTACAAGATGAGCCTGGAACATCTTACTATGTCACAAAGTAAGGAAGTGTTCAAAGAATGATGGGGACATGTCAAAAGGACATAGGAGCCAGCTTTGAGCAGCAAAATAGTGGATTATAACTCACTGAATAAGATCCATTAGTCTGTACTAAAACATATTTTTAAAATATGAATAAGCAGGGGAGAAGAAAATGCTCTCCCTAACAAACGCCAACTAATAAATGAAGACAGAATGATGGAAATTTAAAAATCAACATTTAGCAACCATCACAGTAAAAAGGGATTCCAGCAAGAGTCATCAATGGATGCTAAAACTAGGGAGTGGGAGTTCAATGAGGAACAGGATATTTGGTCTCAAGGTGTCTTCCACAAAATACTTCCTAATTACTTATGAATTACTAATATGGTAGACACCGTCTTAACTTGAACCATCAGTGGGACAAACTGACATTGTCTGTCTGTTGGTATGATGCACTGAGAAGAACACATCTCTTCTGTGGTGTGCCTACCAAAAATGCGTAAATTAATCATTAGGAAACACCAGAAACACAGAAGTTGAGGTTCATGTTACAAAGTTAACTGGCCGGTACTCTTAAAAAACGTCAAGGTCATGAAAGATCAGGAAAGACTGAGAAACTGTTTCCATTTGCAGGGGACGAAAGAGACATGACATCTAAATGCAACTTATGATCCTGAACTTATGAAAGACTTTATTAGGACAATCAATGAAATTGGAATGGAGCCTGTGGATTAGATGGTAGACTTGTATCGTTATTTTCTAATTTTGATGGTTGTACTGTGGTCGTTTAGGACAGTGGTCCCCGACCTTTTTGGCACCAGGGACCGGTTTCATGGAAGACAATTTTTCCACGGATGGCGGTGGGGGGCGGTGGGCGGGGAATGTGAGCAATGGGGAACGGCAGATGAAGCTTCGCTTGCTCGCCCACTGCTCACCTACTGTTGTGTAGCCCGGCTCCTAACAGGCCGCGGACCAGTTGTGGTCTGCAGCCCGGGGATTGGGGACCCCTGACTTAGGAGAATAGTATCCTTGCTTTTAGGAAATACACAATGCGGCATTAAGGGGTAATGGAGCAAGAAGTCTGTAAATTAATCTCAAATGGTTCAGAAAGAAATACACAAAGAGAGAATGATAAGGCAATGTGGTAAAATGTTAACAAATGGGGAATCTGGGTAAAGGGTATGTGGCAATTTGCACCTTTTCTGTAAGTATGAAACTATTTCAAAATCAAAAGTTAAAAAATGTTAATACAAATCAACAGGGAAAAAGAAGCCAGTGTCATCTTACGGTACACTAATGCAAGTCTAGCCAGAATGAGGCTGCTGAACTCTGTGTGGGTCAGATCTCACTGGAACATGGGCCTTGGCTCTGGGAAAGGTGAGGTGACTACATCATATGAGGAACAGCTGAGGGGGTCTGAGGATGTTTAACCGGAAGACAAGAAAGTCAGCAGGATGGGGGAAAGAGGAAACAAACTTGTTACAGGGAGACACATTTCTGTTCAGTATGAGGAAGGGTATTTTACCAATTAGCAAAAAAAAGGCAGATTGCGTTGTCTCGGGAGTTTGTCACAGGCTATGTTCTGATACAGACTGCACAACCAAGTCTCAAGGATGTCATCGATTTCATGAAATCTGATCGATGCTGGGCCCAAAGACCACTAAGGTCCTTCCGATGAAGAGTCTATGGTTCTCTGTTATCTTCAGGTATTGCGAATTTCAGCACTTCTCTAATAAAATGCAACCTGTGTGGGACTGGGATGAACATCCCCTTTTGGTCACATGGGGCATGAATCAGCTTGCTCTCACATGGGCTATTTCTGTGTGTGTGTGTGTGTGTGTATATATATATATATATATATATATATATATATATATATATATAAAATGTTCCTTAGCTCCTTAGCACTTTGGAAAAAATCATTTGTCCCCCAGAAATTAGCTGGTCACAGCACTAAAAGTCAAAATGCTTTTATTTTAGAACATGTCATTTAACAACATGAAAATAGGGCAGGAGAAAACAGAAACAAAAACTCAAGAGTAAGTTTGGTAAGAATTTAAACATTCAACATCTCAGGAACACACATCTTCAAGTCACTGGCAGCTTGCTCTGTTCCAGCAGTTCTCACTCTTCATTAACAAGTGGGCCCTTTTTTATTATTTAATGTTTCCAGAAGCTCACTGTACAGAACATGAATCTGGGAAAGAGAACAGCAAATAGATTTCTTGAGAGGAAAGGAAATGTGGGAAATCTTCCCGGATCCATGGTGATGGCATGAGAGACCTGAGGCACCACTCTGGGAAGAACATACAGTACTCACCTGGGGAAAAGGGATCCCATGACACTAGGTCTGTTCACCAGAGATAGGCAGAAGAAGGGAGGAAGTACTTAAAACATAAAAGATCCTTTGCTCTTATGTGATACAAAACCTTTTTCTCTATCAAGCCTCTCCTCGTTAGCTAAGGGCCCAGAAGTCTGCTACTCAGAATAGTTCCTGGGCTTCCCTGGTGGTGCAGTGGTTGAGAGTCCGCCTGCCGATGCAGGGGATGCGGGTTCGTGCCCCGTCCGGGAAGATCCCACATGCCGCGGAGCGGCTGGGCCCGTGAGCCATGGCCGCTGAGCCTGCGTGTCCGGAGCCTGTGCTCCGCAACGGGAGAGGCCACAGCAGTGAGAAGCCCGCGTACCGCAAAAAAAAAAAAGTTCCTGCAGAAAAGGTCTTTTTAAACACTCATTGTTTGCACAGAGGCTGGTCCTTCCCTACGTGCACTGGCATTGACAGGGATGCATCTTTCCAGAGCCCACTCTTGGCATTCTTCTTAATTAGATTCCATTTTCTATTCCTAAGTTTGCCTTGTTCACCATTCTTCCTGGTTTTCACTATAAAAAATTACTGCTTATAGTCCCATAACTCTTGCACTTTTGTGGAACCACTGAGAGGAACAATGGTCAAGATCCTTTCCTAGCCAAGGAAGGTAGGGTTGTGTCCTTAACGAGAGCTATGTAGAACCTCTCTGTCCCTGAGTCATGCCATCCACCCGTAGCCCTCTCCCTCCTCACCTGAGTTTCATAGCTTCTCTTAAGGGAGCCAAGGTGGTCAAGGAAACGCAGTGCCAGGCCACACCACTTTTCACTAGACGTATACTTGTTACTGCTGTACATAAATATTCCAATATTCCAGGACTTGATCATCAGCCAGAGAATCTCCATTTCTGGGTAGCCTTCCTGAAATCCAAGAACAGTGGGTTTACAGTTATTCCTGTCACAATCACTGTAGCCCTGACTCTATGAGGGCTGCATCCCAGTATTATTAAACAATGGGTGCTCTGCTGACACTGAGGAAGGAGCCCGCGGCCCCCACGAGCAATCCTGTGCTCCTGGAGAGTAGGAGGAGACCACCTTGAAGGTCTGTCAGCTGTAGGATGCTCCATAGCAAGACCTCATGAAGTGACATATACACTAAAAAAGCAATGAAGCCCTCTTGCACTGAGTTCTGTCTTTCTGAAGCAGGAGAAAAACCTGTATCCTGTTTGGGGCTTCCCTTGTTGCTGTCCTCAGTCGATTATCTCCCCAGTATCTATCTCTAATTTTCAGAGAAGGTTGTGAAGCAGCAGTTTTATTGAATCTCTTAATTTCCTTGACCTGAATCAGTCTGTGTTTGGAATAGAAATTATATTAATCTTTATTTTTTGCATATGTATAGAGAGATTTATTTTAAGGAACTGGCTCACACAATGTAGGGGCTGGCAAGTTTGAAATCTGTAGGGTAGGCCAGCAGGCTGTAAAATCAGGTAAGACTTGATGTTGTGATCTTGAGTCTGAAATTTGTAGGGCAGGCCAGCAGGCTAGAAACTCAGGCAGAATTTCTGTTAGAATCTTGAGGCAGAATTCCTTCTCCGGGAAACCTCAGATTCCACTTTGAAGGCAAAAACTGATTATGGAGTGTAATCTGTTTTATTGTACTTCAAGTCAACTGATTACAATTTAAAAATGATCTTTAGTGTTGACAGTATCTACCTTGCTATGAACACAGGGCACATTTCTAAGATGGTCCCTTTGTCTTTTAACATGGCTGATCACAAGATTTTGCAATAGCAAAAAGGATTAGTCTAAGGACCTACTTTTGTCGTTCTTGTATAGGAGATGGACCACAGAGGGAGCACTTGTGTGCTCATTCCATGTTAAAGTCCTTCATCTACACAAGAGGTCTCAGGCCCTTGAAGGGGGATATGTGACAGAAGACCTGGGCAGCAGGTTGTTGAGAGTGTCAATGACATTGTCTCAGCTGTCCTTTCACCCATGTGGATCTATAAAAAATAACTATGCATAAAACACTATGAGAATGAGGGTGCTAAGAGTGACAAGACAAAGCTCTCATCCTAAATGATACATAATGCCTCTGGGGAGACAAGGCATCCACGTATAAAGAGGACCACACCAGGAATGTGATTAAGGGCTAGTCAGAGTGACACAGGCATTAGGTGCTCCAGCTCAGTCAAACAAATGAGCACTGGGCTGGCACAGTCAGAGGTCTAGTCTCTCTGCTTGAAATGCCAGTCCCCCACCCAATCTTTATCCACTTGGTAAACTTCTACCTTTTCTTCAAATTAACAAACGGAGTTAGTTATTCCTTTCTCTCTGTTGCCACAGCAAGCTTTACATTCCTCTAATACAACTTATATCACATTGTTTTGAAACTGTGTATATATATATCTCCTCCAGGCTGAGCTCCTTGAGTACAGGGAATTTTTCTTCTTCATTTTTGTATCCTCAGAGTCCAACACTGTGCCTGACACATAATAAGGGTCCAACAGATATTTGCTGAAGGAATGAATGAACAAATGAATTAATATCCAGTTATTAAAATGCTACCTCCTCATTCAGGCTTTGCCTGACTCTCCACAATTTGTTATCTGTACCACTTTGTTCCTATGGCACTTTGTTCACGGCACCTATTGTCTGTCTCCTTCACTAGGCTGGGAGTTCCTTAAAGGCAGAATGTCATCTACCTTTGCGTATTCACAGCCTGACACATGACCGTGTTGTGATTTTAACTGAATGACTTAACAAATGACTGAACAAATAGACATGATCTTAGAGTAGATGAGCAGGATATCTAGCTATAGAGAGGTTATATGAAATGTCCAGAACAGGCAATTCCAGAGAGACAGCAGATTGGTAGTTGCCAGGGGCTGGGGGAGAGGGGAATGGGGAGTGACTGCTAATGGTTATGGGGTTTCTTTTTGGGGTGATGAAAATGTTCTGGATTTGGATACTGGTGATAGTTGCAGAATTTTGTGAATATACTAAAAACCACTGAATTGTATACCTTAAAATTGTGAATTTTATATATGAATTGTATCTCAACTTAAAAAATTATATATATAGAGAAAGAGAAGGGCATTCCATGTGGGCAGAACAGAATCAATAAAGACTCAGATTGTGCTTGAGACTAAGCACGTCTCAGGGGAACTAACAGTCATTTGGCCCAAGCAGACAACTGATATAGGGAAATTAATGGGAAACAGGACTGGAAATGTAGGATGGGGCTACCTAAGCACTTCCTAGATGCTTTTCCTTAGAACATTAGTGTCATGAAAAATGTTAACAGATGGTGTATAAAAATAGGGTTCTTTAGTCAAATACATTTTGGAAATGCTGCATTCTATATACAACCTCTTGGAGAGTTTTAATGCACATTAGTTCATTAAAAGTTCTAGGAACTTTTACAGTGAAGAAACCATGTAACTTTGTTTAATCCAGAGTATGTAGATCATTTACTAACATCTTGTGGAATGTAATTTGTGAAACATCGGGCTGGAGTGTTAAGGGTTTTGCATAACAGGCCACAGATTTTGGGACTTATTCTGCTGGCAATGAGAAGTTACTGAAACTTTTTGAGAAGGAAAGTTATATGATGAAACTGGAGTTTTAATAAGATTGAAATGCCAGTGGTGTTTAGAACAGACGTGAGTGTGAGAAAACACATACAGCGAGAACTGTTTAAATGGACTTAAGAGATGAAGAATGAAGTGGATGAGGGTCAGAAATAGTGACAATGGAAATGGAAAGATGTAAGAAACACTCTAAAGGAAGAATCAGTAGAACTTGGTAACTGATTTGATATGGGGAATGGAAGATAGGTCAATTAAAAATGGCTCTGAAGTACATAGTTTGAATGGCTGAGAGAATGCTGATACCACTGAAAGAAGAAATTGGAAGGAAATGTTTCTGGGGATAAAGGATCAAAATAATGTTAACTTCTATTTTAATCATGTTGAGATTGAGGTAACTTTGGCGATATCATGTGGGCTGTTGCAGATATGGACTGGAACTCAGGTAATAGTTGAAAAATATCAATCCACTTAAAGGACAGAGTATAGAATATGGAGAAGGAAAGAGTAGAGAATATTGGAAATGTTCATAGTTGGGTGGCAAGAGGGAAAAGATAAAACAGAAGAGTGATGAGAACATAAAGGACAAAAGAAAAGACAATTTCAATAAGGAGGCAGTGGTCAATAATGAAGGCCAGGGTAAAGAAAGAGGCCATCAAATTTGTCTAGGAGGTGGTAATTAGTGGAGTACTGTGTGGCTAGCAGTACAGAGAGTGACGGAAAGAGTGGCTCAAGATGAGGACAGACAGGTACGCAGGACCTTGTAGGCCATGTTTAGGATTTTGGTTTTTAAGAGCAATGAGAAACTACTGAAGAAGATTAAGCAAGGTCACATATATTCTAAAATTTAAAAGATCACTCTGGTTGCTGGATGGAGAAATGAAGAAAGCAAGAGATGCAAGAAGATCAGCTAAAAGGTTCCTGCAGTAGCTGAGGTAAGAGATGATAACCTGAACTAGGTTGGTGATGGTGGAAGATGGGGAAAAGTAAATGAATATACGATATTTAGGAGGCAGAATTGACAGGACTTAGTGATAGATTAGAAATGGGAGTGAGGGAGGAATTGAGGATGACTCCGAGATGTTTGGCTTGGGCAACTGGAGGAATGATGGTGCCATTCAATGAGTTAGGGAACTGGAGGAGTTTTATTTTCATTTGCGTTAGCTACTCTCATGTCCAGCACTGCTCAGGAGAATCACTCATCTTCAACGAAGAAATGCAACCGTGCAGCTACTCACCCCAGTGCAACATAGGCTTGCCTGTGGTAACATACAAATCAATGCCAGCAAGTAGAGATGTTTGCGCTTATGATTTTCTGGGGCTCATATTTGAAGCCAGTTTTCTCTGCCTTCAACATCTTAATAAACATGGCAGTCATATAACAGTCTAACAAAACTGTACGTGTTTTGGAACACAAATGCTGTCTTTTTAGGCTCTCTTCAGGGTTACTGAAGTGAATATTGTGTACATCAGCTTTACTGAGATATAATTCACATACCATACAATTTACCTACTTAAAAGTGTACAGGGCTTCCCTGGTGGCGCAGTGGTTGAGAGTCTGCCTGCCAATGCAGGGGATGCAGGTTTGAGCCCTGGTAAGGGAGGATCCCACATGGCGCGGAGCAACTATGCCCGTGAGCCACAACTACTGAGCCTGCGCGTCTGGAGCCTGTGCTCTGCAACAGGAGAGGCTGCGATAGTGAGAGGCCCGTGCACCGCGATGAAGAGCGGCCCCTGCTTGCCACAACTAGAGAAAGCCCTTGCACAGAAACAAAGACCCAACACAGCCAAAAATAAATATAAATAAATAAATAAATTTGAAAAAAAAAAGCATCCAAACCATGAAAGTTGCTAAAAAAAAAAAAGTGTACAATTCAATGGCTTTTAGTACATTCACAGAGTTCTGCCACTGTCACCACAGTCAATTGTAGAATATTTTCATCCCCCTACAAGGAAACCCCCATGCCCATTTGCAGTCACTCCCCATCTCCCCAAATAACCCCCATCTCTGTCTTTTATAGATTGGCCTATTCTGGACATTTCAGATAAATGTCCAGAGTCACACAGTATGTAGTCCTTTATGACCGGAATCTTTCACTTAGCATAACGTTTTCAAGGTCCATCCATGTTGTAGCATGTGTCAATACTTCATTCTTTGTTATGGCCAATTAATATTCCACTGTATGGAAATACCACGTTTTGTTTATCCATTCATCAGTTGATAGACATCTGGGTTGCTCCCACTTTGGGCTGCTATGAACATCTGTGTACAAGTCTTTGTTTGGCATTTGTTTTCATTTCTTATGGGTATATACCTAGAAGTGAAATTGCTGGGTCATATGGTAACTTCACGTTTAACTTTCTAAGGAACTTAGCCAGACTGTTTTCCAAAGCAGCTGTACCACTGTACAGTAACATGGTGTATGAGGGCACCAATTTCTCCACATCCTTGTCAATACTTGTTATTATCTGTCTTTTTGACTACAGTCATCTTAGTGGGTGCCAAGTGGTAGATCACTGTGTTTCGATTTGCCTATCTCTGATGACTAATGATGTCAAGAATCTTTCCATATGCTTACTGGTCATTTGAATATTTTCTTTGGAGAACTGTCTACTCAGATCTTTGCCCATTAAAAAAAATTAGTTGTCTTTATATTATCAAGTTGTAAGAGCTCTTTATAGATTCTAAGTACAAGTTCTTTAACAAATATATGATTTCCAACATTTACTGCCATTCTGTGGGTTATCTTTTCACTTCTTTGTTGGTCCTTCACAGAAAAGTTTTAATTTTGCTGATATCTAATTAATTGACTTTTTATTTTATTGCTTGTGCTCTTGGTGTCATATCTAAGAAAACACTGTCTAACCCAAGGTTACAAAGATTTAAGCCTATACTTCTAAAAGTCTTATTATTTTAGCTTATGTATAATTATAGTTTTATAATTTTAGCTCTTTCATTTAGGTCTTTGATCCATTTCGAGATAGGGGTCCAAACTTCATTCTTTTCCATGTGGCTACACACTTGTCCCAGAACCATTGTTAGAAAGCCTACATTTTCACATTGAATAGTCTTCACAATCTGGTCAAAAATCAACTGACCATAAAGGTGAGGGTTTGTTTCCGGACTCTTAATTCTATTTCACTGATCTCTATGTCTATCCTTATGTCAGTACCACACTGTCTTGATTACTATAGCTTTGTGGTAAGTTTTTTTTTTTTTTTTGGCGGTACACGGGCCTCTCACTGCCGCGGCCTCCCCTGTTGCGGAGCGCAGGCTCCAGACGCGCAGGCCCAGCAGCCATGGCTCACGGGCCCAGCCGCTCCGCAGCATGTGGGATCCTCCCGGACTGGGGCACGAACCCTGTCCCCTGCATCGGCAGGCGGACTCTCAACCACTGCGCCACCAGGGAAGCCCCTATATTAACTTTCTTATTTACCATTTCTGGTTCTTTTCGTTTCTCCCCATGGCTCAGAGTTATTCTCTAGTGTCATTCCTTATTCCCAAACTGGCTCCCACCTTCCTTCTTTGTGCTGTTATTTTTATATTACATTTTATACGATAAAAGCCCAACAAACAATTGTATGTTTTATACATTTGCTTTTTAAATAATACAAGAGAAGAAAGGAAAAGAAGTATGCATTTATACTGTTGTATAATTACCTAATTACCAATGCTTTTTGTTTCACTTGCTATCAACCTAAAGAACTTCCTTTAGTATTTCTTGCAGGCAGGTCAGCTAGCAAGAAATTCTCAGTTTTTCTTTATTTGTTAATATCTTCATTTTTGTGAGATAATTTTGCTGATTATAGGATTCCTGGTTAGCTGTTACTTTTTTCCTATCATTCTGAATATGCCACTGCCTTCTGGTCCCCACTGTTTCTGGTGAGAAGTCAACAGTCACTCTCTTTGGGGTTCCTTTTTTTTGTAACCATTTTTAAAAATTGAAGTGTAGTTAATTTACAATGTTGTGTTAGTTTCAGATGTACAGCAAAGTGATTCAGATTCTTTTACATTATAAGTTATTACAAGATATTGAATACAGTAAGTCCCCTACATACGAATGAGTTCCATTCCGAGAGTGTGTTCCTAAGTCCAACAAAGTTAACCTAGGTACTCAACTAACACAATCAGCTACATAGTACTGTACTATTATAGGTTTATAATACTTTTCACACAAAATAATACATAAAAAACAAACAAAATAAAGAAAACATTTTTAATCTTACAGTACGGTACCTTGAAAAGTACAGCAGTACAGTACAACAGCTGGCATACAGGGATTGGCATCGAGTGAACAGGCAAGAAGAGTTACCGACTGGAGGAGGGAGAGGAGGTGGGAGACGGCAGAGCTGAAGGATCATCAGCAGTAGGAGACGGAGGGCAAGCTGTAATTTCACTCACGCCTTACATGATTGGACATGCAAATCCACATTTGCATCTTTGAAAGTTTGCAACTTGGAGGTTTGTATGTAGGGGACTTACTGTATAGTTCCCTGTGCTATATAGCAGGTCCTTGTTTATCTATTTCATACCTAGCAGTGTGTATTTGTTAATCCCAAGCTCCTAATTTATCTCCCCCCATCCTCTGCTATCCACTTTGGTAACCATAAGTTTGTTTTCTAGGTCTGTGAGTCTATCTCTGTTTTGTAAATAAGTTCATTTGTATCATTTTTTTAGATTCTACATATAAGTGATAACATTTGTCTTTCTCTATCTGACTTACTTCACTTAATATGATAATCTCTAGGTCCATCCATGTTGCTGCAAATGGCATTATTTCATTTTTTCTTATAGCTGAGTAATATTCCACTGAGTGTGTATATGTATCCAAATATATCACACACACACACACACACACCCCCCATATCTTCTTTATCCATTCATCTGTTGTTGAACATTTGGGTTGCTTCCATTTCTTGGCTATTGTAAATAGTGCTGCTATGAATACTGGGGTGCATGTATCTTTTAAAATTAGAATTTTCTCCAGATATATGCCTGGGAGTACGATTGGTGGATGATATGGTAACTCTTAGTTTTTTAAGGAACCCCCATACTGTTTTCCACAGTGGCTGCACCAATGTACATTCCCACCAACAGTGTAGGAGGATTCCATTTTCTCCATAGCCTCTCCTGTATTTATTATTTGTAGACTTTTTAATGATGGCCATTCTGACTGCTGTGAGTTGATACCCTGTTGCAGTTTTGATTTGAACTTTTTCCAATATTTAGTGATGTTGAGCATCTTTTCTTTTTTTTTTTTGCTTAATAAATATTTTGAATGATTTAATGCATGAATATGGAGGAATGAATATACAAGAAAGTAAACATGACATTTTAGTAAAGAAAAACGTGAAGAGACTGAAAAGAAAAACACACTAAAATAGCTATAAGTAGAATATACTACCCTACTGAAAGACAATGATTTTTATATTAATAGAAAAAAGTTCACATCTGTTGTTTCCAAGACATGGCTCTTCAGACAAAATTGGAAAAGTAGTGCTATCCCATGCCATGAAAATCAACAAAAAAGAGAAAACATTAACTGGGAGAAAAGAATGTTACCTTTTTTCTTTTTCTTTTTATACAGCAGGTTCTCATTACTCATCAATTTTATACTCATCAGAGTATACATGTCAATCCCAATCTCCCAATTCATCACACCACCACCCCCAAGCCCCCATGGCTTTCCCCCCTTGGTGTCCATACGTTTGTTCTCTACATCTGTGTCTCAATTTCTGCCCTGAAAACCAGTTCATCTGTACCATTATTCTAGGTTCCACATATATGCGTTAATATACGGTATTTGTTTTCCTCTTTCTGACTTACTTCACTCTGTATGACAGTCTCTAGATCCATCCACGTCTCAAAAAATGACCCAATTTCGTTCCTTTTTATGGCTGAGTAATATTCCATTGTATATATGTACCATATCTTCCTTATCCATTCGTCTGAGGATGGGCATTTAGGTTGCTTCATGAACTGGCTATTGTAAATAGTGCTGCAATGAACAGTGGGGTGCATGTGTCTTTTTGAATTGTGGTTTTCTCTGAGTATATGCCCAGTAGTGGGATTGCTGGATCATATGGTATTTCTATTTTTAGTTTTGTAAGGAACCTCCATACTGTTCTCCATAGTGGCTGTATCAGTTTACATTCCCACCAACAGTGCAAGAGGGTTCCCTTTTCTCCACACCCTCTTCAGCATTTGTTGTTTGTAGATTTTCTAATGAAGCCCATTCTAACTGGTGTGAGGTGATACCTCATTGCAGGTTTGATTTGCATTTCTCTAATAATTAGTGATGTTGAGCAACTTTTCATGTGCTTCTTGGGCATCTGTATGTCTTGGAGAAATGTCTATTTAGGTCTTCGGCCCATTTTTGGATTGGGTTGTTTGTTTTTTTAATATCAAGCTGCATGAGCTGTTTATATATTTTGGAGATTAATCCTTTGTACATTGATTCGTTTGCAAATATTTTCTCCCCTTCTGATGGTTGTCTTTTCGTCTTGTTTATGGTTTCCTTGGCTGTGCAAAAGCTTTTAAGTTTCATTAGGACCCATTTGTTTATTTTTGTTTTTATTTCCATTACTCTAGGAGGTGGGTCAAAAAAGATCTTGCTGTGATTTATGTCATGGAGTGTTCTGCCTATGTTTTCCTCTAAGAGTTTTATAGAGTCTGGTCTTACATTTAGGTCTCTAATCCATTTTGAGTTTATTTTTGTGTATGGTGTTAGGGAGTATTCTATTTTCATTCTTTTACATGTAGCTGCCCAGTTTTCCCAGCACCACTTACTGAAGAGACTGTCTTTTCTCCATTGTATATCCTTGCCTCCTTTGTCATAGATTAGTTGACCATAGGAGCGTGGGTTTATCACTGGGCTTTCTATCCTGTTCCATTGATCTGTATTTCTGTTTTTATGGCAGTACCATATTGTCTTTTGATTACTGTGGCTTTGTAGTATACTCTGAAGTCAGGGAGTCTGATTCCTCCAGCTCCAGTTTTTTTCCCTCAAGACTTCTTTGGCTATTCGGGGTCTTCTGTGTTACCATACAAATTGTGAAATTTTTTGTTCTAGTTCTGTGAGAAATGCCAGTGGTAGTTTGATAGGGATTGCACTGAATCTGTAGATTGCTTTGGGTAGTACAGTCATTTTCACAATATTGATTCTTCCAATCGAAGAACATGGTATATCTCCCCATCTGTTGGTATCGCCTTTAATTTCTTTCAACAGTGTCTTACAGTTTTCTGCATACAGGTCTTTTGTCTCCCTAGGTAGGTTCATTCCTAGGTATATTATTCTTTTTGTTGCAATGGTAAATGGGAGTGTTTCCTTAATTTCTCTTTCAGATATTTCATCATTAGTGTATAGGAATGCAAAGATTTCTGTGCATTAATTTTGTATCCTGCAACTTCACCAAATTCATTGATTAACTCTAGTCGTTTTCTGGTGGCATCTTTAGGATTCTCTAAGTATAGTATCATGTCATCTACAAACAGTGACAGTTTCACTACTTCTTTTCCAATTTGTATTCATTTCTTTTTCTTCTCTGATTGCAGAGGCTAGGACTTCCAAAACTATGTTGAATAATAGCGACGAGAGTGGACATCCTTGTCTTGTTCCTGAGCTTAGAGGAATGGTTTCAGTTTTTCACCACTGAGAATGATGTTTGCTGTGGGTTTGTCGTATATGGCCTTTATTATGTTGAGGTAGGTTCCCTCTATGCCCACTTTGTGGAGAGTTTTTATCACAAATGAGTGTTGAATTTCATCCAAAGCTTTTTCTACATCTACTGAGATGATCATATGGTTTTTATTCTTCAGTTTGTTAATATGGTGTATCACACTGATTGCTTTGCATACACTGAAGAATCCTTGCATCCCTGGGATAAATCGCACTTGATCATGGTGTATGATCCTTTCAATATGTTGTTGGATTCTGTTTGCTAGTATTTTGTTGAGGTTTTTTGAATCTATATTAATCAGTGATATTGGACTGTAATTTTATTTTTTAGTAGTATTTTTGTATGGTTTTGGTATCAGGGTGATTGTGGCCTCATAGAAGGACTTTGGGAGTGTTCCTTCCTCTGCAATTGTTTGGAAGAGTTCGAGAAGGAAGGGTGTTAGCTCTTCTCTAAATGTTTGACAGAATTCGCCTGTGAAGCCATCTGGTCCTGGACTTTTGTTTGTTGGAAGATTTTTTTTTTTTTGCGGTACGCGGGCCTCTCACTGTTGAGGCCTCTCCCATTGCGGAGCACAGGCTCCGGACGCGCAGGCTCAGTGGCCATGGCTCACAGGCCTAGCCGCTCTGTGGCATGTGGGATCTTTTCAGACTGGTGCACGAACCTGTGTCCCCTGCATCGGCAGGCGGACTCTCAAACACTGCACCACCAGGGAAGCCCTGTTGGAAGATTTTTAATCACAGTTTCAATTTCATTACTTGTGATTGGTCTGTTCATATTTTCTATTTCTTCCTGTTTCAGTCTCAGCAGATTGTGCATTTCTAAGAATTTGTCCATTTCTTCCAGGTTGTCCATCTTATTGGCATAGAGTTGCTTGTAGTAGTCTCTTAGGATGCTTTGTATTTCTGCGGTGTCTGTTGTAACTTCTCCTTCTTCATTTCTAAGTTTATTGATTTGAGTCCTCTCCCTCTTTTTCTTGATGAGTCTGGCTAATGGTTTATCAATTTTGTTTATCTTCCCAAAGAATCAGCTTTTAGTTTTATTGATGTTTGCTATTGTTTTCTTTGTTTCTATGTCATTTATTTCTGCTCTGATCTTTATGATTTCTTTCCTTCTGCTAACTTTGGGTTTTCTTTGTTCTTCCTTCTCTAGTTCCTTTAGGTGTAAGGTTAGATTATTTATTTGAGATTTTTCTTGTTTCTTGAGGTAGGCTTGTATAGCTATAAACTTCCCTCTTAGAACTGCTTTTGCTGCATCCCATAGATTTTGTTTTTTTTTTTTTTTAAACATCTTTATTGGAGCATAATTGCTTTACAATGGTATGTTAGTTTCAGCTTCACAACAAAATGAATCAGTTATATATATACATATGTTCCCATATCTCTTCCCGCTTGCGTCACCCTCCCTCCCACCCTCCCTATCCCACCCCTCCAGGCGGTCACACAGCACCGAGCTGATCTCCCTGTGCTATGCGGCTGCTTCCCACTAGCTATCTACCTTACGTTTGGTAGTGTATACATGTCCATGCCTCTTTATTGCTTTGTCACCGTTTACCCTTCCCCCTCCCCATAGCCTCAAGTCCATTCTCTAGTAAGTCTGTGTCTTTATTCCTGTTTCACCCCTAGGTTTTTCATGACATTTTTTTTTTCTTAAATTCCATATATATGTGTTAGCATACGGTATTTGTCTCTCTCTTTCTGACTTACTTCACTCTGTATGACAGACTCTAGGTCTATCCACCTCATTACAAATAGCTCAATTTCGTCTCTTTTTATGGCTGAGTAATATTCCATTGTATATATGTGCCACATCTTCTTTATCCATTCATCCGATGATGGACACTTAGGTTGTTTCCATCTCTGGGCTATTGTAAATAGAGCTGCAATGAACATTTGGTACATGACTCTTTTTGAATTATGGTTTTCTCAGGGTATATGCCCAGTAGTGGGATTGCTGGGTCATATGGTAGTTCTATTTGTAGCCTTTTAAGGAACCTCCATACTGTTCTCCACAGTGGCTGTATCAATTTACATTCCCACCAACAGTGTAAGAGGGTTCCCTTTTCTCCACACCCTCTCCAGCATTTATTGTTTCTAGATTTTTTGATGATGGCCATTCTGACTGGTGTGAGATGATATCTCATTGTAGTTTTGATTTGCATTTCTCTAATGATTAGTGATGTTGAGCATTCTTTCATGTGTTTGTTGGCACTCTGTATATCTTCTTTGGAGAAATGTCTATTTAGGTCTTCTGCCCATTTTTGGATTGGGTTGTTTGTTCTTTTGTTATTAAGCTGCATGAGCTGCTTATAAATTTTGGAGATTAATCCTTTGTCAGTTGCTTCATTTGCAAATATTTTCTCCCATTCTGAGGGTTGTCTTTTGGTCTTCTTTATGGTTTCCTTTGCTGCGCAAAAGCTTTTAAGTTTCATTAGGTCCCATTTGTTTACTTTTGTTTTTATTTCCATTTCTCTAGGAGGTGGGTCAAAAAGGATCTTGCTGTGATTTATGTCATAGAGTGTTCTGCCTATGTTTTCCTCTAAGAGTTTGATAGTTTCTGGCCTTACATTTAGGTCTTTAATCCATTTTGAGCTTATTTTTGTGTATGGTGTTAGGGAGTGATCTAATCTCATACTTTTACATGTAGCTGTCCAGTTTTCCCAGCACCACTTATTGAATAGGCTGTCCTTTCTCCACTGTACATTTCTGCCTCCTTTGTCAAAGATAAGGTGACCATATGTGCGTGGGTTTATCTCTGGGCTTTCTATCCTGTTCCATTGATCTATATTTCTGTTTTTGTGCCAGTACCATACTGTCTTGATTACTGTAGCTTTGTACTATAGTCTGAAGTCAGGAAGCCGGATTCCTCCAGCTCCATTTTTCGTTCTCAAAATTGCTTTGGCTATTCGGGGTCTTTTGTGTTTCCATACAAATTGTGAGATTTTTTGTTCTAGTTCTGTGAAAAATGCCAGTGGTAGTTTCATAGGGATTGCATTGAATCTGTAGATTGCTTTGGGTAGTAGAGTCATTTTCACAATGTTGATTCTGCCAATCCAAGAACATGGTATATCTCTCCATCTATTTGTATCATTTTTAATTTCTTTCATCAGTGTCTTATAATTTTCTGCATACAGGTCTTTTGTCTCCTTAGGTAGGTTCATTCCTAGGTATTTTATTCTTTTTGTTGCAATGGTAAATGGGAGTGTTTTCTTGATTTCACTTTCAGATTTTTCATCCTTAGTGTATAGGAATGCCAGAGATTTCTGTGCATTAATTTTGTATCCTGCTACTTTACCAAATTCATTGATTAGCTCTCGTAGTTTTCTGGTAGCATCTTTAGGGTTCTCTATGTATAGTATCATGTCATCTGCAAACAGTGACAGCTTTACTTCTTCTTTTCCGATTTGGATTCCTTTTATTTCCTTTTCTTCTCTGATTGCTGTGGCTAAAACTTCCAAAACTATGTTGAATAAGAGTGGTGAGAGTGGGCAACCTTGTCTTGTTCCTGATCTTAGTGGAAATGCTTTCAGTTTTTCACCATTGAGGACGATGTTGGCTGTGGGTTTGTCATATATGGCCTTTATTATGTTGAGGAAAGTTCCCTCTATGCCTACTTTCTGCAGGGTTTTTATCATAAATGGGTGTTGAATTTTGTCAAAAGCTTTCTCTGCATCTATTGAGATGATCATATGGTTTTTCTCCTTCAATTTGTTAATATGGTGTATCACGTTGATTGATTTGCGTATATTGAAGAATCCTTGCATTCCTGGAATAAACCCCACTTGATCATGGTGTATGATCCGTTTAATGTGCTGTTGGATTCTGTTTGCTAGTATTTTGTTGAGGATCTTTGCATCTATGTTCATCAGTGATATTGGCCTGTAGTTTTCTTTCTTTGTGACATCCTTGTCTGGTTTTGGTATCAGGGTGATGGTGGCCTCGTAGAATGAGTTGGGGAGTGTTCCTCCCTCTGCTATATTTTGGAAGAGTCTGAGAAGGATAGGTGATAGCTCTTCTCTAAATGTTTGATAGAATTCGCCTGTGAAGCCATCTGGTCCTGGGCTTTTGCTTGTTGGAAGATTTTTAATCACAGTTTCAATTTCAGTGCTTGTGATTGGTCTGTTCATATTTTCTATTTCTTCCTGATTCAGTCTTGGCAGGTTGTGCCTTTCTAAGAATTTGTCCATTTCTTCCAGGTTGTCCATTTTATTGGCATAGAGTTGCTTGTAGTAATCTCTCATGATCTTTTGTATTTCTGCAGTGTCAGTCGTTACTTCTCCTTTTTCATTTCTAATTCTATTGATTTGAGTCTTCTCCCTTTTTTTCTTGATGAGTCTGGTTAATGGTTTATCAATTTTGTTTATCCTTTCAAAAAACCAGCTTTTAGTTTTATTGATCTTTGCTATCGTTTCCTTCATTTCTTTTTCATTTATTTCTGATCTGATTTTTATGATTTCTTTCCTCCTGCTAACTTTGGGGTTTTTTTGTTCTTCTTTCTCTAATTGCTTTAGGTGCAAGGTTAGGTTGTTTATTCGAGATGTTTCCTGTTTCTTAAGGTAAGATTGTATTGCTATAAACTTCCCTCTTAGAACTGCTTTTGCTGCATCCCATAGATTTTGGATTGTCGTCTATTCATTGTCATTTGTCTCTAAGTATTTCTTGATTTCCTCTTTGATTTCTTCAGTGATCTCTTGGTTATTTAGTAAAGTAGTGTTTAGCCTCCATGTGTTTGTGTTTTTTACGTTTTTTCCCCCTATAATTCATTTCTAATCTCATAGCGCTGTGGTCAGAAAAGATGCTTGATATGATTTCAATTTTCTTAAAATTACTGAGGCTTGATTTGTGACCCAAGATGTGATCTATCCTGGAGAATGTTCCGTGCACACTTGGGAAGAAATTGTAATCTGCTGTTTTTGGATGGAGTGTCATATAAATATCAATTAAATCTATCTGGTCTATCGTGTCATTTAAAGCTTGTGTTTCCTTATTTATTTTCATTTTGGATGATCTGTCCATTGGTGTAAGTGAGGTGTTAAAGTCCACCACTATTACTGTGTTTCTGCCAATTTCCTCTTTTACAGCTGTTAGCAGTTGCCTTATGTATTGAGGTGCTCCTATGTTGGGTGCATATATATTAATAACTGTTATATCTTTTTCTCGGATTGATCCCTTGATCATTATGTAGTGTCCTTCCTTGTCTCTTGTAATATTCTTTATTTTAAAGTCTATTTTATCTGATATGAGTATTGCTACTCCAGCTTTCTTTTAATTTCCATTTGCATGGAATATCTTTTTCCACCCCCTCACTTTCAGTCTGTATGTGTCCCTAGGTCTGAAGTGGGTCTCTTGTAGACAGCATATATATGGGCCTTGTTTTTGTATACATTCAGCAAGCCTGTGTCTTTTGAAGTATTTAATCCATTCACATTTAACGTAACTAACGATATGTATGTTCCTATGACCATTTTCTTAATTGTTTTGGGTTTGTGTTTGTAGGTCCTTTTCTTCTCTTGTGTTTCCCACTTAGAGAAGTTCCTTTAGCTTTTGTTGTAGAGCTGGTTTGGTGGTGCTGAATTCCCTTAGCTTTTGCTTGTCTGTAAAGCTTTTGATTTCTCCATAGAATCTGAATGAGATCCTTGCCAGGTAGAGTAATCTTGGTTGTAGGTTCTTCCCTTTCATCACTTTAAGTATATCGTGCCACTCCTGGCTCGTAGAGTTTCTGCTGAGAAATCAGCTGTTAACCTTATGGGAGTTCCCTTGTATGTTATTTGTCGTTTTTCCCTTGCTGCTTTCAATAATTTTTCTTTGTCTTTAATTTTTGACAGTTTGATTACCATGTGTCTCGGCATGTTTCTCCTTGGGTTTATCCTGTATGGGACTTGCTGCACTTCCTGGACTTGCGTGGCTATTTCTTTCCCATGTTAGGGAAGTTTTGACTATAATCTCTTCAAATATTTTCTTTGATCCTTTCTCTCTCCCTTCTCCTTCTGGGAACCCTATAATGCAAATGTTGTTGCGTTTAATGTTGTCCCAGAGGTCTGTTAGGCTGTCTTCATTTCTTTCCATTCTCTTTTCTTTACTCTGTTCTGCAGCACTGAATTCCACCATTCTGTCTTCCAGGTCACTTATCCGTTCTTCTGCCTCAGTTATTCTGCTATGGATTCCTTCTAGTGTAGTTTTCATTTCAGTTATTGTATTGTTCATCTCTGTTTGTTCTTTACTTCTTCTAGGTCTTTGTTAAACATTTCTTGCATCTTCTCAATCTTTGCCTCCATTCTTTTTCTGAGGTCCTGGATCATCTTCACTATCTGAATTCTTTTTCTGGAAGGTTGCCTATCTCCACTTCATTTAGTTGTTTTTCTGGGGGTTTATCTTCTTCCTTCATCTGGTACATAGCCCTCTGCCTTTTCATCTTGTCTATCTTTCTGTGAATGTGGTTTTTGTTCCACAGGCTGCAGGATTGTAGTTCTTATTTTTCTGCTGTCTGTCCTCTGATGCATGAGGCTATCTAAGAGGCTTGTGCAGGTTTCCTGATGGGAGGGACTGGTGGTGGGTAGATCTGGGTGCTGCTTTGGTGGGAAGAGCTCAGTAAAACTTTAATCCACTTGACTGCTGATGGGTGGGGCTGGGTTCCTTCCCTGTTGGTTCTTTGGCCTTAGGTGACCCAACACTGGAGCCTACCTGGGCTCTTTGGTGGGGCTAATGGCAGACTCTGGGAGGGCTCACTCCAAGGAGTACTTCCCAGAACTTCTGCTGCCAGTGTCCCCATCCCCACGGTGAGCCACAGCCACCACCCGCCTCTGCAGGAGACCCTCCAACACTAGCAGGTAGGTCTGCTTCAGTCTCCCCTGGGGTCACTGCTCCTTCCCCTGGGCCCCTATGCACTCACTACTTTGTGTATGCCCTCCAAGAGTGGAGTCTCTGTTTCCCCCAGTCCTGTCAAAGTCCTGCCATCAAATCCCACTAGGCTCCAAAGTCTGATCCTCTAGGAATTCCTCCTCCCGCTGCCGGACCCCCAGGTTGGGAAGCCTGACATGGGGCTCAGAACCTTCACTCCAGTGGGTGGACTTCTGTGGTGTAAGTGTTCTCCAGTCTGTGAGTCACCCACCCAGCAGTTATGGGATTTGATTTTACTGTGATTGCACCCCTCCTACCATCTCATTGTGGCTTCTCCTTTGTCTTTGGATGTGGGGTATCTTATTTGGTGAGTTCCAGTGTCTTCCTGTCAATGACTGTCCAGCAGCTAGTTGTGATTCTGGTGTTCTCACAAGAGGGAGTGAAAGCATGTCCTTCTACTCCGCCATCTTGGTTCAGCAAAGAATGTTATCTGCTAGTGTTGGAGCATCTTTTCATGTGCCTAATGGCCATCTGTATGTCTTCTTTGGAGAAATGTCTATTTAGATCTTCTGCCCATTTCTTGATTGAGTTGTCTGGGTTTTTTGATATTAAACTATATGAGCTCTTTGTATATTTTGGAAATTAATCCCTTTTTGGTAACATGGTTTGCAAATATTTTCTCCCATTCGGTAGGTTGTCTTTTCATTTTGTTTTATGGTTTCCTTTGCTGTGCAAAAGCTTTTAAGTTTGATTAGGTCCCATTTGTTTACTTTTTCTTTTCTTTCCATTACTCTAGGAGAGTGATCCAAGAAAATATTACTGTGGTTTATGTCAAAGAGTGTTCTGCCTATGTTTTCCTCTAGGAGTTTTATAGCATCCAGTCTTACATTTAGGTCTTTAATCCATTTTGTGTATGGTGTTAAAGAATGTTCTAATTTCATTCCTTTACATGTAGCTGTCCAGTTTTTCCAGCACCACTTATTGAAGAGACTATTTTTTCTCCATTGTGTATCACTGCCTCCTTTGTCACAGATTAACTGACCATAAGTGCGTGCGTTTATTTCTGGGCTTCCTATCCTGTTCCACTGATCTATATGTCTGTTTTTCTATCCTGTTCCATTGATCTATGTCTGTTTTAACAGTACCATACTCTTTTGATGACTGTAGCTTTGTAGTATAGTCTGACATCAGCAAGCACGATTCTTCCAGCTCTGTTCTTCTTTCTCAAGACTGTTTTGGCTATTTGGGGTCTTTTGTGTTTCTGTACAAATTAAAATTTTTTTGTTCTAGTTCTGTGAAAAATGCCATAGGTAACTTGATAGGGATTGCACTGAATCTGCAGATTGCCTTGGGTAGTAAGGTCATTTTAACAATATTGATTCTTCCAATCCTAGAACATGGTCTATCTTTCCATCTGTTTGTGTGGTCTTCAATTTTTTTTCATGAGCACTTTCTAGTTTTTGGAGTACAGATCTTTTGCCTCCTTAGGTAGGTTTATTCCTAGGGATTTTAATGTTTTTGATGTGACGGTAAATGGGATTGATTCCTTAATTTCTCTTTTTGATAGTTCTTTTTTAGTGTATAGAAATGCAACAGATTTCTGTATATTAATTTTCTATCCAGCGACTTTACCAGATTCATTGATGAGCTATAGTACTTTTCTGGTAGTGTCTTTAGGATTTTCTATGTATAGTATCATGTCATCTGCAAACAGTGATGGTTTTACTTCTTCTTTTCCAATTTGGATTCCTTTTATTTCTTTTTTTTCTCTGATTGCTCTGGATAGGACTTCCAAAACTATGTTGAATGAAAGTGGTGAGAGTGGGCATCCTTGTCTTGTTCCTGATCTTAGAGGAAATGCTTCCAGCTTTTCACCATTGAGTATGTTGTTAGCCGTAGGTTTGTTGTATATGGCCTTTATTATGTTAAGGTATGTTCTCTCTGTGCCCACTTTCTGAAGAGTTTTTTTTAATCATAAATGGATGTTGAATTTTATCAAGCTTTTTCTGCATCTATTAAGATGATCATATGGTTTTTCTTCTTCAATTTGTTAATGTGGTGTATCACATTGATTGATTTGGGGATTATGAAAAACCTTTGCATCCCTGGGATAAATCCTACTTGCTCACGGTGTATGATCCTTTTAATATAAAGTTGCATTTGGTTTGCTAGTTTCTTTAAATTTTTAGATTTTATTTATTTTTTATACAGCAGGTCCTTATTAGTCATCAATTTTATACACATCAGCATATACATGTCAATCCCAATCACCCAATTCAGCACACCACCAAGTTTGCTAGTATTTTGTTGAGGATTTTTGCACCTATGTTCATCAGTGATATTGGCCTACAATTTTCTCTTTTGTAATATCTTTGTCTGGTTTTGGTATCAGGGTAATGGCAGCCTCATATAATGAATTTGGAAGTGTTCCTTCCTCTGCAATTTTTTGGAATAGTTTCAGAAGGATAGGTGTTAACTCTTCTCTAAATGTTTAGTGGAATTCACCTGTGAAGCCACCTGGTCCTGGAGTTTTGTTTATTGGGAGTTTTTAAATTACTGATTCGATTTCAGTACTGATAATTGGGGTTCCTTTCTAAGTGATAAATCATTTTTTCTCACTCCTTTCAGATATTCTCTTTGTAGTTGGCTTTCAGTATTTTTAGTATTATGTTTCTGTGTGTGGATCACTTTGTGTATTTGATTTGAAGTTCGCTGACCTTCTTGGATGTGTAGATGAATATTTTTTGTCAAATTTGGGAAGCTTTCAGCCATTATTTCTTTGAATATTTTTTCCTGTTCTTCTCTCTCCCATTCTTGATACTCCCATTATGTGTATGTTGGTGTATTTAATGATGTTCCACTTTTCTTTGAGGCAGTTTTAAAATTCTTTTTTCTCCCTTATCTTCAGATTGCATAATCTATCAATCTATCTTCAAATTTGGTGATTTGAAACAGCTGGGTTCTGCAAGTTAAAATCTACTGTTCAGCCCCTCTAGTGAATTTTTAATTTCACTGATTGTAGTTTACACTTCCAGATTTTTCATATAATTCTTGAAAACAATATTCTATGTCTTTATTGATATTCTCTATTTGTTAAGACATTGTTATCACACCTTCCTTTATTTCTTTTAGCTTCATTTAGTTCTGTGAACATATTTGTAATGGTTACTTTGACATCTTTGTTAAGTCTGATATCTGGGTCATGTCACAGAGTTAGTGTTACTTGCTTTTTTTCCTGTGTATGGGTCACACTTTCTTGTTTCTTTGTATGTCTCATATTTTTTTTTGAAAACTGAGTATTTTATGTAATATATTAGAAACATTTTAGGTGGCAACTCTAGAGACTGATTCCCCCAACCCTGGGGCTTGTTTTTGTTGTTGTTTGTGTATTTATTTGTGTAGTAACTCTACTGGACTATTTTAGGAAAGTCTAGTTTCCTCACATGTGAAGCTTCTTATGTTGCTTCTCAGAGGACACAGACTTGGTTATGTGCAGTAGTCACCATGGGCTGACAGTGTTGAGTAGGGCTCTCTTTAACTTTCTCTTTCTCTGATGTCTCTATTACGCTGGCTGACTGCTGGTATCACATCCAGCTGTTATGCTCCTCTAATTGCATGATGATTGCTCTATTGTTTTCAACAATGCCTGGAGGTGTAAACTGCTCTACAGTCTAAACCAGTTATATTCAGACAACTTTGTAGGGATGGTCTTTAATGCAAATCTTTGAGGTTTGTTCTGACGCCAGTAAGGCTCTTCTGAGCTGTCTTTTTCCATAGCTCTCTATGGTAATATAGCTGGTCTGTGAGTTACTTGTTCAAACAGAGCTACTATCCTCCTCTTAATTGCTTACCACCAAAATCTCCATTATTTTCAAGACTACTCTTTGGCTTGAACTTTCCCACACCCTGTTTCAAGTGAAGTAAGTTCCTTTAGAGAGAAGTTTGAAGCTCTCTGTTCTTATGGACTGCCTTTCTCCCTGGGGAAAATCTCTGAGCCTCTGCTCCAGACCTTTGAGGGGTGGGGGGGGGGGCAGTGGACTCCTTTCCTCTGAGTGATACCTCTTGTTTAACAGAAGGGTGCTGGGTAGGGTAGTAGTAGTAGTCTCTGGTTTTCTTGGATTGCCTCTTTGGGTATGGAACCACTGCCCTAAGAGTTAGCTGGGAAAAGGAAAACCAGGGCTCTAATATTCTTGGTCTGACTTGCCTGAGGTACATAATCTGCCCTATAAGTGGAGGCTGGGTGAAGGAAGGGAGGCTCATTCTCTTGGCCATACTTGCCAGGAACTGAGGCTTTGCAACTTGCATCTCAAGGTGGAATGAGAAGTGTTGGCAGCCTGCTGCTCTTTGTGGCATACCATATCACTTGAGGGGGGTGTGAGCATTGTTTTCCTGGCCATACTTGCCTGGAATGGAGCTTCCCTCATGCTAATCTGGGGGAGAGACAGGAAGGGAGTAGGTCATGGCTCAAGTACCACAGACTCACGTTTCTTTCCAAGATTTAGTAGATATTCTATAGATCTTTCTTCATTTTATGTATGCTCTAAGGACAATTTCCAGAGACTTTAAATGTTTTTTTCTGTATTTTTTTTTTGCCCATTTCTTCCAATGTTGGTAATATTTCTCTTACTGATTACTAATTTAAATAGGTTTAAAATATTTTATCCAAGTTTGTGGTTGTTTTGCTGGGCAGCTGGTCCTATCAGGTTCTCATGCTGCCACTCCAAAAGTGGAAATCTCTAGAAAACTCATTTTATTGATAAGAAAACAGACCAAGAGAGGTGGTGCCATCTGCCTAGAGCCACAGTGTGTTTGTGGCACAGATGAGACTAGAAGCCAGGGGCACTCACTCTTGGTTGAGTGCTCCTTTGACTGGTTACCCTGTATATATATATATATTTTTTTTAATTTTTAATTTATTTTTTTGCGGTATGTGGGCCTCTCACTGTTGTGGCCTCTCCCATTGTGGAGCACAGGCTCCAGACGAGCAGGCTCAGCGGCCATGGCTCACGGGCCCAGCCGCTCCGTGGCATGTGGGGTCTTCCCGGACCGGGACACAAACCCGTGTCCCCTGCATCAGCAGGCGGACTCTCAACCACTGCGTCACCAGGGAAGCCCAAGATATTTTTTTAAAAAATAGAAAAAATCAGTAAAACCGAGAGCTGGTTTTTTAAGAAGATAAACAAAATTGACAAACCACTATCCAGGATCACCAAGGAAAGAGATAGTACCCAAATAAACAAAATAAGAAATGGAGGCAGAAAAATAATGACCAATACCACAGAAATACAAAATATTATAAGAGATTACTATGAACAGTTATACGCCAACAAATTGGAGAACCTAAAAGAAGTGGACAAGTTTCTAGAAACATAGCCTGCCAAAACTGAGTTAAGAAGAAACAGATAATTTTTTTCCTTTTCCATTATGGTTAATCACAAGATATTGAATATAGTTCACTGTGCTATACAGTAGGACCTTGTTGTTTATCTATTTTATACAGAGTAGTTTGTATCTGCTAATCCTAAACCCCTAATTTATCCCCCCCCCACCCCCTTTCCCTTTTGGTAACCGTAAGTTTGTTTTCCATGTCTGTGAGTCTCTTTCTGTTCTGTAAATACGTTTATTCGTATCATATTTTAGATTCCACATATACGTGACATCAAATGATATTTGTCTTTGTTGGACTTACTTGACTTAATATGGTAATCTCTAGGTCCATCCATGTTGCTGCAAATGGCATTATTTTGTTCTTTTTTATGGTTGAGTAGTATCTGTGTGTGCATGTATATCTATCTATCTATCTATCTATCTATCTATCTATCTATCTATCTATCATATCTTCTTTATCCGTTCATCTGCTGACAGACATTTAGGTTGCTTCCACGTCTTGGCTATTGTAAATAGTGCTGGTATGAACATTGGGTGCATGTATCTTTTTCAATTAGAGTTTGCTCCGGATACATGCCCAGAACTGCAGGATGATATGGTAACTATATTTTTAGTTTTATAAGGAACCTCCATACTGTTCTCCATATTGGCTGTATCAATTTACATTCCCACCAACAGTGCAAGAGTATTCCCTTTTCTCCACACCCTCTCCAGCATTTGTTGTTTGTAGATTTCTCTGATCATGCCCATTCTAACCGGTGTGAGGTGATACCTCATTGTAGTTTTGATTTGCATTTCTCTATTAGTGATGTTGAGCATATTTTCATGTACCATCTGTATGTCTTCTTTGGAGAAATGTCTGTTTAGGTCTTCTGCCCATTTTTTGATGGGGTTGTTTTTGTTATTGAGTTGTATGAGCTGTTTGTATATTTTGGAAATTAAGCCCTTGTTGGTCACATCATTTGTAAATATTTTCTCCCAGTCTGTAGGCTATCTTTTCATTTCATTGATGGTTTCATTTGCTGTGCAAAAGCTTTTGATTAGGTCCCATTTGTTTATTTTTGCTTTTATTTCTATTGCCTTGTGAGGGTGACCTAAGAAAACATTGGTACGATTTATGTCAGAGGATGTTTTGCCTATGTTCACTTCTAGGAGTTCTTTGGTGTCATGTTTTATATTTAAGTCTTTAAGACATTCTGAGTTTATTTTTATGTATGGTGTTAGGGGGTATATCCAGTTTTCCCAGCACCACTTGCTGAAGAAACTGTCTTCTCCATTGTATATTCTTGCCTCCTTTTTCATAGAGTAATTGACTGGAGATTTGTGGGTTTCTTTCTTTTTTTTATTTTTATTTTTTGCGGTACACGGGCCTCTCACTGCTGTGGCCTCTCCCGTTGTGGAGCACAGGCTCCGGACGTGCAGGCTCAGCAGCCACGGCTCACAGGCCCAGCCGCTCCGTGGCATGTGGGATCCTCCCGGACCAGGGAACGAACCCATGTCCCCTGCATCGGCAGGCGGACTCCCAACCACTGCACCACCAGGAAAGCCCTTGTGGGTTTATTTCTGAGCTCTCTATTCTGCTCCATTGATCCATGTGTGCTTTTGTGTCGATATGATGCCATTTTGATTACTGGAGCTTTGTAGTATTATCTGAAGTCTGGGAGGGTTATGCCTCCAGCTTTGTTCTTTTTCCTCAGGACTGCTTTGTCAATTCTGGATCTTTTATGGTTCTATATAAATTTTAGGATTATTTCTTCTAGTTCTGTGAAAAGTATCATGGGTAATTTGATAGGGGTTGCATTGAATCTGTAGATTGTTTTGGGTAGTATGGACATTTTTTTTTTTTGTGGTACGTGGGCCTCTCACTGTTGTGGCCTCTCCCGATGCGGAGCACAGTCTCTGGACGCGCAGGCTCAGCGGCCACGGCTCACGGGACCAGCCGCTCCGCGGCATGTGGGATACTCCCGGACCGGGGCACAAACCCGCGTCCCCTGCATCGGCAGGCGGACCCTCAACCACTGCGCCACCAGGGAAGCTCAGTATGGACATTTTAACATTATTAATTCTTCCAATCCAAGAGCATGGGATATCTTTCCATGAAGAAACAGATAATTTGAACAGACCAATCACTAGAAGTGAAAATAGAATCTGTAATAATAATAAAAAGTCCCTGCAAAAAAAAAGTCCAGGACTGGATGGCTTCACTGGGGAATTCTACCAAATATACAAAGAACTTATACCTATCCTTCTCAAACTATTCCAAAAAACTGAGGAGGAGGGAACACTCCCAAAAATTCATTCTATGAAGCCACTATCACCCTGATACCAAAACCAAAGACACTACAAAAAAAAGAAAATTATAAGCCAATATCTTTGACAACTATAGAGGCAAATATCCTCAAAAAATATTTTTAGCATACTGAATACAATAATACATAAAAAGGATCATACACCATGTTCAAGTTGGATTCAATCCA
Source organism: Pseudorca crassidens (assembly GCF_039906515.1). Lineage (NCBI taxonomy): Eukaryota > Metazoa > Chordata > Mammalia > Artiodactyla > Delphinidae > Pseudorca > Pseudorca crassidens. Next base: position 72,880,304 of record NC_090317.1, on the reverse strand, counting down.
GGGTCGCCATGATGCTTCAATATATGCAACTCAATCAATGTGATACACCACATTAATAAAACACAAAAACCATACGATTATCTCAATAGACGCAGAAAAAGTGCTTGATAAAATTCAACATCCATTCATGACAAAAACTCTCATCCATCAAGGTGTGTATAGAGGGAACATATCTCAACACAATAAAAGCCATTTACGACAAACCGACAGCCACATAATACTCAATGGTGAAAAGATGAAAGCCTTCCCAATAAATTCAGGAACAAGACAAGGATGCCCACTCTCACCACTTCTATTCACCATAGTATTTGAAGTCCTAACCATAGCCATCAGAGAAGAAAAATAAATAAAAGGTATCCAAATTGGAAGGGAAGAATTAAAACTGTGACTATTTGTAGATAACATGATACTCTATATAGAGCACCCTAAAGACTTCACACAAAAACTATTAAAAGTGATAAATGAATTCAGAAAGGTAGCAGGCTACAAGATTAATATAGAGAAGTCTGTTGCATTTCTTTGCACTAACAATAAAATATCAGAAAAAGAAAGTTTAAAATAATTCCCATTTACCCCAATAAAGATGTTAAAAAAATAATAATTCCCATTTAAAATTGCATCAAAAATACCTAGGGATAAACTTAATCAAGGAGGTGAAAGACCTATATGCTGAAAATGATAAAACACTGATAAAACTGAATATGATTTAAAGAAATGGAAATATATCCCATGCTCTTGGACCGGAAGAGTTAATATTGTTGAAATGGCCATACTGCCCAGAGCAATCTACAGATTTAATGTCATCCCTATCAAAATACCCATGACATTTTCCACAGAACTAGAACAAATAATCCTAAAATTTATATGGAACCACAAAAGACCCAGAATTGCCAAAGCAAGCCTGAAGAAAAAGAACAAAGCTGGAGGCATAACCCTCCCAGACTTCAGATACTACTACAAAGTTACAGTAATAAAAATGGCATGGTACTGACAGAAAAACAGACATATGGATCAATGGAACAGAATAGAGAGCTCAGAAATAAACCCACACACTAACGTTTAATTGACAAAGGAGGCAAGAATATACAATAGAGAAAAGACAGTCTCTTCAGCAAGTGGTGTTGGGAATGCTGGACAGTTACATGTAATAAAATTAGAACACTCCCTCACACCATATACAAAAATAAACTCAATATGGTTTAAAGACCTAAATATAATATAAGACATGATGCCAAAAAACTCCTAGAAGTGAACATAGGCAAAACATTCCCTGACATAAATCATAGCAATAGTTTCTTAGGTCAGTCTCCCAGGGCAAAAGAAATAAAAGCAAATTATAAGCTTTTGCACAGCAAAGGAAACAATCAACAAAACAAAAAGACAACCTACAGAATGGGAGAAAATATTTGCAAATGATGCAACCAACAGGGGTTTAATATCCAAAATATAAAAACAGCTAATACAACTCAATATCAAAAAAAATCAATCAAAAAATGGGCAGAAGACTTAAACAGACATTTCTCCAAAGAAGACAGACAGATGGCCAATAGGCACAATGAAAAGATGCTCAAGATCATTATTAGAGAAACACAAATCAAAACCACAATGAGTTATCATTGGTCAGAATGGCCATCATCAAAGAGTCTACAAATAATAAATTCTAGAAAGGGTGTGGAGAAGAGGACCCTCCTACACTGTTGGTGGGAATGTAAATTGGTGGAGCCACTATGGAAAACAGTATGGAGGTTCCTTAAAAAACTAAAAATAGAGCTACCATATGATCCAGCAATCCCACTCCTAGGTATGTATCTGGAAAAGATGAAAACTCTATTTTGAAAAGATACATGTACCCCAATGTTCATAACAACATTATTTACAATAGCCAAAACATGGAAACAACTCAAATGCCCATCAACAGACAATTGGCTTAAGGAGATGTGGTATATATATATATATATATATATATATATATATACACACACACACACACACACACACACACATACACACAATGAAATATTAGCCATAAAAAAGAACGAAATATTGCATTTGCAGCAACATGGATGGACCTAGGGAATATCATACTAAGTGAAGTAAGACAGAGAAAGACAAATATTCTATGTGGAAGGTAAAAAATAACACAAGTGAATCTACATACAAAATATAAACAGACTCACAGACATAGAAAACAAACTTATGGTTACCAAAGGGGAAGGGAAAGGGGAGGATAGATAAATTAGGAGTACTGGATTAACAGATACAAACTACTATACATAAAATAGATAAGTAACAAGGTCCTACTGTATAGCACAGGGAATGATATTCAGTATCTTATAATAACCTATAATGGAAATAATCTGAAAAAAAACATATATATAAAATAATCACTTTGATGTATACCTGAAACTAACACAATATTTTAAGTCAATTAAACTTTAATTAATAAAAAAGACAGAGACTGAAGGTTGAGGTTCAAAATGGCAGCACAGGAAGACCATGAACACAGTTCCTCTCACAGACACAACAAATTTTCAGCTATATTTGGAACGGTTTTCCTTTGAAAAAGACCTGAAAACTAGATGAATAGCACCTCCACAAACAAAAGCTAAAAGATAAACTTTGAGACAGATAGGAGAGGCAGAGACATGGTCTTGCCATGGATTCCACTCTAGGAGCAGTGACCCAAAGTGAGGAGGGATACCACAATATGGTATTTTCCCTTGAGATGTGAAGGGATTGAACCCCACATCAAGCACCGCAATCCCTGGGTCCAGCACCAGAAAGACAAGCTCCCAAAATGTCTGGTTTTGAAAATCAATGGGGATTAAGAGGTCAGAAGAACCACAGAACTACAGAGAACAAGAAACCTGCTCTTAAACAGTTCATGCACAATCCATTTCACATGGAGATCCAGAGAAAAAGCAACAGTTTGAAAAGCACCTAAGCTATAAGTAAGGGAGACCCACTTACTAATCTTAAAGTAGCTGCTGGGGAGGCAGGAACCTCCTGAGACTTTTCCCAGGGACGGAAGCATTGGCTGACACCATTTTTCTTTTCTTATTTTTTTCCTTCGGTATGCAGGCCTCTCACTGTTGTGGCCTCTCCCGTTGCAGAGCACAGGCTCCGGACGCGCAGGCTCAGCGGCCATGGCTCACAGGCCCAGCTGCTCCGCGGCATGTGGGATCTTCCCGGACCGGGGCACGAGCCCGTGTCCCCTGCATCGGCAGGCGGACTCTCAACCACTGCGCCACCAGGGAAGCCTCTCTTTTCTTTTTTTAAATTTATTTTTTTATACAGCAGGTTCTTATTAGTTATCCATTTTATACATATTAGTGTATATATGTCAATCCCAATCTCCCAATTCATCACACCACCCCTCCCCCCACCACTTTCCCCCCTTGGTGTCCATACGTTTGTTCTCTACATCTGTGTCTCTATTTCTGCCCTGCAAACTGGTTCATCTGTACCATTTTTCTAGGTTCCACATATATGCGTTAATATACGATATTTGTTTTTCTTTTTCTGACTTACTTCACTCTGTATGACAGTCTCTAGGTCCATCCACGTCTCTACAATGACCCGATTTCATTCCTTTTTATGGCTGAGTAATATTTCATTGTATATATGTACCATATCTTCTTTATCCATTCGTCTGTCAATGGGCATTTAGGTTGCTTCCATGACCTGGCTATTGTAAATAGTGCTGCAATGAACATTGGGGTGCATGTGTCTTTTAGAATTGTGGTTTTCTCTGGGTATATGCCCAGTAGTGGGATTGCTGGGTCATATGGTAATTCTATCTTTAGTTTTTTAAGGAACCTCCATACTGTTCTCCACAGTGGCTGTATCAATTTACATTCCCACCAACAGTGCAAGAGGGCTCCCTTTTCTCCACACCCTCTCCAGCATTTATTGTTTGTAGATATTCTGATGATGCCCATTCTAACTGGTGTGAGGTGATACCTCATTGTAGTTTTGATTTGCATTTCTCTAATAATTAGTGATGTTGAGCAGCTCTTCATGTGCTTCTTGGCCATCTGTATGTCTTCTTTGGAGAAGTGTCTATTTAGGTCTTCTGCCCATTTTTTAATGGGGTTGTTTGTTTTTTTAATATTGAGCTGCATGAGCTGTTTATATATTTTGGAGATGAACCCTTTGTCCATTTGCAAATATCTTCTCCCATTCTGAGGGTTGTCTTTTTGCGGCTGACAACATTTTGCAATCATATCCTAACTTGGTGATGACAGAGCTGGCAGGTGTCATTTTTGGTGCCCTCCCTCTAGCCTGGTTACACCATTGGGCATGCTCTGCACACCCTGCAAAACAGCCTGACTGGGTGAGCACCTTGAGCACCCACCCACTTCACACACAGCAGCCCCACACCTGGGCCAGGTGAGAGCACTACCCCCCTCCCCCGCCTAAGCGCAGCAGTTGCGATGCAATCAGACCAGGCGGGTACCCTGTGTACTGTCCACCTGTGCAGCAATCTCACCACAACTGGGCCATGAGAGCACCCTGAGTCCACCCCCACACCATGCAACAATTGTTCTGCAACCAGGCCAGGCATGTGCCTCATCCCCAACCTTCCATGAAACAGCTATGCTACAATCAAGGGGGTGAGCACACACACCTTGCCTCACCCTCCCCATTAGCAGCTATGGCCCCACAAGAGCCCACACAAGGGACACCTCTTGAGTGTCTGGCTCTGATGTCCAGGGGAGAATGTGTTTCCAGGCCCCATGGATCATCTGCTACACTAGAACCCTCCTTCAAGACCTGGGGAGGTAGCTGTTTCGCCTAATATACATAGACAAACAAAGAGTCAGACAAAATGAAGAGACAGAAGAATATGTTCCAAACCTAAGAACAAATCCCCAGAAAAAAGACCTTAATGAAATGGACATAAACAACCTGCCTTATAAAGTGTTCAAAGTAATGGTCACAAAGATGCTCACCAAACTTGGGAGGATACTGGAAGAGAAAATATAAGAAAGAAGCAAACAGAAGTAATATCTGAGCTAAAAAATACACTTGAGGGGTTTAACAGCAGACTGGATGAAGTAGAAGAACAAATTAGTGAGCTGGAAGATAAAGCAATAGGAATCACTCAGAGCAGCAAAATGAAAAAAGAATTTTAAAAAAGTGAAGATATTTTAAGGGACCTCTTGGATAACATCAAGAGTATTAATATGCACATCAAAGGTGTCCCAGAAGGAGAAGAGAGAGAAGAAGGGCTGGAAAAATTATTTGAAGAAATAATGGCTGAAAACATCCTCCATCTGGGGAAGGAAACAGACATCCAGGTCCAGGAAACCCAGAGAGTTCCAAATAAGATGAACCCCCCAAAAAACACACCAAGATATATTATACTTAAAATGGTAAAAGTTAAAAATAAAGAGAGAACCTTAAAAGCAGCAAGAGAAAAACAACTTACTACATAACAAGGGAAACCACATAAGACTGTCAGCAGATATTTCAGCAGAAAATTTACAGGTTAGAAGAGAGTGGCATGACATATTCAAAGTGCTGAAAAGAAAAAACTTCCAATCATGAATTCTCTACCCAGCAAGGTTATCACTCAGAATTAAAGGAGTGATTAAGAGTTTTCCAGATAAGCAAAAGCTTTAACTCCTTTAGGAGTTCATACCACTAAGAAGGCCTTACAAGAAATGTTAAAGGGATTCTCTAAGCTGAAAAAACAGGCAGTAATTAATAATAAGAAAACAGGGACTTCCCTAGTGGCACAGTGGTTAAGAATCCGCCTGCCAATGCAGGGGACACAGGTTCAAGCCCTGGTCTGGAAAGATCCCACAAGCCGTGGAGCAACTAAGCCCATGCACCACAACTACTCAGCCTGTGCTCTAGAGCCTGCGAGCCACAACTAGTGAGCCTGCATGCCACAAGTACTGAAGCCCGTGTGCCTAGAGCCCGTGCTCTGCAACAAGAGAAGCCAGTGCAATGAGAAGCCCACGCTCACTGCAACTAGACAAAAGCCCGCGTGCAGCAACGAAGACCCAATGTAGCCATAAATAAATAAATAAATTTATAAAAAAAAAAGATGGGCAGAGGACCTGAGTAGACATTTTTCCAAAGAATACATAGAGATGTCCAAGAGGCACATACATGAAGTGATGCTCAACATCATTAATTATTAGAGAAATGAAAATCAATATCACAATGAGATACCACCTTACACCTGTTAGAATGGTTATTTTCAAAAAGACAAATAAGTGTTGACGAGCACGTGGAGAAAGGAAAACCCTTGTGCACTGTTGTTTGGAATGTAAATTGGTACAGCCAGTATGGAAAACATTATGGAGATTCTTTTAAAAATTTACACTAGGACTACCATATTATCCAACTATTCCACTTTTGGGTATTTATCCAAAGAACATGAAACACTAATTCAAAAAGATATATGCACCCCTATGTTCGTTGCAGCATTATTTATAATAGCTGAGATATGGGGAAATCTAAGTGTCCATGGATGGATAAATGGATAAAGATGTGGCATATATGTGTATATGTGTGTGTACACACACACACACACACACAGTGGAATGCTACTCAGTCATAAAAATGAATAAATCTTGCCATTTGTGACAACATGGATTGAGGGCATTATGCTAAATGAGTCTGAAGAAAAAAGATAAATAGGCTATGATTTCACTCATATGTAGAATCTAAAAAATAAAAACAAAACAAATGAAAAACAAAACAAATTGAAAACAAACTCATAGATACAGAGACTAGATTGGTGTTTACCAGAGGAGAAGAATGCTGGGGATTGGGCAAAAGTGGTAAAGGGAGCCAATTATATGGTGACAGATGGTAACTAGACTTTTTGAGGTGATCACTTTGTAGTGTATACCAGTGTTGAATTATAATGTTGTACACCTGAAACTTTTAATATAATTAAAAAAGAGAGAAAATTAAAAAAGAGAGATTGGCAAAGTGGATTAAAAAATGTGTTGTCTATATGCTGGCTACAAGAAATTTCCTTCAAATATAACATTATAGGCAGACTGAAAATAAAAGGATGGAAATAGGTATATTATATAAACAGTAATCAAAGGATAGCAAGAGTAGCAATATTATATTAGTTATTGTAATTTCAGAGCAAAGAAAATTACTTGAGACAGACAGGAACATTATACAATGATAAAAGGTGAAATCCACAAAGAAGACATAGCAATCATAAATGTGCATGCATCCAATAACAGTGTTACAAAATATGAAGCAAAAACCAATAGGAGTGAGAAGAGCTAGATAACTCCACAGTTATAGTTGAAGATTTTAATGTGCCTGCTCAACAAATAATAGAACAATTAGCCAGAAAATAAGGAAAAGTATACAAGAACTTGGCAACACCATGAACCAGTGAGATCTAATCAACATTTATAGACTACTCCTCCCAACAACAGCAGAATACACATTCTTTTCAAGTGCCCATGGAACATTTACTAAGATCATATCCTGGGCCATAAAATAAATCTCAAAAAGTTTAAATAACTGAAATTATACAAGTTGTGTTCTCTGACCACAATGGAATAAAACTAGAATTCAGTAACAGAAAGATAACAGGAAAATCTGTAAACACTTAGAAACTAAACAACACACTACAAAGTAATCTATGGGTCAAAGAGGAAGTCTCAAAGGAAATAAAAAAATACATTGAAGTAAATGAAAATGAAAATACAATATATCAAAATTTGTGGGCTACAGCGAAAGCAGCTCAGTGAGGGAAATTTACAGCACTAAATACATACATTAGAAAAGAGGAAAGGTCTCAATAATCTAAGTTCCCATCTCAAGAACCTAGAAAAGAAGAGCAAACTAAATGCAAAGCAAGCAGAATGAAGTGAATAATAAAGAGCAGAAATCAACAACACTGAAAATACAAAGGCAATAGAGAAAATCAATGGAGAAGATGGTTCTTTGAAAAGGTGGATAAAATCTACTAACTCTTGGCAAGAATGACAGAGAGAAAAGAAGGGAAGATGTAAATTATCAATATCAGGAATAAAACAGTAAATATCACTACAGACCCTGCACACATCAAAAGAATAATAAGGGAATAATAATACAAAGAACTCTATACATATAAATTTGACAACTTAGGGGACTTCCCTGGTGGTGCAGTGGTTAAGAATCCGCTTGCCAATGCAGGGGTCATGGGTTCAAGCTCTGGTCTGGGAAGATGCCACATGCCATGGAGCAACTAAGCCCGTGCACCACAACTACTGAGCCTGCCCTCTATAGAGCCTGCATGCCACAACTACTGAAGCCCACGTGCCTAGAGCCCGTGCTCTGCAACAAGAGAAGCCACCACAGTAAGAAGCCTATGCACCACAACGAAGAGTAGCCCCTGCTCAGTAGCCCCCTACTTGCTGCAACTAGAGAAAGCCCGCATGAAACAATAAAAACCCAATGCAGACAAAAATAAATAAATAAAATAAATTTAAAAAAATAAAATGCTGATGTTGTCAGCCTTGGCCATACCAATTTATATATAAAAAATTTTTTGACAACTTAGACGAAATGGGTAACTTCACTGAAAAACACAAATTATCAGAAATCACCCAATATAAAATAGATAATGTGAACAGTCTATAACTATTAAGGAAATAGAATATGTAGTTTTAAACTCTTGAAAAAAATCTCCAGGCCCAGTTACACTGCAGAATTCTACCAAACATTAAGAAAAGAACTGACATAAATTCTACACAATCTTTTCCAAAAATATGAGGAAACACGTTGCAATTCATTTTATGAATCTAGTATTACCCTGATACCAAAACCAAAGACTGTACAGAAAAAAAACTACTGACCAATGAATACAGATAAAAAATCTTTAACAATATGCTAGCAAACAGAGTTCAGCAATATATAAAAAGAATTATGGGAGGGAGGGAGACGCAAAAGGGAAGGGATATGGGGATATATGTATATGTATAACTGATTCACTGTGTTATAAAGCAGAAACTAACACACCATTGTAAAGCAATTATACTCCAATAAAAATGCTAAGAAAAAAAAAAGAATTATACACTATGACCATGTGGGGTTTATTCTAACGATGCAAGGCTGGTTCAATATTTGAGATCAGTCAATGTAATCCCCCATATTAACAGGTTAAAGAAGAAAAATCACATGATCATATCAATTGATGCAGGAGAAGCATGTGACAAAATTCAATACTCATTCATGAAACTAGCAGAGAAAAGGAATAGTGGGAACTTCCTCAACTTGATAAAGAGCTTCTACAAAAATCCTATGGCTAACATTATACTTAATGGTGAAAGACTGAATGTTTTCCCCCTAAGAGAGTGAACAAGGCAAGAATATCCACTCTCATTACTCTTAACTAACATGGTGCTGAAAGTTCTAGTCTGTGCAGTAAGGCAAGAAAAAGAAAGAGAAGGCACATAGATTGGAAAGGAAGAAATAAAACTGTCTCTAAGAAAAAAAAAAAACAAAAAACTGTCTCTATTTGCAGATGACATGGTTGTTTACATAGGAAATCCTAAGGAATCTTCAAAGAAAATTCCTGAAATGAGTGAGTTCAGCAAGGTTGTGGGATACAAAATAAACACAGAAATAGCAACTGCATTTCTTCATACTAGAAATTAACACAGGACACCACTTACGATCACTCAAAAAAAAAAAAAAAACCCACAGCACTTAGATATAAATCTAACAATACATGTACAGGAATTGTATGCTGGAAACTACATAATGCTGATGAAAGAAATAAAAAATCTAAATAAATGAAGAGACATACCCTGTTCATGGACTGGAAGATTCGGTATAATAAAGATGTCAATTCTATTTTTAAATTGAGATATAATTAAAGATGTCAATTCTTGATATAAAGTGTACTAGGTTCGATGGAGTCCTCCCCCAAAATTCATGTCCTTCCTGGTACTTCATCATGTGACCATATTTGGAAATAGGGGCACTGCAGATATAACTAAGTTGAGATCATACTGAAGTAGAGTGGACCCTTAATCCAATAATGGCTGTGTACTTATAAGAAAAAGAGAAAGACAGAGGGAGAATGCCATGTGGTGACAGAGACTGGAGTTATGAATCTATAAGCCAAGGAATACCAAGGTTTGCCAACAACCATAAAAAGACAGGACGAGGCAAAGAAGGATCCTCTCCATAGAGCCTTCAGAAAGAGTATGGCCTACTGACACCTTGATTTCAGACTTCTGGCCTCCAGAACTGTGAGAGAATAAATTTCTCTTGTTATAAGTCACCCAGTTTGTGCTAATTTGTTATCACAGTTCTAGGAAACAAATACAGTTTAATGCAATTCCTATCAAAATCCCAGGAGGAATTTTTGTAGATTTAGACAAGATTATTCTAAAATGAATATAGAAGGGCAAAGGAACTAGATAGCTAATAACAATAAAGTGGGTACAATCACTCTACTTGCTTTTAAGACTTATTGTGTAGCTATAGTAATCAGGTACTCGCAGAGGGACTGACACATAGAGAAAATAGAGAACTCAGTAAGAGACTCACAAACATGCCCAACTGATTTTTTGTCAAAAGTACAAAAGCGCGGGCTTCCCTGGTGGCGCAGTGGTTGAGAGTCCGCCTGCCAATGCAGGGGACGCGGGTTCGTACCCCGGTGCGGGAACATCCCACATGCCGCGGAGCGGCTGGGCCCGTGAGCCCTGGCCGCTGAGCTTGTGCGTCCGGAGCCTGTGCTCCACAACAGGAGAGGCCACAACAGTGAGAGGCCCGCGTACAGGAAAAAAAAAAAAAAAAAGTACAAAAGCAATTTAATGGAGGAAAGACAGCCTTGTCAACAAATGGTGCTAGAGCAACTGGATATCACAGCAAAAATGAACCTCAACCTAAATCTCATACCTCATACAAAAATTAACGTAAAACGTATTATGAACTTAAATGTAAAATATAAAACTATAAAACTTAAAAAAAGAGGAGAAAATCTTTGGGATATAGGGCTAGGCAAAAAGTGTACTAGATACCAACTTGAGCCTCTCCTTTGAACTGAAATTCCTAGCAAAAGCAGGTAAATAAGACGTGTGTTCTGGTGGAAAGAACCCTGGAACTGAGGTCAGACGGTTCTAGTTCTGATTTTCATTCATTAGCCATATGAACTTAGGCAAATTGGTAACTTGACTTTTTTGAATCTTAAAAATTTCCTTATTTGTATATCAAGGATAATACCAGCATTTCCTACTTCATAGAATTACTGGGGGGCGGACTGTCAAATGAAATAATGGATGTAAGAATGCTCTGTAAAATGTAAAGTATGATAGTGTGGGCTTGAGGTTTTATATTTGTGCAATAGCCATTTTGCCACTGTATGGAGGCACTTGATAAAGGTTATCTGCTTAATAAATAATGAATGAGTGACTGGTCATCAGAAAAGTCAAATAAGGGCAAATTTTTTTCCAAGTATTTAAAACAAAAGGGATGCATAGCACATTCAAACAGTAAAAAGCAACATATACTATGTAAAGAGCCAAGAGGGTTATTAAATTAATCTCTGTATAGAAAAGCTAACTATCCCATCATGTTTCAGGGAATTAGCAATAATGGATGGGAGGCTGGTCAAAAAACTAAAAAAATATTAACCTCTCTAACAGGCAACCCAAGATTCGGAGAGATGGAACAGTAATACATTAGACAGAATAAAAGTGGCAAAATGCTCAGAGCAGTTTTGGCCTTATATAGCGACTATGGAAATTGATCAATTTGAATTTATAGTACAATTTAATTTTAGTTTGTATTTGTTACTATGGCAAACACATCTGAAGGTCCAGATGAGGCTCATGGCTTAGAAATTTAATTTTCTCTTCTTCCCAAAAGAAAGTTAAGATGAGGGGAAAAAAAAGATGTATATATCTCCAAAATGTTCAATGCTAAAGTTTTTTTTTAAACTTAAATTTACACAGGCCATAATTACATAGCTCCAGAATTCTGGGTTTCTGTAAGATGATGCTAGTTTGTACCAGGTTGTCACCCTGCTATATTGTTCCACCATCTGTTGTGGTTTGCAGACGTTTGTATATGAAGAAGCAGTTGGGCAAGTCAGGAGCCTTGGATATTAACATGGACTCAAGTAATGACTTTTGTGTGACTTTAAGCAAGCCATTTGACCTTCTTAATATTTTATAGCTCCCTTATAATAACAGTACTACCTTACCTTACCTGTGTATGAGTTGTTAAAGTTCACAACACATATTATTATTTTAATTGATCCTTAAAACCTCAGTATGGGAGTCAGAAAAGGTATTATTTCCATTTTACAAATGAGAAAACTGAAGTCAAACAGCAGAGGAGGAATATCCATATGCAAAAACAAACAAATGAGAAACCATTTAGACCCTTACCTCATACACCATAAACAAAAATTAACTCAAAATGAATCACAGACCTATATGTAAGAAATAAAACTATAAAAGCTACAAGAAAACACAGAAGAAAATCTTTGTAAATTTGGAATAGGCAAAGACTTCTTATCATGACTAAAAACATGACCCATAAAAGAAAAAATAATAAATTGGTCTTCATCAAAATTCAGAATATTTGCTTTTTAAATGCTGCCATTAAGAAAATGAAAAGACAAACCAGAGACTGGGAGAAAATATTTACAAATAGTATATTTGATAAAGGATTTGTATCTAGAATACATAAAGAACACATAACTTACTGAGAATCTAATTTAAAAAAATGGGAAAATAATTGAATAGATATCTTTCCAAAAAAGATAAACAAATGGTCAATAAGCACATGAAAAAATGATCAACAGTGTTAGCTATCACGGAAATTCAAATCAAAACCACAATGAACTACCATTACATACCCACTAGAATGGCTATAATAAAAAAGATGGACAATAACAAGTGTTAATAAGGATGTGGAGAAGTTGGAACCCTCATACACTGCTGGGAGGAATGTAAAAGGTGCAGCAACTTTGGAAAACAGATCGCAGTTCTTCAAAAAGTTTAGAGCGTTACCATATGAGCCATTAATTCATGTACTCAAGAAAATTGAAAACAAACCTTTGAAAACGAAGACTTAGACACAACTGTTCACAGCAGCATTATTTGTAATAGCCAAAAAGTGGAAACAAATAAAATATTTATCAACTAGTGAGTGGATAAACAAAATGTGACATACTAATTCAATAGCCTATAAAAATATTCTATTTATTCAGCAATAAAAAGGAATGAAAGAGTGATACATGCTACAGCATGGGTGAACCTCAAAAACAGTAAGCTAAACTGAAAGAAACCAGACACAAGAGGTCACAAATATGACTCCATTTATATGAAGTGTCTAGAATGAGAAAATCTATAGAGCTAGAAAGCAGATCAGTGGTTCCCTGGGCCTGAAAATGGGAGCAGGGATTGACTGCAAATGGGCAATGGGAAAATTTTTGGAGTAATGAAAATATTCTAAAACTGGATTATGGTGTCAGTTGCATAACCATACATTTACTAAAAATCACTGAATTATATACATATAATGGGTGAATATTACAGTATATAAATTACATCTTAATAAAGCTGATCTAAAAATTACTGAATAAACCTGCACTGAAAAGAAAAAAAAGCAGCAGAGGAGGGACTAAAACACAGGTCTTCATTGTTCCTTCTACTCTACTATCACCTGTCTCAGAAGTGGTAGAATAATAATAAACTTTTTCAAAGGGTTAGTCTCATCACAGGGGAATAATTCTACCAGGTTTTGAAAATACAAAGTAATTCAAAATGCCAGATGGTACTGCTACTTCGACCTAATCCATAGTATACCTGTATTAGAAATTTTCTACTTTTAACTATTTACATTTCACAAACCCAGGGAAATTTTATAGTGTGTAACCACATTTTAATACAAATTTATTTACATTAAAACTCATATCGAAAAGCATTATTCTATGTAATTTCTAATACATAAGATCATTTAGTTCTTTAAAATTAGCTTAAAGTTTAATATCATTGTTTGACTTACAGTGTGGCTAATAAGGCTCAGAGCATCTTCACAGCAGCCCCAAATTTCTTCCAGGGGACAGAGTTCTTCATTCGGCACCCCATCTGGCACGAAGAGGTTAATCAAGCTGTGCATACATTTGCTGAAAATCAAAAAGAGAAAACGCATCCCATAAGGAAAGAAATCATTGACTTCATGGCTAAGATAAGTAAAATCTGGATCTCATCCCAGACTAAGAGCTTCAAAACACGTCTGTTCTTCCTTCAATTTTATCTGGCCTCCAAGCTCAGAAGACAGATTTTTGAAGATATAAAGGGGGCTGACCAATCCTTCCTTTTATTATGCCTACGGTTGTCTTTCACTATATATATATATTTTTTAGTTTCCTGAACTAAGGAGTTGTGTCTGTTTACTATATTTTATGAGCTGGTTTAATCTACAGATACTTTAAAGCATCTCGTTACATCCTCAAATGCAGAAGGGAATTGGGATTTAAATTGGGAGTAATTCCAGGAGAACTCTCTCATGTCTCAGAAAAGGAAAACTGTAATGAAGTTTTCCAGAGAAAAATCACACAATATCTATTTTTCCCCCATGTCTAGGCGTAGAGAACATAAAATCTTCAATAAATACTATTTTATATTACGTACAGCACTTATTGGTCCTTAAAGAAAGGTGCTTAGAAAAAAATATATGAGGCAAATGTAGCAAAATGTTAACATCTGTTAAATTTGAGTGGTGGATACACTCGTGTTTGTTATATTAATCTCTCTACTTTTCTGTATATTTGGCATATTCAGTAATGAACGAAAGAAAGGTACTTAATTAGTAATTTTATTATATATACAGGCTCACACAAAGAAGCAACTTTCTCCCTCTTTTCTCCTTTGGGAAAACCAGACTCCTTTACCTTGCCTTGGTCTATCACACAACTCTAAATATGGAGCTATTCTGAGGGCTTTTTAGTCCAGGAGTTACAGGAGTGGCCCAATCATCTTTTGAGTCAGTTGGGTATGATTGATGACTTATGGGACATTGACTATAGCACTTTTGGCTATCAAAAACTAGGATTCGGGCTTCCCTGGTGGCGCAGTGGTTGAGAGTCCGCCTGCTGATGCAGGGGACACGGGTTCGTGCCCCGGTCCGGGAAGATCCCACATGCTGCGGAGCGGCTAGGCCCGTGAGCCATGGTCGCTGAGCCTGCGCTCCGCAGTGGGAGAGGCCACAACAGTGAGAGGCCCTTGTACCGCAAAGAAAAAAAAAACAACAACAAAAAAATAAAACTAGGATTCAGTGTTGAATTATATTTACTAACCTGTATCTCAAAACATCAACTGATTCTTTCTTTTTGTGGAGAAATAAAGCCTTTTTCAAGGCCTTTAGAGCAATAGAAGGATAGTGTGCAGGCATTTCCATTGCTAATGCTACAGGAAGGGAAGCAAAAAGATTGTGAATACCATAATCTCATCCATCACAGTTTTCATCCCACGTTACAACTAACTTTCTCTAATGAAACTGACCTGAGACAGATGAACAAAAACAAATAAATAAACAAAGACAAAAACCCAAAAATGAATTTTATAAAATGATGAATCCATGGTGGCTTTCAGAGATAGCTTCTACTTTCTGGGCAGAGTAACATGGTAGGATCACCAGGTTATATTTTTTCTTCAGCAAACATCAACAGAGAACCTACTGTTTCTGTAAGCCTGCGCATAGTCATACAGGTGAAGCAATAATCTTAGGAACCAAAGTGAAGGAGGGGCACACTAAGAAGGAAACAGAAAGCAGATAAGTAAAAGGGTACTAATCAAAAACAGATTTATACTAAATATACTGTTTCTGCCTAACATTAAAAACAGGAAACACTTGACATAAGAGTAAGTATCAGAGGTAAAACCCCTAAAACTTCTAGACGCATTTACCAGGCCTCTAGAATTGGAGTTCCATTATACAAGGAACAGTGGTCACCATCACATGTCTATAAAGTATACGCCACCAGCTCCACAGGTCTAGAAATTCTGTCTTGGCAAGACAAGGAAAGGTAAATGTGACTCTTGTGCACTTGGGGCTACCTAATACCTTTATTAGCCACACATAGGCCCCTGAGGAGGGTGAAAGATATAAAGGGAACATAATGAGGCCATTTCTTGCAGTATATCCTCATAGAGGCTCTGAGCCCCCCAATACTACTTATAGCCCAATGACAAATTTGAGGTTGGCAATTGTGTTAAAAATATCACCAATATTTCTCTGTACACTTTCATAAACGGCTAAGAGTGTATTACTTTTGATTAGTGAAGCAGCTGATTGCCTATTTCTAACTAGCTGAGCAAAACTAACTTTCTGAAGTTTGAGCTACCTCTATTGTGTAGTTATATTCGATTCTACACATAAAATAAATATGAGCAATGCACTTTGCTAGGGTTTATAAGTACAACAAATACAAGTAATTATTACTCATGACCCTAAGGAGCCTAAAGAAAAAGATAAATGCACAAACGATTATAATACAAAATAGTTTGAGAATGCCATTAGAGAAGGAGAAACAAAGTGCTGTGAGGATACATTGCTTCCCACCTGGAGGAAAGAGAGAAGAGAGAGAAGAAAGAAAAAAGTAGTACGACTTAAATGGGTACCAGCCTTCAAAAAACATAAATACAGCTCTTACATGCGATTGTTTCCAATGTTTTACTTTCTAAATGAGGCAGTTCCCACACTGATTCCAGGAAGCTGTCCAGTAATGGGTCATTCATTTTGGCTTTAACTTCAAACTCATACAGCAGAAGCAATGTCTCACATGGATCACTTGAGAAGTCCCCTAAGAAAGAGGCAAAAATGCAACATTCTCTGTGATTACATTTTATCATTCTCTTCTATTCTAATCTCTCTTCTGGGGAGATTTTCCTATTGAGGAAAATTAATTTTACTTATAATTTGAAGGTTATCCCAGCTCCTGTAGACAGATCTTTTACATTTTAAAATATATAAACTCACCAATACTTTCACACCCTGAAATGCATTCACTAGAGTTGTCTACATTTCCTGAAATTATTACGATGATATTCCTAAATAGCCTGGAAAAGTCTTGTTGCTATCTAATTCAAATACGTTTACCTGCCTTACTTTAATGACTGAGTTAACCAGAAAATACAGTGCAATATAAACCAACTGTGGTTTTATTTTAAACAAAGCAAGGGGAAGTTTCCAAACTGCTTCATTTAGTCAGTGAACAATATTTCTTGGTTATCGCCATGGGCAGAATCTTGTATCAGGTAGCATCTACCATACTATGTGAGATGGTTTCCAATCACCCTTGTTAGACTGAACGTTTTCAAAAGTTTGGAGGTATAGCATACATACAATAAACTGAGGGAAGTGCATTAATCTTAAACAAACAGGGTGATGAATTTTTATATATGTTCAAACCACTACCCAGATCATGATATAGAACACTTCCAACACTCGTGCTCCTTTCCAGTCAATACCACCTTTGCAGAGTTAACAACTATTTTGACTTCTATCACTACTGATGTGTATTTTTGGTTATTGAACTTCAGTGATAGCATGTATAACTATAATCAACTTTTGAATATTGACCTGTATACTGTGACTTGCTTAACTCATTTATTAGTTCACATAACTTTTTTGTAGATTCTTTGGACTTTCTATATAGAGAATCATGTGTCCTCTGCAAATACAGATAGTTTTATTTGATCTTTTTCACTCTATGTATGTCTTTTCCCACTCTTTCGCTTGCCTTATTGCATTGGCTAGGACCACCAGGATGATGATGACCAGGAGTGGTGAGAGTAGACATCCTTGACTTATGTCCTTAGAGGGAAAGCATTCAGTCTTTCATCATTTAAAATGACATTAGCTGTAGGTTTCATTTTTGTGGATGGTCTTTATCAGCTGGAGGAACTTCCCTACTATTCCTGTTTAGCTGAGAGTTTCTATAATAAATGGATGTTGAGTCTTGTCACTTAATCTGTTGATATGGTGAATTAAATGATTGAGTTTACAATGCTGAACCCAGGATAAAACTTACTTGGTTATAATCTATTATCCTTTTCATGTTTTACTAGATTTTAAACTATGAATTCAATGGGTATAGGACAATTCAGGTTATCTATTTCTTTTTGTGGGAGCTTTGGTAGTTTGACTTTCAAGGAATTTGTCAATCTCATCTAACCCTTCAAGTTAATGGGCATAAATTTCTTCAGAATATTCCCTTGTTATCTTTTTTTTAATGTCTGCAGCATCTGTAGTGATGTCTACACTATCATTCTTGATATTGTTAATTTGTGTCTTGATCTGCCTGGCTAGAGTTTTCTCAACTGCACTGATCTTTTCAAACAAAAACAACAATACAGCTTTTGGTTTCATCAATTTTATCTATTATTTTCTGTTTTAAATCTTATTGACTTCTGCTCTTATATTACTCCTTTCATTCTGCTTGATTTGGTTCAATTTGCTAATTTTTTCCCTAAGGTGGAGGCTTATTTAAGATCTTTCTTTTTCTAATAGAGGCATTTATTTCTACAAAGTTTTGTCTAAACACTCCTTTAGCTGTATCCTCCAAATTTTTTTTGTTTTGTTTTTTTGCGGTACACGGGCCTCTCACTGTTGTGGCCTCTCCTGTTGTGAAGCACAGGCTCCGGACGCGCAGGCTCAGCGGCCATGGCTCACGGGCCCAGCCGCTCCGCGGCATGTGGGATCTTCCCGGACTGGGGCATGAACCTGAGTCCCCTGCATCGGCAGGCGGACTCTCAACCACTGCGCCACCAGGGAAGCCCCCTCCAAATTTTTATATGCTGTGTTTTCATTTACTTCCATTCAGACTATTTCTAATTTCCCTGCGAATTTCTCTGCAACCCATTTGATTATTTAAAAAGTATGTTTTTTAAATTGAAGTATAGTTGATTTACAATATTATATTAGTTTTGGGTATACAACATAGTGATACAATATTTTTATAGCTTACACTCAGTTTAAAGTTATTACAAAACAATGGCTATATTTCACTGTGCTGTACAATATATCCTTGTTGCTTATCTATTTTTTTTTTGTTGTTGTTGTTGCGGTATGCGGGCCTCTCACTGTTGTGGCCTCTCCCGTTGCAGAGCACAGGCTCCGGACGCGCAGGCCCAGCGGCCACGGCTCACAGGCACAGCCACTCCGCGGCATGTGGGATCCTCCCGGACCGGGGCACGAACCTGTGTCCCCTGCACTGGCAGGCAGACTCTCAACCACTGCGCCACCAGGGAAGCCCTGCTTATCTATTTTATACATAGTAGTTTGCATCTCTTAATCCCATACTCCTGTCCTGCCCCCTCCCCACTTCACTCTCCCCAGTGGCAACCACTAGTTTGTCCTCTGTATCTGTGAATCTGTTTCTGCTTTGTTATGTACATTGGTTTGTTTCATTTTTTAGATTCCACATATAAGGGATAACATAGAGTATTTGTCTTTCTCGGTCTTACTTATTTCACTAAGGGTAATATTCTCTAAGTCCATCCAAGTTGTTGCAAATGGCAGAATTTCATTCTTTTTTATGGCTGAGTAATATTCCATTTTATATATTACACCACATCTTCTTTACCCATTCATCTGTTGATAGACACTTAGGTTGCTTCCGTATCTTTGCTATTGTAAATAATCCTGCTATGAACATTGGGGTACATATATCTTTTTGAATTATTGTCTTCTTTTTTTGTAGATATATACCCAGGAGGGAATTGCATGATCACATGGTAGTTCTATTTTTAGGTTTTTGAGGAACCTTATACTGTTTTCCACAGTGGCTGCACCAATTTACATTCCCACCAACATTGTACAAGGGTTCCCTTTTCTCCACATCCCCACCAACATTTGTTATTTGTAGACATTCTAACAGGTGTGAGATGATATCTCATTGTGGTTTTGATTTGCATTTCTCTAATGATTAGTGATGCTGAGCATCTTTTCATGTGCCTGTTAGCCATCTGTATGTCTTCTTGGGAAAAATGTCTATTTAAGACTTCTGCCCTTTTTTTTTTTTTCCGGTACATGGGCCTCCCACTGCTGAGGCCTCTCCCATCGCAGAGCACAGGCCCTGGATGCGCAGGCTCAGCAGCCATGACTCACGGGCCCAGCCGCTCTGCGGCATGCGGGATCCTCCCGGACTGGGGCACAAACCCGCATCCCCTGCATCGGCAGGCGGACTCCCAACCACTGCGCCACCAGGGAAGCCCTTCTGCCCATTTTTAATTGGTTTGTTGGTTTTTTTCTTGATGCTGAGTTGTATGAGCTCTTTATATATTTTGGATATTAACCCCTTATTGATCATATCATTTGCAAATATTTTCTCCCATTCCATAGTCTGTCTCTTCGTTTTGTCAATGGTTTCCTTTGCTGTGCAAAAGTTTTTATGTTTAATTAGGTCCCATTTGTTTATTTTGCTTTTATTTCTTTTGCTGTAGGAGACAGATCCAAAAAATATTGCTATGACTTATGTCAAAGAGTGTTCTGCCTATGTTCTCTTCTAGAAGTTTTATGGTTTCAGGTCTTACATTTAGGTCTTTAATCCATTTTTAGTTTATTTTTGTGTATGGTGTGAGGAAATGTTCTAATCTCATTCTTTTACATGTGGCTGTACAGTTTTCCCAGCACCACTTATTGAAGAGACTGTCTTTTCTCCATTGTATATTCTTGCCTCCTTTGTCATGGATCAATTGACCGCAGGTGCATGGGTTTATTTCTGGGTTCTCTATTCTGTTCCATTGATCTATGTGTCTATTTTTTTGCCAGTACCATGTTGTTTTCATTACAAATAAATGTGTTGTTTTGATTACAATAAATGTGTATTCTGGTGTTGTTGGGTAGAGCATTCTATAAATATCCATTAGATCAAGTTGGTTGATAGTGTCATTTATGTCTTCTATACACTTGTTGAGTATCAGTAGCTTTGTAGTACAGTCTGAAGTCAGGGAGCATGATACCCCAGCTTTGTTCTTTTTTCTCAAGATTTCTTTGGCAGTTCGGGGTTTCTTGTGGTTCCATAAAAATTTTAGGATTATTTGTTCAAGTTCTGTGAAAAATGTCATGGGTTATTTTGATAAGGATTGCCTTAAATCTGTAGATCACTTTGGGTAGTATGGACATTTTAAACAATATTAATTCTCCCAATCCAAGAACATGGGATATCTTTCCATTTCTTTGTATCATTTTCAAATTCCTTCATCAATGTTTTACAGTTTTCAGAGTATAGGTCTTTCACCTCCTTGGTTAAGTTTATTCCTAGGTATTTTATTCTTTTTGATGTGATTTTATTCACGATTGTTTTCTTGCTTTATCTTTCTGATAGTCCATTATTAGTGTATAGAAAAGCAACAGATTTCTATATATTAATCTTGTATCTTGCAACTTTACTGAATTCATTTATTAGTTCCAATACTTTTTTGGTGGAGACTTTAGGGTTTCTTATATATAGTATCATGTCATCTGGAAATAGAGTTTTATTTCTTCCCTTCCAATTTGGATGCACTTTATTTCTTTGTCTTGTCTGATTGCAGTGGCTAGAACTTCCATTGCTATGTTAAATATAAGTAGCAAGAGAGGGCATCCTTGTTGTCTTCCTGATCTTAAAGACTTTCAGTATTTCACCATTGAGTATGATGGTAGCTCTGAGTTCGTCATAAATGGCCTTTAATATGTTGATATATGTTCCCTCTATATCAACTAGAAGTATGTTGTTTAATTTCCAAATATATATTTGGAAAAATAGAACTGTAAAATATATTTTACATATACTTTATAAATTTATCATTTAACTCCATTATGGTAAGAGAAAATACTTTGCATGATTTCAATACTTTTAACTCTTTTCAGGTTTGTTTTATGGTTCAGAATATGGCCTATGTTGAATGATCCACGTGCATTTGAAAATAAATGTGTATTCTGGTGGTGTTGGGTAGAGCATTTTATAAATGTCAATTAGATCAAGTTGGTTGATAGTGTTAGTTATGTCTTCTATATCCTTGTTGAGTATCTGCTGACTTATTCTATTGACTCCTGTATTGGAGTCTCTCTCCAACCATAGGGTGGATTTGTCTATTCCTCCTTTCAGTTCTATCAGTTTTTGTTTCATGTATTTTGAAGCTCTGTTGTTTGGTACATTACAAATTTAGGAGAGTTATGTTGTCACGTTTAATTGACCACTTTTTCATCATATCCCTCTTTATCCTTAGTAATATTCCTTGCTTTAAAGTGTCTTCTCTGATAATATAGCCATTCCAGCTTTCTTTGGATTAGTGTTTGCATAGTGTACCTTTTTCAATTCCTTTTATTTTTAACCTACCTATGTATTCATATATAAGTGGGTTTCTTATAGACAGCATGTAGTTTTGGGTGTTGATTTTTTAGCCAATCTGACATTCTTTATTTCTTTTCTTGATCTTTTAATTGGTGTGTTTAGACCAGGGGTGAGCAAACTACAATCTATGGGCTGGCCGCTTGTTTGGCAATAAAGTTTTCTGGGAATCCAGTCATGTTCATTTGTTTAAATATTATCTATGTCTATTTTCCGGCCTATAATGGCAGAGTGGAGTAGTTGTGCCTGAGACCCTATGGCCTGTTAGCTGAAAATATTTACTATTGGGTCTTTAAGAAACATGTCCTGACCTCTGATTTAGATGATTTATATTTAATGCAATTATTGATATAGTTGGGTGTTCTTGAACTTTATTAAACTGAATTATACTTAGAACAATTAGAAGATCAAGAAGGAAACATGTCTTGAAAAACACTGTAAGCCAACTAGAACTACCAGACCTTTAGAGAACACTCAACAGCAGCAGAATAGACATTCTTCTCAAATGCATATAGAATATTCTCTAGAATTAATGATATGCTAGGTCATAAAACAAACCTCCATAAATTTCAAAATATAAAATGATACAATGTATGTTCTGTGACCACAGTGGAATGAAATTAGAATAAGAAAAAAGAATTTGGGAAACTCACAAATATACAGAAAGTAAACAAGACACTTTTAAACAACCAATGGGTGAAAAAACAAATCAACAGAGAAATTAGAAAATATTTTGAAAATGAAGACACAATATAATAAAACTAATGGGATGCAGCTAAAGTGCTTAGATGGAAAATTATATTCATAAACATATAATTAGATTGGTAAACATATACACATATAATTAATTATATCTTTACAGAAAATATGCTGTACACCTTAAACTTATATAGTGCTGTATGTTAATTATACCTCAATAAACCTGGAAAAAAATAAAATGAAACTTAAAAGAAGGAAAAATTGATTTCAAATCAATAATATAACCCTCCACATTAGTTAAGAGCAAACTAAACCCAAAGAAGTAGAAGGTAGAGAATAATAAAAATTGGAGTGGAAATGAATGAGAGAATAGGAAAACAATAGAGAAAATTAATGAAACCAGAAGCTGATTCTTTAAAAAGACAAACAAAATTGACAAAACTTTAGCTAGATTGACTAAGAAAAAAGGAGAGAAGCCTCATTGCTAGAATCAGAAACAAAAAAAGAGACATCATTACCAACCTTAGAGAAATAAAAAGGATTACAAAGGAATGCAATGAAAAATGTATGCCAAGGGTCTTCCCTGGTGGCGCGGTGGTTGAGAGTCCGCCTGCCGGTGCAGGGGACGCGGGTTCGTGCCCCGGTCTGGGAGGAT
Source organism: Pseudorca crassidens (assembly GCF_039906515.1). Lineage (NCBI taxonomy): Eukaryota > Metazoa > Chordata > Mammalia > Artiodactyla > Delphinidae > Pseudorca > Pseudorca crassidens. The sequence goes on along the minus strand of NC_090317.1, from coordinate 72,856,617 downwards.
CCCACATGCTGCGGAGCAGCTGGGCCCATGAGCCATGGCCGCTGGGCCTGCGTGTCCGGAGCCTGTGCTCCGCAACGGGAGAGGCCACAACAGTGAGAGGCCCGCGTACAGCAAAAAAAAAAGAAAAAAAAGAAAATGTATGCCAATAAATTGGACAATCTGGATAAAATGAACAATTTCCTAGAAAGACAAACTACTGAAACTGACTCAAGAAGAAACAGACATCTGTATAGATGTATAATGAAGGAAGACATTGAATTAGTAATTTTAAAAACTACAGGGACTTCCCTAGTGGTCCAGTGGGTAAGACTCCACACTCCCAATGCAGGGGGCCTGGGTTTGATCCCTGGTTGGGGAACTAGATCCCACATACATGCTGCAACTAAGAGTTCGCATGCCACAACTATGAGCCTGCATGCCACAACTAAAGATTCTGCATGCCACAAGTAAAAGATCCCACATGCCACAACTAAGACCCGGCACAGCCAAAATAAATAAATAAATAAATATTTTTTTAAAAAAAACTACAGAAAAAGAAAAGTCCAGGCTTATACAGCTTCACCACAGGACTGGAGCAAACATTTAAAGAATAATTAATACTAAGTATTTACTAATTCTTTCAAAAATTGAAAGGGATGGAACATTTCACAACTTATAAGGCCAGGATTACTATGATACCAAAACCAGACAAAGATATCACAAGTAAAGAAAATTAGACAAAGGTCTCTTATGAATATAGACACAAAAATACCCAACAAAATACTAGTATTCTGCATCCAGAAACATATAAAAGAATTATACAGTGTGATCAAGTGGGATTTCTCCCAGGAATGTAAGGTTGCTTTAACAAGTGAAAACCAATTAATATAATATACCATATCAACAAAACAGAGACTACATGATGATCTCAATAGAGGTGGAAAGCATTTTACAGAATCCAATAAACCTGATAAAACACTGTCATGATAAAAACAATTAACAAACTAGGAGTGGAAGGGAACTTCCTCAACCAGATAAAGGGCATCTATGAAAAAATCACAGCTAAAAACATACTTAATGGTGAAAGACCGGATTCTTTCCCTCTAAGATGAAGAAAGAGACACATATGCCCACCCCTACCATTGCTATTCAACACTGTACTGTAAGTCCTACCTAAAGAAATTAGGCAAGAAAAAGAAATAATAAACATCGAGACTGGAAAAGAAGTAGTGAAACTATTAATACACAATGTGATCTTGTAAATAAAATTCCTAGGCATTCCAGTAAAATACCATTAGAACTAATAAAGAAGTTTAATAATATTAATGTACAAAAATCAATTCTATTTCTATACAATAGCCATGAGCAAAATGAGAATAAGATTAAGAAAACAATTCCATTTATAATACCATCAAAAATAAACTATTTAGGATTAAATTAAAGAAGTGCAGGACTTGTACACTGAAAACTTTAAAACATCATTGAAAGAAATTAAGGAAGATGTAAATAAATGGAAAAATATTCCATGTTCATGGATTAGAAGGCTTGACATTGTTAAAATAGCAATACCCCTCAAAATGATCTATATATTCAACAGAATCCCTACCAGAATCCCAGCTGGCTTTTTTCTTTTTTCAGAAACTAACAGGCTGATCCTAAAATTCATGTGGAAATTCAAGGGATCCAGAATAGCCAAAACAATCTTGAAAAAGAAGAGCGCGCGCACACACACACACACACACACACACAAAAAGAAGAAAAAGAACACATTTGGAGACTAACATTTCCATGTGTCTATGGTCAACAATTTTCTATAAGGAGACAAAGACCATCCAATGGGGAAACAATAACTTATTTTCTTTCCTTTTTGGCTGTGCCGCATGGCTTTCAGGATCTTAGTTCCCTAACCAGGGATTAAACCCGCAACCTCAGAAGTAAAAGCACAGAGTTCCAACCAATGAACCACCACGGAATTCCCAAGAATAGCTTTTTCAAAAAAATGGATCTGTATAGCCACATGGAAAATAATGAAACTGGACCCTACTTCATACCACATACAAAAGTTAACTCAAAATGGATCAAAGACCTACATGTAAGAACTAAAACTATAAAACTGTTTAGAAGAAAACATAGGAGTAAACCTTTATGACTTTGGATTGGCAGTTATTAGATATGACACCAGAAGCAGGAACAAGAAAAGAAAAATAGATAAATTGTACCTCATAAAAGTTAAAAAAAAAAAAAAGTGCTTCAAAGGATGCTACTGAGAAAAGGAAAAAACCCACAGAATGGGAGAAAATATTTGCAAGTCATGTATCTGATCACGGACCTGCATCTAGAATATATAAAGGACTCTTATGACTTAATAATTTAAAAAACAATTAACAATTGGGCAAACGATCTAAACAGACATTCCTCCAAAAAATACGTACAAATCGCCAATAGGCATATGAAAAAATGCTCAATACCATTAGTTGTCAAGAAAATCAGTCATTGGGACTTCCTTGCTGGTGCAGTGGTTAAGAATGCACCTGCCAATGCAGGGAACAGGGGTTTGAGCCCTGCTCCGGGAAGATCCCACATGCCACAGAGCAACTCAGCCCGTGCACCACAACTACTGAGCCTGTGCTCTAGAGCTCCCGAGCCACAACTACTGAAGCCCGAGTGTCTAGAGCCCATGCTCTGCAACAAGAGAAGCCACCACAATGAGAAGCCCGCACACTGCAACGAACAGTAGCCCTCGTGTGCCACAAGTACAGAAAGCCCACGTGCAGCAACGAAGACGCAACACGGCCAAAAATAACTAATAAATAAATTAATTTTTTAAAAAAGAAAATCAGTCATCAGGAAATCAAAACCACAATGGGATATCACTCTACACTCAGAAGGATGGCTAGAATCAAAAAGTCAGATAATACAAGTGTTGGCAAGCTGGTGGTGAAATCAGAAGCCTTACACAACTGGTGACAATATAAAATGGTGCAGCCACTTAGGAAAATGGTCTGGCAGGTCCTCAAACAATTAAACAGAGTCACGGAGAGGGGAGCTTAAAGATGGTGGAAGAGTAAGACGTGGAGATCACCTTACTCCCCACAAATACATCAGAAATACATCTACATGTGGAACAACTCCTACAGAACACCTACTGAATGCTGGCAGAAGACCTCAGACCTACAAAAGGCAAGAAACCCCCCACGTACTTGGGTAGGGCAAAACAAAAAAGAAAAAAACAGAGACAAAAGGATACGGATGGGACCTGCACGAGTAGGAGGGAGCTGTGACGGAGGAAAAGGTTCCACACACTAGGAAGCCCTTTGCGGGTAGAGACAGGGGAGTGGACACGGTGTGGGGGCGGCGAACTTTGGAGGCACGGAAGAGAGCACAGCAACAGGGGTGCGGAGGGCAAAGTGGAGGGATTCCCGCACAGAGGATCAGTGCTGACCAGCACTCACCAGCCCGAGAGGCTTGTCTGCTCACCCGCCAGGACCAGTGGGGGCTGGGAGCTGAGGCTCCGGCTTTGGTCGGATCCCAGGGAAAAGACTGCAGTTGGTTGCGGGAACACAGCCTGAAGGGGGCTAGTGCGCCACGGCTAGCCGGGAGGGAGTCCGGGAAAAAGTCTGGAGCTGCCGTAGAGGCAACAGACTTTTTCTTGTCTCTTTGTTTCCTGGTGCGCAAGGAGAGGGGATTAAGAGTGCCGCTTAAAGGAGCTCTAGGGACGGGGGCGAGCTGCGGCTATCAGCGCGGACCCCAGATACGGGCATGAGATGCTGAGGCTGCTGTTGCCGCCACCAAGAAGCCTGTGTGCAAGCACAGGTCACTATCCACACCTCCCCTCCCAGGAGCCTGTGCAGCCCGCCACTGCCAGGGTCCCGTGATCCAGGGACAAAGTGCCCAGGAGAACACACGGTGCCTCAGGCTGGTTCAACATCACACAGGCCTCTGCCGCGGCAGGCTTGCCTCGAACTCCGTACCCCTCCCTCCCCCAAGCCTGAGTGAGCCAGAGCCCCAGAATAAGCTGCTGCTTTAACCCTGTCCTGTCTGAAAAAAGAACAGACGCCCTCAGGAGGCCTACACGAAGAGGCGGGTCCAAGTCCAAAGATGAACCCCAGGAGTTGTGTGAACAAAGAAGACAAAGGGAAATTTCTCCCAGCAGCCTCAGGAGCAGCGGATTAAATCTCCGCAATCAACCTGATGTACCCTGCATCTGTGGAATACCTGAATAGACAATGAATCATCCCAAATTGAGGAGGTGGACTTTGGGAGCAATGATATACATATATTATTCCCTTTTTCTCTTTTTGTGAGTGCGTATATGTATGCTTCTGTGTGTGTTTTTGTCAGTATAGCTTTGCTTTTACCATCTGTTCTAGGGTTCTGTCTGTATTTTATTTTTATTATAGGTTTTTTAACTTTTTTATGTTATTATTATTATATTTCTGTGGTACGCAGGCCTCTCATTGTTGTGGCCTCTCCCATTGTGGAGCACAAGCTCTGGAGACACAGGCTCAGCAGCCACGGCTCACAGGCCTAGCCGCTCCGTGGCATGTGGGATCTTCCTGGACCGGGACACAAACCCGTGTCCCCTGCATTGGCAGGAGAACGCTCAACCACTGCGCCACCAGGGAATCCCTTTTATTATAGTTTTTAGCACTCTTATCACTGGTGGATTTGCTTTTTGGTTTGGTTGCTCTCCTCTTCCTCTCTTTTTTTTATAAAAAATTTATTAATTTTTTAAAATAATTGTTTTAATAATTATTCTTTATTTTTATTTTAATAACTTTATTTTATTTTCCTTTTTTAATTTTACCTTCTTCTTTCTTTCTTCCCCTTTTCTCCCTTTTATTCTGAGCTGTGTGGATGACAGGCTCTTGGTGCTCCAGCCAGGCATCAGGGCTGTGCCTCTGAGGTGGGAGAGCCAAGTTCAGTACACTGCTCCACAAGAGACCTCCCAGCTCCATGTAACATCAAATGGCAAAAATATCCCAGAGATCTCTATCTCAGCGCCAAGACCCAGCTCCACTCAACGACCAGCAAGCCCTATGCCAAACAACTAGCAAGACACGAACACAACCCCGTCCATTAGCAGAGAGGATGCCTAAAACAATAATAAGGCCACAGACACCCCAAAACACACCAGCAGACATGGACCTGCCCATCAGAAAGACAAGATCCAGTGTCATCCACCAGAACGCAGGAACTAGTCCCCTCCACCAGGAAGCCTACACAATGCACTGAACCAACCTTAGGCACTGGGGACAGACACCAAAAACAACAGGAACTACAAACCTGTAGCCTGTGAAAAGGAGACCCCAATCACCGTTAAGTTAAGCAAAATGAGAAGACAAAGAACCACACAGCAGATGAAGGAGCAATGCAAAAACTCACCAGACCTGAAAAAAGAAGAGGAAATAGGCAGTCTAACTGAAAAAGAATTCAGAATAATGATAGTAAAGATGATCCAAAATCATGGAAATAGAATGGAGAAAATATAAGAAACCTTTAACATGGACCTAGAAGAACTAAAGAACAAACAAACAGTGACGAACAAAACAATAAATGAAATTAAAACTGCTCTAGAAGGGATCAATAGCAGAATAACTGAAGCAAAAGAACGGAAAACTGACCTGGAAGATAAAATAGTGGAAAAAACTACTGCAGAGCAGAATTAAGAGAAAAGAATTAAAAAAATTGAGGACAGTCTCAGAGACCTCTGGGACAACATTAAATGCACCAACATTCGAATTACAGGGGTCCCAGAAGAGAAAAAGAAAGGGACTGAGAAAATATTTCAAGAGATTAGAGTTGAAAACTTCCCTAATATGGGAAAGGAAATAGTTAATCAAGTCCAGAAAGCAGAGAGAGTCCCATACAGGATAATTCCAAGGAGAAACACACCAAGACACATATTAATCAAACTATCAAATATTAAATAAAAAGAATATTAAAAGCAGCAAGGGAAAAACAACACATAACACATAAGGGAATCCCCATAAGGTTAACAGCTGATCTTTCAGCAGAAACTCTGCAAGACAGACGGGAGTGGCAGGATATATTTAAAGTGATGAAGGGCAAAAACCTATAACCAAGATTACTCTACCCAGCAAGGATCTCATTCAGATTTGACGGAGAAATTAGAACCTTTACAGACAAGCAAAAGCTAAGAGAATTCAGCACCACCAAACCAGCTTTACAACAAATGCTAAAGGAATTTCTCTAGGCAGGAAACACAAGAGAAGGAAAAGACCTACAATAACAAACCCAAAACAATTAAGAAAATGGTAATAGGAACATACATATCGATAATTACCTTACATGTAAATGGATTAAATGCTCCAACCAAAAGACATAGACTGGCTGAATGGATACAAAAACAAGACCCGTATATATGCCGTCTACAAGAGACCCACTTCAGACCTAGGGACACATACAGACAGAAAGTGAGGGAATGGAAAAAGATATTCCATGCAAATGGAAATCAAAAGAAAGCTAGAGTAGCAATTCTCATATCAGACAAAATAGACTTTAAAAGAAAGATTATTACAAGAGACAAAGAAGGACACTACATAATGATCAAGGGATCAATCCAAGAAGAAGATATAACAATTATAAATATTTATGTACCCAACATAGGAGCACCTCAATACATAAGGCAAATACTAACAGCCATAAAAGGGGAAATCGACAGTAACAAAATCATAGTAGGGGACTTTAACACCCCACTTTCACCAATGCACAGATCATCCAAAATGAAAACACATAAGGAAACACAAGCTTTAAATGATACATTAAACAAGATGGCCTTAATTGATATTTATAGGACATTCCATCCAAAAACAACAGAATACACATTCTTCTCAAGGGCTCATGGAACATTCTCCAGGATAGATCATATCTTGGGTCATAAATCAAGCATTGGTAAATTTAAGAAAATTGAAATCATATCACATATCTTTTCTGACCACAACACTATGAGACTAGATATCAATTACAGGAAAAAATCTGGAAAAATACAAACACATGGAGGCTAAACAATACACTACTTAATAACCAAGAGATCACTGAAGAAATCAAAGAGGAAATCAAGAAATACCTAGAAACAAATGACAATGAAAACACGACGACCCAAAACCTATGGGATGCAGCAAAAGCAGTTCTAAGAGGGAAGTTTATAGCAATACAATCCTACCTTAAGAAACAAGAAACATCTGAAATAAACAACCTAACCTTACACCTAAAGCAGTTACAGAAAGAAGAACAAAAATCCCCAAAGTTAGCAGAAGGAAATAAATCATAAAGATGAGATCAGAAATAAATGAAAAAGAAATGAAGGAAACAATAGCAAAGATCAGTAAAACTAAAAGGTGATTCTTTGATATGATAAACAAAATTGATAAACCATTAGCCAGACTCATCAAGAAAAAAATGGAGAAGACTGAAATCAACAGAATTTGAAATGAAAAAGGAGAAGCAACAAATGACACTGCAGAAATACAAAGGATCATGAGAGATTACTACAAGCAACTCTATGCCAATAAAATGGACAACCTGGAAAAAATGGGCAAATTCTTAGAAATGCACCACCTTCCGAGACTGAACCAGGAAGAAACAGAAAATATGAACAGACCAATCACAAGCACTGAAATTGAAACCGTGATTAAAAGTCTTCCAACAAACAAAAGTCCAGGACCAGATGGCTTCACAGGCGAATTGTATCAAACATTTAGAGAAGAGCTAACCTCTATCCTTCTCAAACTCTTCCAAAATATAGCAGAGGGAGGAACACTCCCAAACTCATTCTACGAGGCCACCATCACCCTGATACCAAAACCAAAGATGTCACAAAGAAAGAAAACTACAGGCCAATATCACTGATAAACACAGATGCAAAAACCCACAACAAAATACTAGCAAACAGAATCCAACAGGCAGCACATTAAAAGGATCATACACCATAAACAAGTGGTAATCATACCAGGAACGCAGGGATTCTTCAATATATGCAAATCAATCAATGTGATACACCATATCAACAAACTGAAGGACAAAAACCATATGATCATCACAATAGATGCAGAGAAAGCTTTTGACAAAATTCAACACCTATTTATGATTAAAAAAAAAAACCCAGAAAGTAGGCATAGAGGGAACTTTCCTCAACATAACAAAGGCCACATATGACAAACCCACAGCCAACATCATCCTCAATGGTGAAAAACTGAAACCATTTTCACTAAGATCACGAACAAGACAAGGTTGCCCACTCGCACCACTATTATTCAACATAGTTTTGGAAGTTTTAGCCACAGCAATCAGAGAAGAAAAAGAAATAAAAGGAATCCAAATGGGAAAAGAAGAAGTAAAGCTGTCATTGTTTGTAGATGACAACTGTTTGTAGATGTAGATGAAATACACAGAGAATCCTAATGATGCTACCAGAAGACTACTAGAACTAATCAATGAATCTGGTAAAGTAGCAGGGTACAAAGATAATGCAGAGAAATCTCTTGCATTCCTATACACTAATGATGAAAAATCTGAAAGTGAAATTAAGAAAACACTCCTATTTCCCATGGCAATGAAGAGAATAAAATATCTCGGAATAAACCTACCTAAGGAGACAAAAGACCTGTATGCAGAAAATTATAGGACACTGATGAAAGAAATTAAAGATGATACAAATACATGGAGAAATATACCGTGTTTTGGATTGGAAGAATCAACATTGTGAAAATGACTCTACTACCCAAAGCAATCTACAGATTCCATGCAATCCCTAACAAACTACCACTGGCATTTTTCACAGAACTAGAACAAAAAATCTCACTATTTGTATGGAAACACAAAAGACCCCGAATAGTCAAAGCAATCTGGAGAACGAAAAACGGAGCTGGAGGAATCAGGCTCCCTGACTTCAGACTATACTACAAAGCTACAGTAACCAAGACAGTATAGTACTGGCACAAAAACAGAAATATAGACCAATGGAACAGGATAGAAAGCCCAGAGATAAACCCACGCACATATGGTCATCTTATCTTTGATAAAGGAGGCAGGAATGTACAGAAAGGACAGCCTCTTCAATAAGTGGTGCTGGGGAAACTGGACAGGTACATGTAAATGTTTGAGATTAGATCACTCCCTAACACCATACACAAAAATAAGCTCAAAATGGATTAAAGACCTAAATGTAAGGCCAGAAACTATCAAACTCTTAGAGGAAAACAGGCAGAACACTCTATGACATAAATCACAGCAAGATCCTTTTTGACCCACCTCCTAGAGAAATGGAAATAAAATGAAAATAAACAAATGGGACCTAATGAAACTTAAAAGTTTTTGCACAGTAAAGGAAACCATAAACAAGACGAAAAGACAACCCTCAGAATGGGAGAACATATTTGCAAATGAAGCAACTGACAGAGGATTAATCTCCAAAATTTACAAGCAGCTCATGGAGCTCAGTATCAAAAAAACCAAACAACCCAACCCAAAAATGGGCAGAAGACCTAAATAGACATTTCTCCAGAGAAGATATACAGATTGCCAATAGACACATGAAAGAATGCTCAGAATCATTATTCATTAGAGAAATGCAAATCAAAACTACAATGAGATATCCTCTCACACCGGTCAGAATGGCCACCATCAAAAAATCTACAAACAATAAATGCTGGAGATGGTGTGGAGAAAAGGGAACCCTCCTGCACTGTTGGTGGGAATGTAAATTGATACAGCCACTATGGAGAACAGTATGGAGGTTCCTTAAAAAACTACAAATAGAACTACCATACGACCCAGCAATCCCACTACTGGGCATATACCCTGAGAAAACCATAATTCAAAAAGAGTCATGTATCAAAATGTTCACTGCAGCTCTATTTACAATAGCCAGGACATGGAAGCACTCTAAGTGTCCATCGACAGATGAAAGGATAAAGAAGAAGTGGCACATATATACAATGGAATATTACTCAGCCCTAAAAAGAAACGAAATTGAGCTATTTGTAATGAGGTGGATAGACCTAGAGTCTGTCAAAAAGAGTGAAGTAAGTCAGAAAGAGAAAGACAAATACCGTATGCTAACACATATATATGGAATTTAAGAAAAAAAATGTCATGAAGAACCTAGGGGTAAGACAGGAATAAAGACACAGACCTCCTGGAGAATGGACTTGAGGATATGGGGAGGGGGAAGGGTGAGCTGTGACAAAGCGAGAGAGAGGCATGGACACATATACACTACCAAACGTAAGGTAGATAGCTAGTAGGAAGCAGCCGCATAGCACAGGGATATCAGCTCGGTGCTTTGTGACCACCTGGGGGGGTGGGATAGGGAGGGTGGGAGGGAGGGCGACACAAAAGGGAAGAGATATGGGAACATAGGTATATGTATAACTGATTCACTTTGTTATAAAGAATAAACTAACACACCATCGTAAAGCAATTATACGCCAATAAAGATGTTAAAAAAAAACAATTTAGTAGATGCTGCTTCTGTAAACTAAATTAAAATATTTTAAAATGATATGATTCTCACTTACCTCCTCCCCATCCTACCCCTCCCTTATGAATTCAGAAACTGTTCCTAAGTCTCCTTATTGTTCATGGCAATATAGTTATTTGCATTGGTTCTATAAAAATCTTCCACTTTTTAAACCAGGACATAAATGGACTCATTGTGCAACCAGGATATATATGCACTCATTGTGCAACAAAGGCCTTGCATGAACTATCCATATTTAAGAAAGACAGCCACTTAATAAGGTATGATAAGATACTTTTAAGGAATAAGGTTGATCTTACCTCAGCTGTATGGAGTAAATGCCTACAAAGTCCTCTCAGGGAACTGTCCTGGTACCTGACTTATAGGGAGGGTTCCCAGTCTAAATGTGATAAAAAGTTCACTTTCCATAAGGCCAGGAACCTTAGTAAATTTGAAGGACCTTGAAAAAAGATTATTTTCCTCAAATTTACAAGTACTACAGGTAAATCTGGTGGAGAGAGTTTCTTGGCCTTTGTGTCCTAGCAAATGATAACATACCCATGCACATTCACACACACCTATGGGCAATTCAGTTTTTTTTTTTTTGGGGGGGTTTGCGGGCCTCTCACTGCTGTGGCCCCTCCCGTTGCGGAGCACAGGCTCCGGACACGCAGGCTCAGCGGGCATGGCTCACGGGCCCAGCCGCTCCGCGGCATGTGGGATCTTCCCAGACCGGGGCATGAACCCGTGTCCCCTGCATCGGCAGGCGGACTCTCAACCACTGCGCCACCAGGGAAGCCCGGCAATTCAGTTTTGAATATACTTGTAAATCCATCTCCTAATTGCCTGTGTGTGTGTGTGTTTTACTCATCTTTTGAAACAGCTATAACATCATACTGGTTCCTTTATTAATTAACAAGTTAAATATTTAACGTGTTCAAAAAATGAGAAAGGAAATTAAAACGCTAAAAAGAGAGAAGATGGTAGATTTGGAAACAAGCAAAGGAGATCCAAAACATACCTAGAGTTCCTGAAGAAGAAAATGGAAAAAAATAAAACCAAATGTTTAAAAACCGTTCTAGAAAAATTTCTAGAAAAAGAGGAACACTTGAATTTACAAATTGAAAAAGCACACTATATTCCAGAAAAACTAAGACTCGCCAACACTCAGAAATTTCTTTTTATAGTCTTTTCTGTTACCACATTTATTTTTTAATTAACAGATTTACTTTATTTTTTTTACACTGAAATAAAATCCGTTTTTAATAACATTTACAACCCATCATCCTTGGAGCTGTACCTAATGGTACATACAGACATACATATATACGTGTATGTATGTCACATTTTCTTTATCCATTCATCCTTCAATGGATACTTAGACTATTTCCATGTCTTGGCTATTGTGAATAATGCTGCAGTGAACATGGTGCTGCAGATATCTCTTTGCAATAGTGACTTCATTTCCTTCGGATATATACGCAGTAGTGGGATTTCTGGATCATATGGTGGTTCTATTTTTAATTTTTTGAGAAACCTCCACATTGTTTTCCATAGTAGCTGTAAGAATTTACAGTCCCATCAACAGTACACAAGGATTCCCTTTTCTCCACATCCTGCCTTGCCTTTTTAAATTAAAAAAAAAATTAATTTATTTTTGGCTGCACTGGGTCATCGTTGCTGCATGCGGGCTTTTCTCTACTTGCGGAGAGCGGGGGCTACTCTTTGCTGTGGTGCACGGTGTTCTCATTGTGGTGGCTTCTCCTGCTGCGGAAGACAGGCTCTAGGCACGCGGGCTTCAGTAGTTGTGGAATGCAGGCTTAGTTGCTCTGTGGCATGAAGGATCTTCCCGGACTAGGGCTCAAACCCATGTCCCCTGCATTGGCAGGCGGATTCTCAATCACTACGTCACCAGGGAAGCCCTCTCCCTTGCCTTTTTGATGACAGCCATTCTGGTTTTTTTTTGTTTAACATCTTTATTGGAGTATAATTGCTTTACAATGGTGTGTTAGTTTCTGCTTTATAAAAAAGTGAATCATTTACACATATACATATGTTCCCACACCTCTGCCCTCTTGCAGCTCCCTCCCGCGCACCCTCCCTAACCCACCCCTCTAGGTGGTCACAAACCACTGAGCTGATCTCCCTGTGCTATACGGCTGATTCCCACTAGCTATCGATTTTACGTTTGGTAGTGTATATATGTCCGTGCCACTCTCTCACTTTGTCCCAGCTTACCCTTCCCCCTCCCCGTATCCTCAAGTCCATTCTCTAGTACGTCTGCATCTTTATTCCTGTCTTGCCCCTAGGTTCTTCATGATCATTTTTTTTTAGATTCCGTACATATGTGTTAGCATACAGTATTTGTTTTTCTCCTTCTGACTTACTTCACTCTGTATGACAGTCTCTAGGCCCCATCCACCTCACTACAAATAACTCAGTTTCATTCCTTTTTATGGCTGAGTAATATTCCATTGTATATATGTGACACATCTCCTTTATCCATTCATCTGTCGAAGGACAATTAGGTTGCTTCCATGTCCTGGCTTTTGTAAACAGGGCTGCAATGAACGTTTTGGTACATGATTCTTTTTGAATTATGGTTTTCTCAGTGTATATGCCCAGTAGCGGGATTGCTGGGTCGTATGGTAGTTCTATTTGTAGTTTTTTAACCAATGTCCATACTGTTTTCCATAGTGGCTGTATCAATTTACATTCCCACCAACAGTGCAAGAGGGTTCCCTTTGCTCCACACCCTCTCCAGCATTTAATGTTTGTAGATTTTTTGATGATGGCCATTCTGACCAGTGTGACATGATATCTCATTGTAGTTTTGATTTGCATTTCTCTAATGATTAATGATGTTGAGCATTCTTTCGTGTGTCTGTTGGCAATCTATACATCTTTTTTGGAGAAATGTCTATTTAGGTCTTCTGCCCAGTTTTGGATTGGGTTGTTTTTTTTAAAATATTGAGCTGCAGCTCAGCTGCTTGTAAATTTTTGAGATTATTCCTTTGTCAGTTGCTTCATTTGCAAATATATTCTCCCATTCTGAGGGTTGTCTTTTCGTCTTGTTTATGGTTTCCTTTGCTGTGCAAAAGATTTTAAGTTTCATTAGGTCCCATTTATTTTTGGATTTATTTCCATTTCTCTAGGAGGGGGGTCAAAGTATCTTGCTGTGATTTATGTCACAGTGTTCTGCCTATGTTTTCCTCTAAGAGTTTGATGGTGTCTGGTTTACATTTAGGTCTTTAATCCATTTTGAGTTTATTTTTGTGTATGGTGTTAGCGAATGTTCTAATTTCATTCTTTTACATGTAGCTGCCCAGTTTACCCAGCACCACTTATTGAAGAGACTGTCTTTTCCCCACTGTACATTTCTGCCTCCTTTGTCAAAGATAAGGTGACCATACATGCGTGGGTTTATCTCTGGGCTTTCTATCCTGTTCCATTGATCTATGTTTCTGTTTCTGTGCCAGTACCATACTGGCTTGATTACTGTAGCTTTGTAGTATAGTCTGAAGTCAGGGAGCCTGATACCCCCAGCTCCATTATTCTTTCTCAAGATTGCTTTGGCTATTCGGGGTCTTTTGTGTTTCCATACAAATTGTGAAATTTTTTGTTCTAGTTCTGTGAAAAATGCCAGTTGTAGTTTGACAGGGATTGCATTGAATCTGTAGATTCCTTTGGGTAGTAGAGTCATTTTCACAATGTTGATTCTTCCTACCCAAGAACATGGTATATCTCTCCATCTATTTGTATCATCTTTAATTTCTTTCATCAGTGTCTTATAATTTTCTGCATACAGATCTTTTGCCTCTTTAGGTAGATTTTCCTAGGTATTTTATTCTTTTTGCTGCAATGGTAAATGCGAGTGTTTTCTTAATTTCACTTTCAGATTTTTCATCTTCACTGTATAGGAATGCAAGAGATTTCCGTGCATTAATTTTGTATCCTGCTACTTTGCCAAATTCATTGATTAGCTCTAATAGTTTTCTGGTAGCATCTTTAGGATTCTCTATGTATAGTATCATGTCATCTACAAACAATGACAGCTTTACTTTTTCTTTTCCAACTTGGACTCCTTTTATTTCTTTTTCTTCTCTGATTGCTGTGGCTAAAACTTTCAAAACTATGTTGAATAACAGTGGTGAGAGTGGGCAACCTTGTCTTTTTCCTGATCTTAGTGGAAATGGTTTCAGTTTTTCACCATTTAGGATGATGTTGGCTGTGGGTCTGTCATATATGGCCTTTATTATGTTGAAGAAAGTTCCCTCTATGCCTATATTCTGGAGGGATTTTATCATAAATAGGTGGTGAATTTTGTCAAAAGCTTTCTCTGCATCTATTGAGATGATCATATGGTTTTTGACCTTCAATTTGTTAATATGGTGTATCACGTTGATTGATTTGCATATACTGAAGAAGCCTTGCATTCCTGGGATAAACCCCACTTGATCATAGTGTATGATCCTTTTAATGTGTTGCTGGATTCTGCTTGCGAGTATTTTGTTGAGGATTTTTGAATCTATGTTCATCAGTGATATTGGCCTGTAGTTTTCTTTCTTTGTGACATCTTTGCCTGGTTTTGGTATCAGACTGATGGTGGCCTCACAGAAGGAGTTTCGGAGTGTTCCTCCCTCTGCTATATTTTGGAAGAGTTTGAGAAGGATAGGTGCTAGCTCTTCTCTAAATGTTTGATAGAATTCACCTGTGAAGCCATCTGGTCCTGGGCTTTTGTTTGTTGGAAGATTTTTTTTAAATTAATTATTTATTTTTGGCTGTGTTGGGTCTTTGTTTCTGTGCAAGGGCTTTCTCTAGTTGCGGCGAGCGGGGGCCGCTCTACATCGAGGTGTGTGGGCCTCTCACTATCGCGGCCTCTCTTGTTGTGGAGCACAGGCTCCGGACACGCAGGCTCAGCGGCCATGGCTCACGGGCCCAGCTGCTCCACGGCATGTGGGATCTTTCCGGACCGGGGCACAAACCCGTGTCCCCTGCATCGGCAGGCGGACTCTCAACCACTGCGCCACCAGGGAAGCCCTGATATACTTTTTAAATAAAAGGCACTGACGGTATGAAGTTCATGCTGGGCACTGCTTTAGTAATTCAGATTCTGTTATGAGGTATTCTTGTTATCATGATTTTCTTGATTTTCCATTATTACTGTTGTTTAAAATGTCCAACTGGTCAAGGGTTTTGTTTCCTGATTCCATTATTAATTTCTAGTTTTACTGCATTGTGATCAGATAATGTTGTCTGTTTTATTTCTATGTCTTAGAATTTTATTCACGTTTTTCTTTTTTTATTCAGGTTTTTCTTGTGATCAATTTTGTAAATGTTCAAAGGGCACATGAAAAGAAAATGAGTTTTCTATTCTCAGGCTATAAAGTATGTTTTCAGGTTATACAGTACATTTCTATTAAATCTTCCATACTAAGAATGTTATTTAGGTATTCTCTGTCCTTTCTTTTTATTGTTTGTATTCTTTTAAATTCCTGCCATAGATTGAGAGAGGTGAACTAAATTTCATGTGTTTATGTTCTTCCTTATAATTCCTATAGTTTGATATCAAAATCCATCAAAGATATCATGCATGAATACACACAAAATGACAGAGCAATAATTTCTAAATATTAGGAAGCCAAATTCATCAGCCTTTTAAAAAATAATAATACACCATGACCAAATAGGGGTTATTCCAGAAATGCAACAATGACTCAATTTTAGGAAATATATTATTATAATTCAATATATTAATACTTCAAAAGAGAAAAACCATATGATTATCTCTATAGAAGCTTAAAAGACATGTAATTCAATTCAATATCTATTGAGTTTTTTAAAAATTCTAACTAAAACAGAAACAGGTGGACATAATAAAGTCTATCTAATAATACCATCCTTAATCAGGGAACAGTAGCAAACTACTATGTAAGTTCAAAAGGTTTACTATTATTTTGATTATTTCATAACAAAATGTTAGCAGTATCCGATATTGTAATTTTGGTTTGGAAAACTCTGTACCCTACATTTAGTCAAAGTTAAAACTTGATTAAATTAGACATCAAATCTAGTGACCTAAGAGCAATAAAGTCATGTTGAACAATTATGGTCCTATTTTTATACTCAATACTATACTTCAATAAAAATCAAGGTAAAAAATGTTCTTACTCTAAGTAGTATGCCAAAGAGTCAAAATACAGACATACCACGGGGAAAAGCTAGCTCTTAAAGAATCATTTGACTGGTTATCAAGTATTGCATTGGGACAAATTTCTGGTGATAAAGACTAGGTTAGTAAGATTTGAAACCCCTTTTATAACTGTGTTACCAAACTCCCAGTCCCACTGTACCTGTTTCTTTCAGGAGATTCCAGATGTCTCTGCATTTATGGATCTGATCAAGTGCACGATTCAGTAACATGGTCTATTTGGTAAGAAAGCCATGAGAAAATTAGTCTCAACCAAACCAAACTTTAAGCAAATAAAAATATCACTTTCACTAAAAACAGTTAAAAATAAAACTATAGAAAAATGAAAGTATAAAGTGAATATTTGGAATTTATATATAAATATTAGCCTCTCTCTATATTTTTTTACTTTTCCTTAATGTTCCAGGAAAATGAGGATTATATAGAAAATCTTGAACATTATCAATTTCTTTAATAATCTAGGATAGACGAGAAGCACTTCCAGAATGGTGGTATAAGGAGAGCCATGGATCCTCTCCCCAGCAAAACTACCATAACTGGTGAGAATTTTAAAACACAATCATATAAAGTCTCTGGAAATTGCCCTGAGGGCATATAGCAAATGGGGAAACATCTATTCCAGGAAATCTAAGAAGTCTCAGTAAGAAGAGTGAATACCTGTAGCAGTTGAGCCATGATCTGCTCACTCTCCCCCAAGCTCAGTGTGATGTAAGTGCACTTTAGGTGGGTGTGGCCAAGAAGATGGGGCTCACTCTATCCTTAGTTTCCAGGCTAGGGATGACCAGAATGGGCATGCTGCCAGTACTTCTCATCCCCCTCCCCAAGATCTGTATTGCATGAGTTCTATTATAAATAGGCACAACTGAGAAGACTTGAGCTCTCTTTTTCTACCCAGTCCCCATACCAGACATTGCAAATTGAGAATACTGGGTCTCAATCGCCCTCACCTCAGCTTGCTTATAAGATAGAGTTTCCATGCTGGAAGAGGCAAGCCAAGAATGCTAGGGACTACGACTTTTGCCTAGCCCTGACTCATAGAGCTGTATTGTCACTCTGATATAAATGGGTCACTGTCCCTGCCTCTAGTTTCAAAGCAGTGGTATAGAGTTTCTGCTCAGGAGGAGAGGAAGGCCATTAGAAGAGTGAGCTCTGTAATCACCCTAAGGAGACTGACTTTTATTGACATAGAATTTGAGGAAGTTCGAGTCTAAGGGCACTATAAAAAAGTGGAGATTTTGGTTTGGGCAATTAACAGGAGGTTGGTAACTAATGATATCGACAAGCCAAACAGTAGACCAGCTAGAAGTTTACAGAGAGAACCAGGGGAAGAGAAAGCTAAGAAGATTCCCTATCCCTTCAAAGGGGCATTACTTTAATTGGATCAGATGTGGAGCAATTTATGCCAAAGAGCATTTCCAAACACTCACATGAACGTGCGCGCGCGCGCACACACACACACACACACACACACACACACACACACACACACACACACACACACACACACACACACACACAGCAGTCACCTAGTAATTAGTCAAGATTTACATCTGTGTGTGATACCAATAAAAGAAGCCCATTCAGAAGCTTAACAGGGAGATCACAGAAAGAGATAGTCAAAAATAACCCTGCTAAAACTTCTTTCATCCCTTTTCAGGGGAGGGGTCAGGGTGACTGCAAAGGCAAAGACTGTAATCTCTGACAAGTAATATCAGAAGCTGTATACTACTATACAGCTGTGGGAAATAGACTGCACTGAACTAGCCCAGCCAAATCACTAAACAAATAAACAAGCAAATATTAACAGCAAGTCCCAGATGGGGGGGAATCAGTATCCAAAGATGTTCCAATATATTATGCAAAATGTCCAGTTTTCAACCAAAAATTATAAGATATGCAAAGAAACAAGAAGTATGACCCATACACAGGAATACACAGGAATAAAGTAGGCAACAGGAACTGACTTTGGAAAGGTCCAATGTTGGAATTTAGCAGACGTAGATTTCAAAGTAGCTATTCTAAATATGTTCAAACAACTAAAGGAAACCACACTTAAAGAAGGAAGGTATGATGACAATGTCAGGAAATGCAGAATCTTGATTAAAAAGGCAGTGGGATAACATATTCAATGTAATGAAATAAAATATCAGTCATCCAAGAATCTAATATCCAGCAAAACTATCTTTCAGAGCTGAAAGCAAAATAAATTCTCAGATTAAAAAAAGCTGAGAGAATCTTGTTGCTAGCAGAACCATTTTATAAAAATGCTAAGAGAGATTCTTCAGGCTGAAAGCAAGTGACACCAGACAGTAATCTGAATCCAAAGGAAAAAACAAAGTGTACTGATAAAAGTAATTATGTAACTGTAAAAGAAAGTATAAATATATATTTCTTCTTTCTTCTCGTTTTAAAAAAACAACTGTATAAAACTATATATAGGTTTTTAAATACCATTTCACCAACCCAAAAAGAAAATACATTCTTTCTCAAGCACACATGGCACTTTATCCAGGACAGACCATTTGTTAGGCCACAACACAGACTTCAAATAAATTTAAAATAACTTGAAGTCGGGCTTCCCTGGTGGCGCAGTGGTTGAGAGTCCGCCTGCCGATGCAGGGGACATGGGTTCGTGCCCCGGTCCAGGAACATCCCACATGCCGCGGAGTGGCTAGGCCCATGAGTCATGGCCGCTGAGCCTGCGCATCCGGAGCCTGTGCTCCACAACGGGAGAGGCCACAACAGTGAGAGACCCGCATACCACAAAAAAAAATAATAAAAAAATAACTTGAAGTCACACAAAGTATGTACTCTGTCCACAGTGGAACAAGATTAGAAATCAGTAAGATAATAATAAATAATAATAAATTTGGGAAACAAACATGTGGATATTAAACAATAGATTCCTAAATAAACAATGGGTCAAAGAAGAAATCATAATGAAAATTAGAAAATATTTTGCGATGAATGAAAAGAGAAAAACAAACAAACCAATACTTATGGGATGCTGCTCAAGCTATGATGCTATGGTCTGAATGTATGCCCCCAAATTCATATGTTAAAATCATACCCCAGAGGTGAAGGTATTAGCAGGTGGGGCCTTTGAGAGATGCTAAAGTCATAAGGATGCAGCCCTCATACATGAGATTTGTGCTTTTTATAAGAAGGTTCCAAAGAGATCCTTGGCGCTTTCCATCATGGGAGGACACAGCGAAAAGGTGTCAGCTATAAAGGAGGAAGAGAGACCTCATCAAAGAACACAACCCTGCTGGCACCTTGATCTTGGGACTTCCAGCATCCAGAACTGCGAGAAATAAATTTCTGTTGTTTATAAGCTACCCAGTCTATTGTGTTTTGTTATAGCAGCTTGAATGGACTGAGACAGAAAATTGGTACTGATTGGTGGGGTGCTGCTGTAACAAATACCTAAAAATACGGAAGCAGCTTTGGAACTGGGTAATGGGCAGAGACTGGAAGAGTTTGGAGGTGCATGCTAGAAAGTCTACTTTGCCATGAATGGACTGTTAAGGGAAATTCTCTTGAGGACCAAGAAAGAGAAGAGGAGAGCTGTAGAGAAAGCCTCAGTCTTCTTAGAGAATATCTAAGTGGTTGTGAACCGAATGTTGGTAGAAATATGGATAGTAAATGTCATTCTGATGAGGTCTCAGATGGAAATGAGGAACACTGGAAACTAGAGGAAAGGAGGAAAGGCCATCCTTGCTATAAAGTGGCAAAGAGCTTGGCTGAATTGTGTTTGTGTTCCCAGTGTTTTATAGAAGGTAGTACTTGTGAGCGATGAAATTGATATTTGGCTGAAGAAATTTCTAAGCAAAGTGTTGAAGAGTGGCTTGGTTTCTCTTGAATGCTTATAGTAAAATGTGAGAAGAGAGAAATGATTTAAAGGTGGAATTGTTAATCAAAAATTAATCAGAGGGGCTTCCCTGGTGGCGCAGTGGTTGAGAGTCCGCCTGCCGATGCAGGGGACACGGGTTCGTGCCCCGGTCCGTGAAGATCCCACATGCCGAGGAGCGGCTGGGCCCGTGAGCCACGGCCGCTGAGCCTGCATGTCCGGAGCCTGTGCTCCGCAACAGGAGAGGCCACAACTGTGAGAGGCCTGCGTACCGCAAAAAAAAAAAAAAAATTAAGCAGAATTTTAAAATGTGGAAAATTCTCAGCCCATTAATATTGAAAGAAATAAGAAAGCATCAAAGGGAGAGAACACCAAGGGTGTGGCTGAATTGATAAGAGATTGCTGTGGATGAACCATCTCAACAGAAGCTAGAAGCTATTCATCAAGACAATGGGCAGATTGGTCAGCCATCTAAACAGAAGCCAGGACCTATTGTCCAAGGCAAAGGAAGAATAACCTCAACAGCAGATCAGAGATCTTTGGGGCTGGCCCTCCCATCAGGGGCCCAGAGTGCAAGGGCCTGCGGGGCGGAAGGATTTCAAAGGAGGGGCCCACTGCAGCCCAGAGCCATCTCATCTCCTGGGCTGTGCTCCTCAAGTTCCCACACCATGCTCCTCAGACACCCCAAGTGCAGTACAGGCTGCTGTGGTTGTCCCTCCAGAAGGCACAGGTTGCAAACCTCTGGAAGGCATCAGCTTGGTGTTTTCTCCCCGGTATTCAGAGTCCAAGAGCTGGGGGGCACTGCTGCCCTCTCCTAAATTTCAAAAGATGCCCCAGAGACCGTCAGGGCCCAGGCAAAGAACCTCTGTAGGGGAGAACCACTGCAGAAAGCCCTCACTAGGGCAATGCCCCACAGAGCCTCCTACCCCAGACCAGTAGAGCCACCTTGTGGAATTCCAGCCTGAACCCTAACTTGTGAGAGCTGCAGCATGTACTGCACCTGGCAGAGCCATGCAGGTGGGGTCTAGAGGCTTGGGGGCCCAACTGTAGCCCCAGTGGGTTCAAAATGTGGGGCACCAAGACAAGGAGGATTGTTTTTAAGCCTTGGGGTTTAATGTTGTTTTCCCCATTAGGTTTTGGGCTTACCTTTGTAAGCAGCTCTTTGTAGGAAACTGCCCTCAGCAGGAAACCCCTTTTCTTGTCAATTTAGCAAAGCTATATTGTAACTAACTTTTAAATCAGGCATCCCCATGCTCTACTCATCTTTGGCCCAAGCACACCTTTCAAATCTTTTGATCACACAATACCTTGCCTAACCTGTTGGTTCTTTCCTTAGATCAAAGAAGTAGAAATGAAGGATAAGTAGTTAACAGAAGACCAGATCTCTTCCCTAGCTTCCCCTTCAGTAACAAATTGTCCTGTTCTAGGATAAAGATGTGGTTCCTTGATGACTTACAATTACTATATATATTTTAAAGCATCCCTCACTTTCCCCAGCTCATACTCAGGAGACTAGATGCAATGTTGATAGGATTATGCAGTCTATATTGCTTCATAATATACTTATTTGGAAATACTTCAGTTGATGAGGATTTAGAGAACAAGGAACAGATGTAAATAATAGAATCCAACAAATCTTCATTAGAGAAAGAGCACCATGGTCTAACTCATAGGGGCCAGACTAACATGGGGCAAGGCAGAACTACATCTTCAATTATCTAAACAGATATCCATTCAAAAGCAAAGAAGATTATAGAAAGGTTACTAGGTTAGAGAGTTCTTAGGAAACATAAGTGTGTGCAAGAGAAAGAACACAGGAAAAAAAGAACAGTGTTAGAAACAAACAAAGTAATTAAGGATCATACTTAAGAGTTTGTGAAATTTCCCTCACGTCAATTTGATCTCTATTCACTGAGATACAAATTTAACAGACTCAGGACTACCAACTTAAGAGGGAAAGCTTTTAAAAAGTTAAAACTGCTATGTGAAAACAAGATGTTATTGTTTTCTTAGTAAAGCAAAAGACCTTATTGTGAGAATACCACTGAAACAGAGCACGACCCTGTGGGGCCCTCCTGGGGAATAAAAACCTTTCCGTTCCCCCATTTCTTGTTTGTAGAATAAAGGTTTTCAGCCTCCTAGACCTTCCCCGAGTTCCAAAGGGCAGATTCAAACAGTTACTAATTAGAAGAGTGAGGGAATGCAGAAAGAATACAATACTGCAGGATGGTGGTCCTGGTTCCTCCTTGGGGGATGTGGATAACAGTTTGATATATATCTCTGAGTTCTTCTACAGGAACTAAGGCCCCCACCAGGGTGGAGGATGATAACTTTAGGCTGAGCACAAACATGTGGACCCCAGACTGGTTGGAACCAGAAGGCTGATGATTGAGATTCCTGGAACACCATCCTGTTACCTCACCACCAACCAATCAGAGGAGGGTTACACACTCTGCATCACCTTCCCCCCAAATTTTGCATATAAAAACTTCTTCCCTGAAATCCATTGGGGAGTTTGGGTCTTTTGAGCATGAGCCACCCGTTCTCCTTGCATGGCCCTTGCAATAAGCCTTTCTCTGCTCCAAACTCTGACATTTCAGTTTGTTTGGCCTCACTGTGTGTGGGGCATATGAACTTGAGTTCGACAACACCCTTACTTGTTAGAAGCAAAATGTTTGTTTTGGTTTTGCTCTGAGGCTCATAGATTCTTTTTTTCATCTTCTTTTACGATGGAAAGGTTTCTAAAAAGAAGCCCCTTTACTCCTCAGGACAATGACTTTATCTTCTTTATCCCCAGTACCTAGCAGAGTGCTTGGTACTCATATGTTTTTCAAGTTGAACTCAACAAGGGAAGAGAAAGAAAACAAAATATGTTGGCAGAGATCTGCTAAGAGTTTGTTCCAGATGTGAAGAATCATATAAAAGAACAGATTAACAGAAGGAAGAGAATAAGCACCAAGAAGGATTTTATACCAACTGGAAAGAAAAGAAGCTGGTAGGTATGGGAGATGGTGACGTTTTCTTTGTCTAGGGAAGAGAAAAAAGCAGAGAGACCTAGAACTTAAAACCATACAAAAATGCTAGTGGTCCAACTTGGTGACAACTTTCTTAGCTTGAAAGAAGGAAGGTAAAGAACTAAAGACAAACCAAAGAATACTCTGGTAGATGGGAGAGCAAGATGTTCATGTTGGTATCTCCTAAAAGGGGTAAGGTTTAAGCTGAGAGTGGAATTCAGGTAAAAGTAGGAATTCTGTCTTCTTCTTGTTAAAACTGAGTTAATGATAAAATATTTAAGAATGTGGGCCAAAGAAAGCAAATGCAATTGAGTGACGAAAAACAAGCCAACTAAATAATTTCAGATGGCTATCAAAGCTGTTGAAGTAAATGAGTGCCTCCTTAGAGGATGTGTGAAAGGAAACAGAAATAGAGAAGACACGCCTATGGACCACATGTGATCACAGGGAGATGATTAAGATAAAGACTATTTCAAAACAGATTCAGAAATAATGATTCATGGCAAGGGGCATTTTAAAAGAAGAGGCCAAGCGAAATGTGACCTTTCCTTAGGAAGGAAGTAGCCATTACAAATCTTTGAAATCAACATGTTGCTAGAATGGAGGAACGGATTCTTTAAAGAGAATCAAAAACAATTGCATCAGGGAAAGCAAACATACCAAACAGCACACTGAATGCTTGTGTTTTTCCTGAAGGTTGCACATTACCTGTTCGGAAATTGTTGAAGCTTTTCTCCCTTTCTCTAGATCAACTGCAGATGCCACAAGTAAACATGTTTTCTGTGCAATCAGAACTGCTTGATCAGAAGGACAAAACTGGGACAGCTGATAAGAAATAACCAGAACATCAATGAATAGTGAGAATTCTGCCAGGTGAACACAAACAATCAGAATGAAAATCAGCAAAATCCTGTCTGAATGACAAAATTCAGCTGGAAAAGCACATCTCACCTTAAAAATGATATAGACTGTAACACTGATCTATGGTTTTAATTTTCTATTACTTTCTATTGTTTTTTAGCACCTTTCTAGAGATTAAAAAGCTTCATTTCTTCACAATTTTCCTATCTTTCCCAATGACAAGTACTGTCATTTGGCCCTGTATTTCTATCTAGTGATTTACTTCTTGGTTTACGTTGTAATTTCTAAGTGATTTTCCCCCTGGCAAATAGATTTCCCCTTTGCACTGAATAGAGCTGAAATTAGTACCTATATTGTTCATGGTTGAAAGAGACAATGTCAAATCTTGACAGGCATTAGGCATAACCTCATCATTAAATCTTCTCCTCCAGCTTTAGAAAAAAAATCCCATGGGCTGTGCTCAGAGCAGGGGGCCTGAAGAAATGGCTCCTCAATTTACAACACACCCAACAGAAATCTGAGTTCACTGTGACAAGGGGCACAAACTTGTGGCCTTCCTATGAACAAATACCCAACACATGTCCCCCTGTAGCTCCACATGGCTTCTGGGTAGGACCAGTGGGACAGGTCTCAATATTGGAAGAAAAGCTACAGTATTTAGTGGGGAGGTTTGCCACCTAGAGCCAGTGAGGTCCACACATGAGTGGGCCATAAGTGGTCTTACAGACATAAAGACTTTGAATCTCTTTATTCAAGGGAAAAAAAATAGATTCCAACTATATGCCATTCTGGAAAGGCAAAACTATGCAGACAATAAAAAGATCAACGGTTGCCAGGAGTTTCGGGGGGAGAGGGGAGCTGAATACACAGAGTACAGAAGTTTTTATGGAGCAGTGAAATACTTTGTATGACATTGTAATGATGGATATATGTCATTATACTTTTGTCCAAACCCACAGAACATGCAACACTACTCACTTCAGTAAAGTGAACCCTAAGGTAAACTGTGGACTGTGGTTTTATGATGTGTCAATGCAGTTTGTCATTGGTTTAAAAAAGAAAAGGGGGCTTCCCTGGTGGTGCAGTGGTTGAGAGTCCGCCTGCCGATGCGGGGTACACGGGTTCGTGCCCCGGTCCGGGAGGATCCCACATGCCGTGGAGTGGCTGGGCCCGTGTGCCACGGCCGCTGAGCCTGCGCGTCCGGAGCCTGTGCTCCACAACGGGAGAGGCCACAGCAGTGAGAGGCCCGCATACCGCAAAAAAAAAAGAAAAGGTACGACTCTGTTGATAATGGCTACGCATGTGTCAGGACGGGGTATATGGGGGAATTTCTGTACCTTCCTGTCAATTTTGTGGTAAACCTAAAACTGCTTTAAAAAAAAAGTCTCAAAAAAAAAGAGAATTAACACTCAGGGTAGACATTTTTGGCAAAACTTTTGTTTTGCTTATATATGCATGCATATTATATATGTGTGTGTGTTTGTTGGACTGTGATGTAAAAGGTATTTTTTAGATCAAAAGTTTGCAGGCCACTGTAGTTAAGTTATACTAGCAAATAAAAGCACAAATTAACCTCAAAAAAAACCAAACCTCCCAGCTTTGTAGTACAGTAAAATTCTAGGCTACTTGATTCTAACATGGAATCCGACTAGTGCTATCATGAATGTCAAAACTGAAGCTAATTTATTTCACCTAATTAAAATGGAAATTGTACCTAAACTTTCAAACATTATTTCTTAATCTCCCCAAATATTTAGTGATCATAATCATCGCCATCATTTAACTAATAGCATTTCAAGACACCCAATCTCTGTACATCTCAGGTGACTCATATATAAAATGAGGGAGTTGTGCTAGATTATCTCTGTAGTTCGTTCCAGTTCTAAAATATTTAATCTACCTCAACATATCAGACTGCATACTCCAGAATGTGTATGAGGGATATTCTTTGCCACCTCTCCTTTCATCCTCTAATCAATACTTGATCCTCTTTCTGGCATTTAACCTCTACCTTGGAGGATAACACCTATTTTAAAAGGCTTATAACTGCAAAACAAGCTCACAAATCCTTACACACAAAACCTGCTCTCAGAAAAATTATAAAGCAGGTCCAAGCTTCTTAGCATCCTTTTAACCTCCTGTTGTCCCCAGATACCTATTCAATATTCCTATAGACTTATACCCATAACCCTTCCTAATGTTTTGGTAATTGACAACTTCTTAGAGTATTCCCTCCTAAAGATAGCTATATTTTGATATAGGTTCTGAGAGACTGAAATTCCTTCAAAGATAAAGGAATAAGTCTCTTATGGTAGAACTTTAGGCTCCATGATGGTTGTTTGTGATACTTCAGAATGGGGAGACCTGCCTCATGTTCTCATATTATACCCTTTAGGGATCAAATTCCCCTTAGGTCATTCCTGCTTAAACATATATTAAAAATTCCTAGATTAAAAGCCAATCTCACTCTATACTTAGTCATTGACTATACTCATAGTGGTCATATCCTTGTTGTGATCCATATGTGAGATACTTGTTGGAAGAGACTTACCTTATAAGAAATTATGAAAAATTCTCTCATTGTCACTGGGTCTTTGTTACATTGCACAGCCAAGTTCCAAGCTGAAAGTTAACATGAAATAACATAATTATGAAAATTTACTGTTTAACCTGTACCATTATAATCTCCACTACCTACATCTTTAATATTAACACACTAATGAGGGGTTTCTCAGGGGTTAAAAAAAGCTAACTTTAGGTTTTTAGAGAAATTTTTTCCAGGTAAATTTAGAGACTTCCATCACTTCCAATCTTTAATTCTAGGACAATGGCCAATGGAGATAGTGTTGGATTTTTTAAAATTGGGGACATATGATAAATTCTTACTTGGCACAAATCCACCTAAAAAATGAGGATCACAGTGAGGAGTTCACCGACTGAGATTAAGCAAGTTATCCTTGTACCCATAGCTACAAATGGAAGATCCAGAATTTGAATCCACATCTGATTCTACCACCCCACAATGTTTCCCATAGCCACAGAATTTCCTTTTACCTGTTTTTCGAAACCAATGAGCTTCATTAGTCCTTGAGCCTGAAGTCGAGACTTCTCCATCAAAATACTGAGCAAGTTTCGGGAGTGCTGCAGTCAAACAGGAAAATCTGATATTGAGGTCTTTTACTTTATACTCTAGCAAAGTTGTTAATCCTGCTTTAAAAACTGTCAAACATGAGCTTGAATATAGAAAGTTCTTTTTTTATGCGTGTGCATGGGTGCATACCAAAAGTAATTTAAATGACAAAAAGCATTACCAAGCTCCAAGGAACTGTTAACTCAAACTCTGGGGAACAAACACATCTTTGGAGAGATTTATAATTTTAATTAGAGCAATCATTCACCACCTGAGGTAGAAAGATATGATTTACGTGTAAGGAAACAAAGAAGAGGAATAATCATTTAAAACACTGAAAAGGAGATTGAGGATTGGAAGAATATTGATAGGCTGGCATAATATTTACTGAGCTCCTACAGCAAGCACAGTATGGAACTAGAATGTGCCGTCATCATCAGAAAGCATTTATTACATACTCATGTGCCCTTCTGAGAGATAAGAATGCCAACAGAAAACTTTTTATCTTTTGAAAAGCTGTAGTTTCTAAACCACTTTGCTACATTTGCACCCTGTTGACAGGTATTTGAGGTATAAAATTGAACTACTGCAATAAATGGAACTGAATTTCTAAGATATGGAGTTTTTGGTGTGTTTTAGACATAAGGAAATAGGTACATGGGCAGTAGAAACTGGAAGACCTATTAGGCAAAAGGGACACCAAGAAAGCAAGCATAGAGTTGGAAAAAGGAATGCAATGTAGCTAGGACGTTAGCTGAATGAAGCGGACAGGGAGCAATTAGTAGATAGAGGAGATGACACAGACTTGGATAGACAGATGGACAGCTTCAAAACAACAGAGTAAACAATCTGAATTTGATTCAGAGAACATGAAAATTAGCAGGGCTCAGAATATTTTTATTTGTCTTGACCCTTTTTCACCTGTTCAATTTCTAGGTTAGGACCAAGTGGCAATAGACATGGAAGGGAGGGAGGGAGGGAGGAGGGCGGGAGGAGGGAGGGAGGGAGAGAGAGAGAGAGAGAGGAAGGGAGGGAGGGAGAGGGAGGGAGAGGGAGGGAGGGAGGGAGAGGGAGGGAGGGAGGGAGGGAGGGAGAGGGAGGGAGGGAGAGAGAGAGAGGGAGGGAGGGAGAGAGAGAGAGGGAGGGAGGGAGGGAGGGAAGAAGGAAGGAAGGAAGGAAGGAAGGAAGGAAGGAAGGAAGGGAAATGTCTTTCAAAAAACTGGAATAAAAACAGAGGTGAAATCACATTTGGAGATGAATGCTAATGATGACAAACTTTTCTCTGCTTGTGAATAAATAAACAGGTATACTGCTGTGACGTATGTTAGTAAAAGCATGAAGCTTAACTCAAACACGAAGCCTGAGTCAGTGTGCTCAATGTACTTGGAGAATTTAATAGAGGATAGAGGCAAAATGAAGGAGTGAAAATAACCAAGGAGATATTTACCTGTATTCAAGCAAGTCAAAAGTCTATCCATTTGTTTCTTTCTAAAAAATAAAGAAAAGAGTATTTTCATACTGTTCCAAAGCTTTACTACAGAAAAGTATCAAAAAGAGACTCTATATTTGCCTGAGAGCAGCTCAAGGAAAATGTTAAATTGTGAAGTTTGTTGTTCAAGGCTCCAACCTATCATTTCAACACTCTTTTTCCTCATTATAGGACACTGTTCCTCATCTCCAATGTCCTCATATTTTTTTCTCTCTTCCCCTTCTACACCTACTCTCAAGCAAAGGATTTCAATGACTGATAAGGTTTTATATTACAGGGTCATAGAATTTGAGAGCAGGTAGTGATCTCTGTGATTTTCAAGCTTTGGTTTTTTTTGAAGAGGGGGAACTGGAACCTGTGTTTCAAATAAAATTTTATAAAAGTCTAATATACAAGAAGAGACAAAAGTGTACCTGCTCTGGTTGAACCAGTGGTAGGTGGAGGCCTAGAGTCTCAGCTTCCTGGAAGTCCCTGAGGCAGTGCCACAGAATTTCCAGGTTTCTAAGGAATATAGTTTAAAAACCACTTATCCATACCCTTCATTTTACAGATGAGGAAACAGATCTGGAAATGCGGGATGTTCTGTCTAAGGTCATGCAATGACAATGCCAAGACTACTACTACCTAGGTCTCTTGACCCTTAGTTAAGCTTCTTTAGGGGCAACATAAATTTTAACAGAGAAAAACATCCCATTATGCTTAAACAAAGGATTGAATATGGAAGTATCAGCAAACTCAACTAAGGAAGTTTATGGTAAGTAGGGTAGAACACACTATAAGACTGGCCTTATCAGGAGAATGTCTAGTATTATACAATACAGACTGTGCTTCAGGAAAAGTAGCAGCTTTCTTAGGGATAAACATTAAACATCTGCTTTATATAAAGTAACTTCTAACAGTAAATTTTATTAATCTGAATTTCAGCTGAGCTAAAGTTGACTTCACTATTTAACTTTTTTTTTTTTTTTGCGGTACGCGGGCCTCTCACTGTTGTGGCCTCTCCCATTGCGGAGCACAGGCTCCGGACCTGCAGGCTCAGCGGCCATGGCTCCCGGGCCCAGCCACTCCGCGGCATGTGGGATCCTCCCGGACTGGGGCACGAACCCGTTTCCCCTGCATCGGCAGGCGGACTCTCAACCACTGCGCCACCAGGGAAGCCCGACTTCACTATTTAATTCAGTGACTATATAAAATAATCTAGGGAGGGTCCATTAATGCAAATAAATAGTACAAGTAAGAATGAGCACATGGAAAGGGATGTATAGTCTATTTAAGAGACAAACTGCTTTCAAAAATTGTAGCACACGAATTGTTAATACTTAGGTAGATACTGTAATTGAAAAACATAAGATTTTTAGAAGAGGACAGAACTTTTCCAGTTCACCTTCTTTTATTTAATAGGTGAAGAAAATAAAGCTTAGAGAAGTTAAATAAGTTGTTATTGTCTAAGGTAAACCAGAAGTTAGTGAAACAGCTAAAACTAGAACTCAATTCTCTGACTCTTCCCATTGAATTAGGCTTTTTTTTTCTTTTATACGTTAGTCTAATCTATTTGTTAAATCAGGTCCTGACCTCTACTTGAAAACACTGCTAGTAGATGTTCTTTATTACTATATTTACTTGAGAACAATAAAGGTATATTTACAAAATATTCTGTAATTAAAGTTTGTCATTAATTTGAACAAGATCCCTTTCCTTCTCCCCATCTTTAAATTAGTTTTAATGAGTGGGATCTGACTGTGCATCACAATTACATGGAATATGAAGCACCTTTTAAATCCAATATAAGATCTTCCTGTGAAGGACTGGTATTCAGCCATTTAAATAAATTGAGTGGCTATTATGTGCTAGATACTGTCCTAGGTTCCAGAGATACAAAGATAAATACAAATAGTACTAGCCTTTGAGAAGCTCTCACAATCTATTAGCTATCAAAATTTAGTCTCTGAGTTTATTTCATTTTTTAACTTTTTATCGTTGAAAATTTCAAAGATGTTTATATTTAACAGATGAATGAATCTCCATGTATCCATGGCCCAGCTTCAATAATTATTAACTCATCATCAATCTTATTTTAATGATACCTCCACCTACCCCCCTTCTCCCATATTATTATTAAACATCTTTATTGGAGTATAATTGCTTTACAATGGTGTGTTAGTTTCTGCTTTATAACAAAGTGAATGAGTTATACATATACATATGTCCCCATATCTCTTCCCTCTTGCGTCTCCCTCCCTCCCACCCTCCCTATCTCACCCCTCTAGGTGGTCACAAAGCACCGAGCTGATCTCCCTGTGCTATGCAGCTGCTTCCCACTAGCTAGCTATTTTACTTTTGGTAGTGTATGTATGTCCATGCCACTCTCTCTCTTTGTCCCAGCTTACCCTTCCCCCCTCCCCGTATCCTCAAGTCCATTCTCTAGTAGGTCTGTGTCTTTATTCCCGTCTTGCCCCTAAGTTCTTCAGAACTTTTTAAAAAAAATATTCCATATATGTGTGTTAGCATACAGTATTTGTTTTTCTCTTTCTGACTTACTTCACTCTGTATGACAGGCTCTAGGTCCATCCACCTCACTACAAATAGCTCAATTTCGTTTCTTTTTATGGCTGAGTAATATTCCATTGTATCTATGTGCCACATCTTCTTTATGCATTATCTGTTGATAGACACTTAGGTTGCTTCCATGTCCTGGCTATTGTAAATAGAGCTGCAGTGAACAGTTTGGTGCATGACTTTTTTGAATTATGGTTTTCTCAGGGTATATGCCCAGTAGTGGGATTACTGGGTTGTATGGTAGTTCTATTTTTAGTTTTTTAAGGAACACCCATACTGTTCTCCATAGTGGCTGTATCAATTTATATTCCCACCAACAGTGCAAGAGAGTTCCCTTTTCTCCAAACCCTCTCCAGCATTTACTGTTTGTAGAAGCAAATTCCAGACATCACATCATTTCATCCATAAATGTTTTAGGATGTGCCTATAAGATATAAGGATCCTTTTAAAAACATAGCTATACTACCACTATATGCCTAAAAGTTAATAATTTCTTAATATCAAATATTTGGTCATTACTCAAATTTTCAATTATCTCAATATGTTTTTTTTTTTTTTAGTTAGCTTGAGTGCCCTTCAAATGGATTCATAGAGCCTGTAAACAAGGGGCAAAACTTACCATATATGTCTGGGTAAAATTTGCATTATGAAAAAAGTTATGTCATCAATCTAATATTATCTCAGTCATAGATAGTTCCCAAAGAATTTAGCTAAAAAAAAATATTGCCTCCAGGTACAAATATACAAAGCAAAAATGAAGTAGTGATACATTATTACAGAGTTTTTGTCCAAGTAGAGAAAATAGAGATAGGTGGTATTTCTCTGAAAGTTATCCCTAGTCAAGACCTTGAATAGAGTTTTCTTTTAAATCATTAGGAGGAAGTGAATTTTGTGAATGAAATATGGGTGACCCAATTCTTCCATGTATTGTTAAGTTCTTTATATCTTATGCCATAGAAACTGTGAGCAGAAAGATATTTGAATACTCCCAGCTGAGCTGATACAGAATCAGAATCAACAAGCCAACCAGGTTATTTATGTTTCTATGGGAAAGTAAGAGCTAAGAGCTATGTCTATATTTAAGTCTCCTGTTAAGAAAGGGGGAAACAGACACAATATCATAATGAAATCATAGCGAACATTACTGAGGGCATGGTAAATGCCTGGCACTATTCTAAGTGTTTTACACGTATTTATTCATCAGGTCATCACAGCAACCTCATAAGGTAGGTACTATTATTATACCCATTTTACAGATCAGGAAACAGAAGCCCAGGTTACATATTCTAATAAGTGGCAGAGCCAAAATATGAACCCAGGAAGACTGGCCCCAGAGCCTATATTGACCTTACCCAGTATACTATATATCTCTCAATACAAGGTTTCTAGTGAAAATTGTTATATTTTTTTCTAACGGTGAATACATCATTTCTGTTGAATTATAACTTACTTGTTTTCAGATTCTGGCATGTGAGAAACTTTTGGAAGAACAAGACGAAGCAAACACCTGTATGATAAAGTAATATAAAAAGTGATGCTTAGGAAGAAATATGTGAAAGAATATATACCAAGTTATTAATCTTGATTAGCCCAGGAGGCAGAAGTGAGAAAAGAGAGGTAAAAAAGGAGATTATTTTATTTATAGGTCTTTGTATGTCTTAATGGTTGCAATGAAAACATACCAACTTTGTAATTTTGGAAGAGTAATTTAATAAAATAATTTTAAAACGAAAATGTTGCTTGACAAATTCTTAAATAGTTCCACAGTTTATAATAATTGCCCCAAATCACCTGCCAGAACGTCAGATATAGTGTACAAGTCTTTTATATTTTTCTTTCTATAAAGGAACCTGGAACTGGCCTTTGGGTTCCACATAAACTAGGATGAATATTTTTTGAAGGGATCTGACGGCATGATGACGAACTGACAAAATAAGGTAGTTTGTAAAGTTTCAAATCCTAAAAATCTTTAAAAAGAAAAAACACCATCAATCATCCAGAATAATTTTAGATATTTATCTGACTAAACGTATGTATCTCAAGACTCCTTCTGATACTTTTGTATCTCTGACTCCATTTCCCTTCAGAAGTATGGCCTCAAGTATAGTTAACCAATGGGAGAATCACTATAGGACCCTTCTGGTTTATTTTTCCCACTGGCATATTCTCAGTTACATCATTAGGAGTTACCATGTCCTAACCTCACCTTCCTCTGTCTCATTATTGTATGTAAAAGTTCCCTTTTGATAAACCATTTTCCTTCATACAAACAGAGAAAGGGGAAGATCAGTTTCAACTGATATCTTTTTTTACCTTAAGCATCCCTACCAAATTTCCAATAGCATTTTTCACATAAATAGAAAAAAAAAATCCTAAAATTCAAATGAAACCACAAAAGACCCTGAACAACAAAAGCAAGCTTGAAAAAGAACAAAGCTAGAGCCATCACATTTCTTGTTTTCGAACTATACTACAAAGCTATAGTAATCAAAACAGCATGGTATTGGCATAAAAATAGTCACATAGACCGATAGAACAGAGAGCCCAGAAATAAACCCATATATATACTGTCAACTAATATACGACAAGGGAGACAAGAATATTTAATGGAGGAAAGATAACCTTTTCAATAAGTGGTACTGGGAAAACTGGATATCCACATACAAAAGAATGCAATTGGACCCCTATCTTTCACTACTCAGAAAAACTAACTCAAAACGGATTAAAGACTTAAATATAAGACTTGAAACCATAAACGTCCTAGAAGAAAACACAGGGAAAAAGCTCCTTGACAATGATTTTTTGGATATGACACCCAAAGCACAAGCAACAAAAGCAAAAATGAATAAGTGGGGCTACATCAAAGTAAAAAAGCTTCTGCACAGCAAAGGAAACTATCAAAAAAAATGAAAAGGCAACCTATGGAATGGGAGAAAAATATATAAGGAACTCCTACAACTCCACAGCAAAAAACAAATAATCTTATTAAAAAATGGGCCAAAAAAAAAAAAAAAAAAGGACAGATGGGCTTCCCTGGTGGCACAGTGGTTGAGAGTCCGCCTGCCGATGCAGGGGACACGGGTCTGTGCCCCGGTCCGGGAAGATCCCACATGCCACAGAGTGGCTGGGCCCGTGCGCCATGGCCGCTGAGCCTGCGCGTCCGGAGCCTGTGCTCCGCAACAGGAGAGGCCACAACAGTGAGAGGCCCGCGTACCGCCAAAAAAAAAAAAAAAAAAAAAAGGGCAGAGCCCCTGAATAGGTATTTTACCAAAGAAGACATCCAAATGGCCAACAGGTACATG
This sequence comes from Pseudorca crassidens, assembly GCF_039906515.1. Lineage (NCBI taxonomy): Eukaryota > Metazoa > Chordata > Mammalia > Artiodactyla > Delphinidae > Pseudorca > Pseudorca crassidens. Next base: position 72,821,742 of record NC_090317.1, on the reverse strand, counting down.
AAAAGATGCTGAACATTACTAATCATCAGAGAAATGCAAATCAAAACCACAATGAAATATCACCCCACACCTGTTAGGATGGCTATTATCAAAAAGACGAGACATAACAAGTGCTGTAGAGAAAAGGGAGCCCTAGTGCATTGTTGATGGGAATGCAAACTGGTACAGCCACTGTGGAAAACAGCATGGAGGTTCCTTAAAAAGTAAAAATAAAACTACTATACAATCCAGCAATCCCACTTCTGGGTATATATCCAAAGGAAAGGAAATCACTATCTTGAAGAGATAGCTGCACCCCCATGTTCACGGTAGCATTATCCACAATAGCCAAGACATGGAAACAACCTAAGTGTCCATCAGTGGAGGAATAAAGAAAATGTGGTATATGTACACACACACAAACAGGAATATTATTCAACCAAATAAAAGAAGAAAATCCTGCCTTTTGTGACAACACAGATGGACCTTGAAGGCATTGTACTAAGTGAAATAAGTCAGACAGAGAAAGACAAAAACTGTATTGTCCACTTATATGTGGGATCTCTAGAAAAAAAAAACAAAAGAAAAAAAAAGAAAGAAAGAAAATCCAAACACATAGAAATAGAGTAGAATGATGTTTGCCAGGGCCTGTGGGTGGAGAAAATGGGGAGATGTTGGTCAAAGGGTATAAACTTCCAGTTATAAGATGAATACATTCCAAAGATCTAACGTACAGCATGGTGACTGTAGTTAACCATACTGTATTATACATTTGAAAGTTGCTAAGAGAGTCAATCTTAAATGTTCTCACCACACACAGTGTGTAATTTTGTGAGGTGATGGATGTATTAACTAATCTTACTGTGCTATTTCATAATACAAATGTGTATTAAATCACCAGGTTACATATCTTAACTTATACAACGCCACCATTTGTCAGTTACATCTCAATAAAGCTAGGAAAAAAACCACTTGGTATTGTAGGCATTGACTCAGCTTGATCCCATCAGTACTATTTTGGCAAAGTTTATAGACCAAGAGTAACATGTACAGAGGAGATCCTTTCACATCCACAGGATGTGGATTACTTACTTTAAAGCTATAATGACTTGTTGTCCGTCTTCTGAATATTGAGCTAAATATTCCAAAGCTTTTTCTGCCACGATTTGTTGTTCATTCTATAAAGAACAAATATAATATGTTAAATTACATCTCAAAGTGATACTTATAAAATGTTATCTATATTCCTGTCCATTAAGGGGAAGACAAAATCTGAACCTGTTTGTTTTGTATTCTAAAAAGAGCTACTGCAAGATGGTAGAATGAAGATATAACTCATTGACAAAAACAGAACAGGTTCATATTGGCCCCAGAAAGCCACTCCTCCCTATCCATAAACACTTACAGCCTTGCCAACACTGCCTTGAATTCACTAGGACTAATCTTACTGTGCTCTTTATTCCTGTTTGTCAGCAGTAGCCAAAAGAACCCTGGACTCTGAGGTCACCCTCATTTCCAGCACCCTCTGTAAATCCCTTTTGTCCTCTTTTCTCATTTCTCCCCAACTCCTCCAACCCTTCCACTATGCTTTCTGAAATTCAGTCCATTATCAGCAAAGTCTCCTCTATGAGCAACTTCTTCCCAGAAAGTTCCCTCTACATTCTTTCTCTAATGGAAATCTAGGTTTCTCCAAGGACACTGCTTCCAATAAAGCCCTCTCAAGTAGTGGCTGTTTTTCTTTCATCTCCCTAGACCTGGAGATGGAGTAGGCATCATTTTTGCTCTTCATTGCTGTTTTAGAATTATTCTCCCTCTTGCTCCCTAAAACCCCCAGCTTTGAATTTCCTGTCACCAGACTATATCACCCATTATCCCTCACTGTTATGGTGAACTGCTCTCAGACCATTTCTTCTCATTTCTTAATGATTTATCTACTCCTCACAGTTATTTTTTCCAAAGTATACTCCTGTCAATTTTTGGCATTTTCATTATACAGATAGATGATCCTTTTAATATCCTAGTCTCTTATTTCCTTGAATTCCACTCTGCCAATTATCTTAGCCATTCACTAGCACAGTCATTTACTGGGCACTGTCATCACTAAAAGCCAGGTCATGCAAGTGAGGCTCCTAGGGTACACAATTTATGGACACACTCATTCTCAGGTTGTGCATGGACCAATTCTAGGTGCCTCACTCCCTCACTCTTGTCTTGTACCCTGCTCTATTTCATGTATTCTACCATCTCCTACCTTTCTAATTCACTCCCTCTACCACTCCAGCAATCCTTCAACTGCATTAAGATCTCCAATACATTGATACTACTAATATTTCACCACCCCTCATCCCCTTGAAGTCCTCCTCTGTATCCAGTTTAAATTCCATGGGGATTAATTATAATCACTCCCTTGTTCCTTGATTTTCCTGCCCCTCTTCTGCTTCATTGTATTCACCTGGGAAAACCATAAGCCTGGTTAAATTCAACTTTCTAGTGACTTTTGTGCCTGCATCCATGCAGCTGAAAGTAGCTGGGTAAAGACCTGTACAACTATTTGTTTTATTTTTAAAACTTCATCAAATGGACCTTACTGCCACAAGGCAAGCATACCACACTACCCTTGCCATTCACTTTCTTGATTTTCTGGATGATTAGTTGATATCTTATCCTCTTTTCTCAACACCTAACACCTCCTCTCCTATTCTCACTCTCAGGTGATGACCTTGTTTCCTACTTCACTGAGAAAACTGAAGCAGAAAGAGAACTTCCACAGATTCCCACTACCACTTCTATTCACACACCAGGAACCACACCACATACTCTGCCTTCTCAACTGCTATCATAAATGAACTATCCATGTTTCTTCCTAGAGCCAAACCCTAAACTTATACACTTGCATCCATCACCTCTTGCCTATTTAATGACATTACTCTAACAATTTTCATTTTTCTCTCTCACATTGTCAATTTTTGTTCTCTTAACTGGGTCATTCCTATTAGCAAATAAACATTCTCACTCATCCCATTTAAGCAAACAAACAAACCTCTTGATCCTACTTCTCTCACCAACTACTGCCCAACTTAAAAAAAAATTTTGTTTTCTTGCCCAACTTCTTTTCTTCCCTTTGTAGTAAACTCTTCTAAAGAATTGTCTATACTTACTGTATCCAATTCCTTTCCTTCAATTCTCTCTTGAGCCTACTATAATCAGGTGTTTGTCCTACCTCTACCAAAACTGCTCTTGTCAAACTCACCGATGACCTCCATATTATAAATTCCAATGGTCAGTTCTCAGTCCTCACTGTATTTGACCTAGCAGCAACATTCAACATAGTTGATCACTCTTTCCTCCTTGAAACACATTTGGCTTCCAAGACACCACATCATCCTTGTTTTCCCCTACCTCATGGATTACTCCCTTTCATTGTCCTTTACTGGTTCCTCTTCTTTTCTCCAAACCATTAATGTTTGAGGGTTTCAGGCTCAGTCTCTGGTCCTCATCTCTACTGCATATATACTCACTCCCTTGGTGATGACATCCCAGTCTCATAGCTTTATATACCATCTATATATTAATGACTCTTATTAAACTTTTCTCTTCAGCCCAGACCTCTTTCACAACTCCGGAGTCATATATACAACTGACTATTCAGATCTCTACTTGGATAGTCTAATAGACATCTCAAATGCATCATGTCCAAACTGAACTCCTGATTTTCACCCCAACCGTACTCTATTTGCAGCCTTTCCTAGTTCAACTGATGGCAACTCCACTTGATGACCCAGTCTCTTTCTCTTATACCCATCATCCAATCTGTCAGCAAATTCTGTTATCATTTACCTCCACTGTTATCTCCCTTATCTGAGTCACCTTAATCTTCCCTGGATTACTTCGAAAACTTCCTAACAGGTCTCCTTGCTTGGTTTTTTTATGGTCTATTTTCAATAAAACAGCCAAGATGAAAGTCAAATCATGTCACTGCTCTGTTAAAAACCTTCCAATGGTTCCCCATGTCATTCAGAGTAAAAGTCAAAGTCCTTTCACTGGCCTATAAGGATCTACATAATCCAAACTATCACCTCTCTGACTTCATCTCTCACTAATCCCACCCTTTATTCATTCTAGCCATACTTGCTTCCTTGATACATACCTTAGGGCCTTTGTATTGGCTGTTACCTCTGCCTGTATTACTCTTCCTCTTCACTCCCCCCATATATCTACAGGGCTAACTCCCTCAACAATTTCAAGTCTTTGTACAAATGTCATCTCCTCGATGAGACCTATCTTCACCACCCTATTTAAAAAAAATAACTCACACCAATCCCAGAGGATTGTTATCCTGCTCTATTTTTCTATATTATCATCTTCTAACATATTATATAATTTCTTATTTATTATGCCTATTATTATCTTCTCTCCTCCTGCTTGAATGTTAGCTCCAAGAAGGCGTATCACTGTTTTGTTTACTAATTTATCCCAAGAGACTATAACAGTGCCTGGCACTTAGTAGGTGCTCAATAAATATTTGCTGAATGAATGATAGTTTCACTAGCACTTGAAATGCCTTTTGCAAAGCAATTGTAGTAAGTAAAAACTGGATTCCACCCTTGTTCTTTTGTAGAGATATATTCAGTTTCCTGGGTTTGGCTCATCCATCCTTCCTTCCATCTTCTAATTCAAACTACTTGAGGCTTTTTTTTTTCCTGATTCTTTCTCCTCTATTAAAATTATTTTCCTTTTCAGAAATATAGTTCTATAATTCTTCCACTGGCTTTCTTCTGCTTTCTATCAAATGTAACTTTATAAACCTTCCTTTAAAAAGATATTTGCCTTTGGGTTCCCCATTAGAGATTTTTCTCTCATTTCCTGCACAAGCACATCATGTATCTACATCTGCCAAATATTTTTCCTCTTCCAAGAGTTCTATTATCCTATTCATTAACATCAAAACATATCATTCAAAACTGTATTCAGCTACTACTTTGGGCAAGATATTGGGCAAGGGACTAGAAATATGGCCCTCAAGGACTTTATAAGTCAAGTTAGACAGACAATCCATGCATTAGCAATATAAGGCAGTATATATGATACAGACCAAATAACTAGCATACACGTTAAAAATTACTGAAACTTAGAGTAGAACGAGAGCAATTGAGGACTGGAATTGATTTGGGAAGTCTCTACAGCGGAAGGAAATCTTAAGTTGGACTTTGAAAAGGTGGCATTTAAATAAGAACATTTCTTAAAAGATGGGATGGTATGAACCAGACACAGAAAAAGGAATGTGACTGGCCTGTTTGACAGACACTGTATTTGCTTGGAGTTATAGAGGGCCTGTGCCTCCACCATTCTAGATCCTGTGCCTAACGTAATGGTGGCTTACATCACTATAATGATGATACAGGGGAGTAATATGAGATAAAGTAGAAGAGACAGCTGTGGCCAGATTGTATATCGTTAATAAGAACAGAAACACTATATGCGTAGATCAAGCTTCTTTAATTACAAATCACATTTTCAGCCATCCTCTTAGTCAATTTTCACAATAACACTGGAGTTAGGTATTATCTTTATTTTACAAATGATGAAATTAAGATTCAAAGAAGGGAAGAACTTAATTGGCAGAGCCAGAATTCAAACCTAGTCTATCACCTAGTCCAAGAGCTCCACAGTTGCTACAATGCTTCTCCTAATCCTGTATATTACTAAGACCAGAATTTTGCAAGTAAACAAAGGAGGTGCAAGTATTTAATACTTCTAAACTAAAGTCGCTTTCTGGTTACAAACTAAAAAGCTCCATTAAGATTTAAACTGTGTTTTTTTTTTTTTTTTTGCAAACTGATGATAAAGATAAGTTTCCAAATAGATGACTATTTTTTTGCATGGTATAGCACTTCAAATCTCAAGTTTCTAATAAAAGTTAATGTTTTGCTATGCTTAGTTTTTCTGTTGTTTTAAGCTCAAAACTATTACCTCACTTTGTTTTATTTACTTTTCTCTATATCATAAAGCAATGAAGAGAAATAAAGCAATTCTGCAACAAAGCTTGGTGTGAAAACAATGAGGCAAAATAGAGGGTAAAGAAAGGCCTCTCCTGTGCCTAACTGATGATGATTCCATTCTAATTGTCTCTGAAAATGGAAAAGAGGTAAAAATCTCATAGATGGGTACATAAGAATTACCTGAAGAGCACACTGGGCAGCTAAACTGAAGAACATGGAAACTAAACTTCTATTTGTAACTACATCATTCTCTTCTTGTTCTTCAGCTCTTAATAAATTCTCTGAAGGAGCAATTGCCTGCAAAGCTGAAAAACAAGGAAACAATTAAAAAATGAGATACTCTTATCAAAGATAATAGCTATCTCTGGTTAATTATATCCCAATGACTTTGGAATTTGTTTTAAGAGCATTAATATCTTTAAAATATAAATTTTCATAAAGTCATCTAAATTTCTAAACTGTCAAGGAGGACTTGAATGTCACAAAAATGCCCAACTAGGCAATTCACCTCTATGAATTTATTCCATGGATACATCCGAAAAGTGAATAAAAACATACAAATATGTTCACACAGCAATTTTTTGTAAGAGTGAAATATGGAATGAACCTAAATTTCATCAATAATGTATGGGTTAAATACAATTTGGCACATCCACATAGTGGATTCTAATACAGAATAAAGTAAAAAAAAAGAATGGTGGTATTATATTTCCTTATATGTCTTGAAGTTAGACCATGATAAGTTAGATATATATGTACTATAGGCCTTAAGTAACAACTAAAATAACAAAACAAAAAGTTATACCTAATAAGCCAAAGAATGAGATAAACATAATTATAAAATATTAATTAATCTAAAAGAAGGGCAGAAAAAAGAAAAATGGCAACAAAGACCAGATAGGACAACTAGAAGACAAATAACAAGATGCTAAATTTAAACTTAGCCATATCAGTAATCACGTTAAAATATAAATGGTCTAGGGCTTCCCTGGTGGCGCAGTGGTTGAGAGTCCGCCTGTCGATGCAGGGGACACGGGTTCGTGCCCTGGTCCGGGAAGATCCCACATGCCACGGAGCGGCTAGGCCCGTGAGCCATGGCCACTGAGCCTGCGAGTCCAGAGCCTGTGCTCCGCAACGGGAGAGGCCACAACAGTGAGAGGCCCATGTACCGCAAAAAAAATAAAAAATAAAAAATAAAAATATATATATATATATATATATATATATATATATATATATATATATATATATATATATATATATATATATAAATGGTCTAGATGATCCAATTAAAAGACAGAGATAGAGAGACCTTTAAGATGGTGGAGGGGTAAGACGTGGAGATCACCTTCCCCCCCACAAATACATCAGAAATACATCTACTTGTGAAACAACTCCTAGAGAACACCTACTGAACGCTGGAAGAAGACCTCAGACTTCCCAAAAGGCAAGAAAATACCCATGTACCTGGGTAGGGCAAAAGGAAAAAGAAAAAACAGAGACAAAAGAATAGGGACAGGACCTGCACCTCTGGGAGGGAGCTGTGAAGGAGGAAAAGTTTCTATACACTAGGAAGGCCCTTCACTGGCAGAGACTGGGGGCGGGGGGGTTGGAGGGGAAGCTTCAGAGCCATGGAGGAGAGTGCAGAAATAGGGGTGCAGAGGGCAAAGTGGAGAGATTCCCGCACAGAGGATCAGTGCCGACCAGCACTCACCAGCCTGAGAGGCTTGTCTGCTCACCCGCTGGGGTGGGCAGGGGCTGGGAGCTGAAGCTCCGGAGTCGGACGTCAGGTCCCAGGGAGAGGACTGGGGTTGGCTGGCTGAACACAGCCTGAAGGGGGCTAGTGCACCAAAGCTAGACGGGAGGGAGTCTGGGAGAAAGTCTGGAACTGCCTAAGAGGAAAGAGACCATTGTTTCAGGGTGTGCAAGGAGAGGCAATTCAGACCACTGCCTAAACAAGCTCCAGAGACAGATGAGAGCCGCGTTTATCAGCACAGACACCAGAGACGGGCATGAAACGTTAAGGCTGCTGCTGCAGGACCAAGAAGCCTGTGTGCAAGCACAGGTCACTATCCACACAGCCCCTCCCGAAAGTCTGTGCAGCCCACCACGGCCAGGGTCCCATGATCCAAGGACAACTTCCCCAGGAGAACATACGGCATGCCTCAGGCTGTTGCAACTTCACGCTGGCCTCTGCCGCCACAGGCTCGCCACACATTCCGTACCCCTCCCTCCCCCTGGCCTGCGTGAGCCAGAGCCCCTTAATCAGCTGCTACTTTTTTTCCGTCTGAGCGGAAAAACAGATGCCCTCAGGAGACCTACACACAGAGGCGGAGCCAAATCCAAAGCTGAATCCCAGGAGCTGTGCGAACAAAGAAGAGAAAGGGAAGGTTCTCCCAGCAGCCTCAGGAGCAGTGGATTAAATCTCCACATTCAACTTGATGTACCCTGCATCTCTGTAATACCTGAATAGACAACGAATCATCCCAAAATTGAGGCGGTGGATTTTGGGAGCAAATGTAGACTTGGGGTTTGCTTTCTGCATCTAATTTGTTTCTGGTTTTATGTTTATCGTATTTCAATATTTAGAGTTTATAATCACTGGTAGATTTGTGTATTGACTTGGTTGCTCTCTTCCTTTTTTTTAATATATAGATACATATACTTTTTCCTTTTTCACTTTTCATGCGTGTATATGTGTATGTGATTTTGTCTGTATAGGTTTGCTTTCACCATTTGTCCTAGGGTTCTGTCTGTCCATTGTTTTGGTTTTCTTTTTTACTATAGTTTTTAGCACTTGTTATCATTGTTGGATTGGTTTTTTGGTTTGGTTGCTCTCTTCTTTCTTTCTTTTTTTATTACTTTTTAATGTTTAATATTTTATTTTAATAATTCCATTTTATTTTATTTTTCTTTCTTTCTTTCCTTTTTTCTCCTTTTCCTCCGAGCTGTGTGGCTGACAGGGTGTTGGTGCTCCAGCTGGGTGTCAGGCCTGTGCCTCTGAGGTGGGAGACCCGAGTTCAGGACATTGGACCACAGGAGACCTCCCTGCTCCATGTATTATCAAACAGCGAAAGCTCTCCCAGAGATCTCCATCTCAACGCTACGACCAGCTCCACTCAATGACCAGCAAGCTACAGTGCTGGACACCTTATGCCAAACACCTAGCAAGACAGGAACAAAACACGACCCACTAGCAGAAAGGCTGCCTAAAATCATAATAAGGTCACAGACACCCCAAAACACACCACCGGGCATAGTCCTGCCCATCAGAAAGACAAGATCCAGCCTCATCCAACAGAACACAGGCACCAGTCAGCTCCACCAGGAAGCCTACACAATCCACTGAACCAAACTTACCCACTGGGAGCGGACACCAAAAACAACAAGAACTAAGAACCTGCAGCTTGCAAAAAGAAGACGGCAAACACGGTAAGTTAAGCAAAATGAGAAGAAGAGAAACACACAGCAGATGAAGGAGGAAGGCAAAAACCCACCAGACCTAACAAGTGAAGACGAAATAGGCAGTCTACCTGAAAAAGAATTCAGAATAATGATAGTAAAGATGATCCAAAATTTTGCAAATAGAATGGAGAAAATACAAGAATCATTTAACAAGGATCAAAAGGAACTAAAGAGCAAACAAAGAATGATGAACAACACAATAATAAATGAAATTAAAATTCCCTAGAAGGAATCAATAGTAGAATAACTGAGGCAGAAGAACGGAAAAGTGACCTGGGAAATAAAATAGTGGAAATAACTACCACAGAGCAGAATAAAGAAAAGAGAATGAAAAGAATTCAGGACAGTCTCAGAGACCTTTGAGACAACATTAAATGCACCAACATTCGAATCATAGGGGTCCCAGAAGAAGAAGAGAAAAAGAAAGGGACTGAGAAAATATTTGAAGAGATTATAGTTGAAAACTTCCGTAATATGGGAAAGGAAATAGTCAATCAATTCCAGGAACTGCAGAGAGTCCCATACATGATAAATCCAAGGAGAAACATGTGAAGACAAATATTAATCAAACTATCAAAACTTAAATGAAAAGAAAAATTATTAAAAGCAGCAGGGGAAAAGCAACAAATAACATACAGGGGAATCCCCATTAGGTTAACAGCTGACCTTTCAGCAAAAACTCTGCAAGCCAGAAGGGAGTGGCAGGACATATTTAAAGTGATGAAAAGAAAAAACCTACAACCAAGATTACTCTACCCAGCAAGGATCTCACTGAGATTCAACAGAGAAATTAAAACCTTGACAGACACACAAAAGCTAAGAGAATTCAGCACGACCAACCCAGCTTTACAATAAATGCAAAGGCAACTTCTCTAGGCAGGAAACACAAGAGAAGGAAAAGACCTACAATAACAAACCCAAAACAATTAAGAAAATGGTAATAGGAACATACATATCGATAACTACCTTAAATGTAAATGGATTAAATGCTCCAACCAAAAGACACAGACTGGCTGAATGGATACAAAAATAAGACCCATATATATGCTGTCTACAAAAGACCCACTTCAGACCTAGGGACACATACAGACTGAAAGTGAGGGGATGGAAAAAGATACTCCACGCAATTGGAAATCAAAAGAAAGCTGGAGTAGCAATTCTCATATCCGACAAAATAGACTTTAAAATAAACACTATTAAAAGAGACAAAGAAGGACACTACATAATGATCAAGGGATCAATCCAAGAAAAACATATAACAATTGTAAATATTTATGCTCCTAACAGCAAATGCTAACAGCCATAAAAGGGGAAATCGACAGTAACACAGTCATAGCAGGGGACTTTAACACACCACTTTCACCAACGGACAGATTATCCAAAATGAAAATAAATAAGGAAACCAAGCTTTAAATAATATACTAAACAAGACGACTTAACTGATAATTTACAGAATTATTGCATCCAAAAACAACAGAATACATTTTCTTCTCAAGTGCTCATGCAACATTCTCCAGGACAGATCATACTGTGGGTCAGAAATCAAGCCTTGCTAAATTTAAGAAAACTGAAATTGTATCAAGTATCTTTTCTGACCACAAAGCTATGAATCTAGATATCAATTACAGAAAAAAATCTGTAAAAAGTACGAACATGTGGAAACTAAAAAATACACTATTATATAACCAAGAGGTCACTGAAGAAATCAAAGAGGAAATCAAAAAATACCTAGAGACAAATGACAATGAAAACATGACGACCCAAAACCCATGGGATGCAACAAAAGCAGTTCTAAGAGGGAAGTTTACAACAATACAATCCTACCTCAAGAAACCAGAAACATCTCATATAAACAACCTAACTTTACACCTAATGCAGTTAGAGAAAAAAGAACCAAAAACCCCCAAAGTTAGCAGAAGGAAAAAAATCATAAAGATCAGATCAGAAATAAATGAAGAAATGAAGGAAACGACAGCAAAGATCAATAAAACTAAAAGCTGGTTCTTTGAGAAGACAGACAAAATTGATAAACCATTAGGTAGCCTCATCAAGAAAAGAAGGGAGAAGACTCAAATCAGTAGATTTAAAAATGAAAAGAAAGTAACAACTGACACTGCAGAAATACAAAGGATCATGAGAGATTACTACAAGCAACTATATGCCAATAAAATGGACAACCTGGAAGAAATGGACAAATTCTCAGAAATGCACAACCTTCGGAGACTGAACCAGGAAGAAATAGAAAATATAAACAGACCAACACAAGCAGTGAAATTGAGACTGTGATTAAAAATCTTCTAACATAAAAAGCCCAGGACCAGAAAGCTTCACAGGTGAACTCTAACATATATTTAGAGAAGAGCAATACCTATCCTACTCAAACTCTTCCAAAATATAGCAGAGGGAGGAACACTCCCAAACTCATACTATGAGGCCAACATCACCCTGATACCAAAACCAGGCAAAGATGTCACAGGGCTTTCCTGGTGGCACACTGGTTGAGAGTCCGCCTGCCGATGCAGGGTACACGGGTTCGTGTCCCGGTCCAGGAAGATCCCACATGTCGCAGAGCGGCTGGGCCTGTGAGCCACGGCCACTGAGCCTGCGCGTCAGGAGCCTGTGCTCTGCGGCGGGAGAGGCCACGGCAGTGAGAGGCCCGCGTACCGCCAAAAAACAAAAACAAAGATGTCACAAGGAAAGAAAACTACAGGCCAATATCACTGATGAACATAGATGCAAAAATCCTCAACAAAATACTCGCAAGCAGAATCCAACAGCAAATTAAAAGGATCATACACCATGATCAAGTGGGGTTTATCTCAGGAATGCAAGAATTCTTCAATATATGTAAATCAATCAATGTGATAAACCATATTAACAAATTCAAGGAGAAAAACCATATGATCATCTCATTAGATGCAGAAAAACCTTTTGACAAAATTCAACACACATTTATGATAAAAACCCTCCAGAATGTAGGCATAGAGGGAACTTACCTCAACATAATAAAGGCCATATATGACAAACCCACAGCCAACATCGTTCTCAATAGTGAAAAACTGAAACCATTTCCTCTACGATCAGGAACAAGACAAGGTTGTCCACTCTCACCATCAATATGCAACATAGTTTTAGAAGTTTTAGTCACAGCAATCAGAGAAGAAAAAGAAATAAAAGGAATCCAAATGGGAAAAGAAGAAGTAAAGCTGTCACTGTTTGCAGATGACATGATACTATACATAGAGAATCCTAAAGATTCTATCAGAAAACTACTAGAGCTAATGAATGAATTTGGTAAAGTAGCAGGACACAAAATTAATTAATGCACAGAAATCGCTTGCATTCCTATACACTAAAGATGAAAAATCTCAAAGAGAAATTAAGGAAACACTTCCATTTACCACTGCAACAAAAAGAATAAAATACCTAGGAATAAACCTACCTAAGGAGACCTGTACGCAGAAAACTATAAGACAATGATGAAAGAAATTAAAGCTGATACACACAGATGGAGAGATATACCATGTTCTTGGATTGGAAGAATCAACACTGTGAAAATGACTATACTACCCAAAGCAATGTACAGATTGAATGCAATTCCTATCCAACTACCAATGGCATTTTTCATAGAACTAGAAGAAAAAATTTCACAACTTGTAGGGAAACACAAAAGACCCCGAATAGCCAAAGCAATCTTGAGAAAGAAAAACGGAGCTAGAGGAATCAGGCTCTGGACTTCAGACTATACTACGAGGCTACAATAATCAAGACAGTATGGTACTGGCACAAAAACAGAAACATAGATCAATGGAACAGGATAGAAAGCCCAGAGATAAACCCATGTACATATGGTCACCTTATCTTTGATGAAGGAGGCAAGAACATACAATGGAGAAAAGACAGACTCTTCAATAAGTAGCACTGGGAAAACTGGACAGTACATGTAAAAGAATGAAATTCGAACACTCCCTAACACCATACACAAAAAAAACTCAAAATGGATCACCATACACAAAACTAAACTCAAAATGGATTAAAGACCTAAATGTAAGGCCAGACACTATCAAACTCTTAGAGGAAAACATAGGCAGAACACTCTATGACATAAATCACAGCAAGATCCTTTTTGACCCACCTCCTAGAGAAATGGTAATAAAAACAAAAATAAACAAATGGGACCTAATGAAACTTAAAATCTTTTGCATAGCAAAGGAAAACACAAACAAGATGGAAAGAGAACCCTCAGAATGGGAGGAAATGTTTGTAAATGAAGCAACTGACAAAGGATTAATCTCCAAAATATACAAGCAGCACATGCAGCTCAGTATAAAAAAAACACAAACAACCCAGTCCACAAATGGGCAGAAGACCTAAATAGACATTTCTCCAAAGAAGATATACAGATTGCCAAAAAACACATGAAAGGATGCTCAACATCACTAATCATGAGAGAAATGCAAATCAAAACTACAATGAGGTATCAGCTCACACCAGTCAGAATGGCCAGCATCAAAAAATCTACAAACAGTAAATGTTGGAGAGGGTGCGGAGAAAAGTGAACCCTCTTGCACTGTTGTCGGGAATGTAAATTGATACAGCCACTATGGAGAACAGTATGGAAGTTCCTTATAAAACTAAAAATAGAACTACCATATGACCCAGCAATCCCACTACTGGGCATATACCCTGAGAAAACCATAATTTAAAAAGAGACATGTACCAAAATGTTCACTGCAGCTCTATCTACAGTAGCCAGGACATGCAAGCAACCTAAGTGTGCACTGACAGATGAAGGCATAAAGAAGATGTGGCGCATATATACAATGGAATATTACTCATCCATAAAAAGAAACGAAATTGAGTTATTTGTAGTGAGGTGGACGGACCTAGAGTCTGTCATACAGAGTGAAATAAGTCAGAAAGAAAAACAAATACTGTATGCTAACACATATATATGGAATCTAAAAAAAAATATATGGTTCCGAAGATCCTAGGGGCAGGACAGGAATAAAGATGCAGATGTAGAGAATGGACTTGAGGACATGGGGATTGGGAAGGGTAAGCTGGGACGCAGTAAGAGAGTGGCATGGACATATATACACTACCAAATGTATAACAGATAGCTAGTGGGAAGCAGCCACACAGCACAGGAAGATAAGCTTGGTGCTTTCTGACCCCCAGAGGGGTGGGAGGGAGACGCAAGAGGGCGGAGATATGGGGATATATGTGTATGTATAGCTGATTCATTTTGTTATAAAGCAGAAAGTAACACACCATTGTAAAGCAATTATACTCCAATAATGATGTAAAAAAAAAAAGACAGGTAGATTGAATTGAAGAAAGCAACTTTAAACTATATGCTACCTACAAGAAACACACTTTAAATATAAAGCCAAAATTGGTTAAAAGAAAATGATAGGATAATATATATATAGTAGAGATAATCAAAAGAAAGCTGGAGGGGTTATATTAATATCAGACAAAATAGACTTCAGAGCAAAGATTATTACCAGTGGTAGTAGGTTATTTCATGATGATAAAGGAATCAATTCATTATGAGGACATAATCCTAAATGTTTATGTATCCAATAACAAAATTTCAAAATACAAGAAGCAAAAACTGATAGAACTATGAGGAGTAATAAACAAATCCATAATTATTGTCCAAGATTTCAATAACCTCTCTCAAATAACTGACAGGAGAAGTAGACAGAAAATCAGCAAGGATATTTAACACTATTAATCAACTTTACCTGACTGACATTTATAGAACACTTGACCTTACACCAGCAAAATACACATTCCTCTCTGGTGCACATGGAACATTTACCAAGAAAGAGAATATTCTGAGCCATATAAAAAGCATCAACATATTTTAAAAGATTCAAGTCATACAAACTTATGATCTTACACTAAAACAGAATTAAATTAATAGAAAAGTTCTCTGGAAATCTGCAAATGTTTGGAAAATAAATAGCATACTTCTAAATAATCCATGGGTTTACACTGGAGTCAACGGTCATATTGCAAAGTATTTTGAAATGAATTAAAATGAAAACACAATATATCAAAATTTGTGTATTGTCACTAAAGCAATACTTAGAAGGTAATTTAGAGCATTAACTGTTTATGTTAAACCAGAATAAAAGTCTTAAATCAATGACGTCAGCTTTCACCTTTGGAAACCAGAAAAGAAAGAGCAAATGAAACTCAAAGTAAGTAGAAGAATGGAAATGATAAAGATCAGAACATTAATAACTGAAATAGAAAACAGAAAAAAACAATAGAGAAAAATTAATGAAACCAAAAGCTGGTTCTTTGAGAGCAATAACATTGATCAACTTGTAGCCACTCTGACAGGGAGAAAAGAGAGAAGACACAAATTACAAATATCAGGAATGATAAAGGTGACATCACTAAAGATTTGACAGATGTCAGAAGGATAATGGATGATATAATGAATGACTTTAGGCCAATAATTTCAACAACTTAGATGAAACAGACAAATTTCTTGAAAGACACAAACTACCAAAGCTCAGTTTGGAAATAATAGATAACCTGAAGAAACCTTTTGTCTATTAAAGAAATTGAGTTTATAATTAAAAACCTTCTCATAAAGAAAACTCCAGCCCCAGATGGCTTCACTTGTGAACTCTAGCAAACATTTAACAAAGAAATAATACCAACTGAGCAACACAAATTCTTCTAGAAGATGGAAAAAGAGGGTGTATTTTCCAATTCATTCTATGTAGTAAGCATTACCCTAATTGCAAACCCGAAAACATTACAGGAAAACTAGAGACCAGTATCACTCATGGACACAGGTACAAATATCCTTAAACTGTTAGCAAATAAAATCTAACATTATATTTAAAAAAAGAACACATCATGACTAAGTGGAGCTTATCCCAGGAATGCAGCATTGGTTTATCTGTTGAAAAAAAATCAATGTAACTGACCATATTAACAAACTTTAAAAAAAAATGATCATTTCATTTCCAAATGTTTTCTCCCATTCTGCGGATTGTCTTTTTGTTTTGTTTATGGTTTCCTTTGCTGGGCAAAAGTTTTTAAGTTTAATTAGGTCCCATTTGTTCATTTTTGGTTTTTACTTTCATTACTCTAGGATGGGGATCAAAAAAGACGTTACTGTGGGGCTTCCCTGGTGGCACAGTGGCTGAGAGTCCGCCTGCCGATGCAGGGGACACGGGTTCGTGCCCCGGTCCGGGAGGATCCCACATGCCGCGGAACGGCTGGGCCCGTGAGCCATGGCCACTGGGCCTGTGCGTCCGGAGCCTGTGCTCCGCAATGGGAGAGGCCACAACAGTGAGAGGCCCGCGTACCGCAAACAAACAAACAAACAAACAAAAAAGATGTTACTGTGAGTTATGTCAAAGAGTGTTTTGCCTATTTTTTACTCTAGGAGTTTTATAGTATCCAGCCTTATATTTAGGTCTTTAATACATTTTGAGTTTATTTTTCTGTATGGTGTTAGGGAGTGTTCTAATTTCATTCTTTTACATATAGCCGTCCAGTTTTCCCAGCACCACTTACTGAAGAGATTGTCTTTTCTCCATTGTATATTCTTCCCTACTTTGTCATAGATTAGTTGACCATAGGTGTGTGGGTTTATCTCTGGACTTTCTATCCTGTTCCATTGATGTGTATTTCTGTTCTTGTGCCAGTACAAATTAATCTCTCCAAAATACACAAACAGCTCATGCAGGTCAATATCAAAAACAAAAAAAAACAAACAAAAAAAAACCCTGTCAAAAAATGGGCAGAAGGGCTTCCCTGGTGGCGCAGTGGTTGAGAATCCACCTGCCGATGCAGAGGACACGGGTTCATGCCCCTGTCTGGGAAGATCCCACATGCCGCGGAGTGGCTAGGCCCGTGAGCCATGGCCACTGAGCCTGCACTTCGGGAGCCTGTGCTCCGCAACGGGAGAGGCCACAACAGTGAGAGGCCCGCATACCGCAAAAAAGAAAAAAAAGGCAGAAGATCTAAATAAACATTTCTCCAAAGAAGACATACAGATGGCTAAAAAACACATGAAAAGATGCTCAACATCACTAATTATCAGAGAAATGCAAATCAAAACTACAGTGAGGTATCACCTCACACTGGTCAGAATGGCCATCATCAAAAAGTCTACAAACTATAAATGCTGGAGAGGGTGTGGAGAAAAGGGAACACTATTAGACTCTTAGTGGGAATGTAAACTGGTACAGCCACTATGGAGGACAGTATGCAGGTTCCTTAAAAAACTAAAAATAGAGCTAACATATGATCCAGCAATCCCACTCCTGGGCATATATCTGGAGAAAATCGTAATTCGAAAAGATACATGCACCCCAATGTTCACTGCAGCACTATTTACGGTAGCCAGGACGTGGAAGCAACCTAAATTTCCATCAACAGAGGAATGGATAAAGAAGATGTGGTACATATATACAATGGAATATTACTCAGCCATAAACAAGAATGAAATAATTCCATTGGCAGCAACATGGATAGACCTAGAGATTGTCATACTGAATGAAGTCAAAGACAAATATCATATGATATCGCTTATATGTGGAATCTAAAAAAAAGGTTACAAATGAACTTATCTACAAAACCAGAATAGAGTTACAGATGTAGAAAACAAACTTATGGTTCGGGGGTGGGGGGGATGGGTAAATTGGAAGACTGGGATTGACATACACACACTACTATATATAAAATAGATAACTAGTAAGGACCTGCTGTATAGCACAGGGAACTCTCCTCAATACTCTGTTATGGCCTATATGGGAAAAGAATCTAAAAAGGAGTGGATATATGTATAGGTATAACAGGTTCACTTTGCTGTACACCTGAAACTAACACAACATTGTAAATCAACTGTACTCCAAAAATGTTTTTAAAAAGTTGATCATTTCAATAGATGTAGAAAAATCATATGACCAAATTCAACATCCACTCCTGATTAAAAACTCCCTGGAAACTGGAAACAGGAAACAGAAGGGAACTTCCTCAACCTGATAAAAGGTATCTATGAAAAACCTACAGCTAACATCATACTTAATAATTGAAAACTGGATGCTTTCCCTCTAAAATCAGGAAAAAGTCAAGGATGTCTGCTTTTTACCAATTTTACTGGAGATTCTAACAAGTACAATAAAGTATGAAAAACTGTACCCAGATTGGACAGGAAGAAGTAAAATTGTCTTTATTCACAGACAACATAATAATCTACAAGAAAGCGACTGGAACTAGTGAGTTTAGCAACTCTGTAGGATACAAATCAATATACAAAAGTCAATTCTGTTTCTACATACTTGCGATGAACAGTCAGAAACTGAAGGATTTTTAAAAATGCCATTTGAAATAGCATAAAATATGGTATACTTAGCGATAAATCTGACAAAAGGTGCACAAAACCTTATATGTTGAAAGACAGAAAAGATTGCTGAGAGAAATTAAAGATCTAAATATAACTTGTTCACAGGTTGGAAGATGTCAATTCTCTCCAAACTGATCTACAGAGTCAGTGTAATCCCAATCAATATTTACCTTTGTAGAAACTGAAAAACTTATTTAAAATTTAAAATTCACAGAGATATACAAAGGACTTAGAATAGCCCAAACAATTTAAAAGAGAAGAATAAAGTTGGAGGACTAACACTACATGATTTCAAATTTACTACATAGCTACATTAATCAAGACAGTGTGGGAATGGGGTAAAGAGGAGTAGTTCCGTGGAACAGAATGAAGAGTCCAGAAGAGACCCATGCACATATGACAACTGATTTTCATTAAAGGTACAAAGGCAATCAGTTGGGAAAGGACAGAATTTTTAAATAAATGAAGCTGGAATGATTAGGTAACCATGTGCAAAAAAAAATGAACTTCAATCCACACCTTAAGTCAAATATAAAAAATTAATGCAAAATGGACCACAGAACTAACCACAAACTTAAACCTAAAACTGTAAAATTTCTTGAAGAAAACAGGGAAAATTTTTTGTGACCATGGATTAGGTAAAGATTTCTTAGATACAATACCAAAAAATCCATAAAAGAAGATAAATTAGACTTCATCATCTTGTCATGAAATGCACTGATAAGAAAATAAAAAGAAAAATTTGTAAAACACATATCTGACAAATAACTTGTATCTAGAATATATAAAGAACTTCGAAACTCAATAAGAACACAAAGCTTCTTATAGAAAACTGGGCAAAAGATCTGTACAAACACTCCACCAAAGAAGATATATGGATGTCAAATATTGGACACTGTGGAAATGCTAATTATAATCACAGTACTATATCTCTACCTCATTATTAGAATGGTTAAAGAAATTTATCAGTAGACAATTCCAAGTGCTGGTGAGGCTGTAGATCAACTCGAACTTTCATACATAGCTAGTTAGAACATAAAACTGTACAGCCACTTTAGAAAAGAGTTTGGCAGTTTCTAACAAAGTTAAACATATACTTACAACCCAGCAAACCCATTCCTCGATATTTACCCTAGAGAAGTGAAATATTGTCATCACACAAAATCTGTAAACAGATGTTTATAGCACCTTTATTTATAATCACCCAAACCGGAAACCATCCAAATATCCTTCAACTGGTAAATGTATAAATTTTGGTACATCCATACTTACGAAATACTACTTAGCAATAAAAAAGAACAAACTATGGGAACACACAACAGTATGAATGAGTTTCAAATGTATTATGCTAAGTGAAAGAAGGCTCAAAAAGCTTCATACTATATGATTCCATTTATATGACATTCTGGAAAAGGCAAAATTATAGGGATAGAAATGAGATTAGTAGGAATCAGGGCTGGAAGTGGTGGGAAGGAGTGACAACAAAGGGGCCTGAGTTAATTTTTTGTTCTATATCTTGATTGTGGTGCTGGCTACATGACTGTAAGCAATTGTCAGAACTCATAGAATTACTAATATAAATAAACCTTATAAAATCATACACTAGGCAAGAGTAAATTTTATTGTATGTATTTTCAATAAACATGACTAAAAAGTGGACACAGATAACTGGGGAAGAAATGAAAATACTGACCTAATGCTATGCTTAAAAAGTAAAATAGGGCTTCCTTGGTGGCGCAGTGGTTGAGAGTCCACCTGCTGATGCAGGGGACACGGGTTCGTGCCCCAGTCCGGGAGGATCCCACATGCCACGGAGCGGCTGGGCCCGTGAGCCATGGCTGCTGAGCCTGCGCGTCCGGAGCCTGTGCTCCACAACGGGAGAGGCCACGGCAGTGAGAGGCCCGTGTACCGCAAAAAAAAAAAAAAAAAGTAAAATAATTTTATTTAATAGAATGTTAAAAGAAAAGCCTTAATAGGAAATCTGCCTAAGTGCCCATCATCGGATGAATGGATAAAGAAGATGTGGCACATATATACAATGGAATATTACTCAGCCATAAAAAGAAACGAAATTGAGCTATTTGTAATGAGGTGGATAGACCTAGAGTCTGTCATACAGAGTGAAGTAAGTCAGAAAGAAAAAGACAAATACCGTATGCTAACACATATATATGGAATTTAAGAAAAAAAATGTCATGAACAACCTAGGGGTAAGACAGGAATAAAGACGCAGACCTACTGGAGAACGGACTTGAGGATATGGAGAGGGGGAAGGGTGAGCTGTGACAGGGCGAGAGAGAGTCATGGACATATACACACTAACAAACGTAAGGTAGATAGCTAGTGGGAAGCAGCCGCATGGCACAGGGATATCGGCTCGGTGCTTTGTGACAGCCTGGAGGGGTGGGATAGGGAGGGTGGGAGGGAGGGAGACGCAAGAGGGAAGACGTATGGGAACATATGTATATGTATAACTGATTCACTTTGTTATAAAGCAGAAACTAACACACCATTGTAAAGCAATTATACCCCAATAAAGATGTTAAAAAAAAAAAAAAGGAAATCTGGTTGTGTGGGGTTATTTTTTTTGCCATTTCTACTGGCAAAAGGTTCAAGTTTTTCTATACTTCAGCATAATATATCAAGAAAAACAAATGCCCAGAAGTCTCTAGTGAAAACCCTGATGATGGACATAACAGCAATATTAACCTTGATAAAGAGCTGATTCCAATTTGTTAGTCCTTAATTAACATACAGATATACTTTACTACCGTGGAACATTTCTTTTTCAAAGCAGAATAAATCATCTTTCTTTTTCTTACAGAGTGAATAACAGACTCCACTGCATATTTAGTAGGTATTCACAAATAGTTGCTTAATTGGACTAGTATAAATTCTGTTTGAACCCATTAACTCAAGCTTCTCAATTTCTCTACTTGTGCCCTTCACAAAGGGCAACCAGTCTGAAGCTCAAACAGCTCCAGGATTTGCTCAGCTACCCAGAGCTGAGCAGGAATAATATCACAGCACAGGTAAATCTGTGACCAAGTCAAGATACACGTGTGTGCAGACAACTAGCTAGGAAACTACGCTTAACTTAATGGAAAGGACAAAGCACTAATGGGATAAGGTTCATGTGAGCAACTGTACCACTGTCAACCCTGTGGAGAGAAACTACATTTCAGGGCCAGATCTCTCACCGATAACTTCCCAAATAAGTACAATCAAAAGGTATCCTGGAGACTTCTATTCTCTAATGACAATTCTTAAATGACTGCATTATAATTTCTCCCTGCTCTCACAGTTTTTTAAAGTTAATTTTTAATAGGCTGGTTCAAATGACAAAGTACAAAAAAGTATACAGGAACAAGACTTTCCCCCAATTCTTGCCCCACATCTGCCTAGTTCCTACTCCTTCAATAGGCAAACCCTGTTCTTTTATTTTTATGCAACCTTCCATAGTTTCTTTTTGTATGGTTGTATCATCTTTACATAGGAAAGCTAGCATATATATTCGACTCCATTGTCTTAAAAGCTATTTTTCTCTATTACGGCCAAAGAGAATTATTCTTTGTGTTAACAGTCAAATATAACTCATAAATAACATTTATACCTCTGTCAGAGTTGCCCTCTAGGATTGCAATCCTGAATACATAAAATTTAGTGAAAATATTTGTAGGATCACGTCGTTCAGCTTCTGTCACCGCCTCTTTAGCCTGAAAAAAGAAATATTGGGTTTCTTTTACAAAGCATATAAGGAAGACTTTACCATATTTTACTAATACTATTAACATAGTCACAATGGCTGAGGGATACTCATAATGAAAAGACATGAATCTGAGAAAAATCTTTGAAGAACTGTTCTATTAAAATGCTATGGAAATACTGAACTCTGCTTCTGAAAATAGGGCACATTATATATGTCAAACCAACCCTCCTACTGAAAACAACCAAGAAATGTTGGATAACGTTTTTTTTTTTAATTCCAAAAGCAAGTGACTAGTAAAGCAATTACCAAGCAATATCTAAGGAAAAGTGAGGTCCCAGAGAAGTAAATGGAGAATTAAAGCTACTTTTTTTTTTCCTGCTGGGCATTTGTAAACCTAGGCAAATGTTAACTTTAGTTTTAATGTACCTTACTAGGTCAGGAAAATAGACATCAAGGCTCAAGGGATCACACTCTTAGGCTAAGGGAAAACCAGAAGTAAACCCACTTTCATCCACATCCTCAGGGGACTGCAATGAAAGATAGATACCTTGGTTCTGAGAAGAATCCAACAAAATGGGGTAAGGAAAACCAGTCCCTAAGGTGTAATACAAACAGACTTTCTCATGTATTTACAGCCCCAAATTACATTATATGGGAGGCCAAAAGATGTCAAGCTATGAATTTAGTTTTCATTGGTCCCAAACATAGGAAGAAGCAAATGTAAATCCTCTCTGGGGGAAGACACCTTCATCTTAGGCTTCAAAATATTTCCATAAATAATTTTTCAAGAATCTTGAGTAGAAACATAAAAAAATCAAGCACAGTAGGAAACAAGACACCATAAATGAGAATCAGCAGAAACAGATTCTCAGGATGTAAATAAAAGAAGTATCAAAAACTGCCTATAAAACATCTCTGTTTTCAAAGTTTAAGGAAATAAAAGATATGCTCAAAAAGTATATAACTAGGTTGATATTCAATAGTACATATTGATACAGTTACAGTGGTTGTTTCCAGGTGGTATCCATTCTGACTGATTATTGCCCAAGCCGTATCAGTTGTTGAACACTTTGCACATCACACAAGTTTATAAGAAACAGAAACTATAAAATGTGACCTTGCTGATTTGGGCAAAAAGAACTACTTGAAATGAAAGATACAATAACCCAAATGGCAACATAATGGATAGGCTTACTAATAGCAATTTATAAGCAGATGAAGAGAAAATTAGTGAACTGAAAGATAAGACATAATAAATATGCAGCTAAAGTGCAGCAGAGAGAGACTACAAACATGGTGGACAGTTAAGTAAGGATTCTATTCTTTTAGGACAATCATTAAAAGAATACAAACAGTAATTAATTTCTACACTAGTAGAAGGGGGAACCAGGAAGTACAAAAAAATGAGGATAGTCTTTTTAAAACAATTGGTGCTGGAACAACTGGACATCCACATGCAAAAAAGAAAAAAAATCTGAGCACAGACCTTAAACCTTTCACAAAAATTAATTCAAAAACAATCGTAAATCTAAATGTAAGACCTCAAACTACAGAACTCTTAGAGGTAACATAGGGGAAAACTACGTGACATCTGGTTTACTGATGACTTTTTAAACAACACTGAAAGCACAATTCATGAAAGAAAAAAGAAGCTGGACTTCATTAAAATTAGAAACTTCTGCTCTGTGAAAGACACTGTTAAGAGAATGAAAAGGCAAGCCACAAAATGGGAGAAAATATTTGCAAAACACATATATGATAAAGGAATTAGGACACACCATTATAAAAATAAATCAAAAAGGAAAAAAGCAAGAGAGGAAGAAAGGAACTAAAAACTCAAACAATTAACAAGATGGGACTAGTAAGCACTTAACTATCAATATTTAAATGTAAATGAACTAAACTATCCAATCAAAGACACAGAGTGGCTGAATGGATAAAAGACAAACAAAAACAAGATCCAACAATGTGCTATCTACAAGAGACTAACTTTAGCTTTAAGGACACACATAAGCTGAAAGTGAAGAGATGGAAAAAGATATTCCATGCAAATGGTAACAAAAAGAGAGCAAGAGTGGCTATAATTATCAGACAAAATAGACTTTACTCAAAATCAGTCACAAGAGACAAAGAAGGACACCATATAGTGACAAAGGGGTCAATTCATCAAGAGGATATCACAACCGTATATACATACACATTCAACACTAGAGCAACTAAATATTTAAAGCAAACATTAACTGAACTGAAGGGAGTAATAGAAATAAATAACAGTAGGGAACATTTCAAAACCCACTTTCAACAATACATAGGTATCCAAACAGAAAATTAATCAATAGTGGACCTAACACTACAGACAAAACTGACCGAATAGACACATACAGAACATTCCATTCAACAGCACCAGAATATATATTCCTCTCACATACACAAGGAACATATTCTAGGATAAATCATATATTGGGCCAGAAAGCAAGCCTTAACAAATTTAAGAAGACTGTAATCATATCAAGTATCTTTTCCCACTGCAATGGCATGAAACTAGAAAAACATAACATGAAGAAAAATGAAAAATTTACAAATGCATGGAAATTAAACAACACACTCCTGAATAATCAACGGATCAAAGAAGAAATCAAAAGGCAAATCAGAAAGTATTCTGAGAACAAAAACAACAAAGAAAATATATCAAAGCTTAGGGAATGCAGCAAAGATAGTTCTAAGAAGGAAGTTTATAGCAATAAATGCCTACATTAAGAAAAGATCTCAAATAAACAACCTAACTTTACTTCTCAAGGAAGTATAAAGAAAAAACTAAGCCCAAATTTAGCAAGAGGGAATTAAAGATTAGAGCAGAAATAAATGAAATAGAGACTAGAAAGATAATAGAAAAAAATTAATGAAACAAAGTTAAACAGACAACCCACTAAGACTGAATCAGGAAGAAACAGAAAATCAGAACAGACCAATAATAAGGAGACTGAATCAGTAATCAAAAACGGCCCAACAAAGAAAATACCAGGACCAGATGGTTTTAGTGGTGATTTATATCAAACATTTGAAGAAGAAGAATTAATGCCAATCTTTCTCAAACTCTTCCAATTGAAGAGGGAACACTCCAAAACTCATATCACGAGGCCAGCATTACCCTGATACCAAAGTCAGATAAAAATACCACAAGAAAAAAGCAACAGGCCAATATCCCTGATGAATATAGATGCAAACATTCTCAACAAAATACTAGCAAACAGAATTCAACAGCCCATTAAAAAGATCATACACCATGATCAAGTGGAATTTATTCCTCGGATGCAAGGATGGTTCATACACAAATCAATAAAAATAATGCATTACAGTAAAAGAATGAAAGATAAAAATACTATGATTCTCTCAACAGATACAGATAAAGCATTTGACAAAATTCAACACTCTTTCATAATAAAAGCTCTCAAAAAACTGGGTATAAAAGGAGCCTATCTCAAAATAACAAAGGCCATATGACAAAAAAACAGCTAACAACATACTCAGTGGTGAAATGTGAAAGGTTTTCCTCTAAATTCAGGAACAAGACAAGGATGTTCATTCTCACGACTTCTGTTCAACATAGTACTTTTTTTTAGACCTAAGTAATTTATTTTTAATTTTTTTTTTTTTTTTTTGCGGTACGCAGGCCTCTCACTGTTGTGGCTTCTCCCGTTGCGGAGCATAGGCTCCAGATGCGCAGGCTCAGAGGCCATGGCTCACGGGCCTAGCCGCTCCACACCATGTGGGATCTTCCTGGACCAGGGCACGAACCCGTGTCCCCTGCATCGGCAGGCGGACTCTCAACCACTGCGCCACCAGGGAAGCCCTAAACTTTATTTTTAAGTTCTTTTTATTCAATTTAATTTTTATTTTATATTGGGGTATAGTTGATTTAAGTTCTTTTTATTCAATTTAATTTTTATTTTATATTGGGGTATAGTTGATTTACAATGTGTTGTTAGTTTCAGGTGTACGGCAAAGTGGTTCAATTATACATATACATATATCCATTCTTCTTCAGAGTCTTTTCGCATATAGATGATTAGAGAATATTGAGTAGAGTTCCCTGTGCTATACAGGACGTCCTTGTTGATTATCTATTTTATATATAGTAGTGTGCATATGTTGATCCCAAACTCCTAATTTATACCTCCCTCCACCTTTCCCGTTTGATAACCATAAGTTTGTTTTCAAAGTCTGTGAGTTGGTTTCTGTTTTGTAAATAAGTTCATTTGTATCATCTTTTTAGATTCCACATATAAGTGATCTCATATGATATTTGTCTTTCTCTGTCTTAGTTCACTTAGTATGATTATCTCTAGGTCCATCCATGTTGCTGCATTATGGATGGCGTTATTTCACTCTTTTTATGGCCGAGTAATACTCCACTGTACATATGTACAACACCGTCTTTATCCATTCCTCTGTCAATGGACATTTAGGTTCTTTCCATGTCTTGGCTTTTGTAAATAGTGCTGCAATAAATATTGGGGTGCATGTATCTTTTCAAATTATGGTTTTATCCAGATATATGCCCAGGAGTGGGACTGCTAGACCATATGGTAGTTCTATTTTTAGTTTTTTAAGAAAACTCCATACTGTTCTCCATAGTGGTTGTATCAATTTATATTCCCGCAAAGAGTGTAGGAGTGTTCCCTTTTCTCCACACTCTCTCCAGCATTTATTGTGGCTTTTTTTTTTTTTTTGGCGGTACGTGGGCCTCTCACTGCTGTGGCCTCTCCTGTTGCGGAGCACAGGCTCCAGACGTGCAGGCCCAGCGGCCATGGCTCACAGGCCTAGCTTCTCCACGGCATGTGGGATCCTCCCCGACCGGGGCACAAACCCGTGTCCCCTGCACTGGCAGGCGGACTTGCAACCACTGCGCCACCAGGGAAGCTCATGTTTGTGGCTTTTTGATGATGGCCATTCTGACAGGTGTGAGGAGATACATCACTGTACTACTGATTTGCGTTTCTCTAATAATTAGTGATGCTGAGCATCTTTTCATGTGCTTTTTGGCCATCTGTATGTCTTCTCTGGAGACATGTCTATTTAGGTCTTCAGCCCCTTTTTTGATTGGGTTGTCTGGTTTTTTTTGTTATTGAGCTGCATGAGCTATTTATACATTTTGGAGATTAATCCCCTGTTGGTCACTTTGTTTGCAAATATTTTCTCCCATTCTGTGGTTGTCTTTTCGTTTTGTTGACGGTTTCCTTTAATGTGCAAAAGTTTTTAAGTTTAATTAGGTCCCGTTTATTTTTGTTTTTATTTTCATTACTCTAGGGGTGGATCCAAAAAGATATTGCTGCAATTTATATCAAAGAGTGTTCTGCCTATGTTTTCCTCTAAGAGTTTTATAGTATCTGCTCTTACATTTAGATCGTTACAGTAAGTCCCCTACACACGAACAAGTTCCACTGCAAGAGCGCGTTCCTAAGTCCAATTTGTTTCTAAGTCCAACAAAGTTAGCCTAGGTACCCAACTAACAAAATCGGCTATATAGTACTGTACTGTAATAGATTTATAATACTTTTCACACAAATAATACATAAAAACAAGCAAACACAAAAAATAAAACATTTTAATCTTATAGTACAGTACCCTGAAAAGTACAGTAGTACACTACAACAGCTGGCATACACGTGCTGGCATCAAGTGAACAGGAAAAAGAGTTACTGACTGGAGGAGGGAGGGGAGGTGGGAGATGGTATAGCTGAAGGATCATCAGCCATAGGTGACGGAGGGCAAGTTGCAATTTCACTCATGCCTGACGCTGATGGCACAGGTTCTGGTTCCTTGCTGGATTCAATTCTATCTACTCTCTTGAAAAAAACAATCCAGTGATGTCTGGGTAGTAGCTCTTTTCTTCTCGTCATATATGACATGGTAGCACTGGATGGCATTCTGAATGGCTGCTGCAACCTTTGGGTATTGCTCTACGTTCGGGTCCTGTGCCTCAAAAACTAACAGTACCTCCTCATATAAAGAAAACCCCCTTGCCATTTCCTGCATCATGAATTTCTTTGGTTCTTCAGTTACTTTTTCTTCCTCTTGTCTCTCCTCATCCTTTCTCTGGGCCTCCAATTCCATCAGGTCTTCATTAGTAAGCTCCTCATGTTGCACAGAAAGGAGTTCAGTGAAGCTGTCCTCTTGCAGATATAGCTCCAGCTTCTTGCTGAGGGTCATGAAGTTGCTGAAGACCTCTTTGTACTCCTCATCCACATTCTCAAATCCACAAAAATCGTGAACAAACTGCGGCCAAAGGTTCTTCCAAACCCCATTCATGGTGACGGCCATAACCTTACGACAAGAAAAGTCAATGTTTTTTACGGCCTTACAGATGTTATAGTCCTTCCAAAATTGTCACAAGATTGTTCCTGACTGATCACTAACCTTTACTGTCTGATGAAAAGTGTGACATAAATGATATTTCTTGAAAGTCGCTATAACTCCCTGGTCCAAAGGTTGGATGAGCAACGTACTCAATAGCATTCAGTGGCAGATGCACTACTTTGACGTTGGGATGAAAGTCATCCATGAATGGGGAGTGGCCTGGAGCACTGTCGAGCAGCAAAAGAATGTTGAATGGGACGTCTTTCTCCAAGCAATATTTCTCTACCTCCAGGATAAAGTGGTGGAAAAACCAGTCATGGAAAATGGCCTGTGTAATCCAGGCTTTGGGGTTACTCTTCCACACAACAGGAAGAGAGCCCTTGGCTATGTTTTTAAGGGCTCTTGGGTTCTCTGAATGATAAACTAAGAAAGGCTTCAGCTTCAGATCATCAGAAGCATTGCCAACAGAGTTAGCCTATCCTTTGCTGCTTTATAGCCGGGCATCAACTTTTCCTTCTTACTGATGTAACTTTGATCTGGCATCCTCTTCCAGTACAGTCCTATCTCATCCACATTAAAACCCTGCTCAGGTAAATACGTGCCTTCATCAATAATTTCTCAAAGCGTTTCAGGAAATTCGCAGGCAGCTACCATATCTGCACTCACTGCCTTGCCACTTACTTTTATGTTGTGAAGGTTGGCTCTAGCCTTGAACCGACGAAACCACCCATGGCTGGTGTTAAAAGATGCTCCCTCTGATTCTTCGCCATGTTTCTTTCTCAAGTCTTTTAGGTTTCTCTTGAAGGCTTTTAGCTTTCTCTTGAATCAGCATTAAGCTGAACAGGACTCAATGCTGATGCTGATCCTGCATCCACACACTGAAAAGTTTCTTCATCTCCTCCACCACTTTTACACATTTCTTCGATATTACTGCCGACATCATCGGCACAGTAGACTTCACATGTTCCATGATCTTGTCCTTGTTCTTCAGAATTGTGCCGAAGGTTGAATGACTCATGTTATAAGAATGAGCGACGTCTACCATCTTTTCGCCTCGCTCCACTCTCTCAATTGTTTTCACTTTTGTTTCCATCGTTATTGCTTGGCACTTCTTAGCAGTTATCAGCTACATCACTGCTGCTATTACACTTGCTTCCAGACATCCTGGGCTTGAAATAAAGACACTGTACTACTGTACTCTATACAGTATAGTACAGTAGAGTACACAAAAGCACAACTTGTAGAGTATACACACATATGACAATGTATGCCAGACACGTGAACTAACTTAATGTGACTGGACATGCAAACGCATGTTCGCATCTTTGAAAGTTGGCAACTTGAAGGTTCATATGTAGGGGACTTACTGTAATCTATTCTGAGTTTATTTTTGTGTGTGGTGTTAGAGAATGTTCTAATTTCATTCTTTTCCATGTAGCTGTACAGTTTTCTCAGCACCACTTATTGAAGAGACTGTCTTTTCTCCATTGTATATTCTTGCCTCCTTTGTCATAGTTTAGGTGACCATAGGCGGGCGAGTTTATTTATGGGCTTTCTATCCTGTACCACTGATCTATATTTCTATTTTTGTGCCAGTACCATATTGTCTTGATTACTGTAGCTTTGTAGTATAGTCTGAAGTCAGGAAGCCTAATTCCTGCAGCTCTGTTTTTCTTTCTCAAGATTGCTTTGGCTATTCAGGGTCTTTTGTGTTTGCATACAAACTGTAAAATTCTTTTGTTCTAGTTCTGGTAAAAAGGCCATTGGTAATTTGATAGGGATTGCACTGAATCTGTAGATTGCTTTGGGTAGTACACTCATTTTCACAACGTTGATTCTTCCAATACAAAAACATGGTATATCTTTCCATCTGGTTCTGTCATCTTTGATTTCTTTTATCAGTCAGTGTCTTATAGTTTTCAGAGTACAGGTCTTTTGCCTCCTTAGGTACATTTATTCCTAGGTATTTTATTCTTTTTGTTGTGATGGTAAACGGGATTGTTTCCTTAATATCTCTTTATGAACTTTCGTTGTTACTGTATAGAAATGCAACAGGTTTCTGTGTATTAATTTTGCATTCTGCAACCTCACTGAATTCATTGATGAGCTCTAGTAGTTTTCCAGTAGCAACTTTAGGATTTTCTATGTATAGTATCATGTCATCTGCATACAGTGATGGTTCTACTTCTTCTTTTCCAATTTGGATTCCTTTTATTCCTTTTCCTTCTCTGACTGCCATGGCTAGGACTTCCAAAACTATGTGGAATAAAAGTGGTGACAGCAGATATCCTTGTCTTGTTCCTGATCTTAGAGGAAATGCTTTCAGCTTTTCACTGTTGAGTATGTTATTAGCTGTGGGTTTTTCATAAAGGCCTTTATTATGTTGAGGTAGGTTCCCTCTATGCCCACTTTCTGGAGAGCTTTTATCAAGAATTGGTGTTGGATTTTGTCAAAAGCTTTTTCTGCATCTATTGAGATGATCATATGCTTTTTATTCTTCAATTTGTTAATGTGGTGTATCACACTGATTTGCAGATATTGAAAAATCCTTGCATCCCTGGAATAAATCTCACTTGAAAGAGGTGTATGATCCTTTTAATGTATTGTTGGATTCAGTTTGCTAGTATTTTGTTGAGTATCTTTGCATCTATGTTCATCAGTAATATTGGCCTATAATTTTCTTTTTTTGTGGTATCTTTGTCTGGTTTTGGTATTAGGATGATGGTGTCCTCAGATAAAGAGTTTGGGAGTGTTCCTTCCTCTGCAATTTTTTGGAATAATTTCATAAGAATAGGTGTTAATTTTTCTCTAAATGTTGAATAGAATTCACCTGTGAAGGCATCTGGTCCTGGATTTTTGTTTGCTGTAAGTTTTAAAATCACAGTTTCAATTTCAGTACTTGTGACTGGTCTGTTCATATTTTCTGTTTCTTCCGGGTTCAGTCTGGGAAGATTGTCCCTTTCTTAGAATTTTTCCATTTCTTCCAGGTTGTCCATTTTATCGGTGTATAGTTGCTTCTACTAGTTGTTTATTATCCGTTGTGTTTCTGTGGTGTCAGTTGTAACTTTTCGTTTTCCACTTCTAATTTTATTGATTTGAGCCCTTTCCCATTGTTTCTTGATGAGTGTGGCTAAAGGTTTATCAATTTTGTTTATCTTCTCAAAGAACCAGATTTTAGTTTCATTGATCTTTGCTACTGTTTTCTTCGTCCCTATTTCATTTCTTTCTGCTCTGATCTTTATGGGGTTTTTTTCCTTCTACTAACTTTGGGTTTTGTTTGTTCTTCTTTGTCTAGTTGCTTTAGATGTAAGGTTAGGTTGTTTGAGATTTTTCCTGTTTCCTGTGGTAAGACTGTATTGCTATAAACTTCTCTCCTAGAACTGCTTTTGCTGCATCCCAAAGATTTTGGATCGTCATGTTTTCATTTTCACTTGTCTCTAGGTAATTTTTTTAATTTCCTCTTTGATTTCTTCAGTGATCCATTGGTTGTTCCATAACATGTTGTTTAGCTTCCATGTGTTTGTGTTTTTTACAGTTTTTTTTCTTGTAGTTGATTTCTAATCTCATAGTGTTGTGCTCAGAAAAGATGCTTGATATGATTTCAATTTTCTTAAATTCACTGAGGTTTGCTTTGTGGCCCAGCATGTGATCTATCTTGGAGAAGGAGGTCCATGTGCACTTGAGAAGAACGTGTATTCTGCTGCTTTTGGATGGAATATTCTATAAATATGAATTAAGTCCCTCTGGTCTAATGTGTCATTTAAGGTTTGTGTTTCCTTATTGATTTTCTGTCTGGATGATCTGTTCACTGATGTAAGTCTGGTGTTAATGTCCCCCACTATTATTGCATTACTGTTGATTTCTCCTTTTATGGATGTTAACATTTGCCTTATATATTGAGATGTTCCTATATTGGGTGCATATATATTTACGATTGTTATATCTTCTTCTTGGATTGATCTCTTGATCATTATGTAGTGTCCTTCGTTGTCTCCTGTAACAGTCTTTATTTTAAAGTCTATTTTGTCTTATATGAGTATTGCTACTCCAGCTTTCTTTTGATTTCCATTTCCATGGAATGACTTTTTCCATCCCCTCACTATCAGTCTGTATGTGTCCCTAGATCTGAAGTGGGTCTCTTGCAGACAGCATATATACAGATCTTGTTTTTGTATCCATTCAGCCAGTCTATGTCTTTGGTTGGAGCATTTAATCCATTTACATCTAAGGTAATTATCAATATGTATGTTCTTACTGCCATTTTATTAATTGTTCAGAATTTGTTTTTGTAGATATTTTTTCTTCTCTTCCTCTTTTGTTCTCTTCTCTTCTGATTAGATGAGTATATTTAGAGTTCTGTTTAGATTGCTTTCTTTTTTTGCGTATGTATCTACTGTATATATTTGGTTTGTGGTTACCATGAGGTTTTGATATACCAGTACACACACACACACACACACACAAAGATTGTTTTAAGTTGCTGGTCTCTTAATTTCAAATGCATTTCCAATATCCCTCCTCACAATTGCTGATTTTGATATCATATTTGTGTGTTGATGATTTCCTACCTTTACTGTATGTTTGTTGTTACCAGTGAGCTTTCCCTTTCATAATTTTTTTTTCTAGTTGTGGCACTTTCCTTTCTGCCTAGAGAAGTTCCTTTAGCATTTGCTGTAAAGCTGGTTTGGTGGTGTTGAATTCTCTTAGCTTTTGCTTGTCTATAAAGCTTTTGATGTCTCCATCATATGTGAATGAGAGCATTGCAGGGTAGAGCATTCTTGGTTGTATGTTTGTCTCTTTCATCTCTTTAAATATATCATGCCACTCCCTTTTGGCCTGCAGAGTTTCTGCTGAAAAATCAGCATATAACCATATGAGCATTCCCTTGTATGTTATTTGTTGCTTTTTCCCTTGTTGCTTTTAATATTTCCTATTTGTCTTTAATTTTTGTCAATTTTATTAATATGTGTCTTGGCATGTTCCTCCTCGGGTTTATCCCGTATGGGACTCTCTGTGCTTCCTGGACTTGAGTGTTTCCTTTCCCGTGTTAGGGAAGTTTTCAGCTATTATCTCTTCAAATAGTTTCTCAGGCTCTTTCTCTCTCTCTTTTCCTTCTGGGAGCCCTATAATGCGAATGTTGGTGTGTTTAGTGTTGCCCCAGAGGTCTCAGACTGTCCTCATTTCTTTTCATTTTTTAAAAATTCTGTTTCACAGCAGTGATTTCCACAAATCTGTCTTCCAGCTCACTCATTCACTCTTCTGCCTCATTTATTCTGCTACTGATTCCTTCTCGTGTATTTTTCATTTCAGTTACTGTATCATTTATCTCTGTGTGTTCTTTGAATCTTATATCTTCTTGGTCTGTGCTGCCATTTTTTTTTAACATCTTTACTGGAGTATAATGGCTTTACAATGTTGTGTTAGTTTCTACTGTATAACAAAATGAATCAGCTGTATGTATACATATATACCCATATTCTCTCCCTCTAGTGTCTTCCTCCTATCCTCCCTATCCCACCCCTCCAGGTGGTCACAAAGCCCCGAGCTGATCTCCCTGTGCCACCATTCTTTTTTTGAGATCCTGGATCATCTTTACTCTCATTACTCTGAATATTTTTTCAGGCAGATTGCCCATCTCCACTTCACTTAGTTGTTGTTCTGGGGTTTTGTCTTGTTTCTTCTTCTAGAACATATTCTCTGCCGTCTAATTTTGTCAACTTTCTGTGCTTGCGATCTCCCTTTCTCAGGCTAAAGGTCTGTAGTTCCTCTTACTTCTGGTGTTGCCTGCCATCCACTGAGTGAGTTTGGTCCAGGAGCTTGTGCAGGCTTCCTGGTGGGAGGGACTGGTGCCTGTCCACTGGTAGGTGGAGCTTGGTCTTGTCCCTCTGGTGGGCAGGGCCATGTCAAGGGGTGTGTATAGAGGCAGCTGTGAGCTCAGGATAATTTTAGGCAGCCTGTCTGCTGATGGGTGAAGCTTTATTCCCACTCTGTTGGTTGTTTGGCCTGAGGTGTACCACCACTGGAGCCTGCAGGCTGTTAGGTAGGGCCAGGCCTCGGTGACAAAATGGCGACCTCTGGGAGAGCTCACACCAATAAATATTCCCTGGGGCCTCTTCCACCAGTGTCCCTGCCCCCACAGTGAGCCACAACCGATCCCCGCCTTCCCAAGGGACCCTCCAAGATCCGCAAGTAGGTCTGGCCCAGGCTCCTGTGGAGTCACTGCTTTGCTCTGGATCCCAGCATACATGAAACCTTCTGTGTGCTCTCTCAGAGTGGAGTCTCTGTTTCTGCCAGTCCTGTGCAGCTCCTGCACTTAAGCCCTGCTGGCCTTAAAAGCCAAATGTTCTGGGCACTATTCCTCCCAATGCCAGACCCCCAGGCTGGGGAGCCTGATGTGGGGCTCAGAACTCTCACTCCTCTGGGAGAACCTCTGCAATATAATTATTTCCCAGTTTGTGGGTCGCCCACCCAGTAGGCATGGGATTTGATTATATAGCAACAGTGCCCCTCCTACTATCCCACTGTGGCTTCTTCTTTGTCTTTGGATGTAGAATATGTTTTTTGGTAGGTTTCAGTGTTTCTTGTTGATGGTTCTTCAGCAATTGATTGTGATTTTGATGTTTTCTTGAAAGGAGGTGAGTTTTCAACATAGTACTTTAAGTTCTAACCAGAGCAATTAGGCAAAAAAGAAAAAGAAAAGCATCTAAACTGGAAAGGACGAAGAAAAATTGCCTCTGTTTTCAGAGGACAGGATCTTATATATAGAAAACCCTAAAGACTCCACCAAAAAAACTGTTAAAATAAACAAATTCAGTGAGGTTGCAGGATATAAAATCTACATACAAAAATCGGTTGTGTTTCTATATACTAACAATGAATTATGTTAGAGAAATAAAGAAAACAATCCCATTTACAATAGCATTAAAAACAATAAATTTAAAGAAACAAATTTAACAAAGGAGGAGAAATTTCTGTACACTTAAAACTGCAAGAGATTGATAAAAGAAACTGAAGACACCTATAAATGGAAAGATACACATCATGCATGTGAAGAATTAATATTGTTAAATTGTCCATCTATCCAAAGATATCTAGAGATTCAACTCAAATCCTACCAAAATTCCAATGGCATATTTAACAGGAGTAGAAAACAACCATCTTGAAATTCCTGGGGAACCACAAATGACCCAAAAAGTCAATTTTGAGAAAGACAAAGAAAGATAAAGGCATCACTGATTTCAAACTACATTACAAAGCCACAGTAATCAAAACAGTATGGTATTGGTATAAAAACAGACACACAGACCAAAGGAACAGAATTGAGAGCCGATAAATAAACCCAGGCATATATGGTCAATTATTTGATAAGGGAGCCCTCTGTGGGGGAAAATAGTTTTCTTAATAAATGGTGTTCATCACTCCCAAAGTCATTCTATGAGGCCACCATCACCCTGATACAAAAACGAGACAAAGATGTCACAAAAAAGAAAACTACATGCCAGTATCACTGATGAACATAGATGCAAAAATCCTCAACCAAATACTAGCAGACAGAACCCAACAGCACAATAAAAGAATCATACACCATGAGGAAGTGGGGTTTATCCCAGGAATGCAAGCATTCTTCAATATACGCAAATCAACCAATGTGATACACCATATTAACAAACTGAAGGATAAAAAACATGATCATCTCGATAGATGCAGAAAAAGCTTTTGACAAAATTCAACACCCACTTATGATAAAAACTCTCCAGAAAGTAGGCATAGAGAGAACTTACATCAACATAATAAAGGCAATATATGACAAACCCACACCCAACACTGTTCTCAATGGTGAAAAACTGAAAGCATTTCCTCTAAGACCAGAAACAAGACAAGGTTGTCCACTCTCACCACTATTATTCAACACGGTTTTGGAAGTTTTAGCCACAGCACTCAGAGAAGAAAAAGAAATAAAAGGAACCTAAATCAGAAAAGAAGAAGTAAAGCTGTCACTGTTGGCAGATGACATGATACAATACATAGAGAATCCTAAAGATGCTACCAGAAAACTACTAGAGCTAATCAATGAATTTGGTAAAGTAGCGGGATACAAAAGTAATGCACAGAAATCTCTTGCATTCCTATACACTATGGACGAAAAATATGAAAGAGAAATTAAGGAAACACTCTCATTTACCATTGCAACAAAAAGAATAAAATACCTAGGAATAAACCTACCTAAGAAGACAAAAGACCTGTATGCAGAAAACTGTAAGACACTGATAAAAGATATCAAAGATAATACAAACAGATGGAGAGATATACCACGTTCTTGGATTCGAAGAATCTACATTGTAAAAATGACTATACTACCCAAAGCAATCTACAGATTCAATGCAATCCCTATCAAACTACCAATGGCACTTTTCACAGAACTAGAACAAAAAATTTCACAATTTGTATGCAAACACAAAAGACCCCGAATAGACAAAGCAATCTTGAGAAAGAAAAACGGAGCTGGAGGAATCAAGACTCCGGACTTCAGATGATACTACAAAGCTACAGTAATCAAGACAGTACGGTATTGGCACAAAAACAGAAATATAGATCAGTGGAACAGGATAAAAGCCCAGAGATAAACCCATGCACATATGGTCACCTTATCTTTGATAAAGGAGGCAAGAATATACAATGGAGAAAAGACAGCCTCTTCAATAAGTGGTGCTGGGAAAACTGGACAGCTAAATGGAAAAGAATGAAATTAGAACACTTCCTAACACCATACACAAAAATAAACTCATAATGGATTAAAGATGTAAATGTAAGGCCAGACACTATAGAACTCTTAGAGGAAAACATAGGAAGAACACTCTGTGACGTAAATCACAGCAAGATCCTTTTTGACCCACCTCCTAGAGAAATGGAAATAAAAACAAAAACAAACAAATGGGACCTAATGAAACTTAAAAGCTTTTGCACAGCAAAGGAAACCATAAACAAGATGAAAAGACAACCCTTAGAATGGGAGAAAATATTTTCAAGTGAATCAATGGACAAAGGATTAATCTCCAACATATTCAAGCAGTTCATGCAGTCCAATATCAAAACAACAACCAACCCAATCCAAAAATGGGCAGAAGATCTAAATAGACATTTCTCCAAAGAAGATACACAGATTGCCAACAACCGCATGAAAGGATGCTCAACATCACTAATCTTTAGAGAAATGCAAATCAAAACTACAATGAGGTATCACCTCACACCGGTCAGAATGGCCATCATCAAAAAATCTACAAACAATAAATTCTGGAGAGGGTGTGGAGAAAAGGGAACCCTCTTGCACTGTTGGTGGGAAGGTAAATTGATACAGACACTATGGAGAACAGTATGGAGATTCCTTAAAAAACTAAAAATAGAACTACCATATGACCCAGCAGTCCCACTCCTGGGCATATACCCTGGCAAAACCATAATTCAAAAAGAGACATGTACCACAATTTTTGTTGCAGTACTATTTACAATAGCCAGGGCATGGAAGCAACCTAAGCGTCCATCAAAATATGAATGGTAAGGAAGATGTGGCACATACATATAATGAAATATTACTCAGCCATAAAAAGAAACAAAATTGAGTTATCTGTAGTGAGGTGGATGGACGTAGAGTCTGTCATACAGAGTGAAGTAAGTCAGAAAGAGAAAAATAAATACCGTATGCTAACACATATATATGGAATCTAAAAAAAATGGTTCTGAAGAACCTAGAGGCAGGACAGAAAGACGCAGACGTAGAGAATGGACTTGAGGACACGTGGAGGGGAAAGGGTAAGCTGGAACGAAGTGAGAGAGTAGCATGGACATACATACACTACCAAATGTAAAACAGATAGCTAGTGGGAAGCAGCTGCATAGCACAGGGAGGTCAGCTCGGTGCTTTGTGACCACCTAGAGGGGTGGGACAGGGAGGGTGGGAGGGAGAAGTAAGAGGGAGGGGATATAGTAATATATGTATACGTAGCTGATTCACTTTGTTATACAGCAGAAACTAACAGCATTGTAAAGCAATTATACTCCAATAATGGTGTTAAAAAAAATGGTGTTCACTCACAGAAGAATGAAATTGGATCCCTGTCTTATACCACTCAGAAAAATTAACACAAAATGGATTAAAGGTTTAAATGTAAGAGCTGAAATTGTAAAACTCCTAGAAGAAAACATAGGGGAAAAGCTCCTTGACATTGATCTTAACAATGACTTTTTAATATAACATCAAAAGCAGAAGCAACAAAAGCAAAAATAAACAAGTAGTACCATATCAAACTAAAAAGCTTCTGCACAGCAAAAGAATCAATTAACAAAATGAAGAAGTAACCTATTGAATGGGAGAAAATATTTTCAAACTATAAATCTGATAAAGGGCTACTATCCAAAATACATAAGGAACTTGTATAACTCAATAGCAAAAACCCAAATAATCAGAATAATGAATGGGCAGAGGACCTAACAGACATTTTTCCGAAGAAGATATCCAAATGACCAACAAATACGTGAAAAGATGCTCCACATCACTAATCATCAGGAAAATGAAAATCAAAACAACAATAAGGTATCATCTCACACCTGTCAGAATAGCTACTACCAAAAAGACAACAGATAACAAGTGTTAGGGAGGGTGTGGAGAAAAAAGAACTCTAGTACACTGCTGGTGGGAAGGTAAATTGGTGCAGCCACTATGAAAAACAGTATGGAGCTTCCTCAAAAAATTAAAAATAGAGCCACATATGATTCAGCAATTCCACGTCTGGGTATATATACAAAGGAAATGAAATCACTATCTTGAAGAGATATCTGCACCACCATGTTCATGGCAGCATTATTCACAATATTCAAGACATGGAAACAACAGATGAATGGATAAAGTGTGGTATATATACAATGAAATATTCTGCCATAAAGAAAGAAGGAAATCCTGCCATTTGTGGCAACATGGATGGACCTTGAGGGCATTGTGTTCAGTGAAATAAGTCAGACAGGGAAAGACAAATACTGTATGATCTCATTTACATGTGGAATCAACAAAAAGCTGAACTCATAGAAAAAGAGAGTAGAGTGGTGGTTGCCACAGGCTGGAGGATGAAGGAAATGAACTGTTGGTCAAACGTATAAACTTCCAGTTATAAAATGAATAGGTCCTGGAGATCTAATATATAGCATGGTGACTGTAGTTAACAATACTGTATTATATATTTGAATGCTGCTAAGAGAGTAGGTCTTAAGTGTTTTTCACCACAATAAAAAGGTAATTATGTGAGGTGATGGATATATTATCTAACTTTATTGTGGTAATCATTTCACAGTATGTGTGTGTATCAAATTGAGTTGTACACCTTAAACTTATATAACATGATATGTTAATTATATTTCAATAAAGCTGGATAAAAAGAGATGCCCTTCAATAAGTGAATGGGCAAACAAACTGTAGTGATTCCTTACAATATTATTTGGTGATACAAGAAATGAGCTATGAAGCCATGAAGAGACACGGAGGAATCTTAAATGCTTATTGCTAGGGGAAAGAAACCAGTCTGCAAAGGCTACATCCTCTATGATTCCAACTATACGACATTCTGGAAAAATCAAAACTATGGCAAAAGTAAAACAACCTGTGGTTGCCAGGAGTTCAGTGGGAGGGAACAAGGGATGAATAGGGAAGCATAGGGGATTGAAACTATTCTCTAAGATACAGTAATGGTACACGGATGTCATTATACATTTGTTAAGACCCATAGGACATACAATACAAAGAGCAAACCCTAATGTAATCTATGGACCTTAGTTCAAAATAAAATATCAGTATTGGCTCAATGTTTTAACAAATATACCACACTAATGCAGGATGTTAACATAGGAGAAACTGAGTATGTGCAGGGGTGGTGGTGGTGAGGAAGTATATGAGAACTCTACTTTCTACTCAGTTTTCCTATAAATCTAAAAGTAACGTCTATTAATTTTTTTAAATGTTTCTAAAGAAAGCAAGAAATGAGAAAGAAACAGGATGGAGGTGACAAGTATAAAGCACACAGATGTATATTTAACCTCAAATACATCAATTATCACATTAAATGTATAAGAAGTGCTCCAGTTAAAAAACAAAAATGGTGAAGACTGGATTAAAAATATTGAACTATATGCTATTTACAACTTGCATACCTAAAACATAAGGATACAGAAAAGTTAAAAGTAAAAGGATTAAGGAAGATATACCTGGAAAATACTAATCAAAGAAAGCTAGTGTGGATGTATTAATATCAGACAAAAATGACATTAAGGCAAAAAGCGATACTAGAAATAGGATTA
This sequence comes from Pseudorca crassidens, assembly GCF_039906515.1. Lineage (NCBI taxonomy): Eukaryota > Metazoa > Chordata > Mammalia > Artiodactyla > Delphinidae > Pseudorca > Pseudorca crassidens. Next base: position 72,780,506 of record NC_090317.1, on the reverse strand, counting down.
TTTCATACCAATAAAAACTGTAATTAATGAGAATATATTACAGTGCTAAATCTGTATGCATGAAAAGTACAGTCTTAGATATATAACACAAAAAAGACAAAATTAGATGGAGAAATGCAGAAATTCATAAGTTCAAGAGGACATTTTAACACTTCACCTCAGTAATTGATAGAGTAATCACACAAGATTTGGATATAGAAGATTCAAACGAAATGAACAATAAACTTTATCTTTCTATCTCCCCTATAACTGCAGAGAACACATTTCTATCAAGAATACACAGAATATTTTTTTAAAATGGAACATATTCATAGCAAATCTCAACCTATTTCAAAGGTCCAAAATCAATTACAATGCAATTAAAGTACAAAAGAATCACTAAGTAGCTACCAAGAAAATCCCCATGTTTTTCAAAATTTATATATACCATTTATCCATAATTCATGGGTTAAAGAAACTATAAGAACTGAAAAGTACTTTCAATAGTAAAGCAAAGATACTACATATCAAAACTTGTAAACTAGGTATGAGCAATATTCAGGGATGCTGTTAATGTTCTAATTATTCTCTAGGTAGTGGCTACATGAGTTTGTTCACTTTGTGATAATTCATTAGGCCATACACTTATAATTTGTGTGTTTTTCTCTCTATAGGTTATACATCAATAAAAATTTACTTAAAATATCGTGGGCTACAGCTAAAGCAGCACTTAGATGAAAATGTATTAAATACATTAGGTAATAAATATATTTTGAGAAGAACATTGGCTAAGGATCCATCTTAAGAAGTTAGAAAAAGAATTGCAAGATAAATCCAAAGAAAGTATAAAGAAGAAAACAATAAAGATACCAGCAGAAATTGCTGAAATATAAAGCAAACATACAATAGAAAAGATGTACAGGGCCAAAACTTTGTTCTTTCAAAATCCTAATAAAATGAACAAATCTCTGGTAAGACAACAAACAAAAAGAGAGAAGGTAGAAGTTACCAAGAAGATATCTGAACAACTTTATGCCAATAAAGTTGAGAATTTAGACAGCATAAATGCATTTCTAGAAAAATATAATTTACTAAAACTTAATGATTAAACAAGAACCATAAATACTTGAATACTCCTATAACTATTAATGTAATTAATTAAGTCTAAAATCTTCCCATAGAAAGTCAAATCCCAGATAGCATTCCATTTTAGGGAAGAAATAATTCAAGTCCTACAAACTTTTCTAGAGAATAGGAAAAAAAGGAACCCTCTGCAACTTTTTAAAAAAAATTATTATTTTTTTTGGCTCCACCATGTGGATTGCAGGGAGCTTAGTTCTCCGACCAGCAATTAACCCGGGCCCTCAGCAGTGAAAGTGTGGCATCCTAACCACTGGACTGTCAGGGAATTCCCTGCAAGTTATTTTGTGAGGCTAGCATAACCTTCAATATCAAAATGTAACACAGACAAAATGAGAAAGAAATATTAAAGCTCAATTTCACTCACAAAGACTGATGCAAATATCCTCAACAAATACTGAAAAACAAAACCTAGTAAAATAGAAAAAGAATAACGTCATGACAGGGTTGGGTTTCTCCTGGGAATGCAAGGTTTATTTAACACTAGAAAATCCATTAATCCAGACATTAATGACATAAAGGAGAAAAAAATCTTATGACCGTCTTAAAACAAATCAGAAAATCTCTCTGCAAATGAGAGACAAGGAAGGATCCTCCACTAGAGACTTCAGAGAGCGCATGACTTTGGACATCTAACCCCGAGAAGAATAAATTTCTGTTGTTTTAAGCCAACCAGCTTGTGACCCTTTGCTATAGCAGCCCTGGGAAACCAATACCTATATTTATATTTAAATAACAAAAAAACAAGAAACACCCTAAAGCAAATATCATACTTAATGGCAATTTATGGCAACTTTCCATTTTAGATCAGGAACACCAGTTTTATTCCACATGATACTGGAAGCATTAGCCAACACAATAAGGCAAGAAATATACAAGGTATAAGGACTGAAAAGGAAGAAACATAACTGTCATTATTCACAGTTGATATAATTGGATATGTAGAAAACCCAAAAGAATTTATAAGTGAATTATTGTTAATTATTTAAAGAGTCTAGAAAGGTAACTGTATGGAAGGGGTCTGGAAATATGGTAGTGGTGGCAGTACAGTTTTTCAATTTCTCTGAATCCCCACATGATAAAAGACTGAGCAGGAATTCCCTGTGGTCCAGTGGTTAGGACTCTGTGCTTCTACTGGAGGGGGCACGGGTTCACTCCCTGGTTGGGGAACTAAGATCCCGCATGCTGCACAGTGCGGTGAAAACAAAAAAAACAAGGAAAGAAAAAATACTGAGCATGTAGATGGCAGACCAAAACCTGATAAGACAACATTTACAACAAAACTGGATGACAAAGTATCCCCAAGAATTCCTAAATAAAAATGGGTGGTAACAAAACACCAACAACTACAAGACCTGCATTATATCAGCATCTGTACAGGAAGAAGAAGAAAAGGAGGTAACATGCAAGCATCTAATAGACTATAGAAAAGGAGAACTCCAAATAGCTCACAGAAATTCACTAAAAGTACGATGGGGAAATTTAAGAACAGCAGTTCAAATTGGGAGGGAATTTGCCTTCCCCATTATTGAGTGAGTACAAGGGCTTCATATAAATAGACTAAAGAAGTTGAAGCAGTGCAGCCCCCATGAATCCTCAAACTTGACCGACCAGAGTTCTCTTCTAAGGCTCTACAGTGAGAAGAAACTGATAAGAGTACAATCAAAATTGAATAGGACAGAGACAATAGAGATGAAAGAAAGAAAAGGTATAGACCAGTGCTGCCCAACAGCACTTCTGTGATGATGGAAATATTCTACATCTGTGCTATTTAATGCAGTAACCACTAGCCACATGTGGCTATTTAGCATTTGAAATGTGACTAGTACAACTGAAGAACTAAATTTTTTGAATTTTAATTAATTTAAATTTAAACTTGCATAGCCGCATGTGGCTAGTGGCTATCATATTGAATAGTACAAGTCTACAACAAAAATGAAGTAGGCAGGGGGTGTAGAGCTGGGAAATCTCAAAAAGAAAGCTGCCTTATTTTAAAGCACTATAAAAACAAAAATCAAAACAACCACCACACACAGAGAAAGGAGCTTTGTGAAGTCAGTAACACTTTCCAAAACCCCACCTCACTGTAAAATTTAAGAAAAACGAATTTCACATTAAAATGAGAAACAGTAAAGTTTCAAGATAAATACCCCAAAAGTTGTTTTTAAAAAAATAAAGAGCAGAAAAATACCTCCACAGAAAATGAAAGCGTGCAAGAAAAATGTGCCCACAAAACAGATCAAAACTGTAACTATTTCAAAATGAGCTAAAAGACATCAAGAAAAATGATACACGATATGAAAGAATAGCATAAAACAGAAAAACTCAGAAATGAGGTGCTAGAGCTCAGGAAAAAAGAACATAGAATTACCATATGATCCAACAAGTCTACTCCTAGGTATATACCCCCAAAAATTGAAAGTAGGGACTCAGATACTTGCACACCCTTATTCATAGCAACATTATTCACAATAGCCTAAAGGTGGAAGCAACCCAAGTGTCCATCAACAGATAAATGGATAAACAAAAAGTGGTATATAAATTCAATAGAATATTATTCAGTCTTAAAAAGGTAGGGAATTCTGACACATGCTATGACATGGATAAAAATTGAGGACATTATGCTATATGGAGTAAGCCAGTCACAAATAGACAAACTGCATAATTCTATTTCTGTGAGGTACTTAAAGCAGTCAAAGTCACAGAGACAGAACATAGAATTGTGTTGCCAGGGGCTGAGGAATGGGGGGAGTGGGGAGTTATTGTTTAATGGGCACAGAGTTTCAGTTTTGTGTGATGAAGAGTTCTAGAAATGGGTAGTGGTGGTGGTTGCACAATACTGTGTACAGTATGTACTTAATGCCAGTGAACTGTACACTTAAAAATGGTTAAGATGGTAAATTTTACCATAATCTTAAAAAATCAATTTTATTTCTAGATGCTAGCAATGAACAACTGGAAATTAAAATTAACAGAGTAATACCATTTGCAACTTCATCAAAACATGAATTCTTTGGGATAAAGTTAACAAAATATGTGCGAGATTTTTATGCTGAAAAGTAT